>NC_139145.1:25525183-26238527 GCF_964270905.1 Leucopleurus acutus | reverse complement strand
GTTTTTTGTTTGTTTTTCATATTTTTTACATTTTACTAATTGAACTGCCGTCTTTTCAAAATAGAAAAGCTAATTTTTATGTTTGTTCAGTTTTTAAGTAGGAAAAGAAACAGATGCAAACACTTTGGTCCTTTATTGTTGTCACTGTCTGTCTTTATAATGGGGCATGAGTTCTCCCATTGGCTCACTGCTTAACTGTCTGTTGCCATATAATGGATATTGCACCTCAGATTCTTGAGAGCCTAGGATGGGCTGGGCACAGTGCTAGAACTTTACACCATCTCTAATCCTTATAACAATCCTATGAGGTCAATAATATCACTCCCAACTTTCAGAAAAACAAATTGAAGCCTAGAATTTGTAGCAGCTGAAGTCCCCATGATAAGTGACAGAGACAGGATTCAATTAGCATCATGTATCACATATGTTCTATAGCACAATTTTGTTTATATATGAAATAAGGTATTAAAATTAACATTTCATTAAAATGAAAATCTGAATTTTCATCCAGACACTAATATAAAATAGGTATGAACATTTCCAAGTGAGGAATCACTATAGACTTTCAAAGTAAATTCTTGAGAACAATTTCCCAGGCCCCTCACCCACTTGGATGATATAAAAGGGTAGAAAAATAGAGGAAGGAGAATACTGTGAGTAGGCTTATTTGGGAGAGAGCTGTGCTGGAAGTCTCATTCCCTCTCCCAGGTGGTTAGAGGGTTTCTTTCACAGAGCTACTCAGAAGAGACCCCTACATGTGGGAGCAGCTCAGCAGATGGACTGGGGTCCATTTCCTCCAGGGAAATCAACAGAAGGAGCAATGGGCTGGCAAGTGCACTTCCAGGGCTGTCAGGGCCAGGGATGCTGATTGCTTCCTCGGGACCAAATGAGGTCCCCTGTGGCAAGAGTTGCGTTGATTTGTCTCAGTTCTGGTCAATTAGAGCAGCTTAGAGGGACCAAGTCACCCAGCAGCAAGTAGCTGGATGGAACTCCTAGAGGTTGGGGAAAGGAGTCACAAGTCACCACCCAAAATAAAGATGGATCCAAGGACTTACAGGGGAGGAGAGCCCAGTAGGAAACTTATGAAAAGTACACAAAAGAAAGAGTCACAAGTAAGAGAGACAGCTATAACCATCCACTGGGACCAAGGAATCCACGTGCCACACACAAGACAGCACCAGTTCAAGAAGGACCTCCCTTTACCCTAGCACCTTTCTCCCCATCGGACCCTGGCGGGGTTAGACACAGGGCAGCTAGGAGGCTGGAAATAAGAGAAGAGCAAAACAGAGGAGAGAGAAGCTTCCAATGAAGCCCATCTTCCCCACATCACGCTTCCCACTGGCATCAGGGAAGAAGATTTAAAGCCAAATCCAGCTCAGAACTTAAATATTATCTTGGACTAAGCTTTCAAATTACTGCATTAAGACTGCATTTTCGGGAACTTCCCTGGTGGTCCAGTAGTAAAGAATCCACCTTCCAATGCAGGGGACACGGGTTTGATCCCTGGTCGGGGAACTAGGTTTCCACATGCCACGGGGCAGCTAAACCTGTGCCCCACAACTACAGAGCCCACATGCCCTGGAGCCTGCACGCCACAACTGGAGAAGAGAAAACCTGCACACCACAACTAGAGAGAACCCCGCACTCCACAACAAAAGATCCCGTATGCCACAACTAAGAGCTGACACAGACAAAACAATTTTTTAATTTAATTTAATTTAAAAAAAATTTAAAGAAATACTGCATTTTCAACCAAAAGTGACAGTCAAACTGTTGAAACTGTGTATAAGCCCCTGTGTCCTTATTTTTTGAAGTAAAAGGCTGACTCAAGAGTTAATGATTGGGAAACGTGAAGATGTAGAAACAAAGAATAGCTGTTGGGCTGGGGAACAGGTAACAATTTAGACTATAAATCTGCCAAATAGTAGAAAGCCCAGTTCCCTGAAAGATATAGATAAAGGCCTGATACACATTCCTAAATTGTTTTTACAGGAAGCAGACCCCCACCAGATAACCAAACCTGCTGACCAAAAGAACATGGACACTAGATTGGTCGAAACCAGAAAGTTGATGATGCTTGAAATTTCACCTTGATGCCAATCAATCCCAGAACTGTGTACAAGATGATCATGCATGCTGCAGCCCCCTCCCTCACTCTTCCTTTAAAACCTCTTGCCTGAAAGTCATCCGGGAGTTCAGGTCTTTTGAGCATGAGCTGCCCATTCTCTTTGCTTGGCACCCTGCAATAAATGCTGTACATTCCTTCACCAAAACCCAGGGTCAGTAGATTGGCTTTACTGTATGTGGGCAAGCAGACACAAGCTTGGTTTGGTAACACTTCTTGTACTTAGGAGTGAGCAGAAAAGCCATGGCACCTGCCAGAATTCCTATGCAGAGATAGGGGAAGTAATTCCCACTAAAGAAAACACTCAAGGGAGGAACAGAATTTTTTTTTAAGTCATGTTTTAATATGTCGTGAGCTGTACTTGTTCAACATACTGGTTGAACCCACTGGTTTTATTTATAGATGTCTGTCTGGCTGACTAGGCCTGTGCTCTAGGACAGGGCCTAGGGTTTGTCATCACAATATTCCCAATACTTAGTACAACACTTGGCACATAGTAAGAGTTTATCAGATTCTCTCCCCACTGGTCACACTACCTAAAGAAATGGTGGATGAGCCAGGAAGATTATCTTATTTCCATACGATATCTTCAGTAACTTATTTGAATTTCTCACATCTTGAGAGAGATTGGGAAACAATTTATCTGTTTCCTTTATTTAACAAATTCTGGCATTGACCTCTTTAGGTATCCAAAACAGCACTGTTTGAGGTTATTTCAGGGCACTGTGTTTTTTCCAAAGTAGCATTTTATTGTTGTTTAAAGTAATTCTGAGAGCACTCCATATTAAATATTTTGTGTTAAATCTTCTCTGATGTTTTTAGAGGGTATATAAGAGAAACAGAACCCAAAATATAGGTAGACAGAGAGATAGATAGGCAGATAGACAGATAGATAGATAGATTGATTGATTGATTTTTATGAAATTGACTCATATGATTTGGGAGGCTGGCAAAGCCAAAATCCATAGAGCAGGCCAGCATTCTGGAGACCCAGGGAAGAGTTGATGGTAGAGTGTTTAGTCCAAATTTCACAGGGCAGAAGTCTGGAATTCCTTGTTGTCTTGAGGAGAATTCCTTCTTCTTCAGAAAACCTGTCTTTTCCTCTTAAGACTTTGAACTGATTGGACGAGGCCCACCCACATTGTGGAGGATAATCTGCTTTACTCAAAGTCCACTGATTTAAATGTTCATCTCATCTTAAAAAAATGCCTTTACAGAAATATCTAAACTGGTGTCTCACCCAGCAACTGGGCACCGTGGCCTAGCCAAGTTGACACACAAAATTAACCATAATAGGGGGAAAGATTTACCTTATATCAAGAATATAGGACATTATGGGGGTAAACATGCCTCTCCCCAGTTCACCTGGACTAGGGGAAGTTAAAAAGTTTTCCCAACATTATTGTCATACATGAGTTGGAGATTTTTTCTTTCTTTCTTTCTTTGCCCAGGTCTTCTAGAAAGAAGAGCCTGAGGCAGAGTTTAGTTGCTTACAACTTATATGGAAGGGCAAGCCCAGCGCTCTGACAATGAAGGAAAATGGGAAGTGAGGAAAGGGAAAACATGATGCCTTGTGGAGCAGTGTATTACCCTGTGGATCACCACTTCACAGTGAGCTAAGAGCCTCAGCATATCACTCATAAGGCTTGCTCACCCAGTACTGTACACAGATGGGCCAAGAAGAGAGAGACCGCCTCAAAGTGGTACCAAGGAGAGAGAAGGAGATATTCATCTGTCTGACTCACCCCTTCTCCTGCTTCCCGTTGGCCAAGATTGACTCCACAAGGACATAACCACATACACACACTTCCCGATGCATCATCTTGGGGACTGCTCAGGAAGCCAGGTCCCAGGTTCCCACACCCTCTGGCATGGTGTCAGGTCCAACTTCACAAATGGAGCGGTGACCTGACACGGTGAGGTGTCAACAAGAGAGAAAGAAAGAAGCAGAGGAGGACATCTGAGAAAACTAAAGTTTTTATCCCAAGACACATCAACTTTAGGGAGTGAAGAAAAACAGTGAGAAAAGGTGAAGAAAAACAGTGAGAAAAGTGAAAAAGAGTAGAATGCTGATCCTATTTGTAAGTGCCTATTTGGAGAGTCTGAGGTGAGATTTTAATTCCCAAGGGTTAGGGGAAAAGAGCTTTGGAGTCACATGAGTCAGAGTTTAAATACGAGCCCAGCCCCTTTCCAGCTGTTACCCTGAGCCCCCTTCATTTCTCAATCTGTAAACCCAGGAGAATGAATGCTCCCTGCAGCCAGGGCTGTGATGAGATTTAAATGAAATCCTGTCCCTAGACTGACACACAGAAATGCTCAATCAGGATAAGATTTCTTCCTTTTCCTTATTTTATCCAACATTCTTCATCTGCCCTATAGTAAGATATTCAGAGAAGGAGTTTAAGACCTGAATAACTATCCACGATCACTTTCAAATCTCATGGATGTGTACATTTCAGGTAAAAAGAAATATAGGAATAGTGTAAAAGAGTTATTAGCTACATGGTATGAATTTTAATGAAATTTAATTTTAGAACAGTTTTCTGAACATATTCTTAGCTTTCATCACTCAACAAATATTTGTGAAGCATCCATGTGTCAGGCATAGATTCATAGGCTGTGTTTTGGTAAATTTATGCCATTAGAGGTAGATATTTTTAGAATCGCTGTGGCAAGCAGAACATCATTTTGATAATAGTAAACTGTTAAAGCAAATCCATTGGTCTTTTTGCAGCTCAGGAAGTGGGTCTGGGGATATTGTTGGTGGGAGAGGGGACCACATGGTAACTGCTGTAACAGAGGTGGTGTTACATAAAGGAACTTGTTCTTGTTCAACTGTGCCTTGCTTTAGTACATGCTATTCCCACAAGCTAGATTTCTCGTCTTTATCCTTCAAAAAAATCTCTAGGCAGCCATCTATTCCCTTCCTTTATCATAGCCCTAGTCTGGTTCAGATACCTGTCCTCTGCCCTTCTCCATCACAGCACCCATCATACTCCATTGCTGCGTAGTTGCTGATTTTCTGGTCTATATTACCACATTGAATAACAGCTCCTTGTGGACAGACTCATGCCTACTCATCTGGCTAAGTCCAGGGCCTGACACAGTGCTTGGCACATATTGGGCACCCAGTGGAGGAAGAGAGGGAGCAAAAGAGGAAGGAAACCTACTACATTAATACATAAATAAATTAGTTAATATATAAATACATATATAACTGGGTCAGTATATAAAAGAGTAGGCATTATGTACAGTTATATAGGAGTATATAGAACATGAATTTTGATAAAGTAATTTTTAATAATTTTGGTTTTAATTTTATAGTTTTAGCATCTCCCTTTTTGGCCAAAGAACCCTAATTTTTTGTTCTTACTGAAGAAACTGAAACAGAGAAAAGGAAAGTTATTCTCTTCAATTCGCAACTTATAAATTGACAGAAACCCCATTCAAACTAAGTTCAGAGAATTTATTGGCTCTGGTCTTTGAAAGTCCAGGGAGTATATCAGCTTCAGGAATAGCTGGATCTGCGGGCTCTTTCCACTTCTCAGTGTTCCTTTGGGTTGGCTTTTCAGATTCAGATTTACCTCACTGATATTTCTAGAAGCTCCAGTGAACAAAAGTACAGTTTTCCAACAGCTCCAACAAAAGTCTCAGAACTGAATCCCATTTGTCTGTCTTGGGTCATGTGCCCACCTCTGAACCAATCATTGTAGTAAGGCAGATGATCATCTAGGCCTGGGCCATGGTTCACCCCTGGAATTTGGGGCAGTATCAGAGCCCCCTGTACACCATGGATAAGAGTGGGAGAGATGCCACTCTCCAAAAGGACATGAAGGTGCTGTCCCCAGAGGAGGGAATGGTTTTGCTGGATGGCAGAACAGCATCTGATCAAAATAAAGTGATGATAGAGTCAAGAGTGGAGTTGATGGCTTTCTATGAGAAAACTTCCAAAGTTCTTGAGGGGGTGGGGGTAGCAGTGGAAATGGAAGGAAGGGAGGGAGTGGAAAGATAAAAGGAGGGAGACTGAGAGACACAGGGTAATGGCCAGGCTGCGCTGGGTAAGGACAGAGAACAAAGAGGGAGGCAAGCAAGACGACTAAGTGACAATGTGGACTGGACAGGTGACATGAAGACCAGTACTTCGAGAGGATCTCTCATGCATGGGTACTACCCTAGAAGCCTATCCACTTCCATTTGACTTTGTTAAAATCCTAGAATCACATTTCCAAGTTTAGGAAAACTTCCTTCTCTTTGTTGCTTCAAAAGGAGCCTGGCCTTTGAAATCTGGCTTCCAAAAAAAAAAGCCAATTTTATTATTATTATCATTATTAATCTCCTGATTGAAGAGGAAGGTCATGGGATTAGCAGTCCAACAGACCCTGTCAAATCCCTGCTTTGCCACTTGGCAGCTGTATGAACTTGAACAAGTCGCTTCTCCCTCAGAGCCTCAGTTTCCAGAGCTGTAAAATGGGGGTCAGTCAGGATTTTGTAATATGTGACAGCCACCAGTCAAGTCCCAGAAGTGCTCAACTCCTGTGAGCTGCTCTCACTGTTACTCATGGCACTGTAAAATTTAGAGATCTAAAAAAGCCCAGCCATGAGCTCCTCACAACAAGTTCATAACTAAAGCCAGCAGGACAGGCCCCAGATGTGTCTGCAGCCTGTGGAATTTTTCATTATGGAGCAAATGCTTCCACTTTCTGAAGATCAACATTAACCCAGGTATTTCTTTTTTTTTTTTTTCCATACCACCATTAGACTCTGCTCAGGATTCTCAGAGGGAAACAGTACTTAGGTAATTCATTTTTAATCATCTGAGCCACACAAGAAAATTTCCTTCTTATCAAAAGATGAAAAAGCAGAAATGAAGGCAAGATCAAAAGGGGAAAGGGGTTTTGCTGGATCTGAACTTGAGCTATGGCCTGCACTTGTACAGAAAAGTCAGTGACCTGCTGGTTTTCACACTGAGTGGGCCCACCCTCTACCACATGAGCTTGCATTTCATCCTTTTAGTCATCCACCCAGTTATTCATCTCCCAACACTCACTGACTACACTCTGCACCAGGTTTGAGGCTGGGCACCAGGAACAGTGTGAAATAAGACCTGTCCTTCGCCCTAAGTAGCTCATAATCCACACCTGGAGTCCATGAACTGTTTTAATAAAGGACCAGATAAAAGTAAATCATTTAGACTTTGCAGGCCGCATGGTTTCTGTCTCAGCTACTCATCCCAGCCATCGTAATACAAAAGCATCTAGAGACACCGGGTATAGGAATGGGTGGAGCTATGTTCCAATAACCTTGACAAGCAGCCCTAGTTTGCCCACTCCTGCTGTAGAGGCAGAGGATGCCACAGGCAAATAAATACAAGGCTTTTAATTGTCCCAAGACAGAGATGAAGGCAAGAGGGAACAGTGGCTTGTGCTAGAATTTAGGCACAAAACTAGGAGAGATGATTAAATATTGGGGAACTTTTTAGACTTATTGGAATAAGAGTCATTAAGGATGATGCCTAGGTTTCTGGCTTGGGCAAGTGGGTGGTAGCCCTTACTGAGGCTGCCCCAAGGGGAGGGTCATCCAAATCAGTGTCTCTCAACCTTTTTTAAAATTATCACCCCTCATCTGGAGCCTTTTTAGACATTATTTTCTTAACCACCCCCCATAAAATTCTAATACCACCAATGTACTATATATATATTTGTGCACTGATATACATCTCTGCTTTATACATAAAAAGAGTAAGACGTTTTTCCCTACCCACAAGAGACAATCTTTATCCCCTTGGGAACAAGTTAGCCCCTGTCGAGAATGCATGGTCTAGATCTAGGAGAGGTGACTCTATCTCCTGCCTATCCATGGCCTTCGAGGGGGCATGGCCAGAACCTCGAGATGTCCAGAGGAAGACCATATTAGAACACAGCAGGGCAATGCCACCTTCCAGGGCTTTTGTTACCTTCTCAACCTTCTGAACCTTCTGGGATTATTTTGCCCCAGATTTTCACTTGGCTTTTCACCCACAGTCACAAGGTGATTAAAAAAAAAAAAAAAAGGATATTCACAATTGGCACTGTAACTCCCCTTAAGAAGAGGATCCTAATTTGGTGTGGAGAAAATACCTAAAGAAGTGCTTTGGGTAGAAGATGAGAGCCTTGGTGTAGGTATTACTGGAGAGGGGTGTAGAAAGCATTTACTGTTCTGGAGAACAGGATGGGGTGGAAAGAGAAGCTAGGGCAGACCCAGCAAGACAGGAAGGGCACCTGAAACACATGGATCCCTTCCCTCAACCTGCAAATCTTCAAGGAATGCAATAAGCACACCCAAGATGTCCCACATGAGCACATTTCCTGTGGGAAGATGTAAAGGGGCTGGGATTTGCACCAGAGAGGAAGGCAAAGGAAGATGAATGCATGAAGGTGCAGCAGGCAGACCCCAAGCAGGTGAGCCCAGGAATAGAAAAACTCTGGAGGTGTCTCGTTTCCAAGACAACATAACTGGGAGCATGAGATGATCCCACTCAAATTTCCAGGTCCAGGGAGGCCCAGGAAGATGGCCAAGGATTGCTTTCTGTATCAGCTCCCATAAGCGTGCAAGCCACAGAAGACCCAGCAAAAAGTTAAGCAACCAGGAAGTATTATCTCAGGAATAAAATGTTCAGAGGGAGGACATCTCAGTGTTGGTTCATTCAATCCTAACATTGTCATCATGGCATCTTCCATCTTTCCCCTGCCATCCTTGTCATGTGGGCCATGTCTCCCTTCCGGGGTTCCCAGGAGCTACCACAGTTACAGCCACATCTAGAGACAGAAAAAGTGTGAGTGGCTGTTGTGTAAAAGAGTGAAGAAAACTTTCCCAGATTCTCACCCGAACCCCGAGTCCTCAGCACACATCTCAGAGGTAATGGATTTATCATAGATCCTTGTCCATAGTAGCCCCAGGCAAGAAGAATGGAATGAACTTGATTGGCCAAACCAGTGATTCTCAGAGTGCAGTCCCTGGATCAGCAACCTCAGCATCACCTGGGAGTTGCTTAGAAATGCGAATCACCAACCCCAGTCCAGGCCAACTGAATCAGAAACTTTAGTGGTGGGACCCAGCAATCCATGGCTTAGGGAGCCCCCCCGGTGATTCAGATGCACCCTGAAGTTTTGAAACTAACCACCTGGCTTAGACTAATAAACATGCATCCCTGTGGACTTACCTGTCCTGCAGGTGGCTACCTGAGCATGAGAGAGGCCAATTGGAAAGTCAGCAGGGTGGAGAGCCTGTACTCTCATCACTTGGCAGGGCAGAGATGAATGAATTCCTCATGGATCAGGTGGACCCATGAAAGTACCTGGGCTTAAGCATCTTGCCAAAGGCAAGACAACGCAAGACTTTAAAGGAAAGTTCTTTGCCCCACATCTAAAGATTAGCAACAAAATGTATACTGCCATTTTATAGAGTAAAATAAAATGCTTAAGATCTGTTGGTATAATCTTGTTTTAAATGATCAATTACCTATTTAAATTACCAATTTCCCTGTTGCTTTGAATAAGAAAGGAAACTTAAACACCCCTCAACAACTGATAGAATAAGCAACACCCAAAAAAACATTATAAAGATGTAGGCTATCTAAACAACATGATTAACAAATCTGACCCAATTGACATATATAGAACACTGCACACAACCATAGAAAAATACATTTTTTAAGTGCACATGGATTTACCAAAACTAGCCACATTGCTGGGTCATGAAGCAAAGGTCCACAAATTCCAAAGGACTGAAATTATATTGAGTATGTTCTCTGACTGTGATGGGATTAATCTGGTTAACAATAACAAGAATATTTTCAACATTTGGAAATATTTGGAAATTAAGCAACATGCTTCTAAATAACCCACTAGTCAATGAAGAAGTCAAAAATAGAAATAAGAAATCATCTTGCACTAAATGCTAAGGAAAATATTACATGGTTGTGGGCCACAGTTAAAACTGTGCTTAGGAGGAAATATATATCAAGTATAACTTTAACTGCGTGTATCTAGAGAAAAGAAAGTCTGAAAATGAATAATCTAAGAATCTATCACAAGAAGTTAGAGAAAGAGGAACAAATTAAGTCCAAATGAAGTTGAATAAAGGAAGTAATAAGGAGTAGAAATTAATTAAATAAAATGGAGACTTAAATGGAGTCTTACATGGAAAGCATCTAGTGTGTAACAACTGCAAGGAATGAGTAGCCGTCTTTCACTTTAGTTGGAATACTGCTAGTGTTTCCCCATTCAGCATAATCCTGGCTTTGGAGCCAAGTATATTTTATTAGGTTAAGGAAGAATCAATTGATTTCTATTTCATTAATAATCGTTGAGTTGTGTCAAATTTTGTGTTGAATTGTGTTTGGTTGTTTCAGCAATCATAGAGGTAATCTGGTGATTTTTCACTTTAACTCATTAAGTTAATCAATTTCCTAATATGAAATCATCCTTGAATTCCTGAAGTAATACTTGGCCCTATAATATTATTCCTGTTACATTTTCTTTCATTTGTGAGAGTTCTTTTCAAGTCTTTTATTGTAATGCTACACTGTGGTCTCTAATACTTTATTTAAATTGTTGTATTGATATTCATAGGTGACTTTGGTCTTTCAGTTTTCTTTTCATCTCAATCTTTATCAGGTTTTACTAACGTTAATGTCACTATTTTTTAAAAAAGAAGAAAAACCTGTTTCTTTTCCTTTTTCTTTGTTCTAGATTCGTTTAAATAAAATTGGACTTATCAGTTATTTAACATTTTGCCTTGAAGAATTACAGATTTAGAGAAAAGTTGTTTTTTAAAAAAGTACAAATTTACCATACCCCAGATTCCCTAAATCTATATGTCATTTTTTCTGAGTCATTTAAGAGTAAGTTATACATATATCCCTTTAACCCTAGATACTTAAGTGGGTATTTTCTGAACACAAGGACGTACTCTTACAAAACCACAAGACAATTGTCAAAATCAGGAAATTAACATCTATACAATCCTATCATCTAATCTATAGACCTTATTAAATTTTATCAGTTTTCCCAAAAATGTCTTTCATAAAACTTCTTTCTCTAGTTAGGACCCAATCCAGCATCACATGTGTATTTATCATGTCTCTCCAGTCTCCTTTAATCTGGAGCTATTCCTCAGTCTTTGTCTTTAAAAATCTTGATATTTTTGAAGAGTGCAGGTTATTTATTTTGTGTAATATCCATCAACTGGAGTTTTCTGGTGTTTCTTCATGACTAGATTTAAGTTATAATTTTTTGTCAGAAATGCCACAAAAATGAGGTCATGTCCTTCTTAGTGTATTATATCAGGAGACACACATATGTTTGCCCTGCTATAAATGATGTTCACTTTGATCGTTCAGTTAATGTGTATCTACCAGATTCTCTGCTATAAGGAATATCTGTGCTTTAATAGTTTGGTTAAAATTCCCCTAGAAACTTTATAGCATTTTTTTTTCTTCATGGAGGGGATGGTAGCTTTTTCAAGAGTTTCTTTATAATTGGTTTATTTAGACATTAATCTCTTCTAAGAGCAGGCTTGATAAATTACATTTGCCTAGAAAATTGTTGATTTCATCTAGATTTTAAATTTTATTTTCAGGGAGTTATAGGAACTGATCTCATTTTTTAAACTCCTGTTTGATAGTGTTTCCCCCTTGTCATTTCTTATTTTGCATATTTGAAGTTTATTTTTATTTTGCTTCGTTAGTTGGCTAGTGGGTTTTTTATATATTTTTCCAAGAACTTGCTTTTGGTTTCATTTGTTT
This sequence comes from Leucopleurus acutus, assembly GCF_964270905.1. Taxonomy (NCBI): domain Eukaryota; kingdom Metazoa; phylum Chordata; class Mammalia; order Artiodactyla; family Delphinidae; genus Leucopleurus; species Leucopleurus acutus. Next base: position 26,226,618 of record NC_139145.1, on the reverse strand, counting down.
ATTACTACTAAGACTTTTGTTGCCTAATTTGCTAATCTCTGCTTTCATTTTATAATTTTTAAATTACCATACAATAAAATTGACTTTTGTGATATAGCTCTATGAGTTTTAACACAGGAATAGTTTCATGTAACCACCACCAATATTAGGAAAACAGAATAGTTCCATCCCTCCCAAAGTTTCTTCATGCTGACCCTTTGTAGTCACTCCATCCCCTAGTCCCTAACCCTGGACAACCACTGATCTGATCCGTTCACTGTTTCTCTAGTTTGCCTTGTACAGAATGTCATGTAAAAGGAATCATACAGGAAGTAGACTTTCGAGACTGGCTTCTTTCACTCAGCCTAATGTCGTTGAAATTCATCTATGTTGTTGCATGTATTGATAGTCTGATCCTTTTTATGGTTGAATAATATTCCGTTGTATGAATGGACAAAAGTTTGTTTATCCATTAACCCATGGAAGGACATTTGGGTTGTTTCCAGTTTGGAGTGATTATGAATAAAGCTGCTAAAGAAGCTGCTACAAAAAGTATAAAGTATAAAGAAATTCTCTTTATTCTTTACAAGGTACTAAGTTTCCCATATGCTAAATATATCTACCTTATTAATTACTTATTCAATTTAAATCTACTTGACCTGTTATTGACTAAGAGATTTCATCTCCCTTAATATTGTTATGTTTCTATCATGTTTTTTTTTTTCTCCAAGTAATTCTTGTAGTTTTCACTTTAATCCGTGTGGATGCATCATGGTGAATCACACTCTTTGCCCGTTTTTTTTTTTTTCCTGGCTTTTGAATCCCTTAATTTTAGAGATGTGTCCTGTAAACATTATAATATTGGTTTTTCATTTCTGACCCAATCTGAATTTATTTTTCCATTAATAGATGAGCATATTAGTTTCTCATTGCTGCTGTAACAAATTATCACAAATTTAGTAGCCTAAAACAACACAAATTTGTTACCTTACAGTTCTAGAGATCAGAAGTCTGAAATGGGTCTCATTGGGCTAAAAGCAAGGTGCTGACCCGGCTGCATTTCTTCTGGAGGTTCTAGGGGAGAATTCTTTCCTTGCTTCTTCCAGGTTCCAGAGGCTACCTGAACTTCCTTGGCTTATGTCCCCTTCATCCATCTGCTAAACCAGAATGATAGGTTGAGTCTTCTTCAGATTGGACCACTTCTCTTCTATACTCAAGTTTCCCTCTGCCTCTTTAAAGAATGCTTATGATTATATCAGGCCCACCTAGAAAATCCAGATTAATTAAAATATCTCCTTAAACTCAACTGAGCTGTAACCTTAATTCCATCCACAACCCTTGCCATGTAACATAACTTAATCACAGGTTCCAGGGATTAAGACGTAAACATCTTTGGGGACCTGGAGAGGGAGCATTATTCTTCCTACCACAGTGAGTTTAGTCCTTTTACATTTAATAGTATGACCAATACTTTGGTCTAAATTCTGACATATTTTTGTGCTTTCTTTGCTTGGTGATCAATTTTCTTTGTTTCATTTCCTATAGGCAGTTCTTCTGATATTTAGACAGGTTTGCACTTTATTCTAGTGATTAGTTTTAAATTATAATAGTATATGGTACGCTTAGTCATTAACTTTTTACTTATCTATTAGTTCCCTATCATCAAATTTTAGTTAACAGTATCCTTCTTTATTGTTTATATTTGTACTCTTAAATATGCCATAATAGATTGACTTATTGTCCTAAGTTCTTCACTCAAGAGCAATATATTCTTCCCACCACCATTGATAATGGGCTTGGACACATGACTTGCTTTGGCCAATGTATTGTTAACAGATAGGAAATGAGCAGAGTCCTGAAACGTGCTTCATTAGTTGGCTTGGCCTCTTATACTCTCATGGTGTGCTATTAGAAGACCTCCCTCTGGGAACTGCTACCCCGTTAGCCTGGGTCCAGAGCTAATACATCTGAATATCTGAACCCAACCCACAGCTTGCAGCCAAACCCAGATGACTCACAGCCTGAAGCAGGTCTTCCCAACAATTTTACTTTGGATCAGCCCAAACCTCAGTCAAACTGGTAACAGAAGGATGTGAGAATAAATGTTCTTGTTGTTGTTCTTGTAAACGCTGACTTTAGGGGATTGATTATTATATAGCAAAAGCTGGCTATTATATTTTTATTTCTACTACTTTGTCAACTTTAAATGATATGATTTTACTCCCAGCCATTATATGAAACAATCAATATACTTTCTTTTCCTTCTATATTCTTTACCTTTTCCTCCCTGGTTTTTGTAAGTTTTATTATTTCTATGATGTTTTACAATATATAACATTCATATCTTATTCTACCTCTTTAATACCCACATTAATATTAGTCTTGGTTCCAAATACTCTATGTTTTCACTTATGTGTGAAATCTAAAAAATAATAAAACAAATGAATGAATATAAGAAAGCAGAAAGAGACTAATAGATACAGAGAACAAATTAAGGGTTACCAGTACAAGAGAGGTAGAGAGATGGGCAAGACAGAGGAAGGGTATTAAAAGGTACAAACTACCAGGAATAAAACAAGTAAGATACAGGGATATAATATATAGCACAGGGAATATAACCAACATTTTTTAATAACTTTAAATGGAGTATAATCTATAAAAATATCAAATCAGTTTGTTATACACCTCAAACTAATATAACATTGTAAATCAACTATATTTCAATTAAAATATATATGTAAATTATTCTTGGTTCTACTGTCAAATATGTACAGTGCTCACTCTCAGTCACTGTTAAACCTATACATAGTTTCTCAAAAAATGTCTTGGTTTGCTGAAGTTTCTCATTTTTATTTTCATCAAGGAGGGCTCATAGGAACACATTCTCTGAGATCTTGTGTTTTTAAAATTGTATTTCTCTGGCTTTTACATGTAAATGATATAAAGGTATAAAACCATTGATTCATATTCTCTTTTATTAGATATTGCTTAAATGTTGCTCTATTTTCATCTGGAACTGAATGTTGCTCTGGAGAAATCTGAAGCCAGCTGGAGGAGAGAAGAAATAAAGTCCTATATAAGGGGGAAAATCAGGAATCTTCATATTTGAAGTCTACTAATATTATGAGACAATGTCTCGGTGTTGACCATTTGGGGTCATCTTTGTCAGGCACATAATTTGTTCTTTGCAATATGTAGATTCAAAACAATTTTTTTAGGAAACTCTTCTTTATTTATACCTTTGTTGTGTTTTCATAGTGTTTATTAACCCTGTGCTCTCTCAAATTTTGTCTTTATTTTAATAATGGTTTCATTTTTTCTTCTATTTCTTTTCTGAGTTTTGCCAGATCACGTCTCATCCACTGCTGCCTTGCAATCCCATCCCTGAGTTATTGCATGGTGGTTGTTCTCAGAGGCAATTGCTCCTATATGATATTTTCTATAAGGTGGAAGTTTTGCTCACAATTTTAGTCTGTTCCAGGGCCATTTTACTAGTAAGTGTTCTTTGTTCATAAATTTTACTGCTCCTTTCTCCCTTTTTTTTCATAGTATCTTTGTTAAAATACAGCACTGGCTTGTTTGTATTGCTCATTGTTGACTGCATTAGGACTCTCTGGACCAAACATTGGACAAAGTTTTCTGTAGGTGGGGAGAGGCCAGGGTAGAATTATAATAAAGTTGCTTTTCACAGCTCAGGGTCTCTCTTCTCCTCATTTGCTACAAAGTCAGAGCGCTTCTACATATAACCTGGTGTGGAGGATTAAATTTCTATCCTCACTTATTCATCTCCCAAAGTACTATGCATGTACACTCTTGTCATGGTCTTATGGTGATGGATTGTACTTCCTTACCGCATGGTTTCAGATTTGACCATGCAACTTGCTTTGGCTAATGGGCTATTAGTGTGTATGTCATGAGCAAAGCATGAAATGTGCTTGTGTAGTTAGATTTACCTTCTTGACTCTTGCTTTTCATCATGAGAAGAATATGCCTCAGGTTGCCACTGGATTAAGAAGGTTGAGATACACATGGAGAAGACCAGCAACCAGCCCTCAGACTGTAGTCAAACCCAGCTTAGACCAGCCTAGATACATTAACTCCAGCCACCTTGAAGACACATGAACCGGAAAAAATGTTTATTGAATTTGGAGGTGTTTGTTATGTAGCAAAAAATGACTGATACTTTCAACCTCCTTACTTCTCTGAAGCTAACCAAGTTTGGGGGAATCTCTTCTTCTCAGCTTATCCTATGTCCTCATCCTCTTTTTCAATCAAAGGATAGAGATTTCCTCCTTTAGAATAGTTCCCCCAGCCTCAAGAAATTTTGTTTTTGTCTTTGTTTTGTGGTCAAATACTTTACTGAGCTCTCATCTCTGCTTTTGGCTACTACCTCTCTCACAGCTACTGTGTGCTCTTGACAGCCCCTACATAATATTTTTAGCCTCACTAAAAAAGGAGTTTGGAATTTTGTTTTATACCCTCCTTATTGCTTTGGATGGTTTCCAGGAGGAGATGGAAAGAATATCAAGTTGGCACATCCATTTTCAAATGGAAGCCTCCACCTTGTTTCTAGAATAAGAATAAGAAGGTAGCATGGAGTCTTGGAAAGAATATGAGCTTTGGAACCAGACAGACCTGGATCAAATCCTGGCTCTGCTAATTTTCTGTGTGAATTTGAAAAACTTACATCAACCTCCCTGAGCTTCAGTTTGTTTTCTCATCTATAAAAACAAACTAGTGACACTTACATCAGAGAGTTATTTATCGGGAAAAAACATCTTCAGTGAACCAGGAATCAAAGCTAAAAGACAGTAGTGCAAATAGTAGACATAGCAAAAATGAGAAATGTCATTATTGTACTTTTTTGTTGTAATGGTGGTGATTGTCGAATGAATGATGTAGGAAAGCACTTTTAAAAGCACCTAAGTGATGAAGCAATAAAAGTATGGAGACATGCCTCCCATTCTCTGAAACTTGTATAGCAGCCATGAGAGCTGCAGTTTCTTTCAGAAGCTCCGAAAACAGTTTCTTTCCTAGCACTCTCTCCCCCTTTTCAATACTTGGATTTTCTTACTCCACTACTGCAGAATACATGCCTTGATTCTAGGTATGGAGCAGGTGACTCAAGCCAAACCAGCTAGCACAACCTCACTCCCTGAACACCATCCAGTGGTTCACTGATGGATATGTGATTAATTCAGGGCCAAGAAGATTGTAGTTATTTGCTGGTGGCTTCAGGAAAGCAAGGTTTCAGTCTTCTAAGAGAGTTTCTAGAAGCAATCCTATCCTTCTCCCTGAATATGGTCATCAAATCCCAGAAGATTTTGGCAGCCCTTTTACAGCTACACCAAGAAAGAGGATGGTCTTAGGATAAGGCTGGCACAGCATAGAGAAAAAGACCCTGGATCCTTGATGATATGTTTGAGCAGCTGAAACAAACCAACCCTGAAGCCCACCCAACCTTGTTGCTGTCTAGTTATATAAGCAATTAACCATTTTTTAAAAAACTAGTTAAGCCCATTTGGGTTAGATTTTCAGTTATTTGCAACTGAACACACACTACCACACTGTCAGATGTCAAAGCTTCCCAACAATTTCCATTGCCATCATTGGCATACCTTCTCAGATGAATACAATCTTCTGTCATGTGTCCCTGGTGGTTTCCAGAATCAAAAGATTATTACTCAGTATCCCGTTTATGATTCCTCCTTTCCATAGACTATGCTATGATGTGTGTTCAACAAAGATTTAATAAGAATAAAAGCTAACATCTTTTAAGTTCTTACTGCACACCAGGCCTTATGCCATCCTCAAAACATCCTTATAGGTAAGCACCATTGCCTCTTCCCTACAGAGGATGAAAAGATGACCTACTTGACCTACGTTACATATCAATAAAGTGGAGAGTCCAAGAGTCAAAGGCAGATCTCTCTGACTCCAGAATCAAATTTTTAAACACTAGGCTGAACTGCCTGTTAAAAAAATTTATTGAGCACCATCCATATGTCAGTTATGAGAGGTACAGGCAATCAGACAGTTTTTACTCATGAGTTGCACACAGTCTGCTGGGATATGCAAATGTGTGCACAGAAAATTACAGCACGGCAGGGCACTCGCGAGCAGGGGTTAAAGAGGCAAGTTGAAGCCAACTCAGGAAAAGTCTGACCTTTGTGCTAAGCAACCAGGACTCCACCCTGCCAGTGCAAGGTTTTCATCAGGGGAGCGATCTGAGTAGACAGGGGTGTGTAAACTGTGGATGTGACTGTGATATGAAGATGACTGACCAGAATGAGACTGGAGCCAAGCAGACTGTGAAGAAGGTGTGCAGTCCTCCAGGTGAGGTACAGAGGAGCATTCACGTGACTGTCCCCTGAGGGGTAGAAAGAGGAGTGTAACGCGCTTCTCCCAGATTCCCCTATCATCCCACATTCTGCACAGGACATGCAGCCCATGAAAACTCCAGGTGTTGGCAACACGTCCCACGTTAGTAAAGTGCCCCATGACACAGGAGTCGTGTCCCTCTAACCGAGAAGGAACTCCACTCTCTAGGAGACCTGCTGAGCTGCCCAGCAGGCACTTACAGTAGTTGGATAGCAGAGAATACGGCCAGAGTCAAGCAAGAGTGGGGCATGGCCTCCAGAAGGGAAAAACATTTCATGTTGTTTTCAACTCTTGTAAAGACTAAATTGATTCTGTGATTCATCCAATTCTCACCGTGGAAATTCGTCATTAAACATGCTAAAGTACACACACAAATGTAAACACACACACACAGGAAATAAAAAGAATGCTCAATTGAGCAATCACTGGTTTGAACCATTTCTTCATTTTTCATGTCCTATCTTTTGTGGCATCACTTCTGAGCGAGGGGTCATAATCAAATTATAATTGCTAACACTTATTGAGCACTAACTGTGTACCAGGCACTATACCAAACATTTTATGCACATTAACCTCATTGAATTCTAAAAAAAAAAAAAAAGCCTGTTATGTATTACTACCCCACTTTTGAAGATGAGAAAACCAAGGCTCAGCAACAGAGTGCCTAAGCAGAGACTGAAACCAGCTCTGCCCGACTCTGGACACCATGCCTTCCACAAATGATCACCCTCCCTTACATTTATCCAGTCCTTCAACTTTACAATATCATTATTACTAACATTATCTTGTTTGATCATCATAGCAACTCTTTACAAAACCATTCCCATTTTTCAGGTGAGGTTTGGAGAGGGACAGTGACTGACCTAGGGCCACACATCAAGGAGTGGAAGCAAAGTTGGCACCCAGCCTCCCAAGACAATGGTCCTAACCATTGAGAAACACTGCCTGCCTTATTCATGGGATTCTGCTCCTGCCTGCATTAACTATGCATCTTCTATTTTCTGATTCTAATTGACTGAGCAATCTCCTCATGATATCAACCTAAATTATAGTAGAAAAGAATCTAAAGTTGATCACTACCCCATGTATCTCTCCCATACACACACAGAAAATAATAACAATAATCATAATTATCATAACAGTGAACATTGCCCTTAGCATGATTTCAAAAAACAATTTTCTTATTACTTTGTTCTAAAGTGCCTGAGCACCCAAACTGCAAAACAGTTTACAGAACTGTCTTCAAATGCATTTGGAAAGAGATGTGTTTCTTTTGCTTAACAAAACCTGGACTTAGGTAAGGAACATTGATTTTACTCTTAAGGATCTTGACATCTATGTCTTTCACTTTTTAAGAATCAGCCTAAAAGCATAAAAAGAAATGTCAGAGTTGTGGGGCTTTGTATGCCTGGTCAAGACTGAATTCACCAGCTGTCTCTCCAGTCTCCTGGCAGCTCTGGCCACAGGGGACAGGCCACCATCACCATCCCAAAGCAACTAGTGAAACAAGAGGAAAGGAATTACCACTTTGCGGAAGACCCACCACATGCCAGGGGCTGTGCTAAGGATGCACAGCAAAGGGCTATATGTACATGCTCTGGAACCAGCCTTTCTGGGTTTGAAGCCCAGATCTGCCTTACTGGCTGAAGGCCTTGGTCAAATCTCTCAACCTCTCTGCCTCAGTCTCTCCTCTGTAACACGAGGACTGTAATAGTACCTACCTCAATGGATCGTTGTGAGTTGGTATATGTTGAGCACTAAAACCAGTTCCTGGCACATAGTAAGAGCTCTCTCTGTAAGTATCAACCAGAATTATTACTACGGTCTTGTTTAATCCTCACACCCATCCTGTGAGATCGAGGTTGTCACCCTCTTCTGAAAGGTGAGGAAACTTAGGCTCAGAGTGATGAAGTGACTGTGGCTGGGAAAGGTCTGGAAAAGATGGATTTAGCCCAGCTGCATTCACTTCCAGCTGGCAGGCTCTGTGCCCACATTTGCCTTCAAGATTCATAGTCCAGTTGAACAGTGCCCCACATTAGAAATTCAGAAGTGCCCATCACCAAAGGACAGTATCAACAAGTTACTGACAACCTGAAACACAATAGCATGGTCATGTTCCATTCTGCGACTGACACTGAGTCTCAGAAATTCTAATGACATCGTTCCATCCATCATTCTAGCCACTAACTCACCCATTCATCATTCACCCACCCGTTAGCAAATATTTACAGAGATCATTCTTTTTGCCTCTTCCTGGTGAAGCTGCCCAAATCTTCAAAATAGCACTACATTGAATTGCAGACTGAATTCTGTACCAGGTGCTAGAGAGACATAAAAGGATTATCCGACAGGCCTTAACACAGATATACATTCTTTACCTTTGGTATCCAGAATACATTTTCCACTTACCCTCTATGCTTACCAATCCCCACCACCACCACTGAGACATTTCTCAATCCGCACACCAGGTAAATTGACTAGTTATGTGTATAGCTGACACATCCAACCTCACTAGTTTGAGATATATATTTTTCTTAATATTCAAGTGAAACAACTCCAACCTGCTATTCTACCTATCAGGGAATGTCTTTCTTCTCTCCCAGGGCAATACCATGTACCTACAGGCTATTGTTTCAATCTCAGGATACAGGGCTGTTAATCATCGTCAAAAGGTCAGAACACAAATATCCCTGTTTGGCTCAACAGCTGGCCAAGGTGGCTTGGGCTCTCTAGCTTTTGTGGCTGATGGGGCCCCACTACTGTATCTCTGGGGGTTCATAACATCAAGGCCAACTCTACCGGGGACATGCATCCCCACTGTTGATACTGTACTATTTTTTCCAGATGCAGAATAAGGAGGTCAAGGAGTTTTGAGGGATAAAAAAATCCCCTGTTCACAAGTGTTTTACTCAGCTATGGTTGCTGCACCAACCCTCTGCCTTCCAGAGTGAAGCTCCTTGGGGATTCAATCCTCTCAATACACACCACACAGATGCACACTTTCTTGCATTATCCATGATCCAGGGAGTCTCTGTTAGAAAGAACTCAGTTCTGCCTAGAACTAGTCCTCCCCTAAATTCTTGGGAGATTTATACAAGGAAGTAGGTGGGTCAGAGCAGTGAGCTCAATGGTGCCTCACGAGGCCAAGGGTTAGGGTTAGGATTAGGGTTCTTGTTCCTACCACCAGAAGGCTGGCTGGGCCTCCACACACACCCTTGCCTGGTCTAGAGGAAGTCCCTCCTTCCCCCATTTCCAGGACCCACCCACATCCTGCCCCATCATGATTGCTAGTCAGAATGCCCATTCTCTCACCCTATGTCTTCCTAAAGACAGATAATAGCATATTTCCCTCTGTCTGGGATATCCAGTCACCATCCTATGTTCCTTTCCACTTTATTTCCATCACTTTATTTTCTGAGATCCTTCTCTTCTTCCCTAGGAAGCATCATTATGCAGTGGGCCGGGGGAGAGGGGGAATCTACGGGCTGTGGAGACATTTCATAGGCTTGTTCTGGGTATTAAATGACATGGATGCAAAAGTGCCCAGGGCAGTGCGTAGCTTAGAAGTACCAGTAAACTTGAGCTCTCTTCCCCCTTCCTCAAACTACTTAATTTTCTTTGAAACTAAAACTTATTTTCTAATTGCCCTTGACTTCAAATGTCACATTCTTTAGCCCATACCCTATTACTAATCCATTCTTGCCTAGTTCCTCCTACATTCCTTTTGTTCATGTTAAAGATGACTTTTCTTTTCACCTGTGTAAGTCTTGCTGCCTCCTACACTGATTAATTCAGCTAGATTGAAAAAGAGGACTAGCTCCTCCTCCATAAAGCTCCAATTAATCAATCATCCTAGAACCAGAGCAACTTGGTGCCTTGATATTTTGTAGAAAGAGCAGCAATGTTGCTGTCAGACCCGGGACATAGCGTTTAAGAGCAGAAAGAGCTTAGGCAAGTGACTTTACTCTGATAAGCCTCAATTTGCTCATCTCTGGTACTTTAACCCATAATGTTGTTGAGACATTTGCAAATAACCTAAGAGGAATCTCTAAGGCGATGCCTGGCATATAGGTGCAACAGAACATGAACTTACTGCACCTAGACAGACATACCTGGTTCTGGTATGCCACTTAGCCAATTTTTATGTATAGGAAGTACAGAACACTCCATCAGACAAGAGCAGAAATCACATTCTCCTCAAACTCACATGGAACATTCACCAAGATAGACTACATCCTGGGCCATAGGACACAATTTTTTTAAATGTTAAAGCATAGAAACATACAAAATATATTCTCAGACCACAATGGAATAAACTAGAAATCAATCACAGAAAGATAACTCCCAAATATTTGTAAATTAAATAACACATTTCTAAATAACACATGGGTCAAAGAAGAAGTCTCAGGTGAAGTTAAAAAATATTTCAAGCTAAATGAAAATACAATTATCAAAATACATAGGATGCAGCAAAACCAGTTCTTCAAGGGAAATTTATAACATTAAATGCATATATCTTTTTAAAAAGAAATCTAAAATCAATAACCTAAGCTTCCTTAAAATACTAGAGAACTAAGAGTAACTTGAGCCTAAAGGAAACAAAAGAAAACATATATTTTTTTAAAGAGCGGAAGTCAATGTCAATGAAATTGAAACAGAAAAAACATTAAAGAAAATTAACAAAACCAAAAGTTGTTTCTTGGAAAGAATCAATAAAATTGATTAAAATTTTGATAAGCCAAGATAATAGAAGAGAAGACACAAATTATAATATCAGAAATGAAAGAAAGGTCATCACTACTGATCCATGGTCATTAAAAGGATAATAAAGGGATATTATGAACAATTCTATGCCTCAAATTGGAGAGCCTAGATGAAATGAACCAGTTTCTTGAAAGATACAAACTCACAGACACACAAAAAGAGATAACCTGAATATCCCTCTGTTAAACAAATCAAATCAACAATTAATAGCCTTCCACAAAAAGAAACTACTAGGCCCAAATGATTTCACTAGTGAATTCTATCAAACGTTTAAGAAATAATGCCAATTCCCTGTGATCTCTTTCAGAAAATAGAAGCAGGGAAAACAATTCCTAACTCATTCTATGAGACCAGCATCACTCCCAAACCAAAACCAGATAAAGACATTCCAAGAAAGGAAAACTTGAGACTAATATCTCTCATGAACATAGGCACAAAAATGCTCAACTAATCAAATCAATAATTCACACAAAAATACACTATAGTCACATGGGATTTATTCCAGGATGTAACCCTGGTTCAACATTCAAAAATCAATGTAATCCACCACGTTAACGGGCTAAAGAAGAAAAATCATGCTATCAATTAACGCAATAAAAGCATTTAATAAAATCTAGGAGCCATCCGTGGTTTTAAAAACTCTTAGCAAACTAGGAATAGAGGAGAACTTTCTCAACTTAATAATGAATACCTTCAAAAATCCTCCAGCTAACATCATATTTAATAGTGAGAGACTGGACGTTTTTCCCCTAAGATAGGGGACAAGGAGATTTCTTCTTTCACCATTCCTATTCAACAGGCTCCCTGAGAAATACCTAATTCTATAGTTGAGTCAGGAAGTATATGTGATGAGTCTAGAGCATCTTGTAATTCCAGAAACTAAGGAAGTACAGAAAGAAAAAAAAAATCTCACAAGGATGGAGATATGTCAAAGGGACACAGAAGCCAACTGAAAGAGCTCCCAGAGCAACAAAATAAACAAAGTACTTATGGGTTATTACCCAAAGTAAAATATAGATACCCATGAGCCATACTGAGATAAATGAATGAATGAATGAACGAACAAACATGGGAGAATGGACAAGTTTCCATACAGAAGTACTCCAAATAATTTATGTAGATATTCCCCCTCCTTAGGGGCAGGTTGCACACAATGACATCCCTCCAAAGAGTACAGTATGAAAGAGGGGGGAAAGATGAATGTGACAGTAGAGAGACCCAAACAACACTACTTTAGTCAGGTGGTCAGAGTGATGAGTCATGTTGATGGTATATACCCTTGATACGATGTGATAAAAATGACACTTTACCTCTGTGGTCTTCCTCCCAAAGCCCCATAACCCCAGGCTAATTACAAGAAAAGCAGACAAATCCCCACCGAGGGACAGTCTACAAAATACCTGACCAATACTCCTTAAAACTGTCAAGGTCATCAGAAACAATGGAAGGGTGAGGGGATGTCAAAGCCAAAAGGAGCCTAGAGAGACATAATGACTAAATGTAACATGGTACCCCGGATGGAATCCTGAAAGAGAAAATGAATATTAGGTAAAAACTAAAGAAATATGAATTAACTATGGATTTAGTAAATAAGACTATATCAATATTCGTTCATTAATTATGACCATACTAATGTAAGAGGTTAACCATAGGGGAACCTGCATGCAGGGTATATAAGAACTCTCTGCTCTATCTCTGCAATTTCTCTATAAATCTAAAACTCTTCTAAAATAAAATTTTTATTTTAAAAAAGTGAGATGCCCAAGTTTAATTTCTTGAGAAACCTCAAGCTCTCCCCTCCTGCTCTATCCCCCCACCCTCCACCCCTCTCTCTATTGAATTTGGAATCTCTGTCAAATACACATCTGTAATTTAATAACTGTCAGGGTGGAAAACAAGAGAAATAAAGCTAACTACCTACTCCTCACTGCTCTTTACTGTGAAGCCAGAGGGAGTGTGAGCGGAGGTCACATGGCACGTAACCTTCCTCTCCCCAAAGGAATAAGCCATTCGTGGGAACTGATGCTCTGACCAGATCCCCAAAGATCCTTTCCTATACAAAGTTGCATCTGAAATAACTTAGTGTCCCAGTTCAACAACCTCAGTCTGCGTGTGACGATTAGCCACTCTCCCTGACCAGTATCTGGCCTCAGCATCTCCTCTGCCTGTGACTCGTTGTTCAAGTCTCTTACAGGTTATAGAATCCGAGCCTTCACACTTAAATTTCTTCCTCCTTTTAGAATAAAAGATCAAATAAGGAAGCCTGTCTTTTTCTTCAATCCAGCCCTCATTGCTTTTATCCTCACACTTTGAATTTACCATCTAAAATGAGCGTGTGGGAGCATTTAACATAAAAATATCACTAAAACATTTAATATCTATGTCAATGATGAGAAAAATAGAATTTGAAAACCTCCCAAAAGGTTAAACCTAAGAACGAATGCTAGGGTGTTTTTTCAGTTTCAAAGTAATCCGAAGTGATTTGTATCACTGTTGTAGACAAGGCCCTTAAACATCTGAGCAGTAATAACCCAGCTAGAGAACAAGAGAGATTTCAACAGGGAAAACGGCAGTGGCCTCCTCTCCTGCTGTGCCTAAAAGCACACGGCATGTCTGCTCTCAAAACTTGGAGAAAATTCTGGCTGTAGCTTGTTCAGGGCAGAGGGACTAGAGGTCCCTAAGGCTCTGAGCTTTTCAAAAGCACCGCGAAATGTTTGAGACCAGACAGGGAAAATGCATTCGTTCCAAAATATGACCAAGTAACTGCAAAACTGATATCAAAATAATTTCAAGACATTTAAAAATCCTTCTGTTTTGCAGCAGTAAAATTATATTTAAGAAGCATTTTAATATGTTTGAGGTGATGTGCACTGGGATACCACAAATAAGACCCTTTAGGGTCCGTAAAGGTTGTAAAATAGCCCAGACCCCTGAGAGGAGTTAGTTCTTGAAAAGAGGACTTCAGAGGGCTGCTCGCTAGTGACCCCCAACCTGAGGTTCCCCAAGGACCCCACCATGAGTGCTTTCTATCATTTCTCAAAAGCTGAACAGAGAAAATGCTTGAACCTATCAAAAGGCCACACAGACTATGATTCCCTAAATGAGATGCTTTTGATCAACAAAATTATTCCAAATATGGGCTCTGTGGAAGGACCTTTTGTGTGGGAAACTAAGACTCCCCCCCCCATGGGGTGGAGGAAGGTCTTGTCCTGGGGGAAAGGGAGGGGCTTTGGAGCAGGCAGACCAGAAGTTCCTGTTCCCACTGACCTTCTTCCAAGGACTCACCCAGCAACCACAACTAGAATTCTACTTTCCTCACCCCCGGTTCAGTATGCTTCTAAAAAAATATCTTAACTACACACCTGATCTATATAAACGCAAGCTTCTTGTAAAAACCGAGAAACATAAAAAGGAAAAAGTGAAAGCCACCCCGCTCTGCTCTCCCCAGGGATACCACTGTTTTCAGGTAGGTGGGCATTTTCCTACACCTTTTTTCGATGTACAGATGTAAGAAATATATACTTCTTACACTGTTTTAAATAAAAAGGATCATACCGTCCATATTGTTTTTTAACTTTCTTTTTCGTTTCATGAATATCTTTCCATAATAGTGCCTATTGATCCGCCTTTCTCTGTAACTACCACACACCATGGACATCCTACATTTTAGTTATTCATTTCACTTAGCGGACTTTTAAAGCAAGGCTGCAGCCTTTACACAGGCATCTCTGAGCATACAGGTAAGGATGTACATAAACCAGATTCCTGGAAGTGGAGTTGCTGGGTCGAATTGTATGCACAATGTCAGTTACATTCCTGTGAGCAGGCAGGAGGGTGGCTATTTCCCATCCTTAACCCAGAGGTTCTGCTTCTGTCCTTCTACAAACTTGTGGTTGCCAAGGAAAAGAGGGGGTGGGAGAGGGATGGATTGGGAGTTTGGGATTAGCAGATCCAAACTATTATATATAGGACGGATAAACAACAATTTCCTACTGTATAGCACAGGGAACTATATTCAATACTCTGTGATAAACCATAATGGAAAAGAATATGAAAAATATATATATATATAACTGAATCACTTTGGTGTACAGCAGAAATTAATATAACATTGTAAATCAACTATACTTCAACAAAATTAATTTTTAAAAAACACTCAAATACAAACTTCTATACACAGAACTGGGTACCAAATAAAGGCAAATTAAAAGGAAAAGAAAAGGGTGACATTCTAAATTGCACGGTCTTGTGAGAAGCAAGTAAATTTTCATTTCAATATGGGTGCAACGGATGCTTTCTAAAAATGGCATTAAAATTTACTTTTGCCTTGATATTACAACCAGGCTCTCTAAAGGAACTGTCGCCTTCTTGCCCCTGGTCCCCTTTCAGAGTGGATCCTCTTTAATACTCCCCTGTAACAGTCAAGGACATGCAGTTTCATAGGGACCCCATCATCAAGCAAGGAGAAACCCACAGCAGTTTGGGCAGAATTAGCATGGAGCTCCTTCCTTCCTCCCAGTTTGACAGTAAACAGCAGTGTGTGTGAAAGCAGCATCTTACAAATGGGGCTGGACATCATCTAAATGAGTCAACATGTTTATAATGCTAAATACTTCTGACCTAAAAACTCAGCCTCAGAACAGCATGCATGCAGCTAATCTCAGAACACACTGCTGGCATTTGGTTGACATTTCCTCTCCCTCCCGTAGGAAAGGGTTGATCACTCACTCTCCGTGCACAGAGACAGGAGAGAGAGCCCTAGTTTGCCATTTAAATCCTATTCCAATCATTTACCTGCGATTGTATCAGTATTGGAGAAACCACACTTAGCAGAGATCAGCCCTTATAAGCCCAGCAGAGTCAACCCCATGGTGAAAATTAAGGTATGTGTGTATAAGCAGTTATTCATTTTCATAAAGTGATTAATTCACCCATTCATTTAAAAAATATATTAACTTGGGTACTCCTAGTGTGCCAGGTTATGCTGGCACTGGGAAGAGAGTGTTGAAAAGGACACATTCTGTGCCTCTGGGAGCTCCCCCGAGAAACAGGGGACACAAACAGCACACAACAAGATGCATGCCCTGCAGTGGGCCACCAGCCCGGGGGAAAGAAGGGCCAGAGAAGGGCTCCAGTACAGCTGACACCTGAGATGAGGCTCAAACAGAAGACAGGAGGAAGGGAGTCCCAGTTGGAAAGAGAGGAAAGGGGTGTCAGCAGAGTCTATTTGAGAGCAGATAAGATGTGAGCAAAGCTGCCGGGAGGATGTGAGGAAGGGAGGGGTGAGCCATTATCACCTGACCATCTGGTTAGTCATCCAGATGCACTGAATTCGCCCCTGCAGAGTATGGAGACCACCCCGAAGCAGTTCCTTTGACAGCCTGTGGGACCTCATTTGGATCAAACCTTCTAGTGCGTTTCAGCTCATCTCTGCCCCAAGTCCTGTATCCAGAAAAGCCACCCAGTGCCCATTCCTCAGCCCCACGTTTGCAGGTACTGGAGTTCCAACCTCAACTGTTCTCACTCCCTGCCGGTTGAGTCCTGTCCTGTCCATCCCTCAAGCCCACATCCAATGCCATGTCCTTCCCAACCCTACCCCATCCCCATGCCCCTCCAGCAGCACTGTCTCCCTCACTAAGCATCTTCCCCCTCCCCACCCTGTTCTCTCATCCTTCCCTCCTCACTCCCCCTCTCAAAGCAGCACTGAGGCCCAGGCAGGCATAGGTAAATGGTCGCTGAATTAAACTGAGTGAGGGTGCCCTGATCAAACTGATCCCAGAACATGGAGTGTCTTGACATTTGAATAAACCATCTCCCATTCTGTTATCTTTGAACTCCACAAGGTGACATTTTTGAAATTGCAACGTCCTCTTGACTTCCACCTTGTGCTCTATCCAAAGACATGGAGCCCCTGTTATTCCTTAAAGATCACCAACCATAGTCTTGCGAATGTTTCAATCTGGGGAACAGGATGGGTGCTCAGGGGATTATCATACCATCCTCTCTATTTTTTGTACATGATTGAAAATGTGAATAATAAAAAGTATTTTTTAACCCACCGATATTCGAGGTGATGTGGAAGTCCCTTGACAAGTCACTTGCTCGGTTAGGGCTAGTTCCTGGTAAACAGAACAGGTTCCAGATCCAAAGAATAAGCTTTAAAGTCAGACAGCCCTAGATTTAAACCTACCCCATCATTCACCAGCTGTGTGAACTTGGACACATTACGTGCCCTTTCTAAATCTTCATTATCTTGATCTGAAAATTGGGGATATTGACGATGGTGCCCACCTCATAGGATAGGTGTGAGAATGGAATAAGATAATAAATGAAAGGCACGTGGCATGATGCCAGGTGGGGCTCAATAGAATGGTGCTACTGGCAGCTCCTGGAAGAAAACATTTTCTTTCTTCTTCTACTTTACTTTTAAACCACTCTTTGATGATGGTTTATTTGCATACATGTTTCTACTTCAAGCTCCTCGAACACTGGGATAGTGTCTGATTCATTTCCAGCATTGGGCACATGGCCTGAATCACAAAAAGTACTCACAAAGGTTACTGATGGTAAATGGCATTGATTATATACATAAACACACATAAGAATGGGGGGGGGCAGTGTCTGTGTGTATGCAATGACCTCTGGACAACCATTCAGACCCCAGGGAACTGCAGGCCTCTGGGACCACATGGGAATTCTACCCAAAGATGTTAGAGAGAGCCTAGCAGACCTGCACACATACACCAAGCACTCCAGAAATAAATGTCACTAGAACCGTGGCTCCCGTCTTCCCTGTTTTGACTTGCTTGTTCTTTCATTCATTCAACAAAGTTCTAACGAGCAATTCCTATAAGCCAAGCAGTGGAATATAGAGAGAAAGGGAAACAAAGTAAGGTCGTCTCTTGCTCTCAAGAGACTCATAATCTAGGGAAAGAGATAAGGAAGTAAGGAGATTATTTCATTCCAGCACGGTCAACTCTTTGAAAGAAATAAGAGAAGTAGTAGAAGCAAGAAGAAATTACCAAGGAAGGCCTTCTGCAATTACGCCCTACTGAATCTTAAAAGATCAGTAGGAACGAGCAAACAGAGGTAACAGGGAAGGGTGTTCCAGGCAGAGAGGACGGCACGCGCAAAGCATAAAGACAAGGAAGGACCTCGTACACTCCACAAGCTGTATGAAGTTCAGAACCTCTGTAGAGAGAGTGCTGGTGGGGTAGTGGCCATAGATGTGTCTGCATAGACCACCAGGGGTCTGCTCATGAAGGGCCTTACATGAGTTTGTTTGTTTGTTTTTCCTGAAAGTAACTGGGAGTCATTGACGAATGCTAAGTAAGGGCATAACCTAATATTTGCATTTCGGAAATATCACTTCGTTAGCTTTCTAGCAGCAAAGAGAACAGACTTGGAAAATCTATCAGACTCATATTTTTACCAGTAATGGATCTCACATCTAGTATTGTCAAGCCAAAAAAAAAAAAAAAACAAATCTTAGAAATCATGTCTTCTAACCCACTTATTGTAGAGATGAAAAAACTTATTTTCAAGGGTTATAAGGTAGTTTATCCAAACTACTTATCTTTTAAAAAATTATTTAATGAAATTAAAAACTCTGCCCTACAATTCAGCTCTTCTAGGTCTCACTACCACCTGTCACTTTGCTGGCATTTCTGCTAGGTGGGCTCATTTCTATGGACATAGCTCAGGGCAGATCCTCTTCAATGACCGAAAATATTTACCCATTTTGAGAGCTGGTAGAATATATATTCTATGAGCATGAGAAAAAATTTAACTGGTTTTGTCCATTTTCTCATAGTGATTAAAAAGTTAAACCCTTCTAAACCACAGATTATTCTCTGAGCTTCTAATACTATTTAAATTACAACTCCCAAATCTTGAATGATGTAACATACTCAAGTCCAAATGCTGCTTTTTTTAATTCGGTACATCACATGGTAGTTACTTAACATGACAGAAGGCAACATGACTAGATTGGCCTGCTAACAGGATCTTAGAGGGGTTCTCTGTGCTGTAATGCTTCCCATCCCCTCAATCCTCCAGAAAAATAAACAGGTTGATTGTGTCATGTTTCTATGCAGGAAATCTCAAAGAAATCCACAGAGGTGTATCTAATCTATATAATGCTACAATCCCATGATCCACTGGGTTGGTTCCTTCACATGACCATGGTCAGCATATTGTGCAGAGCAGCAGGTCCCAGTTTTAACAGCCCAGAGCTAGGCTGCCATCAACTCATCATTCCTGAAACAAATTCTGCAAGGTAAGTAGATTTCATAGACTAAAACATCGTAGACAGACATATTTAGTCGATATCTAGTGGGAAAAAATTAAGGCAACTGTCTTAGCCATGCAGATATAAAAATCTACTTGCTTCTGGAATACCAGATAACCACAGCAAAAGAGAATGGTGTCTGGGAGAATTCCAAACCACACGCACTCTAAAAGTCATTGCCATTTGCTTCAAGCAAACATGCAAGAATTCAAATGCATAGCAGCTCCATTATTAGGAATGCAGTAAATATTGTCATCAACCCCTTCCAAGTAGAGATCCTGCAAAGAATCGGAGCGCGAAGATCTCAGGGCTCAGGACCCTTATAAACATTAGCTTCATTTCAACCCTCACAAGAACCTGAATGTTTGTTTCCATTTCACAAATGGGCAAACAGGCTCAGAGAGGTACAGACATTTGTTTAACTCTCACACAGCTTGAAAGTGGTAGCTACAATGTGAACCCATTTCCGTCTGAAACAAATTCTGGACTTTCTTTGTTCCAGGCCCCCTCATGTGGACTGGATCCTAGGGGGTGGAAGGATCAGGCTGAAATGCCGCTAGCGCAAACCTGGGGGGAAATCATGATGGAGCCCCCAGAGAGTACAGAGTTCAGAAAGTCCCTGAGATTAGACTACATACCAGTTTCTATTTGGAGTGACTCCCTCCACTGAAGAAGTTCATGCAGAGGTTTTGTTCGTCCCATTTAATGGATCAAGACAACTGAGGCTCACAGACCATGACTTGCTTAGATCCCCCAAAAAAGCCACGCCTTTCCTACAGAAACTCCAAATCTACCAATGGGAGCCCAGGGCTCAGCATCCCTTCCTTAAGGCTTCTTGTTATTCTATCACCAGTAAGAGCTCTATATTTATTTGACCAGGAAAAGCATCTTCTTAGCTTGAAAGAGAAAAAGAACACCTCTTTTAAACTGTCTCTGTCTTGCTAAAGTGTCTTACATATATTTAGCATTATGAAGGCTCGTCACGATAGTTAAATGAAATGAAATGTCATACTTGAATTTTGTTTTTATGGTTGTAAATTAAATTCTCTGAAAGATGCTGTCAGTCAAATCAACATTTCATAAGATACCCTTTATCCATCCAACATGCCAGAAACCCAAAATACAGTCTCATCCACAGTGTCCTGAATTTTACAATTATTTAATATAATTTCTACATGTGTCTTTATTTTTCACTCTGCCAATGAAATACATGGTGAAGGCTTTTGTCCCATGTTTCACTGGTTGGACCATGACAGCCCTGAGCATCTTAGCTGATGTTGCCGGACCACTAATTACAGAACAAAATTAAACTGCAAAGAATCAAGATGGGCAGAAAGTTAGGAAGCAGAAAGAAAAGGCATCATGCTTTATGCGTGTTCATTCTAGATATGTTCATTATCTGCCAAAGCCTGGGGAAGGCAAATATGGAATTTAAAAAGACACCATCTGTTGTGTGATGTTCCAAATTACAAACTTAACCCTTAATTTCTACATCACCTGCTGTTCAGTCATTCTCCTTCTTTGGGATGAAAGGAAAAGGGGGCGGTTAGCACATGAACTAAGCAGGTTTAGCAGGATCGATGAAAGTGACCTGTAAGACTTTTTGCTCAGCCCAGCCTCACAACCTGTGTATTTTTTTCCTAAAAGTAATTCTTGTTAGATTTTATTCTTAAACACTACACATACAGTGGTTGCCATTAAGCTGAGGGTCCACGATCACGCAGAGCCAGCCACATTATTTTCTGTAATGTGTAGGTTATTGAAAACCTCTGGGCTCTTAGAAAGTAAAAACAGAGATTTTAGAAATCTTTCAAATCTGGGAAATGAAGAGTAATTCCTCGAGCAAAGAAGGATTTCTTTTTGGGAAAAAAATTTTTTTTTGAGACAGAAGGTAAACAAGAGTATCTAGCCCAAATCAACTTCCTATTTAAGTATTCAAAGGCAACACATGGCATACGTAATAGGAGAGATTGCCACTAAAAAGGAAAAAAGAAAAGTAACGTATCCTTGAAAATGCCCATGTTTTCTTACGTGTAGATCTGAACTATCCTAGTTTTTAAAACACATTTAACAAATGCAACACAACTCATTCGTGGTTGATTTGAGTTCACAAAATAATTTTATTATATGTAAGAAAGCATACAGGCAATAAAATTAAGAAAACATTCACAATGCATAAATAACACAGACCTGATGCAGGAGATAGTTTTCAGTAGATATCTTTCTTATCACCCATTTCATCTAAATGTTAAGTCAGTTGCTTATCAACAAGAATACTTTGTAAACATTTCCAAAACATTCTCTTGAACTGCCCCACATGAATTAGTATCTGGCAATAGAGCCTTGGGATACTTTTTACAGTCCAGGTGATGACACAGAAACTTGATGCCAAAGCACAGAGAAAGGGCTAACATTCGTCAAAAGAGATGCTGATGGCTTTGGTGTGCTTAACATACGCAAAGAGAAGGGGTCTCCTGTCTTTTCTACCAACAGAAGAGTCTTGCCCAAGGATGACATTGAGGCACCCTCTGTTAGTGAGTATACCATTAACATTTAGACTTTTTAAAAAAACCAATTCTAAGTTCAGATTAAAGCACTACAAAAAGGAACCCCACTGAGTAGCTTGGCTGGTAAGATGGAGATGCAGGATTTGACTTTTGTCCATGGGTGAGACTGTTGTGACACACGAGTTAAGGAAACTCACTGTCTTCATTACACATCTCTAACCAGGACAGTCATTTATTTGGCTCAGAAAAGCTATCTGACACAGGAAATGAGAAAAGACAAAGAAGGCCAATTATTTTACATAAATACAAAGCGGCATACACTTTTTATTACCACCTAAGATCATATATTTCAAGTTGGATTCTTCTTAAGCTAACTTTTATTTCAAATATTTACAGAACTGCAAATCATTCTCCTGGGAAAGACTTTGTCACTTAAGAAATTTTGAACACAAGAGCAGCTATGCTTTTTTAAATCTTTCAAAATCTTTTGAGGAGAAAAAAAAAGCAATCACAGCATTTGTCAATTCTCACCTCGTATTTATTTGTTCCCATGAATTTTAAGGAATCATCACAACTTCTTTGTTTTTTTTCTATTAGACTTCGCTGTGTTTCTGGAAGTTATACATGAGCATTTAGACTCTCAGAGAGTCTATGTGTTTGTTTCATCGGCTTATAAAGTGCTAGTTAAATGGACAAAAATGCTATTGTAAGATTTCAGATAACTCATTCATTCACCCTATTAAATATGATAAATATAGATTTATTATAATAAATTAAAAATATTCATATAATACAATAACTAAATAAACCAATATCAACAAAGCATCAACTCTGGAAAAAAAAATCCCATTCCTACTGTAAGGCTCAATTATTTTTTAGGAATAATTTATGAAGGCATGCACCTACCTTTACAATCTGAAAACTTTGCTTGGACCAGTGTTAGCACCTGTTTGTACACAGCAAACTCAACCCTTCTCACTTCCTTCTGGGAAAGATTTAATATTTAAGTGAAGCTGTTCATTGTTGATTCTTTGCCCTGTTTCTTAAGTCCTAAGATAAGGCTCAGTTTCTAAAAATAATTTTGGAGCCAAAGACACGTCCCTCATGAACACTCGCTTCACTTGTGTCCCTCTTGATTCGCTATGAACAACACAGAAAACACACTGGCATGTAGATTAAAATGTAGTTAGTTGTGTGTTGAGGGGAAGCAGCAGAGGAGGGCTCGCCCGACATCGGAGTCTCACCACACCTTAGTTTCTTCACAGCAAGCCCCAGAGAAGTCTCCTCTAGCTTCTGGGATGAGCATGTCTGCTAGGATTCATTTTGGAGTTCAGGTCGGGTGCTGTCCGTTTTGTGTGACGGGCTGGATCTTCTCTAGGGAGACATCAGTGTCATAGTCCAAAATGACAGACAGGGCTGGGGAGAGCTTCTCCAAGGGCTCAGCTATCCCACCCGCCTCCGCCTTCTTCAGGTCCTCAGAGGAGCCCACGGCATGTGGGATCAGATACACCAGATTGCAGTCCTTGGAGATGGAACCTCGAGGCTCGTGATGGCTGGAAAACACCACAGCCCCGTTGTTATTGATGCTAACCGTCTCTATGGCATTATGCGTCGCCGGGCAAAGTCTGTAGCATCCTAAGAGGGTGGAAAATGCCTTCCGAAAATCAGCATTAAAGGCATAAATGATGGGGTTCAAGGAGGAATTAGCCCACCCAAACCACACAAACACGTCAAAGGTGATGGAATCGATGCAGAAGGGCTGGGTCTCCCCAGACCCACAGAAGGGCACCATGCAGTTCAAGATGAAGAAAGGGAGCCAGCAGCACACAAACACCCCCATGATCACAGACAGAGTCTTCAGAACTTTAGTCTCTCTTTTGAAGGACATCTTGAAGGAGCTTTCCGGCTGAGAACACTCCACGGGGTTTCCGTTACCGGTAGTGGTCTGGCAGTTCTTGGCATGGACTGCGGCCCTCTCCAAGGCTGAGATGCGCCGTATTTGTTTCTGGGCGATCCTGTAGATCCTGGTGTAGGTGACGATCATGATGGCCACAGGGATGTAAAAGCTTATTAGGGAGGATGAAATAGCATAGGTCCTGCTCAAGCTGGAGTCACAGTTGTCGGTGGTCTCATCCAGGGAAGTGGCATTCCCATCAGAGGGGCTTGTGGGTTTCGCCTTGTGCCAGCTGAGCTGCACCGGAATGAAGGAGATGAGAACAGACAAAGTCCATGCCACGCTGATCAGAATGAAGGCTGCCTTGGGGGTCATCTTCCTCTCATACCGGAAGGGGCTAGAGATGGCCCAATACCTGTCCACGCTGATCACACAGAGGTTGAGGATGGACGCGGTGGAGCACATGATGTCAAAGGCCACCCAGATGTTACAGAAGGACCCAAAGGGCCAGAAGCCAGCGATCTCAGCCACCGCTTTCCAGGGCATGACCAAGACAGCCACCAAGAGATCCGACACGGCCAAGGAGATAACGAAGAAGTTGGTCACCTTGGACCGCAGGTGTCGGAACCTGATGACAGCAGCACAGACCAGCGTGTTCCCCAGGAGTGTGGACAGGATGAGCAGCGACAGGAAACAGGCTGTAAGGATGCGGAAGGAGAAGTCCCTCTCCACCACCATCCCGGCGCCGTCCATGGTAGAGGTGTTCAGAGTCCTCATCTTCCTGAGGGAGAGCGCAGAGGGGGCTCGGACACCCCTCAGTTTCCTAAGCAGGGATTAGGGGTGGGTCAGACCTGCAGGAGTCCTCGCTGGTCAGGCAGCCCCTTGCACAGCCCCACTTGCTCCCCTGGGTGGAGGACCTCACCAGCATTCCATTAGAGGGCTGCAGCAACTGTGTGGCAGGAGCCTGCCCTTGGCAGTCCAGATCAGCCCCTTGGAAGCTCCCTCTTGCTCTCTACAACTGTCTTCTGACTCCCTTGCTCCAATTCACTGTCACGGGGACCAGTTGGCCCTTCAATGCCCCATGGAAAGCACTGGCTTTTTAGCATATTCTAAGCTATCAATCCAGAGACTCCGGGTCTTCTGACGAGCTAGTCAATTGTCGTCACATTTCAGGGCTGTTGTCTTTCTGGTGGTGACAGAGAATTCTCCCCTTCTGAGGCGCAGCTGAAAATACATGCCTTGCTCCTCCAAGCCCCTGGCTCTGCACCAGCTCCCCCAAAGCTCTAGAAAGCAAAGAGAAAGCAAAGGACGTTTGCCAAGATAAGCAGATCGCATCTTTACTGTCAAGCCCAATCCAACCCCCTCTGAGCCACCTACCTTGCCTTGGGGTTGTCTCTCTCCAAGCCCCCAGGAGCTCGGGGAGAGCGGGCTTCGCGAGGCTCCCGGGAGGCACGCCTCAGTCCTATCCTGCGCGCGCAGCTGGGGTTCTGCTCCCGATGCACAACAGTCGCCGGAGCGGGTTTGGGAAAAGGATCCTGGGCCAGGTCCACAGAGAGCTGGCGCTGCCCCCACTGCCTCCAATGGCTAGAGATGGTTCAAAGCGGACGAGACCCCGAAAAATGCCCCCGGACGCTTGGAGCTTCCTTGAGAGAGGGCACCCCCAGTAATAGTCACCTGGGCAGCTCCTTTGCTTCCCTTCTCCGGAAAACGAGCGCCCGGGCGCCCCTCGAGTGGCCTCTGGTCCCTCGGGGAAGAGCCCTGCGCCTTCCCGCGGAACTGCCCGCTACCTGCCAAGGAGCCCGTGAGAACACGAGGCAG
This sequence comes from Leucopleurus acutus, assembly GCF_964270905.1. Taxonomy (NCBI): domain Eukaryota; kingdom Metazoa; phylum Chordata; class Mammalia; order Artiodactyla; family Delphinidae; genus Leucopleurus; species Leucopleurus acutus. The sequence continues at coordinate 26,200,985 of NC_139145.1, read as the reverse complement.
GGAAAGCCGAGCTGGCACCGGCGGGCGCACGGGCTGGCCAGGTTCCCTCGGGGCACAGCCCACCCCCCCCTGCGTCCCTCCCCTGCCCTGGAGGCGGGCTTCGCTTGACAGGCAGAGTTACAGGCGACAGCCCCACGTGGTTCCCCCGGTTGGTGCCGCGGGCGAAAGGGGTGGGGGACGTCCAGGTGAGCGCTCGCCCGCCCCGGGTTACCCCGCCGAACCCCGGGCCCCTGGCACTCGGGACAGCACCCGACAGGGGCCCGCGAGAAAAGATCCGATGTTAAAACCTCAAATGAGCCCGAGTTGCCGGAAAGCAAAGCTCCGCCCGACACTCAGAGCCTCCTGGGGTCAACCCGAAGCCTTTCCCAAAGACCAAACGGAAGCAGGGACAGCGCTCACTCTCCCACGGACACCAACCACTAGAACAGCGCGCCCAGGTCCGACAGGCGCTGCCTCCAAGTGCCCCCCAACTAGGGTGAGATGTGCCTTGCGGGCGCCTCTACTCACCGCTCGCCGGGAGGGCTCCGCGCAGCAGTGCGCCTGGCCGGTGCGCTCCGCTGCGCCCAGAGGGCTCTCACTTCGCGCTCGGCTGGGGTAGTGGGCTCGTCCACGGTTGCGGTCAAGGCCGGACTGCAGCCAGTGTCCAGCGCCCGGCGAGCGCCCCAACCCCAGAGCCACGCGCTCAGCGGGCCCGGGGCGCCCTCTGCCGGCGGTTTTGGCTTCCAGCGCCCCGACTGCGCTCTCTCAGGCACCAACCTCACCGGTATGGGCTCCAGCATCCACGCGGTACCCGCGCTTGGACCCACTCTTCCCTGACTATGACCGCCAGAACCTGGGAAAGAGGACTCCTCTGCTTGAAATCCCCTAAAAACTGACAAGGTGAAAATTTTTCTTTTGCTAGCACTGCATTCATTGAGCCACTGTATTTTCCTGAGCCTCACTACGTACCAAGAGCGACAGGGTAAGCAAGATACAAGCCTTGCTCTCAAAGAGTAAACCAGAGAGAACTCGCCTTATGTCGTCCACCCTTTAAAGAATCCCTCCTCATAAGCCTCCTCATCTTCACTTTGCCGGAGTGGAAAATCAGGTTCAAAACACTACCCAAAGTTGCACAGAGTTAATGACGGTGCCAGCTGCCTGACTCCCACCCGCGTGTTCTTTTCACCTACACGCCACTGCCTACTGGGAACTCTGAGTCTAGTGCGGGATCCGGCGAACTAAATAATTACCCACAGAGCTAAAATAGAGGAAAGGACAAGATGGAAGCAAGAAGACCTGGTGGAGATGATTGTCCCTGAGCCCCTCCCCTGCTGCCCTGGGCAATGCCTCACAGGACAGACTTCACTGCTGTAAATGGCGAGATCACCGCGCCTTGCCGTGCCTTCCTAGGCGTGGGGAATCCGTTAAGCAAGCAGTTTCCATGTCAGACTGCCAGGCTTCCTGTCCCTACCCTGCCGCTGCTGGCTGCGTGTGCCCTCTATCCTCTCTGAGCTTGGTTTCTTCCCCTGTAAAATGGTGATGACATAACAGGATTGTTATAAGTATTAAATGAGATGATGTTTATACAGGGCTTGGCACGGAGCCTAGGACCCAGTCAGCCCTTTCCAGGTAGGCACCCCTGAGGGCTCGTTAGAAAACCTATAGACTTATCTCCTTGAGAACCTCGCACCACACTGGAAGCCACAATTTTCTCTGTAAAAACCCTGACCCTAAATAATAATTCCATTCAATTAGCCAGTTCAAACTGCACCTTGATTTTAAATGAAAGAACCGCATTACAGACAGCAGACCCTCCTGTGCCTCTGTTACCAGCTCTGTTCTTCCACCCTCAGCCCTGCTGTCACACATATTGACACCATGGGTCATGAGTCATGGTCACAGATACAATTTTTGCCACAAACCTGCCCAAAGAACCACATGCGAGAGTCTTAAAGCAATGCTTAACATAATACTTCCAGATCATTTTCCTTAAGGTAGTCATTCCCCAAGCTTCCTGGCTTTATTGCATCTTTCTCTCCCTTTTACTAGCAAACACAAGTGAAAGAATATGCTTCTGGTTCAAGACAGTCATGTCAGCCTTAATGTTTAACTCCTCACATTCTACCCACCCATCCTGGAGTGTTTCCACTGCAATTACCCAGAAATACACAGGTAGCAGAAATTCAGCATTAACCCTGGAAGGCAGGAAAGATTGGGGGATGGGGGTCCTTTCTCCAGGATAAAAGGCAGATAGGACTGAACTGAAGGAGGGAGGTCTCCCTGGGATTTTTCATCTGGAAAGAAACCCCAAAAGAACACACTACAAGATGGGGGTAACAGGGCCTGGAGGCCAGAACAAGGCCAATTTGAGGGGTAAAATTTCTGTCTAATGATTCCCCTGAGAAATACTGCCAATGCCCGAGTCTTCCCAGAGTCAATAATCCTGGCACTGCCCTGCCCACTGCTCTTTACATTAAAGCTCCGTGACAACCGGTCTGATCTCAGGTGGCATCACATTCAATGAAACGCAGTTCAACAGCTAAAAGATATTTGACATGAAATTTAAATATGAACCGAAACCTCGTTGGCTGGAAATGACGTTCATAACACATTTCGTATCCTTGTTACTCTCAAACTCAGCAGCTGTTCAAAAAAAAAAAAGCCTTTTTTCTTTGCTTGAAAAATTCCCTAAATTCTTTCCAAACTATCCCACACTGACCTGTGTTTTTTTTCTCTCAACTCATTCACCTGATAGGTCTAGGTGATCAAATCAGCATATATCACTTTTGTACTGGTTGAGAGGTATCTCTTGTACAAGTAAATTTCTGCCATTTTTACTTTTAGACCATCCAATTTCCTCCTTACCCATAACATAAAAAAAAGAAAAAGGCTCAGGAATGCAGCTACAGAAGGAGGGAAGTCTTGTGAACACCTAACAGGATAATTTTGTTTCCTGTCACTTAAAAAACAAAAGAGAGGGACAATTTCTTACGATTCCAAGACAGACCCTTGAGTTTTCTTTCTGGCAAACTTAGGTCACTGATTTTTGAACGTCATTGCTGAGGGAACAGGAAAAAGTAAAATGTAGCTTAAATCTCAGGGTTTTTTTCACGTTGCAGAGTGAATTTCAGACGAAATTAACAGCTTGGCTAGAGGTTTGGGGTTTTTTCCATATTTTATCTCTTGAAGCCCAGGTGAAACAAAACTTTCCATTTTTTCCTGTAAAAATCTCCCCCACAAGCATCAGGAACCAAATATAAATGCAAGCAGGTATTAGCATTAGATCATGCTGGGAATGTAAACCCTAACACAAAAGCACATTTGTTTCCCAAATTGGCAGGTCTTTTAAGCTGTATGGTGATTTATGCGCTGCAGGGAGGGGGAAGTTAAAATGATGCTTTTCAACACATTTTTATTGGAGTTTGTAAAAGTAAATGAATACAGAAGGCACGCTATCACAGGGGAACTTAAGCTCATAAAAGACTAAATAAAACAACTGAACTGTCAAGTATAACAAATGAGATATTTGGGAGGCTTTAGGATTATTAAAGCGAATTTTATACCCAAAATGATGGCTTATAATGTTAGTGAAAAGAGATAAAGCTTGGCTGACCTTGACTGAGTAACTAGAATGCTTGTTTTAGACCATAAATATAACCTCTGAAATTCCTGATCCTGTGTTGGATTTTCTTCTCCTAAAAGCTTATTATATGATTCAAAAATCAACACTATTAGAAAATTTTTTTTTTGATGTTGAAAGGATGGATTATTTTTTTTTTAACATCTTTATTGGAGTATAATTGCTTTACAATGGTATGTTAGTTTCAGCTTCAAAACAAAATGAATCAGTTATATATATACATATATTCCCATATCTCTTCCCGCTTGCGTCTCCCTCCCTCCCACCCTCCCTATCCCACCCCTCCAGGCGGTCACAAAGCACCGAGCTGATCTCCCTGTGCTATGCGGCTGCTTCCCACTAGCTATCTACCTTACGTTTGGTAGTGTATATATGTCCATGTCTCTTTATCGCTTTGTCACCGTTTACCCTTCCCCCTCCCCATAGCCTCAAGTCCATTCTCTAGTAAGTCTGTGTCTTTATTCCTGTTTCACCCCTAGGTTTTTCATGACATTTTTTTTTTTAAATTCCATATATATGTGTTAGCATACGGTATTTGTCTCTCTCTTTCTGACTTACTTCACTCTGTATGACAGACTCTAGGTCTATCCACCTCATTACAAATAGCTCAATTTCGTCTCTTTTTATGGCTGAGTAATATTCCATTGTATATATGTGCCACATCTTCTTTATCCATTCATCCGACGATGGACACTTAGGTTGTTTCCATCTCTGGGCTATTGTAAATAGAGCTGCAATGAACATTTTGGTACATGACTCTTTTTGAATTATGGTTTTCTCAGGGTATATGCCCAGTAGTGGGATTGCTGGGTCATATGGTAGTTCTATTTGTAGCTTTTTAAGGAACCTCCATACTGTTCTCCACAGTGGCTATATCAATTTACATTCCCACCAACAGTGTAAGAGGGTTCCCTTTTCTCCACACCCTCTCCAGCATTTATTGTTTCTAGATTTTTTGATGATGGCCATTCTGACTGGTGTGAGATGATATCTCATTGTAGTTTTGATTTGCATTTCTCTCATGATTAGTGATGTTGAGCATTCTTTCATGTGTTTGTTGGCAGTCTGTATATCTTCTTTGGAGAAATGTCTATTTAGGTCTTCTGCCCATTTTTGGATTGGGTTGTTTGTTTTTTTGTTATTAAGCTGCATGAGCTGCTTATAAATTTTGGAGATCAATCCTTTGTCAGTTGCTTCATTTGCAAATATTTTCTCCCATTCTGAGGGTGTCTTTTGGTCTTCTTTATGGTTTCCTTTGCTGCGCAAAAGCTTTTAAATTTCATTAGGTCCCATTTGTTTACTCTTCTTTTTATTTCCATTTCTCTAGGAGGTGGGTCAAAAAGGACCTTGCTGTGATTTATGTCATAGAGTGTTCTGCCTATGTTTTCCTCTAAGAGTTTGATAGTTTCTGGCCTTACATTTAGGTCTTTAATCCATTTTGAGCTTATTTTTGTGTACGGTGTTAGGGAGTGATCTAATTTCATACTTTTACATGTAGCTGTCCAGTTTTCCCAGCACCACTTATTGAATAGGCTGTCCTTTCTCCACTGTACATTTCTGCCTCCTTTGTCAAAGATAAGGTGACCATATGTGCGTGGGTTTATCTCTGGGCTTTCTATCCTGTTCCATTGATCTATCTTTCTGTTTTTGTGCCAGTACCATACCGTCTTGATAACTGTAGCTTTGTAGTATAGTCTGAAGTCTGGGAGCCTGATTCCTCCAGTTCCTTCTTTCGTTCTCAAGATTGCTTTGGCTATTCGGGGTCTTTTGTGTTTCCATACAAATTGCAAAATTTTTTGTTCTAGTTCTGTGAAAAATGCCAGTGGTAGTTTGATAGGGATTGCATTGAATCTATAGATTGCTTTCGGTAGTAGAGTCATTTTCACAATGTTGATTCTTCCAATCCAAGAACATGGTATATCTCTCCATCTATTTGTATCATCTTTAATTTCTTTCATCAGTGTCTTATAATTTTCTGCATACAGATCTTTTGTCTCCTTAGGTAGGTTTATTCCTAGATATTTTATTCTTTTTGTTGCAATGGTAAATGGGAGTGTTTTCTTGATTTCACTTTCAGATTTTTCATCATTAGTATATAGGAATGCCAGAGATTTCTGTGCATTAATTTTGTATCCTGCCACTTTACCAAATTCATTGATTAGCTCTAGTAGTTTTCTGGTAGCATCTTTAGGGTTCTCTATGTATAGGATCATGTCATCTGCAAACAGTGACAGCTTTACTTCTTCTTTTCCGATTTGGATTCCTTTTATTTCCTTTTCTTCTCTGATTGCTGTGGCTAAAACTTCCAAAACTATGTTGAATAAGAGTGGTGAGAGTGGGCAACCTTGTCTTGTTCCTGATCTTAGTGGAAATGCTTTCAGTTTTTCACCATTGAGGATGATGTTTGCTGTGGGCTTGTCATATATGGCCTTTATTATGTTGAGGAAAGTTCCCTCTATGCCTACTTTCTGCAGGGTTTTTATCATAAATGGGTGTTGAATTTTGTCAAAAGCTTTCTCTGCATCTATTGAGATGATCATATGGTTTTTCTCCTTCAGTTTGTTAATATGGTTTATCACATTGATAGATTTGCGTATATTGAAGAATCCTTGCATTCCTGGAATAAACCCCACTTGATCATGGTGTATGATCTTTTTAATGTGCTGTTGGATTCTGTTTGCTAGTATTTTGTTGAGGATTTTTGCATCTACGTTCATCAGTGATATTGGCCTGTAGTTTTCTTTCTTTGTGACATCCTTGTCTGGTTTTGGTATCAAGGTGATGGTGGCCTCGTAGAAGGAGTTTGGGAGTGGTCCTCCCTCTGCTATATTTTGGAAGAGTTTGAGAAGGATAGGTGTTAGCTCTTCTCTAAATGTTTGATAGAATTCGCCTGTGAAGCCATCTGGTCCTGGGCTTTTCTTTGTTGGAAGATTTTTAATCACAGTTTCAATTTCAGTGCTTGTGATTGGTCTGTTCATATTTTCTATTTCTTCCTGATTCAGTCTTGGCAGGTTGTGCCTCTCTAAGAATTTGTCCATTTCTTCCAGATTGTCCATTTTATTGGCATAGAGTTGCTTGTAGTAATCTCTCATGATCTCTTTTATTTCTGCAGTGTCAGTTGTTACCTCTCCTTTTTCATTTCTAATTCTATTGATTTGGGTCTTCTCCCTTTTTTTCTTGATGAGTCTGGCTAGTGGTTTATCTATTTTGTTTATCTTCTCAAAGAACCAGCTTTTAGTTTTATTGATCTTTGCTATTGTTTCCTTCATTTCTTTTTCATTTATTTCTGATCTGATTTTTATGATTTCTTTCCTTCTGCTAGCTTTGGGGTTTTTTTGTTCTTCTTTCTCTAATTGCTTGAGGTGCAAGGTTAGGTTGTTTATTCGAGATGCTTCCTGCTTCTTAAGGTGGGCTTGTATTGCTATAAACTTCCCCCTTAGAACTGCTTTTGCTGCATCCCACAGGTTTTGGGTCGTTGTGTCTCCATTGTCATTTGTTTCTAGGTATTTTTTGATTTCCTCTTTGATTTCTTCAGTGATATCTTCATTATTAAGTAGTGTATTGTTTAGCCTCCATGTGTTTGTATTTTTTACAGATCTTTTCCTGTAATTGATATCTAGTCTCATGGCGTTGTGGTCAGAAAAGATACTTGATACAATTTCAATTTTCTTAAATTTACCAAGGCTTGATTTGTGACCCAAGATATGATCTATCCTGGAGAATGTTCCATGAGCACTTGAGAAAAATGTGTATTCTGTTGTTTTTGGATGGAATGTCCTATAAATATCAATTAACTCCATCTCGTTTAATGTATCATTTAAAGCTTGTGTTTCCTTATTTATTTTCATTTTGGATGATCTGTCCATTGGTGAAAGTGGGGTGTTAAAGTCCCCTACTATGAATGTGTTACTGTCGATTTCCCCTTTTATGGTTGTCAGTATTTGCCTTATGTATTGAGGTGCACCTATGTTGGGTGCATAAATATTTACAATTGTTATATCTTCCTCTTGGATTGATCCCTTGATCATTATGTAGTGTCCTTCTTTGTCTCTTCTAATAGTCTTTGTTTTAAAGTCTATTTTGTCTGATATGAGAATTGCTACTCCAGCTTTCTTTTGGTTTCCACTTGCATGAAATACCTTTTTCCATCCCCTTACTTTCAGTCTGTATGTGTCTCTAGGTCTGAAGTGGGTCTCTTGTAGACAGCAAATATATGGGTCTTGTTTTTGTATCCATTCAGCCAATCTGTGTCTTTTGGTGGGAGCATTTAGTCCATTTACATTTAAGGTAATTATCGATATGTGTGTTCCTATTCCCATTTTCTTCATTGTTTTGGGTTTGTTATTGTAGGTCCTTTCCTTCTTTTGTGTTTCTTGCCTAGAGAAGTTCCTTTAGCAGTTGTTGTAGAGGTGGTTTGGTGGTGCTGAACTCTCTCAGCTTTTGCTTGTCTGTAAAGGTTTTAATTTCTCCATCAAATCTGAATGAGATCCTTGCTGGGTAGAGTAATCTTGGTTGCAGGTTTTTCTCCTTCAACACTTTCAATATGTCCTGCCACTCCCTTCTGGCTTGCAGAGTTTCTGCTGAAAGATCAGCTGTTAACCTTATGGGGATTCCCTTGTGTGTTATTTGTTGTTTTTCCCTTGCTGCTTTTAATATGTTTTCTTTGTATTTAATTTTTGACAGTTTGATTAATATGTGTCTTGGCGTATTTCTCCTTGGATTTATCCTGTATGGGACTCTCTGTGCTTCCTGGACTTGATTAACTATTTCCTTTCCCATATTAGGGAAGTTTTCAACTATAATCTCTTCAAATATTTTCTCAGTCCCTTTCTTTTTCTCTTCTTCTTCTGGAACCCCTATAATTCGAATGTTGGTGCGTTTAATGTTGTCCCAGAGGTCTCTGAGACTGTCCTCAGTTCTTTTCATTCTTTTTCTTTATTCTGCTCTGCAGTAGTTATTTCCACTATTTTATCTTCCAGGTCACTTATCCGTTCTTCTGCCTCAGTTATTCTGCTATTGATCCCATCTAGAGTACTTTTAATTTCATTTATTGTGTTGTTCATCGTTGCTTGTTTCATCTTTAGTTCTTCTAGGTCCTTGTTAACTGATTCTTGCAATTTGTCCATTCTATTGTCCATTCTATCTCCAAGATTTCGGATCAACCTTACTATCATTATTCTGAATTCTTTTTCAGGTAGACTGCCTATTTCCTCTTCATTTGTTAGGTCTGGTGGGTTTTTATCTTGCTCCTTCATCTGCTGTGTGTTTTTCTGTCTTCTCATTTTGCTTATCTTACTGTGTTTGGGGTCTCCTTTTTTTTTTTTTTGCAGGCTGAAGGTTCGTAGTTCCTGTTGTTTTTTGAGTCTGTCCCCAGTGGCTAAGGTTGGTTCAGTGGGTTGTGTAGGCTTCCTGGTGGAGGGTACTAGTGCCTGTGTTCTGGTGTATGAGGCTGGATCTTGTCTTTCTGGTGGGCAGGTCCACGTCTGGTGGTGTGTTTTGGGGTGTCTGTAGACTTATTATGATTTTGGGCAGCCTCTCTGCTAATGGGTGGGGTTGTGTTCCTGTCTTGCTAGTTGTTTGGCATAGGATGTCCAGCACTGTAGCTTGCTGGTCGTTGAGTGAAGCTGGGTGCTGGCGTTGAGATGGAGATCTCTCGGAGATTTTTGCTGTTTGATATTATGTGCAGCTGGGAGGCCTCTTGTGGACCAGTGTCCTGAAGTTGGCTCTCCCACCTCAGAGGCACAGCACTGAGTCCTGGCTGCAGCACCAAGAGCCTTTCATCCACAGGGCTCCTTAATTTGGGATGATTCGTTGTCTATTCAGGTATTCCACAGATGCAGGGTATATCAAGTTGATTGTGGAGCTTTAATCCGCTGCTTCTGAGGCTGCTGGAAGAGATTTCCCTTTCTCTTCTTTGTTCTCACAGCTCCCAGGGGCTCAGTTTTGGATTTGGCCCCGCCTGTGCGTGTAGGTCGCCGGAGGGCGTCTGTTCTTTGCTCAGACAGGACGGGGTTAAAGGAGCCGCTGATTCGGAGGCTCTGGCTCACCCAGGCCGGGGGGTAGGGAGGGTCACGGAGTGCAGGGCGGGCCTGCAGCGGCAGAGGCCGGCGTGACGCTGCAGCCTGAGGCGCGCCGTGCGCTCTCCCGGGGGAGCCGTCCCCGGATCCCGGGACCCCGGCAGCGGCGGGCTGCACAGGCTCCCCGGAAGGGCGTGTGGCTAGTGACCTGCGCTCGCACACAGGCCTCCTGGCGGCGGCAGCAGCGGCCTTAGCGTCCCATGTCCGTCTCTGGGCTCCGCACTCTTAGCCGCGGCTCGCGCCCGTCTCCGGAGCTCTCCCAAGCAGCGTTCCCAATCCCCCCTCCTGGTGCACCAGGAAACAAAGAGGGACGTAAAAGTCTCTTGCCTCTTCGGCAGGTCCAGACCCCTCCCCAGACTCTCTCCCGGCCAGCCGCGGCGCACCAACGCCCTGCAGGCTGTGCTCACGCCGCCAACCCCAGTCCTCTCCCGGCGCTCCGACAAAAGCCGGAGCCTCAGCTCCCAGTCCCGCCCGCCCCGGCGGGCGAGCAGACAAGCCTCTCGGCTGGTGAGTGCCGGTCGGCCCGATCCTCTGCGCTGGAATCTCTCCGCTTTGCCCTCCGCACCCCTGTTGCTGTGCTCTCCTCCGCGGCTCCCAAGCTCCCCCACTCCGCCTCCCGAAGTCTCCACCCGCGAAGGGGCTCCTAGTGTGTGGACACTTTTCCTCCTTCACAGCTCTCTCCCGCTGGTGCAGGACCCGTCCCTATTCTTTTGTCTCTGTTTAGTTTTTTCTTTTGCCCTAACCAGGTACGTGGGGGGTTCCTTGCCTTTTGGGAGGTCTGAGGTCTTCTGCCAGCGTTCAGTAGGTGCTCCGTAGGAGTTGTTCCACGCGTAGATGTATTTCTGGTGTATCTGTGGAGAGGAAGGTGATCTCCGCGTCTTACTCTTCCGCCATCTTCCCGGAACTCCCTAGAAAATTTTTAATCTACAAATATCGCTTTGAGTAGAGGTTGAGAGGTAGTCCAGCAGGCATAATGTGTGTTTGTTATTGTTGTGACTGTTCTTGGTTCGCTTTTTCCTTTTCCTCGTTTTCCGAATTCTGTAGATTTACCTGAGTAGTTTTTATGATTTCTTTTTATCTCCTTCATTGCCTTATTTTCTGTAATTCTTCGTTTTGCTATTTTCATGGTTGCTTTAGGGTTGACATCATATACATGTGAAGATATATAAGATATAGGTACAGACATACCCCGTTTTACTGCATTTCACAGATATTGCATGTTTTACAAACTGAAGGTTTGTGGCAACTCTGTTCCAGCAAGTCTTTCGGTGCCATTTTTCTAACAGTGTTTGATCACTTTGTGTCTCTGTGTCACATTTTGGTAATTCTTGTAATGTTTCAAGGTTTTTCATTATGATTATATTTGTTATGGTAATCTGTGATCAGTGAAGGCTCAGATGAGGGTTACCATTTTTTAGCAATAGAGTATTTTTTAATTAAGGTATGCAGTGCTGTTTTAGACATCATGCTATTGCACACTTAACAGACTACAGTATAGTGTAAACGTAACTTTCATATGCACTGGGAAACCAAAACTTCATGTGACGCATTTTATTGCGATACTCACTTTATTGTGGTGGTCTGGAACTAAACCCACAATAACTCTGAAGTATGCCTCTATACATCTTATATCAGACATATGTATGACATATATTATAGATCTATGTAAGATATAGATTATGTCATATCTTATACATCTTTCTCACAGACTATCTTCAAGTGATTTGATACCATTTTGTGTATAGTTAAGAAACTTACAATAGAATTTTTCCATGTCTTCCCTCTCAATCTTTATGTTGTTTTTGTCATACATTTTACTTCTATACATGATATAAATTCCAGAATACATTGTTATAATTTTTCTTTAAATAGTCAATTATCTGCAGCACTATTTACAATATCCAAGACATGGAAACATCCTAAATGTCCATCAACAGATGAATGGATAAAGAAGATGTGGTATATATATATATATATATATATATATACACACAATGGAATACTACTTAATCATAAAAAAGAATAAAATAATACCATTTACAGCAATATGGATGGACCTAGAGATTATCATACTAATTGAAGTAAGTCAGAAAGAGAAAGACAAATACCATATGATATCACTTATATGTGGAATCTAAAATATGACACAAATGAACTTATCTATGAAACAGAAACAGACTCACAGACATAGAGAACAGACTTGTGGTTGCCAAGGGAGGTGGGGGCAGATTGAAAGTTTGGGATTAGCAGATGCAAACTATTATATATAGAATGGATAAACAACGATGTTCTACTGTATAGCAAAGGGAACTGTATTCACTATCCTGTGATAAACTATGAAAAAGAATATGAAAAAGAATGTATATATACATGTATAACTGAATCACTTTGCTATACAGCAGAAATTAACACAACATTGTAAATCAACTATACTTCAATAAAATAAATTTTAAATAAATAAATAAATGGCCAATTATCTTGTAAAGATATTTAAATAATAAGAAAGAACTATTATATATTTACCTGTATAGTTACCTATGTACCACTTCTGACAATCTTCATTCTTCTGTAACTAGATCCATATTTTCATCTGTTATCATCTTTCTGCTTGAAAGATGATCTTTAATTTTCCTGTAGTACAGATCTGCTGGGGATGATTCTTTCAGCTTTTATATCTCTGAAAAGTCTTTAATTTGCCTTTGTTTTTGAAAGATATTTTTACTAGGGATAGAATACTGGATTGATGGATTTTTCCTTTTAGTGTTTTAAAAGCTTGGACCACAGTTACCTTACTTGCATTGTTTCCAGGGGAAAATCTGATGTCACCTTCATCTTTGTCCTTCTATATGGAATACATCTTTTTTTCCCTGGCCACTTTTAAGGTTTTTTTCTTTATCATTGATTTTGATCAATTTAATCATGATGTACTTTAGTGTAGTTTTCTTCAAATCCTTGGTGTTCTAGGGATTTGTTGAGATTCTTAGATCTGTGGGTTTATAGTTTTTGTCAAATTTGAAAAATTTGACCATTATTTTTTTCAAGTATTTTTTTCTGTCTCCCCTTTTCTCATTTTCTTCAGGTTCTTCAATGATATATATATCAGACTGCCTGGGGTTGGTCTACAACTCACTGATGCTTATTCTATTTTATTTCCTCTCTTTTCTCTGCATTTTCATTTCGGATAGTTTCTGTTGCTATATCCTTGAGTTCACTAATATTTTTCTTTTTCACTGTCTAACCTGTTGTTAATCACATCCAGTGAATTTTCTATCTCATGTTTTGTAGTTTTCTTCTCTAGAAGTTCATTTTGTGTCTTTTTTATATCTCCCATGTTTCTATGTAACATTCTGAATGTATGAAATATAGTTCTAATAATGGTTTCACTGTCCCTCTTTGCTAATTCCAACCTCTGTGTCAGTTCAATTGATTGCTTTTACTTATGATGGGTTGCATTTTTCCAATTCTTTTCATCCACAGTAATTTTTGACTGGATGCCATACATTGTGAATTTTATCTTGTTGGGTACTGGATCTTTTTATATTCCTACAAATATTCTTGAGCTTTGTTCTAGAACAGATTTAAATTACTTAAAAACAATTTTATCCTATCAGGTATTTGCTTTGAAGACTTGTTATGTAGAACAAGAGCAGTGTTCAGTCTGGGACTGATTATTTTCCATGACAGGGGCAAGATTCTTCTGTGTACTCTGCCCAATGCCCTGTGAATTATGAGGTTTTCCAGTCTGGCTGGAGGCAACAAGCACTGTTCCTATAATCTTCACACTCCCATTTCCTCACATCATATACTGATTAGTTTCCTGCTGAATACTCTAAGGGACCCTGAAGATCTCTGGAGTTCTGTCTCTCTCTCTCTCTCTCTCTCTCTCTCTCTCTCCCCCCCCAGGTCTCTCCTTTCCAGTACTCTGTTCTGTGACCTCTAGCTGCCTTGGTGTCCCTGGACTCTCAATTCTGTCTCCTCAACTCCAGGAGTCCACCAGACTCCACCTCTGCTCCCCTTCCCCACACCATGACCTGGAAATTCTCTTGAGTCAGTAAGCTGGGGCAGTTGTAAGGCTCACCTCACTTGGTTCCCTGCTCTGAGAGATCACCGTCCTTTGTTGCATGATGTCCAGTATCTTGAAAACCATCGTTTCATATATTCTGCCCATTTTGTTGCTTGTTTCAGATAGGAGGATCAATCCAGTCCCTATTACTCTATCCTGTCTGGAAATAGAAGTCTCAACTTTAAAAATTTGAAGTCTAAAAAGGCAAAGGAATCAAGCCAGAAAGGGAAATTGGGGTTGGAAATGAAGATTGATTCAGCAATACTGATTTTCTTCTTCTTTTTTTTTTTTTTTTATGCTACTGGCCCACCTATATTATGACTCCAGTGTTCTCCCTCTTCCCCCATCTAAATCCCTCAGTCTTGAGAGATATATGGAGTCAGTTTGGCCCAGCCTGGCCTTCTGGGGTTGTGGACAGAGTCAGTGCTCTGAGAAGAGATGGAATGGTTACAAATGCCATCATGCATTCCGTAAATATTTCTTGAGTGCCTATTATTGGCCAGGTACTTTTCTAGGCACTGGAACCACAACACTGTACAAAATAAACATTCCTGTCCTCGTAACATTTATATTCCTGTGCTAAATAATAAATGTCTTTTGTACAACACAATATAGAATTGCCATGAGTTTCAATTTTGTTGAAAAAAAATGAATGCCCTTACTGGCAAAATCATAATCTAAGCTAAGATAAAATATGGGCTCATTCAGAAAAATTGTTTACACTGTTTAAATATAGAATCTATTTAAGTCACCTTGGAGAGTCTTCTTTAGGCCATTTACAGAAAACACAAAGCCCAGGGGAGAGACTTTGCAGAAAAAAATGCTGAAGCAGGCTCTTGAGGCTGTAAATCAATGCTCTGTGAAGACACAAAAGATGCTAATTCGTCTGTTGGGTCTATGAGGTAATTTATGATTAGAGGACCCCAGAGAGCATCCTTCAATTCACAAAAGAATTCATGAGCTGAGGCCTTTCCTCCCAGTCTATCTCTGCCATTGGTTAAGTTATTGTCCCTCCTGACAACGTAATCACTGGTCAATCTAAACCCCCAGCTTCATGTGTCCCAGTTCTGTGAGAAGGTCACATGGAGCTGCAGTGGAAAGAAATTGAGTCAGACAGACCTGGATTTGAACCTTGACTCTACTATTATAATAGCTAGCTGTGGGAACTTAGTTAAGTTTCTTCACCTCTCTGACCTCTTTTTTCTACCCCTTGAAAATGCAAATACTACTATTTACCATGCAAGGCTGTTAAGAAGATTGAATGAGATTCTGTCTATGAAATATCAGGTAGGTAGACAAAGATCAGGAAATGTTACCTCGCTTTACATTCTGTCCTAGCAAAGGCTGTTCGTCATGCATCTTTTGTTGGGTTTACCAGCCCAGCACACATTTCACCTTCTCCTGGTAAAAACATCCCAGATTCGGGGGAATGGGCAGGGGGAGTGGGGCGGCTGGTTACGTGTTCCTTACTGACTACATTCTAGTGGTCTGATAAGGTAGACTGCCCCTCTGTAGCTAAGAGGATGGACACATGACCTGATGATGTTTCGCCCCTGAGATTTGAATCTTACACAGAGTGACAAAGAGACTGAAAACATTTGGCTGTCACTCATCCCATCAGCATCACCTTGACCAGATTGCTTCTGTTGTGAGACTATCCCTATAACTCTTCCTTCCAGGACCATGGGTGCTCTGCTCTCTGTCTATTCCCAAGCCTGTTTCTATGGCCTCCCCTCCATTCAGTGTTACCTTTCCAGTGAATTTCCTTTTGCTTAGGTTAGCCATAGTGAATTTCTGTTGCTTACAACCAGATAGCTCTATTTGATCAGCAGAATAAAAAGGAAAAAAAAAACATGTTTTTTGTTTTATTTGGATTCAAATCAACTAGAGCCACCATTTTTACTTGCCTAGCCAGCAAGGAGACAAATTATACATAGAGGTCTCAGGATTTTTCCTAACTAACGAAAGAGCCCATTTAATTTGTAGAGTGATGAGTCCTCCCAGTGACTTATTTCATTTACAGCCTTCATTCCCTATAACCAAGATATTCAACAGATTAAATGAACAATACAATGCATTACCTGCTCCTAGTGGGAAACACCCTGCCCCTGATCTCTAGAGTTGCTCTGGCCACCTCCACCTGGCATCCTTGGGGCCAGCCGGCACTCAATGCCCACATTTTGGACACTGGGAGTTACCTGATTGGCTACTTCTCCAAAGAGTAGAAGCACCTTTCCCAGCTTCAGGAATGTAGATAGGGGGACCAAGGGTGACTTCCCAGAGGAGACAACACCTAATCTGATCTTAAAAGAAAGGAAGGAAATAATCCAGATGAAGAAGGAGGGAAAGGTATGTTTGGCAGAGGGGACAATATATGTGAGTGATGGTGATGGGAGAGGGTGCGGGGAATGATGAGAGATGAATTTGGAAGATTGGAAGAAATATAAAGAGGAGGGCCCACCTTTGCTTTGGAAGCTCAAGCAATTTTAAGGTCAATATCCTTTTATTTAGAGGCTTATGGGGGGGGGGTCTCAAATATAAGCAACAGGACTTGTGTTCATGGGGCAGAGAAACTAGAGGCAGAAGTCCCCCATAACTCAGTAGCTCCAATTTGGAAGAGATAGGGAACATGGAGAAGGGTCCAGAGAATGGTCAACAACCTTGACCAAAAAAGTTTCCTCTCCATACCACCTATAAGTTGTGTGGCCCCAGTCTCCAGCCACCGACTTCTCTGGAACTACTGTGTCACCAACTGCTTACTCAACATCTCCACCAGGTCATCATAATTGTGTCCTTTATTAAACTCATCATCTTCCTCCTTGCTGCTCCCCTTGTGATTCTTCTCTTGGTGACAGACACCTCTCCTCCCCCAGATACAACAATGGAAGCCAACACATTACCTGATGTCTTTATTCCCTTCTTCTTCCCATTTAAAATCATACACTCTTTTTTATTCTTTTTCTGAGATCCATGGAGACATCTGCTCCCTTCTCTTTGTTTCCAAAACTACTGTTCTAATCCAGGTCTCAATATTTCTCACTTGGTTAATGCAACCAGCCTCCCAATCATCATCCCAGTATATACCTTAATGAGTTGTTAAGTCATGGGTTATGTGTCTCTAGTCTTCAGAGACACCTTGTGAAATGGAATTAGTAGGGATGAGCAGAACATTTAATTGCTCCTCCCATGTTCCTACTTGATGCTACTGGATATAGTAGCAAATATCATACATTACTTGTCCTTTTCTTTAAAATATATTATTTCTGTATATGTTCTATTGGCTCTTAGATTTCTTTAAGCATCACCTTATTGGATTCAATTCTAGCAAAAGGAATTCTACTTGCAGCTTTTCAAAAGAAACCCTCCTAATTCAAGCAAAGGAACAACAACAAAAAAAGTTGGTGTAGCTGCACTTGGAGATAAAATCCTAAACAGTACAGCCTTCGGGGAAAAAAGTTTAGATAAATACGGAGACAGAAAACATTTAAAAAGAATAAAACTCAGTTCTCTGTTTAGAAAACAGCAAGGGCCCTCAATTGTCCACAAAATTCTCTTTGGAGATACCTAGACTCAGGGTCTTTCCTGTTGAATGCGCTTTTAATCTCTCAAGGATTTTCATAGTGATTGGCCATCATCAGGCACACTCTTCAAATTGGTAGCTATTATTCCTGTCAGGTTCATAAACTGCCATTGTTCTTTACCAGAAAGAACATTCAACCAGAAAATTCAACCCTGTCTCTTTGTTACAAAGGTAAATAATTGGATGAATCTGATGGATTCCTTTTCTTCAAACAGTGAATGCTCATGATTAGGGTTCTGTCTCTGGGTGTAGTGACACCTCTAGTTTTTGTTCACCCAGCACTTTCCTCCCCTGCCTATCATGGCACTCAATTCCCCTGACCACATGGGACGAGCACAGGACCTGCACTACCATGTTCAGACTCTTCTCAGGCATCTGAAATTTGAGTTGGAGACACAGAGGAACACAAAGAAGTCAGAGCTGTCTTTTCAACAAATGTTTTTGGGAAATCTGGATATCTACATGCGAAATGATAAAGTTGAACCCTCACCTAGCACCATATAGAAAAATTAACTCCAACTGAATCAAAAATCTAAAAGGAAAAACTAAAACTATAAAACTCTTAGAAGAAAATATAGGGTGAAAACACATGACAGTGGATTGGCAATGGATATCAAAACCACAGGCAACAAAAGAAAAACTAGATAAATTTGAATACATCAAAAGTAAAAACGTGTGCATCAAAGGACACTATCAGCAGATTAAAAAAGCAACCCACAGAATAGAAGAAACTATTCACAAATCATATTTGATAAGGAATTAATATCCAGAATCTATAAGGAACTCCTACAACTCAAATTTTAAAATAGACAAAGACTTAATTAGACATTACTCTGAAGAAGGGATACAAATGGCCAATAAGTAAATGAAGAGATGTTCATCACTAATCTTTAGGGAAGTGCAAAACAAAATCACAATGAGATACTGCTATCATCAAAAAGCAGAAAATATCAAGTGTTGGCAAGGGTATGGAGAAATTAGATCCTTTGTGCATTGCATTGCTGATGGAAATAAAAATAGTGCAGCCAGTATGGAAAATATTGTGGCAGTTCCTTAAAAGGTTAAAAAT
The DNA here is from genome assembly GCF_964270905.1 of Leucopleurus acutus. Lineage (NCBI taxonomy): Eukaryota > Metazoa > Chordata > Mammalia > Artiodactyla > Delphinidae > Leucopleurus > Leucopleurus acutus. Next base: position 26,182,577 of record NC_139145.1, on the reverse strand, counting down.
AGAATTACCATGTGATCCAACAATTCCACCTCTGGGCATATACTCCACCCAAAATTGAGAACAGATACTTACACGCCCCCTAAAAATTGACTCAAACAGATATTTTCACACCCCTGTCCTTAGTAACATTATTCACAATAGCTAAAAGATGAAAGTAGGACTTTCCAGGTGGCACAGTGGTTAAGAATCAGCCTACCAATGCAGGGGACATGGGTTCGAGCCCTGGTTCAGGAAGACTCCACATGCCGTGGAGCAACTAAGCCCGTGAGCCACAACTACTGAGCCTGTGCTCTAGAGCCCACAAGCCACAACTACTGAGCCTGCATGCCGCAACTACTGAAGCCTGTGGGCCTAGAACCCATGCTCTGCAACAAGAGAAGCCACTGCAATGAGAAGCCTGTGCACCACAACAAAGAGTAGCCCTGCTTGCCACAACTAGAGAAAGCCCACACGCAGCAACGAAGACCCAACTCAGCCAAAAATAAATAAATAAAATAAATAAATTTTTTAAAAAAAGAAAGTAACCCATGTGTCCATTGACAGATGAATGGATAAACAAAATGTAGTATATATATACAACGGAATATTATTAATTCTTAAAAAGGAAAGATTCTGACACATACTACAGCAGAGAGGACATTATGCTAAGTGAAATAAGCCAGTTAACAAAAGGAAAATTATTGCAGGATTCCACTTATATGAGATACTTAGGCTAGTCAAATTCATAGAAACAGAAAGTAGAATGGTGGTTGTCAGGGGCTGGGGGAGGTCAAATGGGGAGTCATTGCTTAATGGGGACAGAATTTCAAGTGAGGAAGAGGAAAAAAGTTCTGGAGATGGATGGTGGTAATGGGTGCACAACAATGTGAATGTGCTTAATGCCACTGAACTATACACTTAAAGATCCTTAAAATCGTATATTTTGTATTATGTACATTTTACCGCAATAAAGAGCACGGGAGATCAGAACTGAGCCATTAGATGGCAGCCTCCAGAGGGTGGTCTGTGAGTTCCTGCTGTTGAAGCTCCAGTGCTTCCCTAGACCTTCCAAGGAAAGCTGGACCAGAGCTCTCTTTTCCAGTCTGTGAACTCCCATTATCCTCACTCTGAAGTCTTCTTTTAGCCTAAGGCATCCAGGATAGTTTTCTTTTGGCCAATAGATATTAACTGAAATGCTGACATTCTGCAAAAAATGGTTGCAGCTATTTGCCTATGAGGAAGCATTGCTAATTTATTCTATGGAACAAAGACTATCTGCCATTAGATGAGCATCCTTTATCCACTCTGTTTTCACCTGTACCTGACACGTCAACCCAGGGTCACCTTGCATGTCCAGGGTCTTCAAACTGAAGATTTTTTTGACAGTACACTCATGTTTCTGTATTGGTTTCTCTCCAATATTCTTTCCCCTCTTCACCTCCCTAGATGACAGGCACCATAATCCATGAGCCAGAAAAAATTACCAACTTGCACTGGTCCTAATTCTTGGACATGAAGTAATAGTCAGCACCCATGGACCTAGAGACTGTCATACAGAGTGAAGTAAGTCAGAAAGAGAAAAACAAATACCATATGCTAACACTGTATATGGAATCTAAAAAAAAAAGGTTCTCAAGGACCTAGGGGCAGGACAGGAATAAAGACACAGACGTAGAGTAGAGAATGGACTTGAGGACATGCGGAGGGTGAAGGGTAAGCTGGGACGAAGTGAGAGAGTGGCATGGACATATATACACTACCAAATGTAAAATAGATAGCTAGTGGGAAGCAGCTGCATAGCACAGGGAGATCAGCTCGGTGCTTTGTGTCCACCTAGAGGGGTGGGATAGGGAGGGTGGGAGGGAGAAGAAAGAGGGAGGAAATATGGGGATATATGTTTATCTATAGCTGATTCACTTTGTTATACAGTAGAAACTAACACACCATTGTAAAGCAATTATACTACAAAAAAGATGTTAAAAAAAAAGAAACTATTCAAACATGATCCCTATTTTACCCAAGATAAATGGGAGCCCAGAGAGGGAAATTGATTTGTCCAAAGCCACCTAATGAACGAGATGGTAGAGTGAGAGTCTTGCAAGCCCTGTCTGACTCCAAAGACCATAATCTCTCTATGTTGGATAGAGGATGGCTGATGTTCTGTATATCAGGGGTAATTATTGCATCAAATACAAAAGAGTCAGGGCTAATTCTCTGAAATCACATTCATTGGCTTGGGACTAGGACTCATTATTTAAAAAATTGGATTTCTTAAAACATAAAAAGCAAATTCATCAAATGAAACAAAACAGTCAATATATCAACAGATGTCATTTTTTAAAAGCCAGATTTAGCAAGTTAATTAGAGAATATGAGACACAGTAGCAGAGCCAGAGATCACTAAGGTCCTCTTGGGTTAAAAATCACAAAACACAGCCAATGCCAAATGAAGGTTTCTGAATCAACACCAGTATAAAAATGTTGTTTTGTATTTGCTGCAATACAGTAAATGTCAGGTTCACACACATACGTGCTAAAATGAAACACACACCAAAAGAATGAGAGCCAGTAAAGCAACAACGTGGGAAAGAAACTAACGTTTTTAGTGCCATCTATGGGCCAATTCTGGTGAAAGTTTCATCAGCCTTATTTTAAATATGAAGAAAGTGGAGCACAGTAATATCACGTATTAATAAAAGGCAGCTGGGATTCACACACCCCTCATTCTATATGATTGAAAAGCATGGGCTCTTTCTATGTTTTTTCATGTTTATGTGATCATTCATTCAATAATGATTTATCAAAAATCTATCATGGGCCAGGCCTCTGTGATACACACATACAGACACACACATACACACACACACACACACACACACACACACACGCACACACACACTGTTTTTAGATAAATGTGGATTTGTTTACAATTTACAGCTGTAGTCATTGCTGTGAAAGAAAACAAAAAGAGGAAATAAAAGAGAATGCAGATTGGGAATGAACTTTTTGGTAGATTATATTGTTGTTCCAAATATTTGCTGCCTTTCCCTGGAAGAATATTACATTTCCCCAGCTCATTGACTTTAGGCTTGCCCTGGGACTTATAGTGCTTCCCTAGGGGAGCATTATACATCCCCACCCTGTTGTACTCAGGAGTGTCCATGCAACTTATTTTGACCAATAGAATGTGGCTGGAAGTCATGTGTGTTTTTGTCAGGCAGATGCCTTAAAACCAGTTCAGGGTTTACCATCTCTATTCTCTCTCCCCTGAGTCCAGCAGGGTCCCAGGTAGAGACTGTGATCAGTCTGTCCCAGAGTGAAGCCCTAGTGGATCAGAGCTGCAGCTGACCCTTGGTAGACATGCCTTTGTTGTAAGTCACTGAGATCTGGGGCTCATTTGTTAGTGCAGCATAACATACCTTACCCTGACTTATATACCCTCTTAGAGGGTGGTCAGTGAAGACCTCTTTGAGGAAGTGACATTTGAGATGAGTCCTGAATGCAGGATCCTGCTAGGTAAAGAGCAGGAGAGGAGAGCTTCCCAGCAAGGATAAAAACAGGCAGTGCACATGCCCTAAAGTGGGAAAGAACTTGGCATGGCCTCCGTGTCAGGAGCTGATGAGAGTGGTGAGAGATGAGGCTGAAGAGATGTCTGAGCTGAGCATAAGGAAGTGGGAGCCAAGGGAGGAGGCTGGATTGCATTCCATGTGTGATAGGAAGCTGCTGAAGGATTCCAAGCAGGGGAATGAAGTGATCAGATTCAAGTGTTTAACAGATTTCCCTATAATCTATAAAGCAGGAAAGGAAGCAGGGACACCAAGTACAAGGCTATTGCGTTGTCCTGTTAAAGTTGTGTTCTTTCTGAATTGTGTTCCCCCCAAAATTATATGTTGAAGTCCTAATCCCAGTACCTCAGAATGTGACCTTGTATAGAAATAGGGTCATTGCAAATGTAATTAGTTAAGTTTAGATGAGGTCATACAGGAGTAGAGTGGGCCCTAGTCCAATATGACTGGTATCCTTATAAAACAGGAAAATTTGGATACTGACACGTACACAAGGAGAACACCATGTGAGGAAGGCAGATGCTGGGATGATGTTTTTACAAGTAAGGGAATGACAAAGACTGGCAGAAAATCACCATGAGCTAGGGGAGTGGTATGGAGCAGATTCTCTCTCACAACCCTCAGAAGAAATCAGCCATGCCAACACCTTGATCCCAGACTTCTAGTTTCCAGAACTCTGAGACAGTAAGTTTCTGTTGCTTAAGCCACAGTCAGTGGTATGTTTTTATGCAGCCTCAGAAAACGAATATAAGGACAGAGACAGTGGTATCTTGGGCTGGAGTGATAGCTTTGGGGATGGTATAAAAAGCAGATAAATTCAAGATACACTTTGTAATTTTTTTGTCAATTTCTTTTGATTATATTCCATTATTACAAGATATTGAATATAGTTCCCTGTGTTATACAGTAAATCCTTGTTGCTTATCTATTTTATGTGTAGTAGTTTGTATATGTCAATCCCATACCCCTAATATGTCTTCCCCCCACCTCCCCTTTGGTAACCATAAGTTTGTTTTCTATGTTTGTGAATTTGCTTCTGTTTTGTATATAGAATCTTTTGTATTATTTTTTAGAGTCCATGTATAAGTGATATCATAGAGTATTTGTCTTTCTCCCTTCACTAAGTATAATGTTCTCTAGGTCCATCCATGTTTCTGTAAATGGCATTATTTCATTCTTTTTTATGGTTGAGTAATATTCCAGTGTGTGTGTGTGTGTGTTTATACTGCATCTTCTTTATCCATTCATCTGTTGATGGACACTTGGGCTGTTTCCATGTTCAAGATTCATTTTGAAGGTGGAAAGGACATGATTTTTTATTGGGTTAGACATAGATTAAAATGGAAAGGGAGGGGACTTCCCTGGTAGTCCAGTGGTAAAGAATCCACCTTGCAATGCAGGGGAACGTGGGTTCGATCTCCAGTCAGGGAATTAAGATCCCACATGCTGCAGGGCAACTAAGCCTGCATGCCCAAACTACTGAGCTCACGCACCTCAGCTAGAGCCTGCATGCCACAAACTACAGAGTCCATGTGCCCTGGAGCCTGTGTGCCACTACTAGAGAGAGAAAACCCTCACACCACAACTAGAGAGAAACCCACGCACCACAATGAAGAGCCTGCATGCTGCAATGAAAGATCCTGCATGCCTCAACCAAGATCCCGCATGCTGCAACTAAGACCCGGTGCAGCCAAAAAAATAATAAAATTTTAAAAATGGAAAGGGGGCTTCCCTGGTGGCGCAGTGGTTGAGAGTCCGCCTGCCTATGCAGGGGACACAGGTTTGTGCCCCGGTCCGGGAGGATCCCACGTGCTGCGGAGCGGCTGGGCCTGTGAGCCATGGCTTCTGAGCCTGTGCGTCCGGAGCCTGTGCGTCCAGAGCCTGTGCTCCACAACGGGAGAGGCCACAACAGTGAGAGGCCCGCGTACCACAAAAAAAAAAAAAAAAAAAAAGGAAAGGGAGGAATTAAAGAGGAAATTATTGAAATTGTACATCAAGCACTCTATCCAATGCTATCATGAAGAATTGCTTTCTTCACAGGAGTCCTGTGTGTCAGTCGGGTCCCCTGGGAAGCAGACACTGAGTTGGGATTAGGAATACAATAGAGGCAATGCCTGTGGAAGATAAAAAGGGAAGGAAGCAGAATTGGACAGAGTAAGGACTGTGATGTAGATCTGACAAAGTTGCAGCCCACTCAACCCAATGGGGAGCTTCAGAACAAAGACTTCCCATCACAGGAATCCTGCACTGGGCAGAAATAGACAGGCCCTAGTGTTCCCACTGTGCTTGGTCATCTTCCCAGAAAGAGTGTGGCCTCTGCTTGAACATGAAGGCAGATCCTAAAGGCTCTAACTAGAGGCTGTCAACTGCATTCACTCCTTGCAGTAAAATAACAAATTCTTTTTGAAGGGAGACCCAAGAAGGGCACCATGCCCTGTAAGGTTGGCGTTTTAGACATATCTTACAAATTAGGAAATAGAGGTTCAAAAATCTTACTTTGAAACTTTTCTTTGAGTGAGAGTACATAGAGTTTGGCTGTCATCCTCTAATGGCCTGGTGTCTGTCAAGTTCTGGTTAGTACTTATAGCAGCCACTGCCAGCACCCATCCCAAGTCCCTCCTATAGCTTCTCTCTCTGGGCTATAGCAGATGAAGAACTAAAAACTACATTTCCCAAAATCCTTTGCTGATAGGGTACAGGAATGTGACCTCTTTTCAGCCTGCCTGACATATCCCTAGACGTGGATGTTGCAGTGAGCAAGGGAAGGTGGGCTGCCAGCAGATGAGAGGATCACCTGGTGAGCCCTGTGGCAGAGGCTGTCAGTCCCCAGCACCACAGGGTTTTTTCTAGAACAGTCGTTGATCTGTTTCTCCCAACTGCGTTTTTTTCCTGGATATGCCTTCCCAAGGCTGATTCTTCAAACACCCTGGAGGTGTGCAAACTTTCTAACATCCCTTAACAAATGCCCTTCTGTTTAAAATAGGAGGAGGGGCCTCTGTTGTCTGCAACTGAGAATCCTCAGAGAGATGGTACTGGGTAAAATGCACTAGACTGTAAGGGTACACATGCACCATTCAGCAGGGAAATGGAACTTAGATGCAAAGGCATTTCCCAAGCTCTGGCACACTTCAGAGTGGCGTTCCTCCTAACTGAATCACACACAATTTGGCCTTTGCAGCGTATAGACAATATTTTAAAAATCAGTTACACACCTCACAGTGTTTTGGTTAAGAGAGTCTAGATGCTTTCAGGTCTGCTAGAAATTTCCTTGCAAGAGCCAGAATTTCTTTCCAGCTAGATGTAAATTAACTTCAGCATCTCTCAACAAAGCAAAATAATAGTGCTGGAAATGTGGACTTAGCTACAACACAGAAAAGCTGCTCACAAGGTTTTTTTATTCATGAGCCCTTTTGAAAACATCTCTTTTCAGTCTTTAATGTAAGTCAGAGAAAAAATATGGTCATCTCTCCCTATTGGACCACCACAAGCAAATCCTAGACAATTTTCTTCCAGTGATTTTTCCATACTGTGCAACAGCTAAGAACATCAAGGTCTGACCTGCAAGCCCATCATAGTAAGGATCTCTTCCTGTGCTGGTGCAGATGTTGTACAGAACAGTAATAAATTAATGAGAGGGAAAGGCATGCTCCAAGGGGGAGAAAGTGGCCCTGCCACTCCTCCCCAACCTTTGTCTCCTCCTCTCCCACCTCACAGGGTCAATGTCAGGAATTCACTGAAAAAACTGACAACTAGGAAGCTAAGACGAGGTGATCTGAAAGGCCACTGAATTGAGACAAAGAGCACGCTCAGAGGCCACCCCTCCCTGAAGGAGCCATCTGAGAAGAACCTTGCCCAGCACACCAGGACCGCACCACCCCCAGGACACCTCAGACACAATGGTGCTACCCCCAAGGCCTCTTGATCAAAAGCCCCTACTCCAGTAGGGCTGCAGATATAGCATTTCCTGTCTCCCAAGAATCTGGTCTCAAAAATCCTGTTCATTGGATTAAAAAACTGTAGTATATTCACACAATGGAACACTACACAGCAATAAAAAGGGATGAAGTACTGATACATGAAACACTGTGGATGGATCCACAGTCATGCTGAGCCAAAGAAGCCAGACACAAAAGGCTAGTAGTATATTACTCCATTCACTTGACATCCTACAGGAGGCTTAACTAATATCTACTTCAAGAAAACAGAGGAGAGGACAGACAGCAGAAGCAAGAATAATTACAAGCCTGCAGCCAGTAGAACAAAAACCACATTCACAGAAAGATAGACAAGATGAAAAGTCAGAGGGCTATGTACCAGATGAAGGAACAAGATAAAACCCCAGAAAAACAATTAAATGAAGTGGAGATAGGCAACCTTCCAGAAAAGGAATTCAGAATAATGATAGTGAAGATGATCCAGGACCACGGAAAAAGAATGGAGGCAAAGATTGAGAAGATGCAAGAAATGTTTAACAAAGACCTAGAAGAATTAAAGAACAAACAAACAGAGATGAACAATACAATAACTGAAATGAAAACTATACTAGAAGGAATCAATAGTAGAATAACTGAGGCAGAAGAACGGATAAGTGACCTGGAAGACAGAATGGTGGAATTCACTGCTGTGGAACAGAATAAAGAAAAAAGAATGAAAAGAAAAAGAATGAAAAGAAATGAAGACAGCCTAAGAGACCTCTGGGACAACATTAAACACAACATTCACATTATAGGGGTCCCAGAAGGAGAAGAGAGAGAGAAAGGACCAGAGAAAATATTTGAAGACATTATAGTCAAAAACTTCCCTAACATGGGAAAGGAAATAGCCACCCAAGTCCAGGAAGCACAGAGAGTCCCATACAGGATAAACCCAAGGAGAAACATGCTGAGACACATAGTAATCAAATTGGCAAAAATTAAAGACAGGGCTTCCCTGGTGGCGCAGTGGTTGAGAGTCTGCCTGCCGATGCAGGGGTCACAGGTTCGTGCCCCGGTCCGGGAGGATCCCACATGCCGTGGAGCGGCTGGGCCCGTGAGCCATGGCTGCTGAGCCTGAGTGTCCAGAGCCTGTGCTCCACAACGGGAGAGGCCACAGCAGTGAGAGGCCCGCGTACCACAAAAAAAAAAAAAAAAAAAAAATTAAAGACAAAGAAAAATTATTGAAAGCAGCAAAGGAAAAACAACAAATAACATACAAGGGAACTCCCATAAGGTTAACAGCTGATTTCTCAGCAGAAACTCTACAAGCCAGAAGGGAGTGGCATGATATACTTAAAGTGATGAAAGGGAAGAACCTACAGCCCAGATTACTCTACCCGGCAAGGATCTCATTCAGATTCAATGGAGAAATAAAAAGCATTACAGACAAGCAAAAGCTAAGAGAATTCAGCAAGACCAAACCAGCTCTACACCAAATGCTAAAGGAAGTTCTCTAAGTGGGAAGCACAAGAGAAGAAAAGGACCTACAAAAACAAACCCAAAACAATTAATAAAATGGTCATAGGAACATACGTATCGATAATTACCTTAAACATGAATGGGTTAAATGCTCCAACCAAAAGACACAGGCTTGCTGAATGGATACGAAAACAAGACCCATTATATATGCTGTCTAAAAGAGACCAACTTCAGACCTAGCGACACATTCAGACTGAAAGTGAGGGGATGGAAAAAGATATTCCATGCAAATGGAAATCAAAAGAAAGCTAGAGAAGCAATACTCATATCAGACAAAATAGACTTTAAAATAAAGAGTGTTAGAAGAGACAAAGAAGGACACTACATAACGATCAAGGGATCAATCCAAGAAGAACATATAACAATTATAAATATATATGTACCCAACATTGGAGCACCTCAATACATAAGGCAACTGCTAACAGCTATAAAAGAGGAAATCGACAGTAAAACAATAACAGTGGGGGACTTTAACACCTCACTTACACCAATGAACAGATCATCCAAAATGAAAAAAAAAATAAGGAAACACAAGCTTTAAATTATACAAGAGACCAGATAGATTTAATTGATATTTATAGGACATTCCATCCCAAAACAGCAGATTACACTTTCTTCTCAAGTGCACATGGAACATTCTCCAGGTTAGATCACATCTTGGGTCAAAAATCAGGCCTTGATAAATTTAAGAAAATTGAAATCATATCAAGCATCTTTTCTGACCATAACGCTACGAGATTACAAATCAATTACAGGGAAAAACACATAAAAAACACAAACACATGGAGGCTAAATGATAGATTACTAAATAACCAAGAGATCACTGAAGAAATCAAAGAGGAAATCAAAAAATACCTAGAGACAAATGAAAACACGACGATCTGAAACCTATGGGTTGCAGCAAAAGCAGTTCTAAGAGGGAAGTTTATAGCTATACAAGCCTACCCCAAGAAACAAGAAAAATCTCAAATAAATAATCTAACCTTACACCTAAAGGAATTAGAGAAAGAAGAACAAACAAAACCCAAAGTTAGCAGAAGGAAAGAAATCATAAAGATTATAGCAGAAATACATGAAACAGAAACAAAGAAAACAATAGCAAAGATCAATAAAACTAAAAGCTGGTTCTTTGAGAAGATAAACAAAATTGATAAACCAGTAGCCAGACTCATCAAGAAAAAGAGGGAGAGGACTCAAATCAATAAAATTAGAAATGAAAAAGGGGAAGTTACAACAGACACCACAGAAATACAAAGCATCCTAAGAGACTACTACAAGCAACTCTATGCCAATAAAATGGACAACCTGGAAGAAATGGACAAATTCTTAGAAATGTATAACCTTCTAAGACTGAACCAGGAAGAAACAGAAAATATGAACAGACCAATCACAAGTAATGAAATTAAAACTGTGATTAAAAATCTTCCAACAAACAAAAGCCCAGGACCAGATGGCTTCACAGGTGAATTCTATCAAACATTTAGAAAAGAGCTAACACCCATCCTTCTCAAACTCTTCCAAAGAATTGCAGAGGAAGGAACACTCCCAAACTCATTCTATGAGGCCACCATCACCCTGATATCAAACCAAAGATACTACAAAAAAAGAATATTACAGACCAATATCACTGATGAATATAGATGCAAAAATCCTCAACAAAATACTAGCAAACAGAATCCAACAACACATTAAAAGGATCATACACCATGAGCAAGTGGGATTTGTCCCAGGGATGCAAGGATTCTTCAATATAGGCAAATCAATCAATGTGATACACCATATTAACAAATTGAAGAATAAAAAACCATATGATCATCTCAATAGATGCAGAAAAAGCTTTTGACAAAATTCAACACCTATTTATGATAAAAACTCTCCAGAAAGTGGGCATAGAGGGAACCTACCTCAACACAATAAAGGCCATATACGACAAACCCACAGCAAACATCATTCTCAATGGTGAAAAACTGAAAGTATTTCCTCTAAGATCAGGAACAAGACAAGGATGTCCACTCTCACCACTATTATTCAGCATAGTTTTGGAAGTCTTAGCCACAGCAATCAGAGAAGAAAAAGATAAAAGGAATACAGACTGGAAAAGAAGAAGTAAAATTGTCACTCTTTGCAGATGACATGATACTATACATAGAGAATCCTAAAGATGCCACCAGAAAACTACTAGAGCTAATAAATGAATTTGGAAAAATTGCAGGATACAAAATTAATGCAGAGAAATCGCTTGCATTCCTATACACTAATGATGAAAAATCTGAAAGAGAAATTAAGGAAACACTCCCATTTACCATTGCAACAAAAAGAATAAAATACCTAGGAATAAACCTACCTAGGGAGACAAAGACCTGTATGCAGAAAATTACAAGACACTGATGAAAGAATTAAATATGATACCAACAGATGGAGAGATATACCATGTTTTTGGATTGGAAGAATCAATATTGTGAAAATGACTATACTATCCAAAGCAATCTACAGATTCAATGCAATTCCTATCAAATTACCAGTGGCATTTTTTACGGAAAAGTCTTAAAATTTGTATGGAGACACAAAAGACCCCGAATAGCCAAAGCAGTCTGGAGGGAAAAAAATAGAGCAGGAGGAATCAGACTCCCTGACTTCAGACTATACTACAAAGCTACAGTAATCAAGACAATATGGTACTTGCACAAAAACAGAAACATAGATCAATGGAACAAGATAGAAATCCCAGAGATAAACCCACGCACCTATGGTCAAATAATCTATGACAAAGGAGGCAAGGATATACAGTGGAGAAAAGATAGTCTCTTCAATAAGTAGTGCTGGGAAAACTGAACAGCTACATATAAAAGAATGAAATTAGAACGCTCCCTAACACCATACACAAAAATAAACTCAAAATGGATTCGAGACCCAAATTTAAGACTAGACACTATAAACTCTTAGAGGAAAGCATAAGAAGAACACTCTTTGACATAAATCACAGAAAGATCTTTTTTGATCCACCTCTTGTAGTAATGGAAATAAAAACAAAAATAAACAAATGGGACCTAATGAAACTTCAAAGCTTTTGCACAGCAAAGGAAACCATAAACAAGATGAAAAGACAACCCTCAGAATGGGAGAAAATATTTGCAAATGAATCAATGGACAAAGGATTAATCTTCAAAATATAAAGCTCAATATTAAAGAAACAAACAACCCAATACAAAAATGGGCAGAAGACCTAAATAGACATTTCTCCAAAGAAGACATACAGATGGCCAAGAAGCATATGAAAAGCTGCTCAACATCACTAATTATTACAGAAATGCAAATCAAAACTACAATGAGGTATCACCTCACACCAGTTAGAATAGGCATCATCAGAAAATCTACAAACAACAAATGCTGGAGAGGGTGTGGAGAAAAGGGAACCCTCTTGCACTGTTGGTGGGAATGTAAATTGATACAGCCACTATGGAAAACAGTATGGAGGTTCCTTAAAAAACTAAAAATAGAATTACCATATGATCCAGCAATCCCACTACTGGGCATATACCCAGAGAAAACCATAATTCAAAAAGACACATGCACCCCAATGTTCATTGCAGCACTATTTACAATAGCCAGGTCATGGAAGCAACCTAAATGCCCATCGACAGACAAATGGATAAAGAAGATGTGGTACATATATACAATGGAACTTTACTCAGCCATAAAAAGGAACGAAATTGGGTCATTTGTTGAGACGTAGATGGATCTAGAGACTGTCATACAGAGTGAAGTAAGTCAGAAAGAGAAAAACAAATATTGTATATTAACGCATATATGTGGAACCTAGAAAAATGGTACCGATGAACCGGTTTGCAGGGCAGAAATAGAGACACAGATGCAGAGAACAAACGTATGGACACCAAGGGGGGAAAGTGGCGGGGGGTGGGGGTTGTGGTGTGATGAATTGTGCGATTGGGATTGACATGTATGTACTAATGTGTGTAAAATCGATGATTAATAAAAAAGAAAAAAATTAAAAAAGCAGAGGAGTGGTTGTCAGGGTGGTGAGGGCTTGACTGCCAATGAGCACAAAGGAAATTTTGGGGGGCAATGGAAACATTCTATATCTTGATTGTTGTGGTAACTACACTAGTGTCTATACATTTATGGAAACTCAACAAGCTATACAACTTTCAGTGAGCTGTGCATTTTATTCTGTACCAATTATACCTAAATAAAATCCATCAAAAATTCCTAGCAGGATGGGTGTCATCTATGTGAAATCTGTGTGAACCTATGTGAAAACCCCCTTGCTACTTGTTCCTCTCAAATACATGCCCATCAGAAATTCCTAGCAGGATGGGTGTCATCTATGTGAAATCTGTGTGAATCTATGTGAAAACCCCCTTGCTACTTGTTCCTCTCAAATACATGCCCCTTCACCTTTCTGAGAGTAGAGAGAGTTTTGCTGTCAGCTAAATCTGAATGAGAGTTATCCTTGCCACAAAATGCTATGTTAGCATTTTTCTGAAAAAAAAAAAAAAAGTAGGCTCTGCCATTGACTTTCTGTGTGACATCAAGCATGATCCTTCACTTCCCTGAGACTCAGTGTCCACATGTGTAACGTAGAAACAGTATTACAGGGAAAGTTATACAACACAGCTTATTTGAAAGTAACCAGCTTAGAGCTGGGCAAATGGCGTGTGCTCAATATATTGGTTTGCTTTCTCCATTCCATCAATGAGGATTATTTTGACTGCAAGTAGAAGACAATACAACCTAACTTATGTAAGCAAAGGGGAGTTTATTGGCCGAACAGCTGAAGAGCACTGGCTTTAGGGAAGGCTGGATCCAGAGGGTTTGCATCCATACTACACCCTGGATTTCTCTCCCTCTCTCTGTTCTGTATTCAACCACATCCAGCCCCATCATCTGTCTCCACACGGTCCACTCCCTCCCAGCAGCTCCAGCCACTCTCTTTGGGCCTCATTCTCACATCACAGCATCCTGGATGCACTCTCTTGTGTTTCAAATTGGGACCCATGCTTATCCCTGAGCCAAGAGCTCTAGCTAAGAGGATGTGATATGCTGATAAGACAATCACCTTGGAGCTGAAGTCTGACTCAATCCCACCTAAAACAAATGGCTGCTACGAAACAGTGTAGAGGTAACTGTTCCAAATCAGGGTACTCTCAGCAGGAGGAGGACAATGGATACTGAAAGGCAATTATCAAATGTCCACTGAATGCATTCTATCAGTCAGGGTCTCATTCAGGAAAACAGAAACTACACACGTTAGTTTAACAGAGAGGATTTAATCTAAAGAATTTTTAACTGGGTGGGTATTAGAACAGTGGAATGGAAAAAGGAACACTGAGCCATCAGAATGTAGCCACTGCAGGAATCAGCCTCAGCCCTATGCAGTGGGGGAATGAAGGGAGGGGTCTGGATTCATTAAATCTTAGAGAACTGGGGGAGAGAGCACAGCTTGGATACTGCTGGTGTCTCAGAGCTTGGAGGAGATGGCTCCTGGAGCTTGACCCAGAACTCTGAGGAGGGGCACCCCATCTGCAGTGCTAGTATCTCTGAAGAGGTACAATGAGTCTGAGTCTGGGAGTGTCTAAAACACTTGGCCTCTGAGATGAGGAAGCAAGGCTGTGGTGATGCCAAAAAGAATAGGAAGCAAACAGGAAGGGACATGTCCCTCCTTCCTTGTTCAGCCTCTCATTTTCCCCAGGCCCTGGCAAAGCAGAAATGTGGCTTACAGAGTCCTAGAATCACAAAGCAGAGTACAGAAAAATTGGGTTCTGTACAGAGAGATAATTACTAGCACACAAACAATTCACATGATCAGGGTATCAGTGAGAACAGTCTGGCTGCAAACAATGGAAAAAAACTCTAACTTAATTAGCTTAAACAATGACAAAATTTTCTTACTCACCAAAATACAAGTTCCCAACAGCTCCAGGATTGCTTAATTCAACTATTCAATATTGCCATAAGGAATTAAGGTCTTTCCGTCTTTCCACTCTGCCATCTTTTTTTTTTTTTTTTTTTTTTTTTTGGCCTGTGTTGGGTCATTGCTGTGTGCAGGCTTTCTCTAGTTGCGGTGAGCGTGGGCTACTCTTCATTGTGGTGCGTGGGCTTCTCATTGTCGTGGCTTCTTTTGTTGTGGAACACGGGCTCCAGGTGCACAGACTTCAGTACTTGTGGCACGTGGGCTTAGTAGTTGTGGCTTGCAGGCTCTAGAGCTCAGGCTCAGTAGTTGTGGTGCATGGGCTTAGTTGCTCTGTGGTATGTAGGATCTTCCCAGGCCAGGGCTCGAACACATGTCCCTTGCATTGACAGGCAGATTCTTACTCACTGTGCCACCAGGGAATCCCCCACTCTGCCCTTTTTAGAATGTGGCTTTATCTTCAGTTCGTTTTCCTCATGGCAACAAGATGACTGCCACAATTCCAGACATCACACAGGCATTACAGATCCAGACATAGAAAAAAGTACTTGGTGAAAAAAGTCTCTTTTTAGTATAAGGAAACTTTTCCCAGAAGCCTCCCGGCCGATTTCCTCTTATATCTCATTGGCCAGAACAGAGTTACATGGCCATATGGAATCAATCCTCAGCAAAAAGAGAAACTGAAACAGCAAATAATGGCTTAGAGTAATTAAAACTTACTCCTGGGTGACATGTGGGGAGAGTAGATAGTTAAAGAAAATTGAGACTTGAGCCAGAGGTTTAGGTTATATGTTTAACAACCAGTACTCTGAGAAATATATATATACATATATAAAATAATTTTATTATAAATACACTGATACAAAGGATGTGTAGAAGAAAATTTAAAAATTACAATAAATTATATAATACTCTTTGTTATATCACATAGGCAACTGATTCTCATAAGATGTTTCATTGATTTTTACCAAATTCCTGTATTCTTAGCCAAACTATGTTGCAACTGATCAGCAAGTTTAGTTCTAAAAAGTTATTGATTGATATATTAAGACAAAAGTGAAATAACAAGATGTATATTTGAGCTTCACTCAGCCAATAATGTGAGCAATTTCTGTAAATGAACTAAATCTCTATCTCAAGCTCCCATTCCACTGAGGTGGTTGAAATTTTATCTTAGTTAATTAAAAGTTCACCTACCCTCACATTTTCTTGGGGTTGAATCTAAGTTCCAAGGCAGGTTAGAAGGGCCCATCAATCTTTCGTTAATTCAAAGAGGTTGCTATTTTCACATTCACATACCCCTATGTAAATGTCAATATTTATACATCCCTCATTTCTGTCTGCCAGCACTCTTTGGATCTATTAGCTCTGTTTCCATAACCCATACCTGAGAGCCTGAGAATCTCTATGAAGCTAAGACTCCATCTCCCTAGACTCATTAAAGTCTGCCAGGGAAGCAAGAGGCAGGTTCCCTCTCCCTGGAACATATTAATATCTGGATTTTCAGCATTCTTCTTCTTCTCTCCTCTTCCTTAAGCATGATGAAATCATTCCCAGTCTGGGGAAGGAGTAAATCCTACACTCCTTAAATCCCCTGATCCACCGTTTAGTAGACAGTGTAGTGAAAACAGGCTCATTCTTTAGAGAAAAATGAAGTTGAATCCCTACATCACACTATATACAAAAGTAGATTCTAGATTGATTAAAGACCTAAGTGTGAAACATAAAATTACACAACAAAAGAATTAAATATTGGAGAGTAATTTTACAAAATAGCATTGGGGGAGACCTTCTAAAACCAGACCTCAAAAGCTAAAAACATAAGGTAACAAGTAAGTGGCTTTCATTACATCAACATTAAAGATTTCTGTTCAACTACTGTATAGCACAGGGAACTCTGCTCAAAGCTCTGTGGTGACCTAAATGGGAAGGAAATCTAAAAAAGAGGGGATATATGTATACATAAAACTGATTCACTTTGCTGTACAGCAGAAACTAACACAACATTGTAAAGCAACTATACTACAAGAAAAATTAATAAAAATAAAATAAAACCTTCAGACAAAGAAAAAAAATTCTGTTCAACAAAACACACTGTAGACAAAGTTAACAGAAAGATGACAAGTTGGGAGAAGATATTCACAGTGTTTACAACAGACTCAGAACACGTGCAAAGGAACAAAGACAGAAAAACTGCTTTCAGGAAAAAAAGGCGGGCTTCCCTGGTGGCGCAGTGGTTGAGAGTCCGCCTGCCGATGCAGGGGACACGGGTTCGTGCCTCGGTCCGGGAAGATTCCACATGCCGCAGAGCGTGAGCCATGGTCGCTGGGCCTGCGCGTCCGGAACCTGTGCTCCACAACGGGAAAGGCCACAACAGTGAGAGGCCCACGTACCGCAAAAAAAAAAAGGCAATGAATATGATCAAGCAAGTGCTAAGTAGATGAGAAGATTCTCAAAATCACTGATAACCAAAGAACTACAAATCAAAACAATAATATAGAACTTTATTCCCATCAGACTGGCAAAGATCAGAGAGAAGGATAATGGTAATTCTTGGTGAGATGTGAGGAACAGGGGTCTTTTTGCACACTGCTGGTGAGTGTTTAGATATTGCTGCCATTCTGGGGAGTTCTCTGGCAGTACATATCTAAATTAAGTGTGCTTGTATGTGCAGAAATCTCACCCCTCCGTACGTTCCCAGAGTCTTTATTAAATAGGACCATTACTGGACATACGAGACGGCATTTATCACAGAGTTGTTTGCGGCACTGAGAAGTAGAAGGCACCCTGGTGCCCATCATGGATAGTGGATGAGTAAAATATTGTGGCTTTACTCCAAGGAATTGTATCCACAGTTAGAAGGAACAAAAAAGATATGCACACATGGATGGACCTAGAGATTACCATACTAAGTGAAGTGACTCGGAAAGAGAGAGACAAATACCATATGATATCACTTGTATGTGGAATCTAAAATACAACACAAATGAACTTATCTATGAAACAGAAACAGACTCCCAGACATAGAGAACAGACTTGTGGTTGCCAAGGGGGAGGGGAGGTGGGGGAGGGATGGATTGGGAGTTTGGGGTTGGCAGATGTAAACTATTATATATAGAATGGATAAACAACAAGGTCCTACCGTATAGCACAGGGAATTATATTCAATATCCTGTGATAAACCATAATGGAAAAGAATAAGGAAAGAAGAATAAAGGAAGAAATAAAGGAAAAGAATAAAGGAAGTTGGCCCAGAACAGCTTAGTCATTTGAAGGGAACCAGAAAGGAGGTTGGTGGAGGAGACCGGTTAATCAGCTAACCAGCTGACCTCTCAAAATATTATCCCACTGCAACAGTTTCAGTCTTCTTGGTAAGCATTTTCAAACCCATAAAAACTATTATGTAGAGAATAGATAAACAACAAGGTCCTGCTGTGTAGCACAGGGAACTATATTCAATATCCTGTGATAAACCATAATGGAAAAGAATATTAAAAAGAATGCATGTGTGTGTGTATATATACATGTATATGTATAACTGAATCACTTTGCTATACAGCAGAAATTAACACAACATCTTAAATCAACTATGATTCAGTAAAATAAATTTTAAAAATATCCAGAAAAAGAAAGTCTATTCCATCTTATCATTTTCCTATGGCTTGGGTGAGTCTGTTTTAAATGAACCTCAGTGAGGGCTGCTACATGCAGTTGTACAGTCTGTGGACTGCACAAAGATGCCCCTGGGCAAGGGAGTGAGGGGGAGCTAGAATCCATCAGGGGCTCTGCTTATAAGCTGGGCCAACCTGGAGTTGCTTTAATCACAGGTAGGAGAGCCTTTTAGTAATTTGTCTGCCAGAGAGAGTGACCTTTTGTAACTTCTACCAAGGTATTATACGTGCCAGCTGGGGCCCTGAGTCTCAGACTGATCAACATTATCAGAAATTCACGTATCAACTCAAAGGTTTCCTTGTAGCCTCTGCTTTTAGGACAGTCCTGAGGCTATTTCACTGGCCTTTCCCTCTGCCTGGAACACTCTTCCCTGATCTGGACTGGCTCCTTCCCTCCTTCATCAGGGTCTCTGTTCCAATGTCACCTCCACAAAGACGCCTTCCCTGAACATCCCCTCTAAAATCAGCCCCCTCTCCATCCTTATCTTGCTCTATCCTCTTATCCAGCTTTCTTCATTCCAATTTTCACTCCCTGAAATCCTGTATGTATTGGATTATTGTCTGTCTCCCATAGGAGTGCAAGCTCCCCCCAAGAGAGGGACTCATTCTCATTCACTGGTGCCTGTCCAGTGCCAGCACAGAATAGATGCTCAGTAGATGTACGTTGGATGGATGAATGGATTGGACCTAAAGGACGAGCAGGATGTCATATTCTTTTCAGAAAAATTACGGAAAAGGAACGGCAAGTCCTTAACCTGAGCAAAAAGAAATGTGAAGTATTATTTCTCCCTTATTTCTCTCCTACTATGTTAAGATTAATTTGACTAATGGACCAGTTTCTTAAAACGCATAATGGAGTGACTCAGCTTTCTCAGAATAATCAACATTGTGTTTAGCCTCTAGAACCTGTTTAAGACATAATTGGCTTCCAAGTGATATTCAGCGCTGCTTTATTTTAAAACAGAGCCAATTCATGATGTGTTTTTCAGATGCTTTGTGTGTGACACACTGAGTTTTCACTCCCAAACAGAATGCTTTCAGGATTATTGTCTGCATATTTGAGGTACAGAAGCCTAAGGCCTGTCTGCCTGCTGCCCACAGGCCAGCCCCCATCTTGGGGGGATGGCAGGTCAACTCTGCAATTACCCACAAAGATCTCTGTAGCCAACTACCCTCACCTCAAGAACAGGAGGGGCCACTTTTAATCAACTGAAGGATGATTCTGTGGGTTTGCTGTTTGGTCCATCCCTTTACTGCTGTGACCCTCCATCCCTGGCTTCACACTGAAGCATTAAAAATCCAGATTGCAGGGCTTCCCTGGTGGCGCAGTGGTTGAGAGTCCGCCTGCCGATGCAGGGGACGCGGGTTCGGGCCCCGGTCCGGGAGGATCCCACATGCCGCGGAGCGGCTGGGCCCGTGAGCCATGGCCGCTGAGCCTGCGCATCTGGAGCCTATGCTCCGCAACGGGAGAGGCCACAGCAGTGAGAGGCCCGCGTACCGCAAAAAAAAAAAAAAAACAACTCCAGATTCCAGGTCCTGCCTGTTAAGATCCTGATGTAATTCATCTGGGTTGTGGCCCAGGAAATTGGATAAAATTGGGAAGATTTTAAAGATCCCCAGGTGATTCCAAGCTGCAGCCTTTTAAAAGGACCCTGGTAGGACTTAGGCAAACAGCATGAAATCCCGCTCTGCCGGCACTCTGCCTCCATAAATGCCCTAAGCTTCTCATTTGTCCATTTTGCTTTACTGGTCCCTTAGTTTTCCCTTCTTGGGCCCTGGCCCTGGCCCCATTCCCTCCCTAATCTCTCCAATGAAGGAACCCATGAGGATACTCTTTCCAGGTTTGACCTCACCCCTCCCCGGGAGGATTCCTACATGCCCTCTAGCTATGCACCCCTCTCCTGTCTGGGTGCCTCATCTCCACCTATCCCCACCCCTTGAGATCTACAGGCAAGCCCACCCCACGCCCCTCGTTCCCCACACGGGCCACAGCTCTCCCACCCATGCCCAACCAGTTGGCCTCTATGTTATTGCACATACTGCTCCCCCTGCAAAGAATGTCCTTTCCTGCCCCTTTACCTTGCTTTCTCCTACTTGTCCCTTAAGCCCTGGTTCACCTATTACCTCTGTCAGGAACCCTTCCGCAACATGTACACAGAAAAGGCCAGTTGGGCCTTCCTCCAGGCTCCATATCTGCTGCTGAGACCACCTGGCCCTGCCTGTGTTGGGCCCTGAGTGTCTTACCAGCAGGTGGACTGTGTCTAACTCACCTCGGTGGCCGCTGTACCCTCAGGGGCCTTAACCTGATGCAGCATCAGAGAACGTGGTGAGTAAACCAACAAACAAATGGGACATCAGAGAAAACTAGGACATTTGCCTTGGTGTTCAGGTGCATCTCTGTTTGGGCTACAAGCAGTCACTTAACATTCCTATTTTTAACTTTCCAAAGTAAGAATGATCAGAATGCAGATGTTGCATGACGATGTTTGAAGTACAAGAAGCAAATGAGTGAAAAATGGCCTGAATCCAGCCCACAGATGTTTTTGGATTGTCTTACCTTGTACTTAAAATAACTTAGCAACATTCAAAAATTAGGAAACTCTACATATTTTGTGGATTTCTGGTTTTTCTTGAAACAAATCAGTAGATGTGGCCCCTCGGAGCTCATACTACCATGGCAACCATGTGCTGGGCTGGGAGGACTCTGCACTCTCCAGCAGATACGCCCCGACCACTCGGCCCAGCTCCATGCTCTCTGCTGTTCTCATCACCAAGACCAAGACCAAGACCCTCAGGCCCTTTGAGCTCCAACCCCTGGTCTCCTTTAACCTTGCACATGGCGATTAGCATGTACTCCACCATGCACTGTGGTGTTAAGAGCATTTAACCTGGAATCAGGCAAACCTTCAGTCATAGAAGCTGCGTGGCGTTTAGGTACCTTACTTCACAGCTCTGAGCGTCCTTCTTTGCCTTCCAGAGCTCACAGACAAGAGGAGACAGACCATGATCATAGAAATTTATGTGATGAAATAAGTCCTCCTACAACATTAATACCAAACATTTATACCAAAGTGTGTACCCAGTGGAGAGTACAATAAAGTGCCTGACAAACTGAAGGACGCTCCCTAGAGGAGGTGTCTTTCATCTGGGTTTTGAGGGATGTGTAACAGTTTGTCCAGGAATCAAGACTCTCTGGGGAAAGGCATTCCAGACGAAAGCTGTACAAAGGCCAAGAGGAAGAAAACAACCTGGTACATTCTAGAAACAGTGAGTTGGTCGATGTGCCTGTATCAGGGTGTAAGGCAAAAGATGTAATGGATTGGAAGTTAAGGTCAGTATCAAAAAGCCGTGAATACCGTACCAGGGAGGTTGGACTTTATCAGGAGGCAAGACCAACTTTCACATGGGGAGTGACGTGAGCTTCAAATCTTGGTAACATCACTCTGGAGGCAGAAATTAGGTGAAAACACATGCCCCAAACATGTGAACTAAATGCAAAAAAAGAACTGCTCTTTTATCCATAAAAAGATTGTACATGACTGTTTATATCACAGCTGCTTTATTCATAATAACCAAAAACTGGAAACACGGTAAATGTCCATCAATTGGGAAATGGACACAAAAATTGTGGTCTATTCATATGAAGTGGAATTCTACACATTAGGAAAAAGCAAACTACAGCTACATCCAACAACATGGATACATCTCAGAAACATGCTGAGTGAAAGAAACCAGACACACATGCAAAAAAGCACATACTATATGATGCCATTTAGCTAAAGTTCCAGAACAGACAAAGCTAATTAGAAATTAGTGCTAGACAGCTACAGAAAAGTTTTGATGTGGCGCTGGCACGTGACCGCGGCTCAGCCAATCAGACGCGCCTGCCCAGGCGGTGGAGTATCCGTTCCAGCAGCGGCTGTAGTAAGCAGTTCCAGGAGCATGAGTAACTCTTGTGTAAGCTGCAGGGTCCGACATCCGGGGTGGAGCCGTAGGATCCTCACCACAGTGGTGCTGCGGCGTGATTTGAGCGGGGAGGGTAACTGCGGCAAGCATTGTTCAAGGAGCTGAGAATACAGTGGCAGATAAGGCAGACAGGACCCCCGCCCTTATGGTGGGACATTCTAGTGCAAGAGACGGAGAAGAAACAAGTCAACAAATAAGTCAAGAAGGTGATTTTGGATAGTAATAGTGCAGTAAAAGAAATAAAAGAGTGATGAGCTCCAGGGGGAGTGGGAGGGGCTACTCCTACTCAGGTGGTCAAGGAAGGCTTCTCTGAGGAGGTGATATTTGACCTGAAAGCATTCCAGGCAGCTGGACCAGCATATACAAAGCACCTGAGGTAGGAATAAGTTGGCCTGTTCAGAAGTCAGGAAGTTTAGTGATATTAACATGAAACCACAGAAATAGTACAGGACGGATCATGAGGGTCCATAGGCCATGATGGAAAGTTCAAATTCAATTGTAAATAAAACTGGCAGCCATTGAGGATTTTAAAGCGGGGCAAGAATTGATCTGATTCACATTTTCAAAAGATCAGGGGGTGAATTATTAGAGGCAAGAGTGAATGGAGCTATAAAATCAGGGGAAGGGTAATATGATGGTTAGTTTTATGTGTTAGCTAGGCTAGTCTAGAAGCCCAGTTATTCAATTAAGCATTAATCTAGGTGCTGCTGTGAAGGCATTTTGTAGATATGGTTAACATCTGTAATCAGTTGACTTTGCATAAAGAACATTGTCCTCCATAATGTGGGTGGGCCTCACCTAAGCAGTTGAAGGCCTTAAGAGCAAAAATTGATTTGCCCAGAGAAGTTCAGCCTTTCAACACTACAGCATCAACAGGAGTTTTCAGCCTGCTGGTCTGTCCTATAAATCTCAGGCTTGCCAGCTCCCACAATCATGTGAAAAAATTCCTCAGCAAAAATAGATAGATAGATAGATAGATAGCTATAGAGATAGAGATGTATCCTATTGGTTCTGTTCTCTCAGTGAACCCTGACTACTACAAGTAGTTAACCTCTCAGTGTTTCTCTGAGGACTAGAAAAGATGTTTGTGAAAGTGTCTACTATGTGCCCAACTCACAGTGGGCACTCAATGACTGTTATTCCCCTATGTTCCTTCTCCTATAAGGCTCAGGAAGAACAGAAGTTTGATTAGGTCAGAAAAGAAAAGAAAATCCTAGAAGGAAACATACTAAAAATCTCCCAGGGAGAGAGCTGAGGAACCGCATGGAGTGTGTACATGAAGTTTTCCACACCTCTCAAATTCATGATTATGCATTTCTTTTATCATCACAAATAAATTTGCTAATTGAATCTGTAACTTAAGGTTTTCATTTAAATATTAATTTAAAAGAAACATATTAAGTCTCACTGAATTCCCTGTTCTACCATGAGGAAACTCTCACCTTGTGATATATTCTGCAAGATCTTTGCTCAGCTCACGGAACTTTTGCTATGCTCAGAAATGTCCCCCTATCTTTGCTGACTTAAGCGTTGTTTCGTTTTTGCCATGCCCTGAACAGTTCAAAGTCCATATTAAAATGCCAGGGTTTTGCAACCTTTGTCAATGCTGGACTAGCAAGAATTCCCAAGCCCTCAGTTTCCTTATCAACAAAGGTGAAAAATACTACTTTAGCTTCCTTTGAAGCTCTTTCTGAAAGACGTTTATTTAAAACAATGGTAGGAACACATGTGGACACCTGCTTTTTATTCTTTAAACCTTAGCTCATTTCTTCTT
This sequence comes from Leucopleurus acutus, assembly GCF_964270905.1. Lineage (NCBI taxonomy): Eukaryota > Metazoa > Chordata > Mammalia > Artiodactyla > Delphinidae > Leucopleurus > Leucopleurus acutus. The sequence goes on along the minus strand of NC_139145.1, from coordinate 26,158,239 downwards.
CCTTCATCTTCCTTCTTTTCCTTGATTTTTCAAATTTGATTTCATTCAGCTCAAATGTCACCACTTCTGTGAAGCCCCCAGTCAGTTAGAGACAGAACTCCAACTCAAAAGAGCTTATGATTTAAAAATGAAGCCCCAGTCAGTTAGAGACAGAACTCCAACTCAACAGAGCTTATGATTTAAAAAAACAAAAACAAAAACAAAAACTGTATGTGGGTGGATTTATTGGCTCTTATAACTGGAAGCCTAGGAGGTAGACCTAGCTTCAGGATTGGCTGAGCCCAGGGCCTGCAGTTATGTCATCTGAACTCTCTCTCTTGCCTTCTTTCAGCTTACTTTCAATTCTGCAAACAGGCAAAAAGAGCAGCCCTGGCAGCCCCTGATCCACATTCTCCCAGCTTAGCAACCCCTATAGGGTCAGAGGAGGGGGATGACTTCTCTTTTTCCCGGTGTCTACATATAAATTCAGAGCGGGATTCTGTTTGGCCGAGCTTGGGTCACATACCCATGGCAGTGGCAGGCGTGAGAAGATAAAAGTCCCATGACTGACAATCTGACCAGGATCAAATGAAGTGAGAGAGAGGAGATCCCCAAAAGAAACTGGGAAGCTGGGAAGGCAAAATACACACAAGAAAGAATTTTTGAAAAAGAAAGCCCCCAAGTCTCCACTTGTCTATGTATCACATCTATTTATAATGTCACTTTGCAGCTCATCCCATCAAGAGATAAAGAATCTGGGCTGGTCTTGTGACTTGGTTTGACAAATAGGCTAAAGCAGAAGTGAAGGCAGCCTTGAGGATTCTCTCTCCGTAACTTTGCTGGAAAAATGAGACCTGGAACAGAGCCAAGTCAGTCCACATGTCCTAGCTGGAGACTCAGACAGTGAGAAAACCCTGCCAAGACCCACAAAGCCACCAACTACAGAAGCCTTGCAGAGCCCAGCTCTGATCAGCAGAACCACCAGCCAACCCATAGATGCAGAAACAAAAATAACCTTTTTTTTTTTTGTATACTCCTGAGGTTTTTTGTGGTTCTGCTATAGCATCACCGTGGCAACAGATAACGGATACACTTTGTATCTACCAGACCTCTCTCACATCACCATTCTGCGGTCAGAGTGGGGCATCCCTCCTGTGCTCACGCACTTACATCACCCAAAGTATGTTGTTGCAATGTTTATACTGAGTTGTAATCATCTATTGTAACTACTTGTTTACATATATATATATCTCCTTGACACTAAGCTCTTTGAGGGAGGAATTTTTTTAAATCTTTTTGAGCCCAACACTTGGCACAGAGTGTAGTAAAGAACAGAAACCGGTTAAACGTTCCTAGGAATTCTGAGAATGAGGAGTCCCACCAAAAAACTATCTGTAGGGCTTCCCTTGTGGCGCAGTGATTGAGAGTCCGCCTGCCGATGCAGGGGACACGGGTTTGTGCCCCGGGTCCGGGAAGATCCCACATGCCGCGGAGCGGCTGGGCCCGTGAGCCGTGGCCGCTGAGCCTGCGGTTCCGGAGCCTGTGCTCCGCAACGGGAGAGGCCACAACAGTGAGAGGCCCACTTACCGCAAAAAAAAAAAAACTATCTGTGAAACCTACGCTGAGTGCCCAAATCCCTATCCAGGTTGATTTTTTTTTTAGGTATCAGGGTCATTTGTTTTTCTGTCTCCGTGAATTGCATGCTTCTTGTTTTTTATTTGTTTATCTATTGGATTGTTTCTCTTTTTTCTTATTAATTTGAAAACTTTTTAATATTTTCTCCATATGTATTCTTTGCCAGATCATGTATTGAAAATATTTCCTGCCAGTCTGTGAACTCTTTCCCTTTTATTATGCTATCATTGGTGAGCATGACTTTTTTAGTTTTAATGAGGTTTAACTTTTCAATCTTTCCTTTATATTCCATCCATTTTGTGTTTATTTAAGAATGCATCCTTATCCCCAGTCATAAAAATACCCTCCTATATTGTCTGCTAAAAAGTTGGGAGTTTTTTTTTTTCATATTTGGGTCTTTAATGTGCCTGAAGTTCAGTTTTATATATGGTTTAAGGTAGGGGTTCAATTGCCCCAGCGTCATTTAATGAATATCTAACCTTCCCGTTCACTTAGGATGCAGCTAATAGAAGGTTTCTGTATGTGCAGGGTGTGTGTCTGGTACCTCTTATTTGCCTGCACTATTTGTTGATCCCTGCACAAACACACAACCTCTCTGTGTTCATAGGATGAGTCACTCCACCCTGCTCTTTTTCTTCAAAATAGTTTTGGCTATTTCTGGCTCTTTATTTTTCATATACATTTTACAGTCACCCTGTCAAGTTATACACCAAACTCTTATACCCACTAGAGTTGACAGAATTTTGTTTGGTATTGCATTATATTTTTAGGTTAATTTGGGGAGAATTTACGACTTTAAAAATCGAATCTTCCTATCCATGAACATGATTTAATTTCACTACTTATTAAATTTCACCTGTCTCCAAGATATACCCGGAATCCAATAATTCTCACCGCCTCTCCTGTTACCAACCTGGTCCAAGCCACCGTCATTTCTCCCCTGGTTAGCCCCGGGTAGCCTCCCTACTGGCTCCTCTGCCTCCACGTCATCTCCTCTACAGCCTATTCACACAGCAGCCAGGATGATGGTTCTTGTTTAGACATAAATCAGGTCATGGCCCTTGTACCACCTAAAATCGCCTTGTAGCCCCAGTGGTGCCAAATTCCACACTTTGGGAAACAATGGTTTGAATGAATGAATGAGAGGATGCTGACTATGTAAGACCCTGGGAACTGAGAAATGATCAAGTAAGGGGTCGGTCTCGGGGAAACCGAAATGGGAAACATGGCACGGAGCCCGCACCGCGGTGAGGGTGAACTTCGGAGTTCATGATGGAGCCAGAAGCAAAAGCGCGGGCACAGAGGATTGCGCCTGGACCAGGCGGAGGCTGCTTCCAGAGCGCAGCGACTGCGATGGCGCGTCCGGGGCCTCCCGCGCGCGGCCGCCGCCCAGCCCAGCCGGGCCTCTGGGCTCCGCACGGGGACGCGCTCCGAGGGCGCGCTCCGGACGGCGGCGGCGCGCAGGGCGGCCGTGGCGGGACAAGCGCTTCCGGTGGCGGCGGAGGCGGCGCTGAGCGGGTTCCCAGAGCGGCGCGGGTTGTGGCCGGGGGGGAGCGGTGAGTCGTGGGCCGCGGACCCGGGTGCTGTGGGTTGGAAACGCGCAGGGAGCCTGGCGGAGGGGCGCGGGCTGGAGCGGGGGCGCGCTCCCGCGGGCCGGCTGCCAGGAGACACCGGGGCTGGGAGGTCAGAAGCCCCCTCGCCATGCCCGGGACTCCCCGTGCCAGGGGGTCCCTACACCTTGGAGACCCCTGCCATCCCAATGCCTGAGCTCCCCATCTCTAGCAGCCTGACCTCCTCCGAGCTCCCCCTGAGCCCCCGCGGTGGAGTGGGTCTCCCGGCATGGGAGGGGGCTCACCCATCCACGCCCGCACGCGCCCTGCCACGCTGTCCCCGCGGCCGCGTGACGAAACTCGCCGCGGGGAGGACACCCAAGATGGCTGCCGCGGGGACAGGCCACGGCGGGGACTGGCGCGAGCGATTGCTCGGTGGTTCGGTGGCACCGACTCCCACGCCCCTCAAGGTCCTAGCTCCTGGCTTCTCCTCCTGGCGCAGAGGGGGGGGCTCGGAGATCAGAGACCACCTGGCCCCTGCCCTAGAACTCGCAATCTAGTAGGGAAGAGAAAAGCAGGTAATGGGAACAGGAGTGATCCTGCCCGGACCTTGCATTTCCGTGCTGACCGCCTGAGCTTTCCCACTTGTCACGAGCCTCTAACCTTCTCAGAATGACAATAGACATAATGCCTACTAAGAGTTTGCATGTGATTCAGGTCCATCTACTTTTACATTCCTCCAGCCCCATGAGGTACTTGGCCTTGCCTTCCTAATCCAGATGGGGAAGGAAACTGGGGCTCAGAGAGGTTGTGTAACCTGCCTAAAGTCACACAGTTGGTCATCTGTAGTCTCAGCTTACATGTTACTTCCTCAGAGATGCTCTCCCTTGGCTGTGTTGTTTGAAATTGCCCCTTCATGCACACATCCTCTGTTAGATTACCCCTGTGATTTTTTCCTTAAGAGAATTTGTCACCAGTTGAAATTAACTGTTTACTTGCTTGTTTGATTCTCTGCTTGTGATCAGGGCCTCTGTTTGTCTTGCTCATCTGTCTGTTCCCTGCACCAGGGAGACCCTCACTGAATATTTGTTGAGTGCCTGAATGAGAAAGCTCAGTATGAGTGACTTTAGAGCTCGGGCACTTAACCACTCCATGGGCAACTGCCTTCTGAAGCCCCATGGCATTTTGTTTTTACTTTTCTCAGTCATAATCTCTCTTCTGCCTCATCTTCTAGATTTTTACTTGCGTGTCTCCAGCTTTTCTCTTCCTTTGCCCGTCCGCAGTTTGCTGAGCTGCTTCCATGTTCCAGGCACTGTAATAGGTGCTCGGGTATACAGGTAAATAAGGAGACTTTGCAGCTCTTGTGGTGCTGAACTTGCCATGTAAGAGCTGTAAGCTGAGAGGGAAATCTGGGAGGATGAGTGGAGGCTCCACCAGGAGGTTCTGGGACCTCAAGCAGCTCCTTGCTCGCCTCAGGACTGCAGTTGTCTAGTTTGCAAAAAATGATGGTGTTTGGAGAGGAGGATATATCGGTTTCTATCCAGCTCTAACATATGATTGCTTTAAGTATGTATTCAAGGCTTTGCTTGAGCAGGCAAGCATTTAAGTCCCATGGGCTTTCAGGAAAGGGGTATCTGTGCTTGCAGTTGTCAGAGAAGAAGCTGTATAGCAAGGAGTAGATGTAATTCAGGATCAGGAAAATATTTAGAATGCTTTTAATATTCTGTAAAAGTTTTATGAAATCCCATGTGGATGAGTATACAAAGATGTTGTCAGAGGGAGGGGACCCCTTCCCCCTCCTCACTTCCTGCAGAGGAAGCTGAGAAGACAACCAGAGCAGCAGTGACCCTTAGAGCAGATCCATCATAAAACTTCTTTGCTCTCTGATGCATTAGAATGAAATATGGCATCTACATCCTACTAAGCAAGCCGTGGTTAGATGCATTCGGCTGGAGTATAATTGTGAATAGAACCAACCTTTTGTTTGAGGTTAAAGGTAAGAAATCAGCACTAAGTCATTTTTTTAAAAGGCTGACTCTTACCTAGACAGTGAAAAATTATTGTCAGAATACATATCAAACCTATACTTAATTATACAAAGTTCAAAGTTATTAAGTTTTTAGTTAACTGCTATTACTTTGTGAAATATTTTCATACACAGTATATATAATCTGTTACTTGATTCTTTAAAGTAGGTGGGAAAATATTCAACTGAATATGTCCAAAATACTACAGTTCGGGAGTACTTTATTATTTTTACAGGCTGATACCACCATCTCAAGTAAAAACTAATAGAATTTTTTTTAAAAAATGGATAAGAACTTCACTCATCATAAGAAATTGATTAAGAAACCCAAAGTTGATCTTGAGGTTCACCAGAATATGAACAATGATTGTATTGTTACCTGGGTGTTTTAAAGTTCATAGAAGAATGGGATCTGCCATGTGGATGGGGAGTGGAGGCAGGGAGTATGGTGGCAGGGAGACAGACAGAAGGCAGTCATTCCCCATGGGTTCCTGATTCTACTACACAGGCCCCATGTCTCCATGCAGACCTGTCCCTGGAATAGAGGAGGGTATGCAACAGAAAGCTATTGCTGAGTGGAAATGCCCTTTGAAAGAATCTGCTTCTTAGCACAGGATTCAACTTTCTGATCTATAATTTTTTTTTTTTTTGGTGGTACGCGGGCCTCTCACTGTTGTGGCCTCTCCCATTGCGGAGCACAGGCTCCGGACGTGCAGGCTCAGCGGCCATGGCTCACGGGCCCAGCCGCTCCGCGGCATGTGGGATCTCCCCAGACCGGGGCACGAACCCGTGTCCCCTGCATCGGCAGGCGGACTCTCAACCACTGCGCCACCAGGGAAGCCCCTCTGATCTATAATTTGATCTCTTGTGTGGCCATGCCCATAAGAGAGAAATGCTGTGTGTGGACGACCATCACAAAGCCAAATGAGGAAATGTGTGCCTTCAATGAACGTGACTGCCCTTGCCAGGCACATCACTTCTGGCCCCGCAAGGGTCAGAAGTGGGGTATAAAGTCAGGCCGAACTGCCTTCTTGGGCGTGGCACTTGATTTCTCTGAGTAACTCTGCAAAGTAGGGGGAAATTTCTTAGCTGAAGTGAGAATTTAGCAGTCTAGTAACACGTGGAACACCCTGTGTCTGGCCCACAATGGGTGCTCAGCCATGTACCCCTATAGTGACTTTGATAGGGTACATCACACCTCTCTGGCCCTAACTAAATAAACCAAGAGCAACCAGACTCTTTTTCAACTCTTTCAAATGCAGTAAACAACTGCATTATGTTAGTTAAAACATAACTAACAATAAGTTTCCAGTTTAATAATTTAATTAGCGTTGTTAATCTTTAGCCAGGGTTAAAGGTCTTTCTTACCAAGTCCCTGAGAAAGCACATTCCCTGCTAGTTTGTTTTCTGTGAAGTTTTGGAAAATTCTTTTTTTTTTTCCCAGTAGTTAAGCATTTTCTTGGTAGCTAAAAGTTTGAAATAAAGCTTATCTCAGGGAAAATCACTTTTCTTAGGCATCATCTTCAGGAAGCCAAGTGCCCTTGCATTTCCCACCCTCCCCCCACCACCAACCCCACCAATACTACCAGCCACTGTGTTTCTGTGCAGGACTTGAGCCAATGAGGGCAGGAGATTCCTTGCTTGGAGAATGACATGTTAGTAATGACTCTACCTTTGTTTAGCCCTTTACACTTAATAAAGGTCAATAAAGCCCTCTTGCACACTTCAGTTTCCTAATTCTTCCAACTGTGTCAGCCAACTCTCATCTCCATCTTACAGACGAGAAAATTGAGGTTCAGAGAGGGGAGATGACTCCCCCAGTGACATGCTTAGAAAGGAAGAGACAGAGTCAGGACTCTAATCCAGATTGCAGTGGTTCAAGTCCAGTTCTCAATTCCGTGGGTTGGCAGGGTAGGTACTCAGCAGACCAGGCTGCAGGGCAGGGAGCCTTCCTCGACAGGACCCAGCCAGCAACCAGCCTGAGTGGCCATGGAGTCATCTAAATATTTCTATTGCCCCTGAAAGAAGGTAAGAATCTTCCCTTAGCTGGTAGGGCATTTGGTTATTTATCTATAGGTTTTATATCCTTTCCCACAGAGTGTTTCCCAAACTTAGCTGATCATAGGATACCCCTGGTGTATTTCTTAAGGATCACCTTCCTAGGCTCCACCCCCGCTTTACTGAATCAGGATTTCCAGGAAGCTGCTTTCCAGGTCAACACTACCTCCCCAAGGAGCAGGGATTCTGGAGCCGGGTAATAAAACATCACACCCTGGCAGCACCGCTTCCTTGTAACCAAACCCTTATGAGGGTTAGATGGGGTCATATAAGGAGGGCTCTTATGATATGTGGTTATTAAACATTAGTGTTATTATTAAGCAGCATCCTAATTTTGCTGATAAAGATGCAGAAACTTGGGGCATTGGGATAATGTGTACAAGGTCACAGAGTCGTCGGTGGAGCTGGCATTGGAACTCAGGTCTATTGCCTCCACCAGCATAAGCCCCTAACCACTACACACCCCTTCCCTCATCACCTCCATCGGAGGATTCCAGGTTACAGGGCAGTTAGGGAGGTGTGGCTTGGAGCCAGAAATTCAAGTTCCACTAACCAACTGGTTCAGTAAAGTTATTTGGCAATGAAACTGATCACCGTTGTCTAATTGGAGCAGACTGTTTACCAGCCATGAAGGCTTGTGTGTGGTGGGAAGTGGTCCTGGGCCTCTGAGTCAGGGGGTGGTCCTCGCCCTTGCATAGCTGTGCACTGACTGTGTAACATCTAACCTAAAAGGGAGACAGTATTGCCCTCCAAGAATTGGTGATGAAGGTTGTGATATAACTTAAATAATGACTTGAAAAAAGATGGAGTTAAGTACCATTTCCAGTAGGCCTATAATGTGTAATACAATATTACGACTAGAGAATCTTTGTCATGGCACTCATTTTGGCTTTAAAAGCTTATAAATTCTGACTGAGTTATTGTGGATGTTAAACCAGGTTTACTTCACTGAAATAATAGATGTTTTTGAAAAGTGTGTACAGATTTGGATATGAGAATCATTCGTATCACAGTCTTCAATAAGGTTTACCCAGGTTAGTAATCTGATAACTCAGTTGAAGACTGCATGGACAGAGGTGGGTGATGTCCACCCATAATGAGCTCTATATGAGAAGGGTGTCTGTAAGTACGTTTGGGGAAGTTTAGGTTGTTTTCATTAGAATATGTTAGCCTTTCAGTTTATTTACCGCATGGTGGGTCTTTCCAAATCCAGGGCCAAGCCAGTGCTGGGTATAGGAGAGGCCTTCAGTGCATACTGAATGCATATATTAATTTCGTTTATGAATGAATGAATAAAGAAAACTTGGAGAAATTCATTTTGATGAGTTTTGATGAGGCTTCATGATACTATATTTACCCAAAACCCCTTAGCCAAGAGATTGAATTTTAACAGGATTTTTTTTCCCCTCTAAGAGATTATTTCTATCCCCTTTGAGGGGTTAATTAATGTATTAACGTATATAATCTGTAAAATAATACCTTTAGGAATGACTCATTTAAATGCAATCTAATGCTATAATTATTAATGGCCCCAGATAGCTGTCATTCTTAGTTTATTGATTTTGTCTTTAGGTAACAAAGCCTTGACTTTATTTCTTAGCATAAGTGATGTCAGTCACTACAGAAATTTTTTTTGAATCCCACTTCTTTTCTCATACAAAAAAATATTTTCATACCTTTACAATCCAAATTTTTCTTTGAAATCATTCATTTTAAAAAAAAGATTCTTAAGTCAGAATTAACACCTCAGTTGGTCAAGTGTCAAAAAGCAACATTATAGGGCATCCCTGGTGGCGCAGTGGTTGAGAATCCGCCTGCCGATGCAGGGGATGCGGGTTCGTGCCCCGGTCCGGGAAGATCCCACATGCCGCGGAGCAGCTGGGACCGTGAGCCATGGCCGCTGGGCCTGCACGTCCGGAGCCTATGCTCCACGGCAGGGGAGGCTGCAGCTGTGGGAGGCCCGTGTACCGCAAAAAAAAAAAAAAAAAAAAAAAGCAACATTATAACTATTGAAATATACAGACACCTCCTTTCACAGGTCAGTTCCTGTTAACGCCTCTGTTCCAGAATCTTCCAGCCTCCTTTGCTTCTCTACACCCCCTATTCCATCATTTCTTCAGGTCATGGAAACTGAGTTTGTTGAACATCAGAAATCTACTGATAAGATTATGTGTAAACCATAACATTCCACAGTTGACCATCTGCAGCTATTCAATCAGCTGGTCACTGGTTAGTAAATTTCTCCTTGGGAAGCTCTTCACTTAATCAATCTGTAGCTGTGATATTTCCACCTTTCCTGTCTCTCCTGTCTCTCCTTCTATAGCCTCTCTAAATTTCTGAAGATATTTCCACCCTTCTGCATAACTGTCAAAGCCTCAGATAGACGTGGCAGAGAGAAGATCCTCCCACTCATCTCTTCTAAGTCTGTCCATGGCATCTTTCACTTGCATGGCTTGTTGTAAAGCTGATACACTTGCACTTCCTTGAACACATTGTTTGGTGTCCCGTGCAGCCTGTCCCTTGGAGGTGTGGCATTTTCCCTTATCTCTGCCACCCCTGAAATTGGACGATATATACATATATGTATGTATATATACATATATATACCTTGTTCTCTGAAACTTTCTTTTGAGCCATTGTGGCTTTGCAATCATCCGCATGGTCCCCAGTATCATTGCTAGGGCTGTACAGCAGAATGACTTACGCAGTCTACTTTGCAGAAATTCTTAGCTGAGAAGCACTTGTTCTAAACTGTCACCATACATTGTCATGAAATACTGTCAGAACTGCGTGGTCAGTGGTGCTTAAGAACTCTCTGGAAAGGTATCTGATCTTTGACCAACGTCAACCTTGGTGAGGAGACAGAGAGGAAAGTCCAGAAACCACAAGTTCAGGGATGGCTGTGCTCTTCCTGCAGAAACCAGACAGTGGGGAAACCAAATCCATTTCTTGCCCTACCACCCCTGGGACTTCGCTTCCTTCCCACGAAGGTGCCCGCGGTGGCCTCCGCCCCTGGCCCACTGCTCGGTACCGAGTTTGTGGGGTGGATGATCCCAAAGCGCAGACCCCGGCAGCTGGTGGGCGTCCTGGATGCTGCAGGTCGCCGACCAAGTGACCAGCCCACCAAGCCCTGGCGATGAGGCAGGTAGGAAGGTGATGTACCCCAGGGACCCCCGCATAGCAACCAAGGCCATGGGGGTGCCTTGGCCCCGGAGGCCGCTACTGGGTCAGGAGCCCCAGCCGTGGCCCCCTGCGTCTTGGCCAGATGTGCAGAGCTGCTCCCAGGTCCACAACTGGAGGGAGACCAGTAGTGATCCAGGGCAGCAGCGCCTGGATGCACTGTTTTTTTAGTGCAAAATAAGAAATATTTTTTTTGAAAACTGGACCCCTAATTATAGAAACTGGTTATTTTTTTAGAGTGGGAAAAAAGTGAAAACTGTTCCTGGGCTTGAAGGTTGGTGTGTGAAAATGCTTGTCTAATTGGAACATGGGAGTCCTAGTCAATAATTAAAATTTTATCTGGTTTGAGATCAGCTTTGTAAGAATGTTCATATGGTATTCCTGATTAGCCTTATGGTTTTGAAATTGGTGGGGGCAGGACAGGCTCTCAAGTCTAGTTGGTATTACTTACACCAGTATAGAGCTCTACTAAAATTCTCTTGAAATTTATTTATTTATTTATTCTTATTGAAGTATAGTTGATTTACAATGTTGTGTTAGTTTCAGGTGTACAGTAAAGTGATTCAGATATATATATATATATATATATATATATATATATATATATATATATATGTTCTTTTTCAGATTCTTTTCCCATATAGGTTATCACAAAATACCAAGTATAGTTCCTTGTGCTATACACACAGAGAACTATAGGTGTAGGTCCTTGTTGTTTATTTTATATATAGTAGTGTATATATGGTACTCTCAAACTCCTAATTTATCCCTCCCTCGCCCCCCCTCCTTTCCCCTTTGGTAACCGTAAGTTTGTTTTCTAAATGAACTTATTTACAAAATAAAATCCTTTTAAGTAGGGGAAAAGAGTGCTGAATTAGTAGCCTATTGCTATTTAGCATATTACCACAAATGTACCTTAAAACAAAACAACTGTGTATTAGCTTACTGTTCTGAAGTCAGAAGCCAGAAGCCTAAATGGTTCTGTATTGTTCCTGGAGGCTCCAAGGGAGCATCTGTTTCCCTGCTGTTTCCAGCTTCCAGAAGCTGTGCACCTGCCTTGGCTCGTGGCATCACTCCAAGCTCTGCTTGTCCCTTGTCACATCTACTTCTCTGATTCTGCCTCTCCTGCCTGCCTCTTTCTCTTATAAGGACCCTTGTGATTAACAGGCCCCCCTAAATAATCCAAGGTGGTTTCCTAGTCTCAAGAGCCTTAACTTAATCATACCAGCAACCACCTTTGCGGTGTAAGGTAATCGATTCAGATCCTGTGGCGGTTGGGAGGTGGACATCTTTGGGCGGGCACGATTCTGCCCACCCCAAGTCTATACGAAGTGGATCAGTATAAGCGTTCAGTGTTGGGGTTTTGGTGGGCTTGGCCTGTAGTCTGATGATAAGCCTGCTTCCTCCCTTGCCGGGAGATAAGGGGGTAGCTGTGAGTGACGTCTCAGAATCTTACTTTCCTCTTCTGTGAAGTGTGCACAATATGCGTAAAGCACAGCGTTGCGAAAACTGACATAGACTCTTCTGCCACTGGCACATGGTAGGGGCTTGCACTCTTAGGCAAGCATCCAGCCCAGTTCCTTGTATGCAATAGAAACTCCGAAAATGTGGGGTTTCCTTTCCCCATCTATCTCCTTTTTCTTTGCCTTTTTAAGAAGCGACTTTGTACACACTACTCTATATAAAATAGATAAGTAACAAGGTCCCACTGTATAGTACAGGGAACTGTATTCCGTATCTTATAATAACCTATAATGGAAAAGAATCTGAAAAAGAATACAGACACACATACACACACACACACACACATACACACATACTTACATACATAGGTATGTGTGTGTGTGTGTATATATATATATATATATATATATATATATATCTGAATCACTTTGCTTTACACCAGAAACTAACGCAACATTGTAAATCAACTGTACTTCAATTAAAAACAAAAAAGAGACTTTGTGAGGCCTCCACAGCATTCTTCTCACATACACTATGGAGGCACCAGAGGGTTAGCGTAGCGCAGAGCTTCGTGGTGTGAGTAAAGCTGTTTTTATTGAAAGGAGAAAAGGAGAGCTTCAAAGATACCAATTCTGTGCAGACATTAATTGCTGTACTTTGGCCGGGGGGGGGGGGGGGGAGGGGAATAGCTAAAAGAGAGTAATAGAGTAGAAAGAGTAAACGGGTTGACCAGTGCTCAGGAGTTCTGTCTGGCTTTGCATCCTCGCCCACTTCCTTCTGCCACCATCACCAGGAGCACACCCTGGACAAGTTATTTCCCCCTCTGTGCCTCTGTTTTCTACATGATGAGAACATTGGGTGGATTATTTTTAAGACCCTCTCCAGCTCTTATGCAATAGAACATCTTTATTTTATGAAGCACCATGTTGTAAAACCAGATCATGTTTTCAACAGCTTGACCTGAAGCTTGCCCTATGTTTAACAAATTGGAGACGGTTGGTTATTAAGAACTAGAATTCTATGAAAGCTACATTTTAATTTTTTGTTCGTGCTATTGTTATATATATTAAGTGTGAAGGGGAAATAGTGAGAATTATACTTTAAAAGGAAGATATATTGCTTGGTACTCAATTTTATGAGAAAAAAATCAGTATCAGATATCCACTGGGAAGCACTGCAGATTGCTCGGGCCTGGGGGAAGGCATAGGCGGCACAGAGAAAGATGCAGGGAAGGAAACAGCTCCCAGCTTCATGGAGAGTCACAGCCTGGTGCCCAGAGAGCTGGAGGTCGAGACCCAGAGCGCCTGCAGAATCACATGCCCAGCCTTATGTAAGACCTCCTAGGTCTGAATCTCTAGAACGGCGATAGTATTTGTCTTTTTCAGAAGCTCTCCAGGTGATTTCAATGCGTTCTGTTGGTTAGGAACCACCAGTCTGTGCCGGTGACCTTGCAGGAATAAACAGTGCCCCGAAGAGGGGGCATTTAATGTGCTGTGCATTCACTCCCTACTTGCCATCACCATTGCTAAGAATTTTTAGAATTTGCCAAGATAACCATCTTTGTAGCGTTCCCATTCCCTAGATGGCCCTTCAGGAGTTGTATCCCCCTCTTCACTAGCCCAAGATGGGAGTAACCAACTACCAAGGTGTTCTTCCTTTTGGCCAATGGGACTACAGGTAGACTCACTTCACCTGTCCTCCAGGACACCACGCTCTGCTGAGTTCCTACCCACTGGTCACTCTTTCTCAGCCTCCTTTGCTATAACTTAGTCTTTCCTGACCTCTTAACATTGGAGGTCTCGGATCTCTTCTCTGTTTACGTTCACTTGTCTGTCGCTCTCCCATTGCTTGAGTTTCAGCCGTCTCTGCTCACAGATGAAGATCTGCAGACTAAATCTCTCCTCTGAACTCTGGACTCTCGTATGCAACTGCCTCCTGGACATCTCCACTTGGAAGTCCCCTAGGCGTCACAAACTCCATCCATCCAAACCTGAACTTGCTGTTTGATCCCTGACACCTGCTTCTCCTCCAGTCAAACATCTTAGGAGTCATGCCTTTTCTTTCTCTCACACCCCACATCCAAGATTTCAGGAAATCCTGTTGGCTCCATCAACACAGTATCCAGAAGGTCAGCACTTGTGGCCCCTCCTTGCTGCCACCTGCGCCACCATCAGCCCTCTCCTGGATCCCTGCGGGAGCTTTACAATTGCTCTTCCTGCATCCACTCTGATAGCCCCACTGCGTTCTCCACACAGCAGCCAGAGACATCCTTTTCAGTTGTAAGTCCTCTGATTGGAACCCACCAATGACTCCCATTTCCCTCAGGGTAAAATGCAAAGGCCTCGCGGTGGCCACGAGGTGCCAAACAGTGTGATTCCAACTAAACCCCTCCCCATACCTCTCTGACCCCTCATCTCCTGTCTCCCTCCCTCTTCCTCTCTCCACCCCAGTTGCATGCCTTCTTGCTGTTCTTTGAAGACACCTGCTTCAGGGCCTTTGCAACATCTGTTCCTTCTCCCTGGAATGCTGCTCCCCTGGATACGCACATGATTCAGTTCCTCACTTCTTTTTGAGCTTGCCCCATTGTTATTTTCTCCATGAGGCCTACCCTGACTGCCCTGTCTAAAAATGCAGTCTGTCCTCATGATGCTTCCCATTGTGATTCTTCCCCAAACCATTTATTACCTACTAATATAGTGGACACTTGGCTTACCTTGTTTATTGTCTGTATACCCTTCCATTGCCAGCACCCAACATCAGCTCCACCAAGGCAGGAATTTTTGTCTTTTGTTCACTGATTTAGCCCAAGAATCTGTCACGTGGTGGGTGCCCAGTCAGTGAACACTAAAGGTAGGAGCACTTTCTAGACCTTAAAGAAAAAACAAAGCTAAAAGTTTTGTCCTGGTCAGAATTTCATCTGTTCTGTATTTAGTATGCGATCTACTTGAGGGTAAGAATTATACCTTCTAGTGGTCCATTCAAAAACAGAAGTGAGTTAGACCAGATTATCTGTCTTTTCTAGTTACATGATTATATGTAGCATTTATTTGGTGACGTTTAAGTATAGAAACAAATTGTGATCTATACGCCTAAGTGTAAATTCAAATTATGACCCTTGGACAAGGCCAGTGTCCTCATATTGGGGAAAATACAGAAATTGGGGGTAAGCATTTAGGAACTTTCATAACAATATGATAGAGTTCTAGTATATCTGCTGAACCTAATAATAAAAATGGGGGCTTTTGTATGTGTCCCACTTTTTTATTTCATTTTTTCAAAATTTATTTTTAATATAGTTTACAAAAGTATTGGTTCATGATGGGACCGGAAATTAGAACAACCAAAGCAGGTCCTTCACCGGACATAGTTGAAGAGGCACTAATCAAATGGATGCCAGGGCTGACTTAGGAAACTGGAGTAAAAAAAAAAAAACCTTGAAACCTTCTGGACCTTTATGAATCGTCTCATAGGTCTTCAGATTTTCCTCTCCTATAGTGATTTTCAACTTTTTTGTTTTTTGCTTTTTCTTCCCCCCCCCAACCCTCAAGCATTAGAACCCTCCCTTTAAATGATCATTGCCATAAAACCCAGATGTAGAGAGCAGATGAAAGCAGACCTGCTCTAGTTGACTATAAACTCAGGGGCTCAGAACCCACCCCTCCACTCCCTGCAGGTCACTAGCATGCCTCAGCAGAGCCCTAGGTCCCTGCACACAAGTCTGAGAACTGTTCTCCTGGGTGTGAATTAGAGTTTTTGTTTGACTTTTTGTATGTTTTATAAATAATACATTTGGTACATTCTTATTCAAAGTTGAGACATTTCTTCATACAATGACACAGCTCTTTGAAGTGAAAATTATATCCTTACATCCCTGGACTTGACGTTCATGGCTTAGAGGTGTCCTAATTTGAAATTTAGACACTTCTCTTATCATAGCCCAGCTGACTGAAAACCAGCAGGGACAAACCTTAGTTAAACAAAGTCATGTGTATTTCAATGAGGGAGACCACACACTGGAGGAACTGGCAGTGTCTCACCAACAAAGGAAAAGATAGGTCTTTCAGAGCATCTTGGAGAATGGTGGAACTTAGGGAAGTTTAATGAAGCAATATTTTGATTGGCTCAAAGCAGGGCTGGGTGTAAAGATCTGAACTGTGAAGTAGCCCATGACCTGGAAACTACAAAGTTTCCTTGGAAACTACAGAGTTAAGAAAGACATGGAAGGGACTTCCCTGGTGGCGCACTGGTTAAGAATCCTCCTGCCAATGCAGGGGACACAAGTTCAATCAAGCCCTGGTCTGGGAAGATCCCACATGCTGTGGAGCAACAAAGCCTGTGCGCCACGACTACTGAGCCTGTGCTCTAGAGCCCGCAAGGCACAACTGCTGAGCCTGCCTTCCACAGCTACTGAAGCCCATGCACGTAGAACCCATGCTCCGCAACAAAGAGAAGCCACCGCAATGAGAAGCCCACGCACCACAAGGAAGAGAAGCCCCTGCTCGCCACAACTAGAGAAAGCCCGCGTGCAGCAACGAAAACCCAACACAGCCAAAATAATAATAATAATAAATTAATTTTTTAAAAAAAGAAAAAAGATATAGAATGTTGTGTCCAGAAACTCCCTAATCTGAAACTCTGCATCTGGGCTGGAAATCCAGGCTCCTTTTCTGTGTTAAAGTGGGATGATTCATTCTTCCTAGTGTGATTTCAAACAGCAAAGTTTCTGACAGTCTGTGATGGTGGAGAACAGGGTTTCTCAATGAGATAAGAAAGCAGTGGTCACCCAAAGAAGAAGGTTGTTAGGACACCTTTTAGCTTCAGTGTGACCTTGGGAGAAATACAGTTTCCTATTAGCTTTGCAGCTGCCTTTATCTGTGTTTGTCATCCCAGCCTGCTTTATGAATAATGGGGCTGATTTTTACTTTCTTACTTTCAACTGACCAGCTGTTTTACATATACTAGATTCCTCACATCTCTGGGCCTAACATGCTTGATTTTGATCCAGTGGGCCATGAAATGTGTTAATTTGAGATTCTGATAAAGTTCAAGTGACAGGCGTCTGCACCTGACATCTTAACAGACCTATGATCTAGTGAAGCACTGAAAAATAACTTCATGAAAAATACCTGGAAAAGAAAGCCACTATAAGAACCAATATTGGAAATATAGAAAGAGGAAAGAGGTATGAGAAAGCAATGGTTTGAAACCTTTATAGTGATAAGATCCTTTGACCTGCTAATATCACATAGAGAGATCTAGTTGAAGGAAGTCACCAGTTATGAGGAAAAAAATTAATAGACAAGGATACAGCATTATTTTTCATGGTGAAAAACTGAAAATAACATAAAGGTTGAAGGTGTTGCTAAATACCTGAAATGAATATTTAGTGCCACAGGGAGTGCTCGTGAAATAAGTACAGCAGGAAACAATCAAGATATTAAAATATAGAGTATGATGTCACTTTATTTTTTTAGTTAGAGGATAATATGTATAGAAAATGTCTGCAAGGAAATATATCAAAACATCAACAATGGTTATTTCAGCATGGCTAAATTATAGCAGATTTTGTTTCTTTATTCTTTATTTTCTACAGTAAGCTTATATTATTCAAAATACTACAATAAGCATGTATTACAGCAATACAAAGCAGCTCTAAAAATAAGCGTATATTACTCAGCGAAAGAAACTAGTTACTTTAGAAAGAAGTAATGGTTCTTAGCCAGAAAATAAGTATTTTATAAGGAAAATAATATGTTCTATGTTATTACTATTTATGGGGTTGTCAAAATGTGTTTTTCCCACTATGACTCTGTTAGATTGAGGAGAATAATTTTTCATTTTTGATTGGTGGTTTATACGCTGAATAAGGCTGAATGAATCTGAATCTTGTTTTAATTCTAGAAATTTTAGCATGTAAGCCTTTTTGCATAATTAGTCACTTCTACTTGTAGGAAAAACAAATTTAGTAAACCAGAATGCCGCAGTAGTTTGACGTTGGTTCTTTCATCCAGAAAAAGTGTTTCAGACTTCAGACACTGTTATTGTTAATGTTAATTTTAACTCTTTATATTTTTTTCTGAAGGATAGATTTCCAAAGTAAGGGATGATGAAATACTATGTCCTTATAAAAAGAACTATGTGGGAAATCATTGAAATTTGGTTAAGATAAATTGAGATTTACAGACAAATTTAGCTTTGGATTTAAATAGCCTTTCTGCCATTTACAGCAAAATTATTTTCATAAATAGGAATGTACATAACTCTTTATTTGAAGATTAGTGTGACTACAAAGTTTCTAAATGTGTAGTGACTTTGTAAGTCTTAACTAGGCCTGTCCTTTTGACCCTCTACAGTCCAGGACAATGTCTGGAGAACTTCCACCAAACATTAACATCAAGGAACCTCGATGGGATCAAAGCACTTTCATTGGACGAGCCAATCATTTCTTCACTGTAACTGATCCCAGGAATATTCTGTTAACCAACGAACAACTAGAGGATGCAAGGAAAGTAGTGCATGATTACAGGTAACGTTAACAAGTATGCTTTGGGGCTTAATATATTAATAGATCATCATGTTAGCCTATTGTCTTTAAACCTTCCCTTAGTGATTTTTCAACATTTTTTTTGCAATTGATTCCTTTTTATAAAAAAAAAAAATGTAAGAAATAGGAAGACGTGTTTCATTCCCCATTGTTGACACTTAACACAGATATCCAGGGTTCGTAGTAACCTGAAAATAAGCCAGCCATCCCTCCAACTCATAGGTGCGAATCCGTGAGGTCCCCTTTCTAGAGCCCTGCCTTCTGCTCGACAATACAACCACACCTGCATCCACAACTTTCTGTCTCCAGATAGAGACTGCATCTGACAAAAAGCAAGTCGTCAAGAATTAGGGTAGGTTGTTCGCTTCTTCTCAGATTAAGCCCCAGGGAATAAACCCCACATACAGTAGCTCAGATGAGAAGGATGCTGGTGACACAGTTTGTAGGTTTGGGATGGACTCTGTCAGTTCAAAAAGCCAGGCATGAGGTGAGAGAAGAGACATGCTCTAAGGCAATGGTCACAACTTTCTTTTTTTTTTAAATTTATTTAATATTTTAATACAATTTTTAAAGGCTACACTCCATTTACAGTTACTACAAAATATTGGCTATATTCCCCGTGTTGTACAATACATCCTTGAGCCTATCTTACATCCAGTAGTTTGTACCTCCCACTCCCCCACCCCTATGTTGCCCCGCCGCACTATAACCGCTAGTTTGTTCTCTATATCTGTGAGCCTGCATCTTTTTTTTTTTTTTTTTTTTTCTGCGGTACACGGGCCTCTCACTGTTGTGACCTCTCCCGTTGCGGAGCACAGGCTCCGGACGCACAGGCTCAGTGGCCATGGCTCTCAGGCATGTGGTATCTTCCCGGACCGGGGCACGAACCCGTGACCCCTGCATCGGCAGGCGGACTCGCAACCACTGTGCCACCAGGGAAGCCCAAGCCTGCATCTTTTTTGTCACATTTACTAGTTTGTTGTATATGTATGTATATGTTCCACATATAAGTGATATCATACAGCATTTGTCTTTCTCTGTCTGACCTATTCCACTTAGTATAATGCCCTCCAAGTCCATCCATGTTGCTGCAAATGGCAGAATTTCATTCTTTTTTATGGCTGAGTAGTATTCCTGTGTGTGTGTGTGTGTGTGTGTGTGTGTGTGTGTGTGTGTGTGTGCCACATCTTTAGCCATCCATCTGTTGATGGACATGCAGCTTTCTTGATAGAAGACCATATAAGAAATATTTCAACCTTCGTGGACTACAGAGGATTTCTGTCTTATTCTAAATGTTCTGCCTAGTCTTCTTAGTGTCTTGGGGGTTTGCTTGCTTGTTTGTTTGTTTTCCAGGGCTTTTTGTTTGGTTGGTTGTTTTACAATCCTTTAAAAGATGTAAAAATCACTCTTAGCTAGCCAGCCATACAGGCCACAGACAGTAGTTTGCTGACTCCTGCTCTCAGGGAAAGTCAGCCATAAGCTGAGAATTGGATTAGTGGGAGCTGTGAGCCTAAACATGCCAAGAATAATCCATGCAAGGCACGTATTTGACTGTCACATGGGTAGTCAGCGAGGCCACCAAGGGCGGTCTATAAACTTTGTTACCAAACAGTGAGTCTGGCCAGGTCTTAGCATGCGCAGCCGTGCAGAAAGAGGGCTCCCTGGGAAGCAGAACGTCCTGGAGCCCTACGAGCAAGTCCTGAGGAACGAGGCAGAGGAAGACGGCAGAAGCGCATTTCAGAATTCCAGCAAGTCAATGTTCCATGATGCTGGAATAAAAGCCATTAAAAGAGGAGAGGTGGAGATGTAAAGACAGCTAGAGGAGTTGAAAAGAAGCCATAAAAGCAATTGCAAAGCCCCTAAACTTGTAAGAGCAAAATTAAAATCTTCACTGGAGGCAGCGGTGGAGAAGTAATGACATCAATGGTACCGAGAAAAAAGTGGAAACAGAGATGCTGGGGATAAACCTGAGTCACTCTCCAAGGATGAAGATCTGAGGTCGGCACACTTTTTCTGCAAAGGGCCAGATGATAAACATTTTCAGCTGTGCAGGCCCTACAGTCTCATTCTCTGTTGTTTTGCTTCTTCACCACCCATTAAAAATGGAAAAACCACTCTTAGCGCACCAGCTATTCAGAAATAGGCGTGGGCTGTAGTTTGTCAACTCCTGATATAGATGAAAAGGTGAGAGTGTGAAAAGGATTATATTTCAGGGGACTAGAGGATGGAGAGTGAAGATATAATTTATTGATGCTTCTCAAGGAGAAACTAGAAAAATGCGAAAGATGTCATAGTAAGTAGATAAAAGGATTGTCCTGTAGTGAGGACAGACATCCACAAATTAGGCTCACCCTGTTTCAGGCAAAGAGACCCACACATGGAGATTTTTTTTTTTCTTTTTTCTACAAAGCAACTTTTAAAAATTTCGTAAGCATTCAAACAGTGAAAAAAAGTTATTAAAAAAGAACAAATGACAGAGAAGTCTCAATCTTCTTATCTATGTACTGAGTGCCAGAGGACAGTAAAGGAACGTGTGCCGAGTTTCCAGGAGAAAGCATGTAACCCAGGAATTTTATACCAGAGTGTCTCTGTTTACAGAGGCAACAGAAAAATACATAACAACATCAAAAATAAACTCCTCATAAATCCTTCTTGAGAGGTCAGGAGATGAAGCAAAATTGAGTTCAAAAATAGGAAATCCATAGTATATTGTGATTCCTCAAACAATTCAAAATAGAATTACCATATGATCCAGCCATTCTACTTCTGAGTATATACCCAAAAGAATTGGAAGCAGGGTCTTGAACAGATATTTGCACACCCGTGTTCATAGTGGCATTACTCATAATAGACAAAGGTGGAAGCAACCCAAGTGTCCATGGATGGATGAATGGAAAAATAAAATGTCGTCTATTCACACAATAGAATACTATTCAGCCTTAAAAAGGAAGGGAATCCTAACACGTGCTACAACATGGATTAACCTTGAAGACATTATGCTAAGTGAAATAAGCCAGTCAGAAGAGGACAAATTATTGTACAATACTACTTATGTAATGTGCCAGGAGTAGCCAAATTCATAGAGACGGAAAATAGAATGGTGGTTGCCAGGGCCTAGGGGGCCAGGGAATCAGGAGTTATTGTTTAATGAATACAGTCTCAGTTGGAGGTGATGAAAACATTCTGGAGATAGATGGATGGTGGCAGTAGTTGGACAATAATGTGAATATGCTTAGTACCACAAAACTGTACAGTTAAAAATGGTTGAGATGGTAAACTTTATGTTATATACTGTATTACAGTAAAAAAAAGAAAGCTGTAATATAAATAGACTAGTGATGAATGTCGAAACTGTTAAAATAGAAATAGTTGTTACATTTCTAGTTATAAAGCAATGTATAGGCAAAAAGAAGTTTTAAGTGTTTTGTAAAAAATAGTAATAGCTATCTGAATCTAAAGCCCTAGATTGTAGTATCAAAAAAAATTTTTTTAATTAAAAAAAAGGAAGAGGGGGAATTAAAAGTATACCAAATATTTACCTTAAATAGGAGGTGGACTCAAAAGTATGTATGGTTTGACTCTTTACCATGTTAGAGAAATGTATGTTAGAATGGTTTTGAGAATCTTTTTTTTTTTTTTGCGGTACGCGGGCCTCTCACTGTTGTGACCTCTCCCGTTGCGGAGCACAGGCTCCGGACGCGCAGGCTCAGCAGCCATGGCTCACAGGCCCAGCCGCTCCGCGGCAAGTGGGATCTTCCTGGACTAGGGCACGAACTTGTGTCCCCTGCATCGGCAGGCGGACTCTCAACCACTGCACCACCAGGGAAGCCCGGTTTTGAGAATCTTAATGGTAACCACTAGTCAAGTTAAATCTTAGTATATATCTTCTAAAACCCCAAAGGCATAAAAACAAAGACAGCGTAATAAGTATAACTAAAGGTAAAACCAAAAAACTGTCATAGAAGCTTTTAAAATAACGTAAAACAAGATGGAGGAAGCCAGACAGCTTAGTAATAACAGTATGTGTAAAAGGGATTAAAACCCTCTATTAAAATCAGAGACTTTAAAATTGTGTAAAAACACTTAAAAAGCGCAACAGTGACATGACATCCCAATCAGAATGCGTGAGGGTTGCTAGCTACATGACTAATCTCTGTATGAGGTCACTGTGCATGGAAAAATACAATGACTTCCTCCAAGAATCGTTGAGCACCTCACCTTCTTTTCTCTTCACCTTTTAAGGAATATAAAACCCTTAAAGTCTGTGTCATAAATTGCTCCACTGGGGATTAGGGATAATGCTGCTTTTATATTCATTATACATCTATATATCTATATCTATATCTTTATCTATATATTCTTCAGTAAAACCAATTTGTGAATTAATGGATAAGAAATACCCCAGAGTTCTCCCCCTACCCACTAAGAGACAAATTAGCTGTGAACTCTCAGAGGAGAATAGCTCAAAGGGTTAGTTGGAGTCAAGGAAGTATCATGTACAGTGTACCTTCAAGGAATATGAATACCAATAATCTATAGTCCTCATGGGATACCAACGTACTATTTTAGTATGAATCCAAAGGGAGGTAATAAAAATGGCTAACATTACAAAGCAGGACGAAGGTAACTGCAAATAAAAAGGAAGCTGTATGAAAATCGGACAAAATTCAGTTCAGGGCTAATAGATCAGAAAAATTTGATATTTATAAAATGACCATGTTTGGTATTCATGAACTAGTTAATGTTACATCAAAATATACAAAGAAAAGACTGTTAGAAATACAGACAGAACTTGATTAATCACATCAGAATTGTTCAGTACTTTAACTGTACAAAAAGAAAAACCAAAAGTAAAATTACAAAGTAAAAATAATGAGAAAATTAATATGAAAACTTAAGGGATTGTGCCAAAATTGTACTCTGAGTGGAAGTTTATAGTTTTACATGTCTCTCTGATTAAACGTTAAAGGCTTACAACAAATGAACTGAGACTTCAGCTTAAGAAATTAAAGAACAGCACAAAATAATAAAAAGAAAATAACAATAGCACATGCTGTGTAATGATACTGCCTGAAGCACTTCATGTGCATTCATTTAAGCCTCAACAGTCCTTGAAGGTAGGTGCTCTCGTTATGCCCATTTTTCAGATGAAAGAACTAAGGCAGAAAAGTCAAAGTCCTGCCACTGTTAAGTGGCAGAGCCAGCATAGAAACTCAGACAGTCTGACTCCACAGTTCATGCTGTTAACTACTATATAGACTGTTTTTCCAAGAAAACAGAGAGAAGGTCATTTTTTTAAGGTCAGAAATTAACAGAATTGAAAAATACATGAAAAACTGGTTCTCTGATAAGCCCAGAGAAAGATAAGCCTCTGGCACATCTAATCAATATAAAATAAATAAATAAAACTCAAAGTATGTAACAAGAAGATAAGAAAGTTGCCTGTGAGAAATAGAAATATAAAAATGAAGGGGATTCCCTGGTGGCGCAGTGGTTAAGAATCCTCCTGCCAGTGCAGGAGACATGGGTTCGATCCCTGGTCGGGGAAGATCCCACATGCAGCAGAGCAGCTAAGCCTGTGTGCCACAGCTACTGAGCCTGCGCTCTAGAGCCCGCAAGCCACAACTACTGAAACCCATGCGCCTAGGGCCCATGCTCTGCAACAAGAGAAGCCACCACAACGAGAAGCCCGTGTACCGCAACGAAGAGTAGCCCCCGCTCACAACTAGAGAAAGCCCGTGCGCAGCAACGAAGACCCAACGTAGCCAAAAATAAGTTAAATTTTTTTAAAAAATGAAGCCTACTATGTAGCTCTTTGCTAAAAATTTTAGAAATATTAGTGAAATGTCTAGCCTTCTATGAATATATAAATTACCAAAATTGACTCAATCCAAAATAAGGCACGGAAAGAGAAAAAAAAGGAACAAGGAAGAAATGAGACAAACAGAAAACAAAGAGCAAGATGGCAGAATAAATAAATAAAAATAAAACTTTCCCACAAAAATCTCCAAGGCCAATTAGCATCACAGGTGAAAGAAATTATTTCTTCACAGAAAGAAACTATATCAATTCCATCACAAACTCTCTCAGAAAATAGAAGAGGGGGAAAGAGTTCTTCATCCTTTTTTTTTTTTTTTTTTTTTTTTTTGCGGTACGTGGGCCTCTCACTGTTGTGGCCTCTCCCATTGCAGAGCACAGGCTCCGGATGTGCAGACTCAGCGGCCACAGGCCCAGCTGCTCCGTGGCATGTGGGATCTTCCCGGACCAGGGCACGAACCTGTGTCCCCTGCATCGGCAGGCGGACTCTCGGCCACCAGGGAAGCCCTTCTTCATCCATTTTATGAGACCACTGATAGCAAAACCAAAGGGATTACAAGACAAAAATTACAGACCAATATCCCTCATAAACATAGACACAAAAACTCCTCAACAAAATTTACAACTTAAATCTAGCCATCTTTAAAAGGCATAATACCCAAAATAAGCAGAACCCAAATATGGTTCGTCACAAGACTGCAAGTTCATTTTAACATTTGGAAATCACTGTATCAGTAGACTGTGACAGAAAAACGTACAGTCTTCTCAATAAGTGCAGAAAAAGCAGACAAAATCCAACATCCCTTCATGATAAAACTCTCAGCAAACTAGGAATAGAAGGAATAAAGTACATCTAAGAAAAGCCTATAACTAACACCAAACTTAATGATGAAAGAATGAAAACTTTCCCCCTGAGATCAGGAACAAGGCAGGGAGTTCAGCTTTCACTACATTTATTCAGCATTGGACTAGCATAGCTAGTCCAATAAGAAAAAAAGAGCAACAAAAATAAAAGATGTACAGATAGGAAAGGAACTAAAACTCTCTTCATTCACAGAAAACATGATCATCTATATAGAAAGAATCTACCAAAAATGCAAATAGAGTGTTTAGCACAGTCACAAGATATAAGATCAATATACAAAAATCAGTTGGGTTTCCGTATAGTAACAATTAACAACTGGAAGTTGAAATTTTAAAAATCATATTTTCAGTAGCAACAAAAATATTAAATGCATGATTTCAAGACTTACTGTAAAGCTCAAGTAATCAAAACAGTATAGATATATAGATCAGTGGAACAGTATAGAGGATCCTGAAATAGACTCAAACATATATAGTCAATTGATTTTTAAATAAAGATGTCTGGATAATTCAATAGAGAAAGAATATTCTGTTCAATGAGTGGTTCTGGAAAAAAATGGATTTCCACATAAAAAAGTATTAATCTTTAAACAAAATCATAAACATAACTTGAAATGGATGATAGACCTAAATATACAAGCTAACACTGTAAAACTTCTAGAAGAAAACAAGATAAAATCTGTATGACTTTGGGATAGGCAAAGGTTTCTTAGATAAGACATAAGCATGAACAATAAGGGAAAAGATATGTCTCTCCACTTCGTAAGACACTGTTTAGAAAACAAAAATGCAATTCACAGACTGGAAGAAAATATTTGCAAAACGTATAAGCTCATAAAGGACTTATGTCCAGAAGAGATAAAGAATTCTTTTCATTCCAACCCAATGTGTTTAAATGGTCAAAAGATTTGAATAGGCTGATGACACTCAACCAAAAAAAATACAGAAATATCAAGTAAGCCTATGGAAAGATGCTGAGCATCATTAGTTGCTAGGGAAATGCGAATTAAAACGACAATGAATATCACCTCACACCTGTCAGAATCAAAAAGACAACAAATAACAACTGTTGGCGAGGATGTGAAGAAAAGGGAACCCTTCTGCCCTTTTAGTGGGAATGTAAATTGGTGCAGCCACCTATGGAAAATAGTATGGAGGTTTCTTTAAAAATTAAAAATAGAACTACCGTACGATCCAGCAATTCCATTCCTGGGTATTTATTCAAAGAAAACAAAAACACTAATTAGAAAAAGATATATGTACGCCTGTGTTTATTACAGCATTATTTACAATAGCCAAGATATAGAAGCAAGATATAGAAGCAACATAAGTTGCCAATCAATAGGTGAATGGATAAGAAGATGTGGTATATATAGATTTGTAAAACATCTATTACTCAGCCATAAAAAAGAATGAAATCTTGTCATTTCCAACAACACAGATGGACTTGCATGTATTATGCTAAGTGAAAATAAGTCAGACAGCGAAAGACAAATACTGTATGATTTTACTTACATGTAGACTCTAAAAAATAAAACAAATGAACATAAAACAAAAGCAAACTCATAGATACGGAGAACAAACAGGTGGTTGCCATAGGAAAGGGGGTTGGGGGGAGGAGAGAAATTGGTGAGGGAGGTTAAGAGGTTCAAACTCCCAATTACAAAATAAATGAGTCACAGGTATACATGAGGTACAGTACAGTGTGGGGATATGTCAATAACTATAATTTTAATATCTTTGTAAGATGACAGATGGTAACTAGGCTTATCGTGGTGATCACTTTGAAATGTACAGAAGTACCGAATCACTATGTTGTGTACCAGGAACTAACATAGTGTTGTAGGTCAATTATACTTCAAAAACAAACAAGCAGACAGACAAACGCATAGAAAAAGAGATCAGATTTGTGGTTACCAGAGGCGGGGGTTGTGAGAGGGGGAATTGACTTAAGGCAGTCAGAAGGTATAAACTTCCAGTTATAAAATAAATAAGTACTTGGGATGTGATGTACAACATGGTAAATAGAATTAACACTGCTGTACGTTATATATGAAAGTTGTTAACGAGAGTAAAGTCTGAGTTCTCATCAGCAGGACAAATATTTTTTTCTCTGTCTTTAATTTTGTATCTGTATGAGATGATGAATGTTCACTAAACTATTGTGCTGATCATTTCATGATGTATGTAAGTCAAGTCATTATGCTGGATGAGTTCAACTTAGACAGTGCTGTATGTCAACTATATCTCAACGAAACTGGAAGAAAAGAGTATACATTGGAAAGTCTAAAAATGAAAAACAAAACAAAAACCACAATGAGATACCATTTTCTACCTACTAGAATGGCTAAAAAGAGAATTGATAAATACCTGTGGTTCATTCATTGAATGGAGTAATTAACCGGTCACTGATACAACAAAGATGCATCTGAAAGCACTATGCAAAGTTGAAGAAGCCAGACACGTACTACTACTCACTCGTATGATTCCATTCATGTGAAATTCTCAAAGAGGCAATACTGTAGTGGTAGAAAGCAGATCTGTGGTTGCCGGGAAGTGCGGGGAATGACTCCTAAGGGGCCTGAGGGAACTTTGGGGGAGATGAAAATATTCTATACCATGATTCTGAAGGTGGTTACACCACCG
Source organism: Leucopleurus acutus (assembly GCF_964270905.1). Classification (NCBI taxonomy): domain Eukaryota; kingdom Metazoa; phylum Chordata; class Mammalia; order Artiodactyla; family Delphinidae; genus Leucopleurus; species Leucopleurus acutus. The sequence continues at coordinate 26,130,476 of NC_139145.1, read as the reverse complement.
TGTACATTTTTCAAAACTCATCAAATTGTATACTTAAATGAATGACTTTTATAATATTTAAATGATACCTTAATAAAGAGATTTAATTTCTTTTAATGTGATGGGGACATAGAACACAAAAAGATGCTTTCCCCTTTGGTAACCGTAGGTTTGTTTTCTATTAGACAGTGTTTTTCAATTTCATTCCTAAGAACTATATATATATATATATATATATATATATAAATTAAATACCTGGGAATTAACTTACCCAGAAGTAGGAGGCCACTGGGCGACATTAAAAGATGCCTTTGAGTAACTGGAGAAATATGTGGTAGGCCTGGAAAGAAAGTCTTATTGCTGTAGAGATAGCAGTTCTCTTCAGCTTAATATAGTTTTGGTCAAAATACAATTGCAATCCCCTATAACATTAACAAAATAATTGTAAGAGTTACCTGGAAGAACAAATTACTGGGTGTAAGTAAGGCACTTTTGAGAAAGCAGACGAAGAGTAGTGGAGTAAAGGACCATTGCTCTACCAGATATTCAAAGGGACCCTCAGTTAAAATGGTGGGTTTGGCAGCATGAGGTGTAGATGATGGGCACACTGTAGAAAGTCCAGCCTAACATTCACAAAAGTTCATGATGGTAAATATAGCATTGAAATCTTGGTCTTGGAAGGGCAGACCAGCCAACTGGAATCTAAAATTAAGCAATTTCACATATTCATATCTTAAGATAAATTTCAAATAGCTTAAAACTGTGACCAAAAAAAAAAAACTATTAGGAAAATGCAAAGAACTATATAGGTGAACATACCTATAATCTTGAAGTGGGTCACGCCTTTCTAGGCAGAAACTTCATTTGTTCCTACCTGACTGCATAATCATAAAAATTTTCAGGGTGGCAGATAACATAACTAAACAAAATTATCCACATTGTATAAAGAATATAACAGGTTACCTAAGTAATAATGATGCTACTGCTGCTGAGGATAAAAAAAAAAAAAAAAGACATACTCAAGTAGAGGAAAAGGATAAAAGATATATTTACAGTTTTAATATTTTACATAGCTTTTGTCTCAGCAAATGTACTCATTTCTTTCTAAATAATCTTGGATGGGGGAAAAGTTTTATTTATAAGGATATTTACTTCCTTATCCCTTACCAGTGGAAAAGGTTAAAAGCAATTAAAATGTCCAACAGTAGGGGATTGGTATAATTTCTAAGGCTGCCATAGCACATTACCACAAACTGAGTGGCTTAATACAACAGAGAAATTTATTCTCTCACAGTTCCAGACTCTAGAAGTCTGAAATCAAGGTGTTGGCAGGGCTCTGCTCCCTCTGACGGCTCTAGGGCAGAATCCCTCCTTTCCTCTTCCAGCTTCTGGTGGCCCTAGGCTTGTAACTACGTCACTCAAATCTCTGCCTCTGTCATCACATGTCCTTCTTTGCGTGGCTGCACTTGGTCGTATAAAGGCATCAATCATTTGATTTGCTCCCTCCCGCCCCCGCCAATCCAGCATGACCTCATCTTAACTATGTAATTACATCTGCAAAGACCCTGTTTATAAATAAGGTCACATTTTGAGGTTCCAGGTGGACAAGAATTTTAGGGGGGGACACTATTCAACCCAGTACAGATGATATAGAAGAATATCTAAAGATATAGAGAAATGTTTACAAAATATTATTGAATAAAAAAGGTGATTTGATACAATGCCTTTAAATAAAAATATCATGTATAATAGATCCAATAAAAGCCTGAAAGGGCATTTACCAAAGCATTGCTAGTGGTGCTAAGTTGGGAGAGGCTTGAATGATTTTAATTGTGTTAATGAATTCCTGTATTTTCTAAATTTTTTGCAATGAATATGTGTTTCTTTGATAAAGAGGAAAAATAGTGAGCCTTTCTTATCTAGGTTTTCAAACTATAGGTTTAAAAATGAATTCACATTCTTGATTGCTACAGATTTTGTCTAAAGAGTTAAAAATATCTTAGCATTTACAGAGTTCAAAGTACATTTTTAAATGTCATTTAAAACAAAGACTATTTCAAAGTTGAATACTTCCCTATTATACAAGATGCTTTTGTTTTTCCAAATTATAGGCAATTTGAGGTTTATGGGTTTGACATGCTCATTTTAAATGTTTATTGTCTTTTGTGTTATGAGAATTTTCCCTGACTCTGTAATAGTTAGATTTGTCACTCCATCCAGACACAGATGTTCTAGGTAAACATAAACTCCAGAACATTCTAGGTACATGTCTCTAGAGCACTGGTGAGATATTTGGAATGAACAATCGCCATGTTATTTGTTGCTGTTTTCCTAGGCAAGGAATTGTTCCTCCGGGTCTCACAGAAAATGAGTTATGGAGAGCAAAGTACATCTATGATTCAGCTTTTCATCCCGACACTGGTGAAAAGATGATCTTGATAGGAAGGATGTCAGCTCAGGTTCCAATGAACATGACCATCACAGGTTGTATGATGACATTCTATAGGTGAGTTCTGGCAATGTAACGACAGTTTGTTTGCTTTATATTCCAGAAGCTTAAAGTACATGTTTTTATGTGAGTGGTTTAATCGAAATAAATGTCATTTCATGTGGCGTTTCATTTTGTATAAATGTTGCAACTCTAGGGGGTTGTTTTACCTTTTCCCTCTGTTGAGTAGAACTCTCCTTGTTGCCCAAAAGGAGGTTGAATTTCTCCCTAAATCTTAGACCCAAAAGAAAATGAGAAAGAAAATAAAAAGATCCTCTAAGCAGATTCTGTTTAATCCATTCATATGCTATAGGTATAAGTATAGGTGTAGGTGTAGACATGTAGTGAGGAGGGACCAGAAATAGCCTACAAATGGCTTTTTTCCCTAAGAGAAGGGACCTGACATTAATCACATTAATTGGGTGCCCACTCTTTGCTGGGCTCCCTTACAAATTTAAGATAAAATTTAAATAAGTTATCTCCATCCTCACCCTAACCCTCTGAGTTTGTTGCTATCCATATCTAACGAATGAGGAAACTGAGAATCAGACGAGATAAAAATCTGCCCAGCCACACCGGTCCTCGGCCTTTGACCCAGAACACACAGTCCTGGACGCAGCGTTCTCCCTTCTCCAGTCCATCTCCTCTCTGGTTACTGGTGCTCACGTTGTCCATTCTGCATGGCGGCTGGTTCACAAGCGCTGGTGGGTATGTGATGGATCGATCTGTTTCAGGACCACACCGGCAGTGCTGTTCTGGCAGTGGATCAACCAGTCCTTCAATGCCGTGGTCAATTACACCAACAGAAGTGGAGATGCTCCCCTCACTGTAAAGTAAGACTGGAAGATTTAACTGTCCTCTGCACTTCTCTGGGGTTCATTTGATTCACTGGTGATGCTCTCCTGGTTAAAAAAGTATATTCGTACAAATTGTTTATACGGTTTGGAATCCTAGGGAGCATATTTTTCAGTAGTGTTTCTTTTCCTCCCTTTCTATGTAGGTAACGGTTTTTTGCAGCCTGCCTTTCCAGACATCATCCATGCCGTTAGTGGCTCTGGTAGGAGGACATGGCTCCCACACCCTAGGGCACATCCCCGCCTCGCCCCCGCAGAACACACAGCAGGCAGCTCAGGGCTGGCCTGTGTGACATGACACACTGTACCCCCATCCACCCTGTGGGTGTAGACAGATACCAACATCAAAAGTAGCAGAATCAACAGTGTGATCTCTGCAGAAATCCAGGGGAATTTTGTATCTGATTTGTCTTTAAAATAGGACGCCTCCGGAACCCAAAAGAAAGTGAATGGATTTAAAATTTTGCCTCCTGTGAAAAGATGTTCAGATAGACTAAAGTGATTAGTTAACCAAAACTTTGAGCCTAACTTAGTAACACTTCAAAGGTTTTCTCTTTTGTTTTAACTCTCAAATTGCTTTCGACCATCTGTAGTCTTCTATTATCATCCTAGGGAACAAAGAATATTGAAATCTGCAGCCCAGCAGTGCTGGTCACACCTTCATTTCATCCAATCCTTGAATTAAAATTTATTTTAAAGCAAGAGAGAACGGCTTGGGCTTAATTGTATTTTGAGGATGAGACTTTTAGTCTTTTTATACCATAAGATGTCATTTTTAGAATGGCAGCACTGCATTTTTACTTTCAGTATGTATAGTGATATTTTGAGAAGTATTTTTTTATTTAAGCAAATATGCTACAAACATTTAAGCTAATATGCATTTTCCCACATTTGTAGCTTCCTGCACAGTCCCTGCTTCCTTCCCCCCCCCCCACCACGCATGCGTATTCTCTGTGTCTGCTCGTTTGGCGTGGTAGTTAGGTTCTATGTGAAGAATGCCATTTTTGTATGGGTCTCCTTGCTTTTTCTCTGAATATCTCTACTTGTAGAGTGATGACGAATGTTGTGCTGTGGGATCTCCTTTTTAAAATTTATTTTATTGAAATACAGTTGATTCACAATGTTGTGTTAATTTCTGCTGTACAGCAGAGTGACTCGTTAACACATACACACATTCTTTTTCATATTCTTTTCCATTATGGCTTATCACAGGATGTTGAGTATAGCTCCCTGTGCTAGACAGTAGGACCTTGTTGTTTATCCATTCTATATATAATAGTTTGCATCTGCCATTCCCAAACTCCCAATGCATCCCTCCCCTACCCCGCTCTCTCTTGGCAACCACAAGTCTGTTCTCTATGTCTGTGAGCCTGTTTCTGTTTCTTTGATAAGTTCATTTGTGTCATGTTTTATGGAATCTCTATTCTTAATCTTGATTTCTTCCAAAAATGTTGGGCTTGAGTTTTCTGACACACACTTGTTGTTTATGTACCATTTTCCTTCTTTTCAGTGAATTGGGAACAGCTTATGTTTCTGCAACAACAGGTGCTGTAGCGACAGCTCTAGGACTCAATGCATTAACCAAGGTACTCAGATTTTTATTTCCATAGCAGTAAAGCTTCTTAATTTGTTCTCACCTGCCTGGCTCTAAGTCTCTCTGTTAGTTTCTCAAAATAGTTCAAGTCCTATGACTCTCTTATTATAGTCATTATCTCCGACTGCTTTCTTAAAGTGTATCTTTCAATACGTTTGGGAAGGAGTGTCACTAATAACGTCTGCCGAGACCCTGGTCTGTACCTGGCACTGTGTATTCAATGCTAAATGCTCACCCATCCATACAGCCCACCAGAGGCTGGGTGCCAGGCTGGGTACCTCCAGGCACTGCCCTGAAGAGGTAGAGGAGTCAGCATCTGAACCCAAGACTGTGGGACTCCAAAGCCCCTGCTCCATCAGCCACATAAAGCCATCAAAATACCTTGGAAGTCTGCCTTGTCCCAGTGTGCCCAGGCTGGAAATAGAAAGTACCTCTAGGAAACCAAGTTTTGAACGTACTCTTGGCCCAAGTTTCTATACAAATAGGACTCTGCATTTGTAGAGGTTTTCAAGAAGAAATAAGTACTTGCATTCAGCACTACAGGAAAAATAAGATCTTGCTTTTGGAATTATCTTTTCTGCAGCATGTCTCTCCGCTCATAGGACGCTTTGTTCCCTTCGCTGCGGTAGCTGCTGCTAATTGCATTAATATTCCATTAATGAGGCAAAGGTAAGGTTAATATGCCCTCTTAGAGAACACTTGTGCTTGACAGTAGGGTCTTACAATAATCTGCTTTGTTGAAACTTAAATAAATTTGTTTTATTTTAATATTTAGATGAAGTTTTATGAGATCTGGGATCTGCTTCCAGATAATCTGGTTTTGGGGGTGAGGATGGGTCCATTGATGAAACAAGGTCAGCTCTGAGTTGCTGATTATTAAAGCAGGCTGATGGCCATATGGGGTTTAGAATAGTCTTTCTACCTCTGTATAATAAAAAGTTTAAAAAATAGATCTCAAACTTACGTCTATGCCTAGAAAGCTTCTTCTATACAGTAGGTTCTTCCCCCCAAATTTTCTCTTGGGGTTTCAAGTAATATTAATCTATATCTCTGGAAGTATTTTTTAGTGCTGGCAAAAATTAAAGGAGAAGAAAACACGAGAAAAAAGCATTTTGGAATGGATAACGAAAAACAGGGTAACAGTAGGAGCTATAATTGTAGCAGTAGTGACCATAGTTAAATATGCAATAGTTCCGTGTACTTGTGACGCCTGTGTCAGTACAGTTAGTTTATTTTTTAGTAATTATATCTATCTCTCATTTGGAAAGTTGCTCAAATTTGCACATGAGCTTAGAAATCAGCCTTATCTCTAAGTTAGCGTATTCACCTGTTGAGTCCTATTGTGGTTCAAAATGCTACACCTTTTTTTTTTTACAAAATTTACTAGCATTATTTTACTTGTGTGTCTATCACACGAGGATTAAGCATGTTTGTGGTTTTAAAAATAGACTTATTAGTGCCAAAAATGACACTGGAGTGGATTTTTGGATTAAGTAGGGACTTGGGCTTTCACAGCTTCAGTGCTGTTTCCGGCCATTCCGCGAAGGCACCTGTGAACTTCTTTGCCCGTTGTCTTGCTCTCTAGGGAACTCAAAGTTGGCATTCCTGTCACAGATGAAAACGGGAACCGCCTGGGCGAGTCGGCAAACGCTGCTAAACAAGCCATCACGCAAGTAGTCGTCTCCAGGATCCTCATGGCGGCCCCCGGCATGGGTGAGTAGAGCTTTGCCATCCATTTATTTGTTCGGTACGTTTCAATCAAACAAGCGTTGGTGCCCCAGTGAGCAATAACTGCAAAGGATACCTTCCCTTAGTGGAACTTACTTTCTGGCGGGGGAGGCAGAAAACTAACAAAAATAAGTAAAATATGAATAGGTGAGATGGTTATAGAGCTAAGCGGGGGCGGGGGGAAGAGGGTTGCGGATCTTGGGCTGGAAGTGCTATCGAACGTAAGTCCGTGTGCCCCACATATAGTGAGGCCAAATGATTCCAAAATGTTGGGAGTTTGGAGCAGAGAAAGGTTTATGGCAGGGCCATGCAAGGACAACGGGTGGCTCATGCCCCCAGAAACCCCCGAACGGTCTCAGCAAAGCATGTTGAAAGGCCAGGTGAGGGAGGGGGGGCACAGGGTGTGTGATCAACTCATGCACAATTCTCTGATTGGTTGATGGCGAGGTAACAGGACAGTTAACATTATCAATCCTTAGGCACCAGAAGGTCTGGGGGCTACGTGCTCATGATCATCAAACAGTTAATTTCTTCCATTGGGTGGTGGTTTTTAGCATCTGAAAAACTCGGGAAATATCCATGAGGTACTGTTAGCTGGGTACTTCAGAGAGGAGATGCAGCAGAGGATATGGGGAAGGGGTCTGTCCCAGGAAGACCCCGTGCGGTCCTGCTTGGTTACAGAAGTAGACTGGACAGATGGGAGCGAGGGAGCCAAGTGGTTCCAGGGTCGAATATTCTGGGCAGACGGAACAGCAGGGGAGCAGGGAGCTGTGCCCAGTGTGATGGAAGCATCAGAGGAGGCAGGTGCAGCGGGAGGGGAGAGAAGGGTGTGGGAACAGTAGAAAGGAGTAGACGAGGCCCCAGCGGGCAGAACGCAGATGGCCCTGCAAGCGTTTGGAGCCCTGGCTTTTAGTCTGAGGGGTAGGAGGCCGTGGAGGGTTTCGAGCACAGGAGTGGTAATAATAATCCGGCTTAGGTTTTAACTGAGTGACTCAGGGTCCTGCGTTGAGAGTAGGCTGAAGAGGGACCAAGAATGGTGGTTGGAGACTGTTCAGGAAGCTGTTGACTGCTGCAGGCAAGAGATTATGGTAGTTGGACCAGGGCAGTGACAGTGAAGGTGATGACAATCTGAAGGGAAAGAATTTGATCTTTGTAAATCTTGAAAAGAAACTTCCAAAAGTTCTTGAATTGGAATAACTTCTACTGAAGATTTATTCGTATCAATGGGAAAACCTTAGAGCATGAACCAAGTTGGGTTAGTTATAGGAGCTATTAATATGTGACTCAGTTTTGTCCCAGGGCCTGGACTCAACATAACCAAAAGCAGAAAATCTCCATGGTGATTTAGTTCCCCTGAGAATCTCTGGTCCACTCCTAAGGCTTCTTCAGCTACCCTCAGACCAGGGCTCTCGAGAAGGTTCTCAGACTTACTCAGAAACCAGAGGGCCCGGGAGTACATAATTCTTTGCAGAAAAATATAAATATATATTTTACAGAGAGAAATGAGTATGTTTACTTTCCTTGTCTAAATCAGATGCAAACAGCACTTGGCTATTAACTCTCAAAAGAAGCATACTTAATCAAGTGCTGTCAGGTTTTCTCACTAATATTTTTTGTTGTCTTTAAATTCCTTTTGTCACTGGGAAAGCTCACCAGCAGACAGTAGGAGTGGGCAAAGGAAAGTTGAAGAAAAGGGCATGAAAGAAAACTTGGAGGCGCATTCCAGCCAATTGCACTCCAGCTAATTGGTTATCTGATTTAACCACCATTAAGTGATTTAACAAAGAAGCACCTCAGTGCCCTCATGAGACAGCGGTGTGCACCGTAGGGGTGAGTGAATGGTGGAAACCACAGTCGTGAACTGTAGGCCAGGAGTCCCCTGAGTCCGGGACCAGCACGTTGTCAGTAACCTACGAGGAGGCTGGGGAGGCAGCCCCAGAACACCTGCTGAGCCCAGATTTCCAATTTGCCGAAATCAAGGTGGCCATTCCGGCTTCTACCCTGGGTGGGCTTTTGGTTTTGTTCTTTCCCATTTTGAAATAAGGACGCTCCTCTTTGAAGTTCAGCCGGGCCAACAAATTTGTTTCCAGTGGCTTGGTTACTTTAAACATTATTTAGTCCCCGGAGAAGGAACGCAATCTTTCTATCCCAGCGAAATCTCTAAAGGTAATTCATATATTGAAATTGATGTGACAGTTTAGTCTGATAAAAATCATGAATAAATGAACTAACACTATCCAGTGTTTTACGTGCATCATTGCATCTAATCATCCTGGCTAGTTTGATACAATTGTGCCTATTATATAGATGAGGAAAACAGAAAACTGAGGCTCAGAGAATTGTTTTCCAGGCTCACCCAGCTAGCAAGTGGTCTGCGTGACTCAAAGCAGGAATCTTTATACTGGACTCTACGTGGGATGGACACCCCAGGAAGGCTGCATTTGTTTCATTGGTATAGGAGGGAGAAGTTCCTGATGTTTGTACTGTTGTGTATTTAATGTTAGATATAAAGTTCTCTTCAATATCATAAAATTTTCTGGCTGGCAAAGAGCATTGTGTTATTTTTCAAAAATCTAGAGAATGGAAACAATGGATTTTTTTAAAAAATACTAAGGTATTTTAAAGAATTATTGCAATTACTTTTACTCTGCCAGTGTGAAAATAGCCTAAAAGTAATATAAGCCTTTTGTGAAATTGTTGGGGGGAACAAAAAAAAAGTGAGCTGAAAATAGACATGAAGATTTAAGTGGATCTATCTTTACTTCCAGCCATCCCTCCCTTTATCATGAACACTTTGGAAAAGAAAGCCTTTCTCAAGGTAAGCCCCACTTCTATTTATCCTTGTCTCAATCCTTTCAGTTTGTTTTCAGACTTCAAATTGCAGTATTTCCCACATGAATAGTGAGTAAAGAATTTGAAGGCCAGTGGCAATTGGGCACGTCAGGGAATATTTTATTTCTAATATCAGATATTTGAAAAAGCTCTCATAAATCTTCATTTATTGAATGCTGCCCACTCCTCTTGAGAGTTTATAACCCGGGTACACATTCATCGTAGTCAGCAGTCGGATCACTAGCTAGATAATAATGAGGAGATGGTGTGAATTTGGAATGATGTGTTTGTAAGTCCCGATACATACTATCAGAAAGGAAAAAATAACCTGGAGTAGTAGCTTCACAGAACACTGAATTTAGTGCCCTGATGTATTTTTCTTTGGTGATCGTATCTAATAATCTATTAATCTATCAGCCGCCCCCCCCTCAGGGTCTGAAAATATTACAGGATGAAACTGTCACTGAGAAATCTCTGTGCACTGTCTGCATTGTTTTTGTAACTTCCATGATTTAATGCAATCATATTTATGCTCCATCTTAGCTTTCCAGTTCTTGTAACAAGTAGGAAAGAGTGGGATAGAGTGACTCGTTTGGCTCCTGCTGTATCTAGAAACTGACACCATTACACCTGTGGGGAGGAATGGGTCCAGTTCCTTGCTGGAGGAGCAGGTGTGTTGTAAACACTGCAGCTCTCTTGGGGTGAATTGGTTTGGGTCTTAGCGACAGAACCGTCACACTGAGAGGACAGTATCGGACTTTGAAAAAAGGACATGGTTCACAGACCAAACACTTCCTGAATGATTTCTGTGATTAGGAGAATTCTAAGTGTCCAACAGGTAAATGTTCATTGACCTTTATTCACCCTATGGGCTCCATCCAGGCCAATACTAAATACTTTCAATACAATCACATTCTTAGAAAAATAAGCCAAGAAAGGATGCTTTGAAAAAATAGTAGTGTTGTGTGCCTCATTTGACCGGCATGTCAATGCACCAACCCCATGTGAGGGAAAGGGGACCCTCTCTTCAGCAGCCCCCTCCCGGTCTTCCTTGGGAGCTTTGGGTACGTGAGCAGATTATAACCCCTGAGCTTCCTCCTCTGGCAATCTTACATGTCGATGTGAATTGCAAGATAGGGTGTCACAGTGGCTCTGTAGTGATTGAACTATCCCATTGCTCCTGGGAACGTTCCCAGGGGTGTCCACAGACCCCCGGGCCACCCCAGGAGGCTGCATCCCCGTCCCATCAAATGCGCTCTGAGTCCCCGTCCCATCTCCTGTGAGGGTGTCTACAGCCTTAAGTGTAAGATTAAACAAAAATATAAAACAGTTACACTGATTTAATCAGTAGCACTATTAGTGATGACCAAAATGTAAATGTGACCTCATTTGACATAATTTACCTACTTCGATAAGCCCTTATTTTGAGGATTCATGAAAAGGCTTTGCTGAAGTCTGTTTCTGCTGCAAAATTTAGAAAAGATTAATGCTTTAAAGCTGCTCAGGGATTAGTTTATGTACTAGAACAGGGACTAGATCTTGAAATTACCAAATTATGTAAACAGATGAACTCTTTAAAGCTGCCAAAGGAATTAGTGTATGTGCTTGAACAGTGACTAGATCTTAAAACTACTAAATTATGTAAACATCTAAAACTCACCAACTTTGACATCTCAGTGATTTTTCAAATAATCTAAAAAAAAGAAAATTAATGCTCCTTCCTCTATCCATCCCTGCTTTCCTTATGGGACTTAATTTAGGCTTTGAGGGAGAAAACCTATCAAATGAACTTAGAAAGGGGGCCATCAACATCATCCTCCAGGATGCTAATAGGAAGTGACCCATCCAGTGGATCCATAACTTTGCAGACGTGGAATTGATGCCCTGGGTTCTTCTCTGCTGGCTCTTGATCTGATAAGTCATTAGGATTATAGTCTTTCTGTAAGGGCATATGTTGACCCAGGCAACCTTTGGATTTGCCTGCTTGTTAATTTCTTCAGGTATTGGCATGCCAACTTTGGGAACAATGGAGAATCAAAAACCATGTTTAATAAACCCAACTTCCCCCTCCCATGGAATTTAAGCAAAATCAGGTTTTTAAAGCAAGACCAGATTTCTGGGTAGATAACAAGGCTTGGAAATTGTCATCTCATCATGTTAGTTTGTCTGGCATAAAAGTGAACTTTTGCAAGTGTGGGTCATTCCATCAATAATATATGATTGTCGTGAATTTGCAGGTGACTGTGAGAACAGTTGGGAGGCCACCTTCAGTGACAGTGTGTCCCCACCATTGAAGCTTTCCCATCCCCTTCTCTCTGCCTCTCAAACGTCACCCAGTTAGCAGAGGTGTGTCAGCAGCCCGGCTCTGGAGTGGAGACTCCTAATCTTGCCAGCTGCCGCTGCTGGTGGGACATTATTCCCCGGAGTCTCACTCCAGGCTCTGGATACTGAGCACACGTGGCTGCTTACATGTGAGCTGATCATGGCGTGGGATTCCAGAAATTCCGTAGGAAAGTCTGCATTCGAACCTACATTCATGCTAAAGAGTTAGGTCACTGGGGAAGACATGTGAAATGAACTTGGTCCTTTACTCTCCCAACTGCCTTTGAACTCCTGGGATCTCGGCATTGTTGGAAAAGTTGCCACGGTTACTCTCATATCTTGGTGACAAACACTGGGCAGGAGACATAGCTGGGCATATTGTATCATTTTCTTGCTGGGACAGACAGAAATTGCTGTAGATACAGCCTGGCATTTTCTTCCATGAAGCGACCAGCAAATGATACCAGCGGTTAGCCACTGTTGCCACTCTGCCCTAGGCTTTTCACAGCAATACATGAATAAATATTGTGTTTTCCTCCCTTGTTTTTGTTTGTGGTTTTCAGCTTTGCTTGGTACCGTACCCTTCAATAATCATATAGAGGTGTGCCACCTCGATTCCCCTCTGCCCGCCCCACTCCACTACTGAAGGGCCTCACGTGGAACCGGAAGGGGCCGCTGGCATCAGAAGCCATGGGGCAGGGTTGGGGGAGGAGGTCAGAATAGCTCATGGGTCAGTCCGAGCACCTCGCTCGCTACAAAGGGTCTGGCTGCAGCTGAACTCGTTCGGACTTCTGTGGAGGATGATGCTTTGAAAAAGCAATGGCTAAACGTTGAGCTCTTCAGACATAACATCCCACTCCCATGTTCAGGGTTGCTGTTACACCAAAATATTGCATTTTGCCCATGTAGCGAGGACTGTAGGACTTCACTGATACCTATGGCCATTACAAAAGCATAGGCAGAGCAGCTTATCTTCCTATCCATATGTTTCCATCTGCAAAGCACTTTCACATGCTATTTGGAAGGGCAGGCTTTTCTGAGCCCTTTTACAAAGGCTTAGAGGTCATTTCCTCGGCCGTTCATGTCCATGTGGGTGGCATCTGCCTGGGTCGGTTAGCCCTCTGATTGTTCCCGCAGCTCCAGCGGCCAGATGTGCCTCTCTGCAAGGATGTACTTATCTGGGCTTTTACCTTGAATATGACCAGACTCCTCTGCAAACATGAAATGAATTGAATGTTCTTGGCTTTTTTAAACGGTGAGCTTGGGGAGCCTTCGGCATGACTCATCCTTCCCCCCCCACGCTTTATCTTTTCCCAAATGGAGCGCTGGCAAAAAGCATCAGCTGTGGGCAGGTGACTCACAGAAATCTTTGCAGTAAACCAAAAAGTTCACTGCTTAAAATCTGGTGCTTTTCCCAACAGTGTTCTTGAAGAATAGCTCCTGTGGTCTCTCTACTTTGCTGGCACTTTCATTGGGAATAAAGTTGATATGGTCTGGGTCAGATAAGAGCTGCTCGTTCCTTAAGTTCTAGTTCATTTATATTTTCTTTAATAAAAGTGCACGGCTCTGTCTACTCAGTAGATTTTCAGGATTGTCTGCTAATGGAGTGTGAATGTAGCATTTATTTGTTCATTCATTTATTTTATTCAGCAGCCCTTTGTTGACTGCCTGTTGCATGCCAAGCAATGTGCTAGGTCCTAGCATCAGAGAAATAGGGCTTGGGCCCTGCTCTCAGGGACCATATAGCATGGGGGTGGGGAGAGGCACAGGGCAAATGGTTCCAATACACGGTGAGTACAGCATGAGGCACAGAGGGAGCATAGAAGAGGTTTCGCCCCCAACTGCCCTAGGTGGGCAGAGGCTTGAAGACAACTGGCCAGGGACATCTGCTTTGCAGAAGCTCAGAGAAGACACAGAGCATGGCTTGTCGGGAGACTTGTAGATGGTCAGGTGGCCTGGGATGTGGGCCATGTGTAGGGAACTGACTGTACCATATATAAAAATCAACTCCCAATAGTTCATGGAATCTAAATGGAAAAATCTACAATTGTCAAACTTCTAGAAGAAAATATAGCAGAACATCTTTGAGATCTAGACTTGGGCAAAGATTTCTTAGACATAACACCAAAAGCACAGTCCATAAAAGAAAAAATTGACAAATTGGGCTTCAACAAAAGGTTAAAGTTCTGTTTTTTGAAAACTGTAAAGAGATTGAAAAGACAAGAAACAGACTGGGAGAAAATTTATGCAAAGTATGTGTCTGATAAAGGACTTGTATCCAGAATATATAAAGAGTCCTCAATAATTTTTAAAGAAAACAACGCACTTGTTTTTTTTTTTTTTGCATTTTTTTATTGGATTATAATTGCTTTACAATGGTGTGTTAGTTTCTGCTTTATAACAAAGTGAATCAGTTATACATATACATAGGTTCCCATATCTCTTCCCTCTTGCATTTCCCTCCCTCCCACCCTCCCTATCCCACCAGTTTTTTTTTTTTTAAAAAAAGGGCAAAAGGTTTGAACAGACATTTCACCAAGTATATATAGATATAAAATAATATCACATGTAAAGATGCTCAGTATCTTTAGTCATTGGGGAAATTCAAGTTTAAAACCACATTAGCTACCGTTAAACGCCTATTGGAATGGCTAAAATCAAAAAGACTGACCATAACAAGTGTTGACAAGGCTGTGGAGGACCTGAAACTCTCATCCCCTGCTGGTGGGAATGTAAAATGATACAACCACTTTGGAGAAGAGTTTGGCAGTTTCTTAAAAAGTTAAACCTATGCTTACCATGTGACCCAGCCATTTCACTCCTAGGTATTGACCTAGAAGAAATGAAAACATATGTCCATAAAAGACAGATGTTCAAAGCAGCTTTATTTGTAATAGCCCAAAACTGGAAACAATCCAAATGTTCCTCAACAGGAGAATGAATGGAGTATCAAAGCAATACATTCCATGCAGTGGAATACCTAACCCAGCAATAAGAAGTCCTGAACTATGGATACATACAAGAGCATGAATGAATCTCAAAACAATTACACAAAAAAGTAGATACTGTATAGAAAATCCTAGAAATTATAACCTAGTATATAATGACAGAAAGTAGATCAGAGGTTGCCAGGGAATGGGTACAGGGTTTAGGGAAGATGGTGGAATTGCCAAGGGCACGAGGAACAAGGAAAACATGAAGGATGATGGCTGTGTTAATTATTTTGATTGTGGTGATGGCTTCACAGCTGAATACTTATGTCAGAACTTTTATCATACACAGTAAGTATGTGCAATTTATTATATTTCATAAAGCTGTTGGAGGAAAAATCATTGGGAGGAGAAAGAATTTACTCATATCAACTTTTTGAGCTTTTACTTCATTGAATACATATCTTTTAAACTTGTGATTACTGTCTTTAATTCATTTAAACTTTTCATTTAAAATATCCTCTGTTTGCACAATTCTGTGCTAAATAAGGTGTGTCCCTCCCTCACGGAGTTCTGTGATTATCTAGGGGAAAACCAAACATCCTCAGCTCACTTATTTAATCTCAGACTAATTTCTGTTTAAGAAGTAGGGATGGGCTTCCCTGGTGGCGCAGTGGTTGAGAGTCCGCCTGCCGATTCAGGGGACGCGGGTTCATGCCCTGGTCCGGGAAGATCCCACATGCCGCGGAGTGGCTGGGCTCCTGAGCCATGGCCGCTGAGCCTGCGCGTCCGGAGCCTGTGCTCCGCAACGGGAGAGACCACAACAGTGAGAGACCCGCGTACCGCAAAAAAAAAAAAAAGAAGTAGGGATGAAGGAGGCAGGATGGGATGCTGGGAAGGAGTCGGGAGGAGGGATGACATCCAGGTTGGGTTTCATGGGAGAGATCAGAATTCTCCAGGATCCTTGTCGTTACCGAGAGCCTTTCCAACAAAACCCTCTGCACAAGCCGCCATCAGCCTTTGGTTTGTACACATCCATTGTTGAGATTACACACAGCTGTTCAAGAGTCCACTTGACCTGAGGATGGGCTCTCATGGGTTCATCTTCCCTCAAGGTCTCATTCAGGGCTTAGCTTGCCTTCCCATCACCAAGTCTGTGTACCTGCACAGATGACACACATCTGGGAAGTGCTAGGAAGAGGATTTACCATCTCCTTATGAAAATCCTTCATCATCAGACAGAGCCAGTTGCCCCAGATACAATATTTCCTTTTCCTGCTTTCCTTGGAGGGGTGGGGCCCCTCTGTGCGAGCTCCATGGTCTGTCTCTGCTTGATGACATCTCTCCCTTCCTCTCCAGTCCACGCCTCTCTCCCTTCACGTTCACCCATGTGATGTACCTCTTCGCCAGAGGAGTCTGCTCGGGGACCAGGGTATGCCTGTCACACAAGCCTCCTTGGGGTCATGATCTTTTAACAGCTTGTGTTGACACTTAACTAAGTTGGCTGATTTCATTACAGCCAGTTCACAACTTGGTTGCAGCTCTTTCAGTGGCCTTATTGATATAATCTATATATTTCGTTGCTCTTTATATTGCATATTATGCTTTTTTAAAACTCCCTTTTGAACACTAAAAATCTAACAGCACTTATTCTCTAAAAGACCAACCAACTCATTCGTTTCCATTAACAAAAAAGTAACAGGCAAAAATTTGTCATGCCAGCAATAGTTTTAGCCATACCGACAGCAACTAAAACCAAGAAAGGAAAGGTGCAGAGGAGGAGGGGGGATACTTGTTGGGTTTCTGCTACGTTCCGGGACGGTGCTAGGTGCTTTATGAATGTTATCTGGCATATCTTCACTCACACGCTCTTAGGAAGCTGTCGTGATCCTCATTTTACAGAGAAGGAACCAAAGGTTGGAGACCATGCCCTTTTCCCACAGTGGGGATGAACTGGTAGGGCAGAGATTTGATTGCAATTTTGTTTGTCTTCCAGCCTTGGAACCACGCTCTACAGACCCACAGCCAGGAGAGAAATTATAGCTAAGTGATAACCATTTCTCCAGCTCCCATATAGCCAGGCATCTCTCAGATTATATGTGCAAGGGAGAAAAATGAGAAGCCGCTTAATCTTTGCCTGTGCATTCATGAGCAGATCGAAGAGGGAAGTCAGGACTAACTGTAGCGCTGTTACAGTGTTATCCCTGCGTTTCACTAATCGCATTCCAGCTGGATCTTGTAATGTGGCGAGGTTCCTGTCCCAGTTAACCAGCAGAAGAAATTGTTTCTAAGAGCCTGTATAAAAAGTACTCAAAATAATTTATTTCTCAACACAGAGGTTCCCATGGATGAGCGCGCCTATTCAAGTTGGATTAGTTGGCTTCTGGTGAGTAGAATTACTTTGATGTCATTAATTTCTTTTTTTTAAGATAAATATACAGCATATGAAATGTGAGGGATAATATGGGACACACGTTTTGAAAATGAGACCATCCCAGAACATCTGGAACTTATGGTCCCAGTCATTAGCTAGACGTAAGCTGTCTTTAGAGAAACCTACAACATTTGGGGCTATTTGTGTGATTCTTTTTTAAACTCCTTTTATCTCTTTGATTTAAAAAAAAAATTATTTTGGCAGTCCTTGGTAGTAAAATTATACGAACAGGACATATTTTTGTGAGGCAGCATAATACTCGAAAGAAAGAAAGGGGATTGTCATCAAAGTAAAATAATAAAAAAGAATCTGAAAAGTCGACCATTTCAAAAATGCTCTGATTTTTTTCCTTTTTTTTTAAGTTTGGTATTTGCTACACCTCTGTGCTGTGCTCTGTTTCCTCAGAAAAGGTATGTATTTGTTATTCTTCAGAGTGATCATGCGTTTTAATCCTAAAAACCAGTTGAAGACACAGGTCCATTTCACTAGTAGGAAAGTTGAGTCTCAAAAAGATAATGAAGCCAAGCCTCTAAAAGGAAGAGATAAGAGGCAGAAATGAAATGCGTGTCTGTCTCATATCAAAATTCTCTTTGCCCAGCTCTTTTCTACCTGCTACTGTTACATTTGAAAATTCTTTATTCTTGTGTAAGACTCAGGTTAACTCTGGTGCCAATTTGCTCTTATAAGAATGTAAATATGGCTTGATGTCCAATCCATTGGCAAATGCGTCTATAATGCAGATATATTCGAATTTAAGTTCCACCCCCAGGGACAGCAGTTATATGCACTTAGCTTTGGTGGTTGGTATATTTGCTTCCCTTCTTCCTACTTAGGGTTTTTTTTTCTTTTTTTCTTTTTTTTTTCTTTTTTTGCCTTAAAAGCTTGATTGTGCACGTGTCTTTCATCACAAGCTGCCCTTGAATCCTGCCTTTGATGTAAGAACTGTATTGACAGGCCTTAAATCAGCATCCCATAAATCTAAGGCTTCAACTTTTTTCTATTCTAACATCAAGGCACAGAGGAGCAGCATTTTGTTGTTTTGCTGTGGTTTGTGTTACCAGACTCCTGCCCTTGTAATATCCTTCGTGGGCCAGCAGGCCCCAAACATATGGCCTTTAATGCCCTAGGCTTTCACAGTGGGTTTGGGATGAGGTATTCTGTTCTAGAACTAACTTCATCAGGTCCCTCTACCTGATAGAAAAATCCATCTTTTATCCAGTCTTTCACTTCTGCCTTTGACCCCCACTGTTCTCAGTTGGGGATTTAAATTTCAAGGAGGGGGAACTTTTATCACCTTGATGCCTATAGCTAAGCCCCCCTTGAAGAGGGCGGGACCTTCAGAACCTCTGTTGAAGCCCAATACAGATGAATTTCCTAAGGAGGAGCACTCATACCTATTTAATTGTACAAACCCCAGCATCTCAGGGCTTAAGGTAAGACATGTTTATTTCATTAGCATATCGCATTGGAATGTGTGTTCAGCCCTTGACCTTGCGCTTGGTGACTTAGGAACATGGCATTTGGGTCGAGAAAGATCTGACTTCAAATCTCAGTGACACCTCCAGTTTCCTTATCTGGAAAATTAGGATAATCCCTGACTTGCCAGGTTTTTATAAGGGTTAAAACGCATAACGTCGGACCCCGAAACTGAGTACTAAGTCATACCCATTATCATTATCATCAGCAACATGATTTTAAAATTACCCAAGCTCCCACTATATGGAAAAAAAATAGCCATTGTGTTTTTTTTTCTAGTTTTTTTATATATTAATAGTTTTTCTCTTTTTTGCATATGTTTATAAATCTATATCCTATCTTTTTTTTTTAATTTATTTTATTTTTTTATTTTTGGCTGTGCTGGGTCTTCGTTTCTCTGCGAGGGCTTTCTCTAGTTGCAGCAAGCGGGGGCCACTCTTCATCGCGGTACGCGGGCCTCTCACTATCGCGGCCTCTCCTGTTGCGGAGCACAGGCTCCAGACGCGCAGGCTCAGTAGTTGTGGCTCACGGGCCTAGTTGCTCCGCGGCATGTGGGATCCTCCCAGACCAGGGCTCGAGCCCGTGTCCCCTGCATCGGCAGGCAGACTCTCAACCACTGCGCCACCAGGAAAGCCCCCTGGCGGAAGTTCTTTAGACCCAACCAACTTGTCAGTTACTTGCCGCGCAGTCTTCATTTGGATGTTCGGTGGTCGTCTGGGTGGATCTTTTCAAGTCCAAAGAGATAGAGCAATAGGAGAATGAGAAAGACTGAGGGGGAAAGTCTTGGCCTCAGTGCGCTTCTTCACGGCCAGAGAACTGGTCTCTGCCAGATCCTGCAGGCGACGTCAGCTGCCCCTTAACGGGCTACTTGAATCTACATGGCTCAGGGTAAGTCCCAGCCACCCTTCAGAGGGGAGCCACAGCCCAATAGGCGGATCGAGATCATGGCCTTGGAGGCCCCGCATTGGGTGCCAGAAAAGATGTTGCAGGAAAGAGAGTGGGGTGCGAGAGGATGGTCACATCCCAAGTCATGTCTGAGTCCCTGGGATGGCCGCCAAGTGTGGGTTCTTGGCTGTGTGCAGGCAAGAATTCAAGAGCAAGACGTAGTAAAGTGAAAGAAGATTGATTCAGGGAGATACACACTCCATAGACAGATTGTGGGCCATCTTGGAAGGCAAGAGGCCTCCTACCTTTTTGACCTCGTAGTTTACCACATCTCAACTATATTAAAGAACAAATCTTTTTAAAAGACTAATTATATAGTGTTACCAGACCCAGGTTCGGCTGCTTGCCGCTCAGAAGCCAATAATTCAAGAGGCAAGTGTCAGTAGAAAGGAAAGGTGCTTTAATCAGAAAAGCTGGCGGTCTGGGGAGATGGTGGACTTGTGTCCAGAGACCAGCTCTGATGATTCTGCTCAGCCATGACAGTTTTTAAAGGGAAAAAAAATGGAGGGGGAAGAATCTCAGCGAATCATCGAGGCAGGAGGTTGGATTCTGCATCATTCTCCGTTGCGTTGAGTGCAGACTGGCTGACTCTCTTCACATGTTATCTTGCCCACATGATCTGCCTGTGGGATTGCTTAGGGAGATTCGTTGCAGGTAGAGAACTAGTCATTTTTTTAACTGCTTACTTCTTCATTCTTCTTTTTATCTAGGAAAAGAATCAACAGGTTAGACAAGGCATGGTGTGCATTCAGGACAGCACAAGTCAGGAGTTAGGCTAATCGCCTAGTGATCTCATCCCTGTCATTAGGTTCTTTTAAGATTAGAGGGGAACAGAAATGGGCAAACAGGAAAGGGGCAAATGAGTTGCTTTCAATAACAAAATGTCCACAGTTTTTCTGGACAGTTTTTCTTCATCCTTAATACATATGCACATATAAAACATTCAAGTACATTTTTAAATGTATAAAGCAAGCACTAACAGTGGTCAACAAGAGATGTTTTTTCTCATACATTTTAGTATTTTCTGAAAGTTTTAGAATAAGTATGTTTTACTATACAATGGACAAAAGCAGATTAACGCAAGTGAATTTGTAGTGCTAAAAAATTCCACTGAGTGCATATATCTTTTTTTAATTAACGGTGAACATTTATGTTGTTTTCCTTGGGAAGTGGCGTGACCACAGGTTGTTTTCCAATACCATCAGGGTCTAAGAGTGTCATCACCATACCTCCTTGCTGGCAAAAGTGGTTTTTAAGGCTTTTAATAAGATGAGAGGTAAAAAGCGTATCTCAGTGTTGGGTTTTGATGGTGCCTTTCTTTGATATTTAGTGACAGTTTTCTGAGAGGAACAGGATACTCGTTTTCTGGGCACGTGAAGCATTTTTCAAACAGGACTCTGTTGTCCCAGCCACGGGGGGTGGGTGGGGCTCCTCTCTCTCCTCTCTCCAGGTTCTAATTCCCACCTCCGCCCGTGGAATGACCCTGTCTGTCGTTTCTCCCTTCTCCCAGTTCCATGTCTGTGACAAGCTTGGAGGCCGAGCTGCAAGCCAGGATCCGAGAGACCCATCCTGAAATACGGCGCGTGTACTTTAACAAGGGATTATAAAGTAGGGAAAGAAACATCTTCAGAGGATCCTACCAACCACAAGTGTGGTGTAGCCAAGTTGGTAAGGAATATCCTGGTTCTGGTCGACAGGTGACAGATACCTTTTAACGATCCACATTAGCGTTTTAGAGTCAAGCTGCTACTTATAGCACAGCGCCTGGGGTGGCCTCCCCTTACATTTGAATCATGGTATAATTTACAGAAACACCCTTCCTGTAGCTTTCATAGTCACTTTTTTCAAAGACAATATCCCAACCCTCACCCAGAGTTTTCAAAAGCACCGCTAGGTATAGAGTAGATGTTCAGTATATTGACTGTCAGTCAATGAAAAGGAAATCTGTTTAAAATACTGAATTTTTATCCTACTCTTGTTTCAAATCAAGGAGAGCTCAGTAGTGAGTTGAGAAACCACAAAAGCTCTGAAGCTAAACTGTAAAAGAAAATGACTCGTAAATATTAAGGACAGTTTACTTTCCTGCCCAGTTCGGGCTGGAGGTGACCCGAAGTAGATGATGAGTTCTTTGCATTTGTAGGATAAAAGCTCCTTCATACACCTCCCGGAAGTCAGAGTGATAGACAATTGTGAAAGGTCCCTGCTGTCAACAGCTGTATGCTTTCGTATTGCTGGTGGATTTCTTCGGTTGAGTTTGAAATTTATTCTATTTTACATTCTTATGAAGATATCAATCTTACCTTGCACTTGTTGACTTTATATTCAATCATTTAAATCAACTAATCAAATAACGGAAATGCACAAATGTCAAATTTTGGAAGTATATTCGAAACCAACGCTGTATGACTGGGTTGAATCTGGCGTGTTTGATTTTTTTTTTTTTTTAGAAGCGAGAGAACAGTTCCCTCTGCCTACATGTCTTTTCTTGTCATCCTCGTAGATCTCTTTGGCGTTCAGAAAGATACGGAAATAATGTGTATGTGAATCAATGACTCAATGAATTTTACTTGAATGTTGTATATTACATTCCACTCTGTTTGAAAATAATGAACCCATGGACCACTGTTTACATCATCTGTAGTATCTTCACATATAATATATTTAATGTTAATAGATTATGTTTCAATTCTGTAGAGGTTCAAAGGCATACGTGAGGTGGTCATTTCACTGAGTATAGACCACTCGATTCGATCTGTAATTCAGAGACTTAAAAGTGGGAAAAAAATGTAGAAACTAGTTTGGGCAAATTTTTCCTGACACTGTGACCAGACTGAATTTCCTCATAAAGAAAAAATGGTGTGCCTCGTGTCTGTGTTTCTCTTTTCTCTGAAACGATGAATGGACCTGAAGGTTTTGGGCCACTCTGAGCCTTCCTTTGTGTACTGCCGGAATATTCTCATTTAGATTTCCTGTCTTAAGCCATTTGAAGCAAAAGAGCTTCCCCGTGACATTCTGGCCTTGGATGTCTTTTGTGGCCATAGATGCTTCTCTTTAAAAATGGGTAAAAGCAGGAAATTCAAGGCAGAGCTCCACGAGGTGCTTAAAGGGCACTTTTAACAAGAAACTAAAGCCCTTGAGGCCTACCCCACTCGCCCCAGCTAATCTCAGAATGCTTACCCCCAGTCAGGTGGCAGCTCCATGTCCAAATCTTAACCTTTGTTGAAAAATTAATGAGTGCCTGGTTGGAAGATTGACAAACTGACCAAAATTTTAATACACACCAGGATGAGATGGCCAAAGGATCATTACAAAAGGGATAATGAGCCTGGAGATGTGTCTTTTTAAACATCATCTGTTGAAGCTTCTGACTCTTGATGCTTTTATAGAGAACTATGAATTGTATAGTTGAATCATGGTTTATAAAAAGGAACAAAATGAACCAAGATTGGCGATCTTTGCTGATCTCTTAGGAATACCTCTTCTGGAGAAAAGTTCACATGAAGTGCAATATGCTTGTAAAGGTAAATAGTTATTAATATTTCTAGCAACATGATATAAAGAATTATGACTGTAAGTATTAAACGACTGGCAGCTTTTTTTCAGTATTAGCACAGTGTCTGGCCAGTGTTGGAGTCGATGTATTATTTCAGTTCAACTGGATGAAATGTTAAATAAACTCAGAATGAAAAAAAATTCTCTCTTTTATTTGTATGTAAAGGATGATGCAGTTTTGATGTTATACTCAATGGTACCTTTCATTCTAACTTAATATCTGGGTACCATCAGTAACTCCTGATGAAGAGATATTTTTGTATTATGCCTTTAGCAGGAAATATATTTCTAGTCCTGGCTACCAGTTTTCCACCTTCTTGAACACCATAGAGGCTCCCACCCCCACCCCCTGGCAGCCCCACACAGCGTAATTCCAGGTACGTTCATTATGACACAGGGGGAATGAGATTCTGCCTTAGACCCTGATGACTGACACCCTTACACATGTGGTCAGGTCAATTTGCTTTTATATTGTTTGTCAGATTCTGATGTGGAACTAGCGTTTACCATAGTTCACAGAGAAAATCTAAATTTAGCCCAGGATTGGGGAGTGCCTTATTAAGAGACGTAAAAAAGAACTGAGCATTTTACCCACCGTGGTCACGTCTCTGCTCTGTGTTGCTACAGGACCTCTGTTTATCACTTAAATTATTGAAATATATTCAAGAGCTTGGGCCTAGGAGTCAGAGCCAGTACAATCTTGGTTGTACCCACTTTTAAAATAAACATATCTGGGCTGGTGACATTCTCTGTGACCTTCAGTTTTATTAGTTTAGATCGTTTGGAGAGAATAATTGAATCTACCTCATAGAGTCGTTGTAAACAAGATAATTCCAGCACAGCGGTTGACGTAGTGCCTGGCACAGAGTAACCATTCAGTGGATGATTGCCAATTGTCTACAGATGCTGGACGTGCATTCAAAATGCCAGTATATCAATCTACTGGTAAGATTTCAGAATCTTGGCGACTTCCCCAGAGATAACCCACAACTTCACTAAAAGTAGCAGATTAAAGTGGCCACGGGGAGACACTTGAATCCATCCTTTTAAAACATCCAACAGTTAAGGTTTTGCCTAAATGAGACAGAGGTAGGAAAGTCTCTGCTCACAGATGAGAAGGCTGGGGCTTCAAGTAGTACAAGTTCAAGGCTGCTCCTGGTCGCTTGAAAACTATAGTGGCAGCCAAGGTCTGACACCTGAATCTACAGCCCTGTCCAAAAGTGTAAATGACTGGAACAGTCCAATAACATTCGTTTTTCAAATTGGTGTATTCTTGTGTATTCAGAATTTCACTAAAAGCCAAAGAAAGATCAGGTTACATCTGTTAGTGATGTTAGAAAGTATCAAACTCTAGATATTCAAAGTATGGTCCATAGCCCAGCAACATCCAATTTTGTTAGAAATGCAAGTTCTTGGGCCCCAGCCCAGACCTGCTGAGCCAGCATCTGCCAGATAACAGGAGCCCTGAGATCCCCGTATGCATCGCAGCTGGAGAAGTTCTGGCTGTGCCACATCTCCGACGCTCCCAGGGACCCGAGCTTCACTGGGTCAGTTTCAGATCAACTTCTAATACTCTGTGAATTTGCGTATTTACCCCTCACCAGATTCCAAGGAGGCTTCCAGCTTCAATGTTGACATTCTTAGGGACATAGGGTCAACAAGCTTACGAGGGCAGGGATTTCCGTTTTGTCCACGGCCGTAGCTCCATCACCTAGAACAACTGGCACCAGCGAAGGGTCCCCATATGGTCATCGGGTTCATCCTGGGCTCTTTCTGGGAATCTGAAGAAGGGTCTTCACATTTCCGATTTCCAGTTGTGGAAAGGAAGCCACTTGGCGTCACGGAGAGGTCATCACCAAGATGTGGAAAGAACAGGGAATCTGAGGGTTTCTGGGACCAGAGCTGGCCATGAATGTTATCCTTGGGAACCGAGAGGCAAAATGAGCATCCAATTGTACCCATTGTTCTGGAGCCAGCCCAACCGTCACGGAGGACACCACTGCCCCTGTAGCTTTTGGAGACGAAGGAGCACTTGGGACAATACACATAGGGGCTTGTTGAGCCCTCAAGGAGACCACGATATGCCCAGTTTTAAAGAGAAGGAATTTGAGGCTCAGAGATGTGGGCTGATTTGTCTGTCATGCGGTGGCCCAACTGCTATCTCAGTCCAGACCTGTCAGACTCCAGTGTCTTCCGCTGTACTTCACAGCTTCTCCATCAATAGGAATAATTAGAACTAGCTTCGGTACAGCATTTTACAATCTTCAACGTGTTTTTATTTCTGCATACATTACTCCTTGTAATACCCCCAACATTTCCTCTGAGCATCATCTCCATTTAAAAAGTGGGGAAACAGTCTTGAAGAAGTGAAATCACTTACCACCAACCTAACTTGGGGGATTCAAAGGATTATAAAAGATGTATTCACGTTCCCACACACACACCCCCACAAACAAAAGGTTTATGGAACATACGGAATTCCAATAAGGACCCAACCAAGGTCACAGGCAGATCAGCAAGGTCATTTCCAGATAGGGTCCCCTATTAGAGTAATAGGAACAATGGTTTTCAAAGTGTGGTCCCCGGTCCAGCAGCATCAGCATCACTGGGAACTAGAAATGCATGTTCTCAGGCCCTCTCGTAGTGAATCAAAAACTCGAAGGTGGGACCCGGCCAACTTCTAACAAGCCCTCTGAGTGACTCTGACACAGTCCATTCAAACTTGAGAACCACTGGGTGGTTGTTAGGATGAATGCTAGAGTCGTGTTCAGCTCCGTTCTATGAACTGAGGCAGGCTAATCTCTCTAAACCTGTTTCCTCATCTGTAAAATGATGTTAATGCCACTTCCGTCATTGGGTTATTGGGAGGATTCAATGAGAATTAATAAATGGACAGCACTTAGCCTGGCACAGGGTACACTCAACGCATTGTAGCTAAATTTATGCGATCCCCGGGGCCAGAAGTTTGACAACACTGTTGGTGATCCTACAGGGAAACAGGCACTCTCATGACTGCTGGTAGACATCCAAATTGCTGCAGTGTTCCTGCAAGACAGTTTGGGTGTATCTCTCAAAACTTATAAAAGCACGTACCCTCCTTAAAGCAATTTCACGTCTAAGAATTAATCCCACAGATGGATACACTCGGGTTCACAGGAGACCTGTCTACTCCTGGGAGGGAACCATATGAATGGAATGGTCGGGGGAAGTGAAGGAAGGGGGAGGTTGGAGAATATTTCCAGAAGATGGTGAGAAACTGCCAGGTAGGAAAAAAAAGTGTACACTATTGTGGGTAATCCCAAGTATAAGAACAAATTTTCACTTGGGAAAAAGAATTTTTTAATTTCTGAATTGGATTTTTGCAAGATAGAAGGATAAATAACAGTTGATTGTCACAAATATAAGCTAATTTGGGAAGAAAGGCTATCTCTGGATGGTGGGATTTTAAGTGATTTTAAAATTTTCTCCTTTATGCTTTTCTAGTTTTACAGATTTACTTCTGTTTCTGAACTCAGGACATATTAAATGCTACTTAAAAAAAAAACAACCCTGTAGGTTATAGTCCCAATTTTATAATAATATATGCACTGATATATATAAAAAGACATATTAGAGGAATATATACCACAATGGTTAACAGTTGGTATCTCTGGATTTACAGGTAATCTTTATTTTCTTTACAGCTTTCTGTTTCTCAGATTTTCTGGAATGTACCTGTATTGGTTCTAAAATCAGAAACACGTCAAGTTCAGGCCGCTGAGTGACCCCCAGCCTCTCAGCTCCCAAGCCCTGGGATTACCGAGCCAATCATTGACCCTCCCCTTGATTCCATCTCTCTCCTGGAAGTGATGGAAACAGTATCTACCTTATAGACAGGCCTGAACCTGTGGTTTTGGAGCTCCAGGCCCGGAGAGATCCGCAGCGCCGAGAGACGCCGCCAGGGAGCAGCATTGCCTACAACATCGCGCGGCTGGAGCCCACCGATCCCCAGAGCTGCCGGCAGGTGGCGCAAGGCAACAGACTGCGGCCCTCGAACGTGCATCTCTGGATTTCCAAGGCCAGGTCGGGAAGATGGTGCAGGAAGCCAGGAGGACATGATCTCTCCAGCTTCAGGAAGCTGGAAAGATGCCAACAATTAGGAATGGGGCTTATTGTACAGGGCACCTGACTCCCGGTAGGAGGGGGGCAGTGCGGAACACAGAACAATTGTAGACCAGACCCAGCCCCTGCCCTCGGGGCCATCAGTGCTGCGACACAGGCCAATCACACCTGAAGCTGGCTCAGGGAAAGGGAGCTGGGAATCAGGGATTTAAAGAGTGGCATCTCAACTGATACCGGGAAGAGGAGTAGAAATTTCTCACTGGGAGGAGAAAAGGGGCAAGAAGAAAACCAGGGCTTCTCCGTACCGGAATGGGCTTCCCTTTCCATGGAAAGATCTGGAAACCAGGGAGAGTGTGGCTGAATGGTGTGTGCAAAGGAGGGAACTTTGGGGAAGATGCCACCAGGATCTCAGGGTCGTGAGGGCCCTTCAGTGCCCAGGGAAGGAGTGCGGGCTTCATCCTGAAAGCAGGGACTCCTTCTGGAGGCTTTTGTCCCGGGGAGGAACAACAATCAGATCCTAACTCTGTCACTTGCTGTTTTTGTCATATGGGACCAGCCAGTTCCCCTCTCCGATCCTCAGTGTACTCATCTGTAAAATGGAGACAATAAAGCCTACATTACAGTCTTGCTGTGAAGCTTAAAATGGGTAAATGGAGAACCTGAAGTCGTGACTTTCCTTTTCCTTTTCCAAATGGAAAAGACAGACAAGCAGGCCATTTCCAGCATGTCACAGTGTCGGTTTGGCAAGTGTGACGTTTCCAGGGGCCAGGAAATCGATTCATCATGTGTGATTGCAATCAAGAACAAGTTCTTTCCTCGTATTCTCATTTATGATGAAAATGTATTTTAATCATGTGCAATCTCCAAGAAAGATGGTAGCAGGAGAGAACAAGGTTTTTAATAACGCAAAGCTAAAAACAGAGACGAAGATGACGATGCTATTGAAATTCCAAAGGATGCCACCTCCTGATACAAACCCTGAATAATAATTTCGGTCCAGAACTAGGAGTGGGGTTGCTGGGAACCCTGTTCCCCAGGGGAGCGGCCTCAGGTGCAGCCGGGTGGCTTACCCGCTGGACGGCTGACATAGGAAAGAAGCAGAAAGTTTTCTTCCAACAGCCTTCTCACTGGGCGGGGTGAGTCACATCGGCAAATCTAGTGAGGATGACCCGACGAGGAGGAAAAGGATACTGTCACCGAAAGAGAAGCTGGGACTGGATTCTACTTCTGCAGTGCACCTCCAGCTTCCCAGGGCTCCTTTGCAAGGCAAAATCTGGACAATGGGGAAACAAAAGAAAACAAAGCAAAGGGCTCCCAAGTAGAGGCTGACAATAAAAATAATGGAGAGAGGGAGAGAAGGCTGGACAGAAAAGCTGCCTGGACCAGGTGTAGACAGCACTCTCAAGTCTGGGAGTTGAGAGCCGGGAAGACAGGGTTTGGGGGAGGGGACACAAAGAGGCAGCAATGGGCAGCCCCCATCCTTGATGCTGGGCATTAAGAAGGCACCCCGTTTGGGTGTAGGGTAGGGTTTCTCCCCCCTTGGCTTCACTCCAGAATCACCTGAAGAGCCTTTCACAAGTCTCATTGCTCAGGTCCCATCCAAACCAATCACATCCCAATATTCGGAGGTGGCCTGGGAATCGGCATTTTAGGCTCCCCAGGGCTCAGGTTCTAAGTGCAGCCAGGGTTGAGAACTGTTGTTCTCGAGATCGAAGAGTACGTTAAAGTGATTCCACGGCTTTGGAGGTGCTGGGGAGCGGGGGCAGTGGTTAGTGCTCTGCCGTGGTGGGGACGGGACGTCCCGCAGTGAACCAGGAGTGTGGACACTAGGAGTGTGGACCTGTGTTATCATTTATTTGCACTCGACCACTGTCGAGCCTCCATTACAGACAGCGATGGCTAACAGGCACTGAGCAATTATTTTACCCTATCGCAGCCTCATTTACTCTCACAACACCCTGTCAAGTAACTGCGACTCTAGTTGCTCCCACTTCACACCTGAAACTGCAGCATTTCAGGGACTTGCCAGAGATAGCCAGCTCACACGTGGCAGAGGTAGGCAGAACGCCCTCGGCCTATGTGTCCTGCCCAGACCCTCCCCTTAGCCTGCCATCCATCGCGGGTGGGGGGGGCGGGGGGTAGTGTCGAGCCAGCCTCTGACCCCAGGGTAAGCACAACCAAGGCTCCATTCCCACAGGCCTGGGAGAAGAATTCTGGAACATCGCCAGAGGCAAACAACAGATGTGCCCAGGACCGCAGTGGCTTGTTAGTTCTGGACAATGTGGCTCTGGAAGGATTCCAGTGTGAGTGGAGTTTGCAATGTGAAAGATGAAGCTTCTGGTGCTCTCTTCTGGGCGCGCGGCTGCTTCCTGCCTCCTTTCCCATCCAGGCTCCGTCAGGCTCCACCTCACACTCCTCCTTCTTCAGCCTTCTTTTCTGCCTCAACCTCTCTGACCTAAGAAGCCCCACCAAAATAATACACGCTCATAAGAATAAACTAAGATGACGCAGAAGTGTATAAAGAGATGGCTTCCTTCTCCTTTCCTAATCTCAACCCCAAGGCTACCTTCTCCGGGGGTAACGGCTGTGGACTTTGATCTCCGTTCATCTGGCCACTGCATATGTATGCGCTCACCTGTAAGTGTATTTGGTTTGACTTTATACAAATGAAATATACATATTCTACTACAATCTCACTTTTCCCCATCAAATGTTTTATTTTTTAGGTAATATTTATAGATCTTCCTCATTCTTGTTAAGAGCTTCATAGAATTCTGAAACGTGAATTCCTATAATTCATTCCTCTATTGACGGGCATTTCTGTTATTTCCACAATTTTGCTACTACAAAAAAATTTCTGTTGTGAATATCCTTGTGCAAAGCTTTATATTCTTACGCTGTTGTTTCTTTAAGAGAGGTTCCTAGAAGGGAGATTAGTTAGGTCCTAGGATGTGAGCATTTAAAATTTTGTTGATGATGATGAAAGCTAACTGTATTTAGCCTTTATTTTGATGTGCCAGGTCTGATAAGCGCAATTTATTCACTATCCCATTTGAGCCTCTCATCAACTCTATAAGATAAATTCTCTTATTAGCCTCACTTTTCACACAATAAATTGAGGCCTAGAGAGGTTGAAACCCTTGCCCCAAACCACCCAAGGAGTAAATGGACTGTCCTCCAAAAAGGTATTTCACTCTAGCAACAGGGCCCACACCCTCCCCAGGATAGGATATAGTTGTCTTTGTAAGAACTAAATATCTAAAGGTCACTTTTTAAAAATTTACTTCTCATCCCTTGGGGTAGATCTTTTGAACCTCCACTGTTACCATTCTCTTTTGGACCACTGTCTCCCCTACTTGGACCAGAGCCTCCACTGGCTCCTGCTGCCAGGCTTCCCTCTTTTAGCCCATCCTCCACATTTGCCTGAGCAGGCACACCCTCCCCTGAAGCCATTTGACAAAGTCCTGGCTCCTCAGTCTGACATGTGAGAGCCTCCATGACTTCCTCCCTGCCAGACTATGCAAATGAATATCCTCTCTCTGGCCCTCCTGTCCTTTTCCCGTTGGCTTTTGCAAACCATGTCCATGTACTTTCACATCTCCAGGCCTGTGCACATGCCATTTCCTCTTCCTGGAAAGCTTTCCTATCTTTGATATGCCTGGTGAACTCCTACTCATCCTTCAAAGCCCAGTTAAAATGGCCCCTCTTGAGACCAGGGTAAAACCAACAAGAACACCAAAATATTAATATTGAAGTGAGACTGATATTTATTTCTGTTTTATACTTTTTTGTGCTTTCTAAATGTTTCGACATGAGTAACTATTTCATAACTAGAAAAAAATAAAATAACTTTAATCTTTGAGCATTTTTCAGTTGAAATGTCTTAGTCTGTGCTCTCTAAAGTAGTGCTTTAGGGCCCTGACCTAGATAATTCTAAATTACTCTCTGAGAGGAAGCTTGGCCTTGCCTCTTTGTTCATATTTGGGTCCAAGTAGGTGTCTTTTTCCTCTGAGAGAATTTCCAGGTGCCTGGCACATAGGTGACACTCAATAAATGGCTGCTAAATACATTAATTAATTAACTAACTAACAAAAAAGTCAAGCCCACACACACACCTTGGCTGACTTCTAAAGCACAAGCTTCTCATGCATTCAAAAGAAGATTCCTTCCTGGGTTCCTCTCCCCCAGACACAAGGACAGACATGACCTCAAGACATGACATGTGATTGCTTCTGGGTCCTTCTGGGTCTTCGGCTGCTAAGAGAGCAGACGTTACGTATTTGGCTCAGTGTTGGACCACTGTCTCATTCCCCAAAGCTGGGAGGCACAGTTTAAGAGCAGAGGGATTGGGACTTCCCTGGTGGCGCAGTGGTTAAGAATCTACCTGCCAATACAGGGGACACGGGTTCGAGCCCTGGTCTGGGAAGATCCCACATGCCACGGAGCAACTAAGCCCGTGCGCCACTACTGAGCCTGCACTCTAGTGCCCGTGAGCCACAACTACTGAGCCCACATGCCACAACTACTGAAGCCCACGCACCTAGAGCCCGTGATCCACAACAAGAGAAGCCACCACAGTGAGAAGCCCACACACTGCAACGAAGGGTAGCCTCTGCTCCCGCAACTAGGGAAAGCCTGCATGCAGCAATGAAGACCCAACTCAGCCAAAAAAAAATAAAGTAAAAAATAATAAAATAAATAAATTTATTTTAAAAAAAAAAAAAGAGCAGAGGGATGGAGGAGAGGGTCATGGGTACTCAGGTCTGGCTATTTCTGTCCAATGCAGATTCTTCTAAAAACAACCTTTGCTCTAGAACTTGATGCTGCCTTGGCTGAACTTCAGAGCTGCGCCACCGTCTGAAGCTTTCCCTGCCTCTTCCCCCTTTATCTTTCATGGGCGTTATGCCCATTAACCTCGTGGCTCTGCTAATTTTTACCGAGCCTTTAGCACACCTCAGGCACTGATGTTCTCCGTGCACTGCCATTTATTCCCCACAGGAATCCTCGGCTGTAGGAAATGATATCATCCCCCTTTTATAGATGAGGAAACCGAGGAGTGGAAAGATTATGTGGCTCCTCTCGGGGGCCAAAGCCAATGGGAGGAGGAGCCAGGCTTGGACTTGGAGATGGTGTCTGCATCCCTCCCAAAGGGAGGATGCCGAGCAGCTTTCCAGCATTCTCATTGCTCCGCCCTCTCACCTGGATGTTTTCCAGACTCTCATTAACTCCAGATTTTTTATTTTTTATTTATTTATTTTTTTGATGGTACGCAGGCCTCTCACTGATGTGGCCTCTCCCGTTGCGGAGCACAGGCTCCAGACGCGCAGGCTCAGCGGCCATGGCTCACGGGCCTAGCCGCTCCGCGGCATGTGGGATCTTCCCGGACCGGGGCACGAACCCGTGTCCCCTGCATCGGCAGGCGGACTCTCAACCACTGCGCCACCAGGGAAGCCCTTAACTCCAGATTTTTAAAAATACACTTCCCTTCTTGGAATTTGACCAATTAGGAAATGACGTTTACTGGTAATCTGGTCATAAATTCCTTAGCAAGAGCTGAAATGAAAGGCTTCTCCTTGGTAAAGTTGCATCAGAAGTCCCACCTTGGAGACGTGAGTCAGAATGTGGGAAGGAGAGCGCTCGGTGCACACAGAGTGGAGGAGGATCTGCCTCGGTCTCCCCATGGTTGGCAACCCTCAAAGGCCAAAGACCCAAACTCGGGAGATGCTGTAGGTTAGAGCAAGAACAGGGTTGGCTGACCCCTTGCATCAGAAATGCACCTCCAACCTACACTGTTGGTGGGAATGTAAATTGGTGCAGCCAATGTGGAAAACAGCATGGAGGGTTCTCAAACAACTAAAAATAGAACTACCGTATGACCCAGCAGTTCCACTCCTGGGCATATATCCAGAATAAACAAAAACTCTAATTCAAAAAGATACATGCACCACACTGTTCATAGCAGCATTATTTACAATTGCCAAGATATGGAAGCAACCTAAGTGCCCATCAACAAGTGAATGGATAAGGAGGATGTGGTGTATACTACAATAGAATACTACTCAGCCATAAAAAAGAATGAAATTTTGCCATTTGCAGCAACATGGATGGACTTGGAGGGTATTGTGCAAGTGAAATAAATCAGGCAGAGAAAGACAAATACTGTAAGATCTCACTTATATGTGGAATCTAAAAAATACAACAAACTAGTGAATACAACAGAAAAGAAGCAGACTCACAAAAAAAGAAGGAAGGTGGGAAGGAAGGAAGGAGGGAGGGAGGGAGGGAAGGTAGGAAGGAAGGAGGGAAGGGAGGGAGGGAGGGAGGGAAGGAAGGGAGGGAGGGAGGAAGGAAGGGAGGGAGGAAAGGAAGGGAGGGAGGGAGGGAGGGAGGCAGGGAGGGAAGGAGGGAAGGGAGGGAAGGAGGGAAGGAGGGAAGGAAGGAAAGAAGGAAGGGAGGGAGGGAGGGAGGGAGGGAAGGAAGGAAAGAAATGTGCCTCAAAGAATGACACGGGTGGCTCCCAGTGTGGTAGCTGCCCCACCACAGACGTGATGCATTAGCTGCCCCTCTTGTTCCAGGAGGCCCACCTCCTTCCCAAGAGTCAAGCAGACAGAGAATGGCTGAGAGAACTTAACTCCTTTGTGCCTCTAGTAATATCATCAAAACACACTGATGGCCTCTTCCCAGGGCTCGACTGAGCTCTTCTATGGCTCAGAACCCCACTTTCGTCAATATCTCATGACCCAGATCTCTAGAGCCTAGATATTCTTCCCCCATCCCCTTGGAGGTGGTCTCTAAAGTCCCCACTGAAGGAGGCTCTTCACATCAAATCAATGGAATAGACATAGAACAGAATCAACCAGTGCAACCTTGGCTTCTGGCCCAGGATCTCTGTCCTGGAAAATTACTAAGTCACTGTGTGAACTTGCATAAATCACTTCCCAGGCAGGTCCCATGAGGACCTGCCTCATGGGGTTTTCAGGAGGATCACGTTCAATGATGCTTATGGAGGGCTAAGCACAGCCCCACACACAGCCAGCACTTAAGTGTTAGGCACTATCTTGATCCGCTAGGGCTGCTGTAACAAAAATACTATAGACTGGGTGGTTTATAAACAATGGAAATTTAGTTCTCACAGTTCTGGGGGCTGAGGAGTGGAAAGCAGGGTGCTGGCTTATTCAGCGTCTAGTGGGGACCAGCTTCCTTATTGAGGGCCATCTCCTCACTATAACCTCTCGGGGTGGAAGGGACGAGCTGGCTGTCCAGCGTCTCTTTTATAAGAGAACTTATCCCAATCAGGAGGGTTCTGCCCTCAAGGCCTAATCTCCTCCCAAAAGTCCCACCTCCTAATACCATCACCTTGGGGGTTAATTTCAAATATGAATTTGGG
This sequence comes from Leucopleurus acutus, assembly GCF_964270905.1. NCBI lineage: Eukaryota > Metazoa > Chordata > Mammalia > Artiodactyla > Delphinidae > Leucopleurus > Leucopleurus acutus. Next base: position 26,095,854 of record NC_139145.1, on the reverse strand, counting down.
GGGTTGGGGGCACAAACGTTCAGACTACAGCAGTTACCATCTCATCTGGGGTTCATCAAAGAGTAGAATTTGGGCTCGTGGTTTTTTTTATGAGGTGATGCCAGGAAGCACGGTGGGGGGCCGGGAGGAGTGTGACAGAAGCCAAGCCAGTACTGGGTGTTGTTTTGAGCAGGTTCCTGCTGGGGGCACCTGGGACTCAGGCCCTTGTGCGAGCCTCTGAGAAACAGTGTGGAATCATGTCAGTATCATCCCCCCGGAGGACGGGAAGGAGGCTGGGACGTTTACCCCGACTCTCACCCCCATGACGTAGGGGTCTGCCCTGGGAGGCAGTGACCAGCCCCACTGCGCATCTGGACACAGCTGCATGAGGAGAGAAGCCCTTGGCAGAGAAGAGAGATGCAGAAGCTCGAGGAGGGAGGTGCTCAGCTTTCGGTTCAACCCCGGAGGGCCAGGGGCATGTACAGCGGGGTTTCAATCACTTCTGTTACAGTTACCATTATTATTACTAGTAACAACAGGTATGCATAGTAGGGTATTTTTTTCTTTCACTACCCACTTAAATATAACAGACTGCTATGACCAACTCAGTCTGATTTTCCTTGTCCTCTGTGATGCTTGGATTTCAATAAATACTTGAACAGCCTCCAGGGTCCATGCAAAGGAAAGAAGGGAAGCGACCAGTTACGGAGGGCTTCTGTGTGCCAGGGACCATGTAAGCACCCAATCCTCACACAACTTGTGCACTTGGGGATTCATAGCCCCATTTTGCAGGAAACAAAAATGAGGCCTGGAGAGGTTATGTATCTTGTCCCAGATCTCACAGCTTGTAAGAGATTCAAATATTCAAAGTAAGACCGGCATTGCAGACGTAGAGAATGGACTTGAGGACACGGGAGGGGGAAGGGGTAAGCTGGGACGAAGTGAGAGAGTGGCATGGACATATATACACTACCAAACATAAAATAGACAGCTAGTGGGAAGCAGCCGCATAGCACAGGGGGATCAGCTCGGTGCTTTGTGACCACTTACAGGGGTGGGATAGGGAGGGTGTGAGGGAGGGAGATGCAAGAGGGAAGAGATATGGGGATATATGTATATGTATAGCTGATTCACTTTGTTATACAGCAGAAACAAACACAACATTGTGAAGCAATTATACTCCAATAAAGATGTTTAAAAAAGAAAGACTCTGGCATCGATCATCCCAACCACTGCTCAGTTAAACCAAAAACGGCTCCATTCTATGAAGTGACCCAGAGATCTAGTGAGTGAGTAGGACAGAGCAAGGTACTCAAAGTCAGGTGCCTAGAGGGCTGAGTTACTGACCTTAAAAACACTTCCCAAGGGTCTCCTCCTGCAGGATTTCTCTTCTATTCTCAGGGAAGCCAGGAGATCATTTGCACATTGAGAAGAGAATGGTCCCGCATTCAGGTTGACTGGGTGTCCTTGGTAATAGCGCCCCTTTCCAAATCATCCTGGTTTGGACAATATATTGTCCCCCTCTACAAAATGCTAGTTACCAAAGAGCTTCCTGGGGATAATTTTATTTTATCTTCCCCACAACCTTGAGAGAGCAAAGAGAGACCCAGAGAGGAAAGATAATGTGCACCAGGCCACACAGCAAGCCCCTGGCATATCTGAGACTGTCACCCAGATGCCCAACCCCAAAGCCCATGTTCTTTCTGCTCCATCATCCTGCATTTTTCTTAGATTGGTATCCATTCATTTGTTCGTTTATTCTTTCATTCTTTCTTTGTTTTTCTTTGGAGCACATGATGCCAGTCCTCATGTTTGGCTCTGTTTCCAGAAGCTCAGGGTCCAGGACACAAAACCCAGGCTTGCACCCCTGCCCTAAAGCCCATGAGATTCTGTGCATTGCACATGGTGCCAACTCTGTGATTCTGCCTGTGGGTTTCCATCCTGGCTTTGGCGCTAACGAGCTGAGTGACTCCACCTGGGTAAGTCTTGGGCACCGCCCCCCATCTGCAAAATCAGATAATCCAAACCAGTGCCCACCTCATGCAGCTGTTGGGAGGAGGAAAGGAGGGACTGGATGGAGAGAGAGGGCTTGGCACTGTGCCTGGCACACAGGAAGTGCTCGGAAAAAAAAAATGTGAGCCATTATTTCCTCTATCGGGCAGGAAACACTACCCAGATCTCAACCTGGATGATGGAGTCTCTAGGAAACCAGAGAATTGGGGTTTTGTTTTTGTCTTTAGCCCATGGCCAGGAACAGTCATTCAAAATTTATCTTCCCCCAGGGAACATGGACAACGTTCCAAAGAAACAACTGGGACTATGGAGAGGAGAGTTATTTGGCTTCTGAGGAAAGGGGACTTGAGAAATGTGGGTCCTTTATTTAAGCATCTGTGCTCTGTTTATCCTAAGAGAGTCTCCATTTAATCACACAGAAAGGCGGAATCCAAGGGGGAGTATTTGCATAATAAAAGAGGTGACTGAATTCAAACGTGTACAGTCTTTACCTTTCAGAGGCTGCAATCCTTTTGTTCTCCATTCTAATCATTTCTAGCAGTTTTTTTCAAAGGCTAAAGCTTGTGTCACAGGGAGATACCAATTCAGGAGGGGAAAAAAATGGTCATAAAAGGGGTTAATTTGAATTGTGGGCAGAAAGCCTTTTTTCTTTCTCTCTCTCTGTTTTTTTTTTTTTTTTTTTTTTTTTTGCTGTGAGGGGCCCTGACCCAGACAGGGACAGCAGTGACTGACAGCAGCAGAAGGAAAAGGAACTGATTTCCTGGTTCCTTTTTCTTTTCTTCTTCTTCTTACCCAGCAGGGGGTGAGGGAAGGGTATTTCTTCAAAGTGGAATTTTAAAACGTTCTGAATTCACATCCTTTTTTAAAAAAAAAAAAAAAAAACAAGATGTAAAACTGCTTGATAAATGCAAACAAAACACTGGGAAATGTACTTGAGTTTCAACATTATGACCAGTTGGAGAGGCAGAAAGGCACTACTTGAGGACCTACCATATTCTTAATCTTCTCAAAGTCTTTGATGTGTTTATATTATTTTCATTTTACAGATGAGGAAATGAGGTGTAGGTGTTTCAAGAAAGTCCCAGGAAAGTGCTTGAGGAAGGGATTGAATCTCATTGTTTTTCTTACAAAGAAAGCAATATAGAAAAAAAAAAAAAAACAGATACCTGCCTCCCCCAAAAAAGAACACATGAACAAAGAAAGAAGGGGGGTGGGGGTTGACTCCTTAGCTATTATAAAGAGAAAAAAATATAAAGAAAATATAAGCAGATAGATTCTGAAACACACACTGAGCGTCAGAAATACACCGAGAAAAATAGAGGCTATGTGGAAACAGACCTCTGGAGACCAGCGGGGTTCGTGCCCCGGTCCAGGAAGATCCCACATGCCGCTGAGTAAGGAAGTGAAGCCACCTGGTGGGGACCTTGGCACTGTGGACTGCATGTGTCCTGTCTAAAAGGGCACAGTCAAGGATGGAAGAGATAGTGGCAGTGTAGTTGCCTCCTCTTACACACATGCACAGAATAACTAGGAGAGCAAAAGAAAAGTAGCCACAGACAACATATTTAATAAAACCAGGGGACCAAGGATCCCAGAATACAGGAGGCTGCAGTGACACCGCTGATGGCAACAAGGTCACCTGGGTCGCAGCTGTGTGGGAGCAGATAGAGGGAAAACAAAGACTTCCAGACGTTCTAAGAGCCAGGCACTGCAGAGACTGACAGCAGTGAGTCCTTGAGAGGTGGACGTGTTACAGCGGGCATGTAGCTACATATGAGCAGAGAAACGGCGGGGCGGGGGGCACCAGCCAGGTGGCAGGAAACCACACATCTTGTAAACAGCGGGGGTCTATGGGCAGACAAAGAAAAGCAGGAACCTCCAGACTGACAGGAAACCACATATTTGGGGGTGATAAGTGCCCTAGAGACAGACTAAGAAAGGTGGGAAAAGGCAGGAATCTCCAGTGTCCAAATGTAACATTTTGCTCATTATGCTGTCATTACAATAAAATTAGCCTTGCAGCTAAAAGTACCCACCATGCACCCATGCCATGATACTATCAATCAAAGCTAAATAAGGAGTATTTGCATAATAAAAGAGGCGATTGAATCGTGGGCAGAAAGCCTTCCCTTCCCTCTAGGGAAGGTGGAGCTGGGATGAAAGTCAGGGAATTTGACCCCCAAACCTCTTCCTCCGCAATGACTATTCTGCCCCTTCATTTGTACGCCCCTTATAACCGGCTTGCCAAAGAAACTCAGGAAAGCAGCTGCTCGCTTGTCTGCCTGCTGTCCCTCTGAGAATGTATTCTTGCTTAAATAGATCCTCACTTTACTTTCTTGATCTCCCCGTCTCATTTCTGAATTCTTTCTGTGATGAGACAAGAACCTCACTTTCACCGGAAACAGTCCGGAGTACACAGAACTGGGAGAGGCCTACAAGGCTCTGCTTTGCAGGTGGCTGCACAGGGACAGAAGGGGTCTGGGTGCTGAGATAACCTGGGACCTCGAAGCTCTCCAAAATGCTCAGGAAAGAGACAGAGTCACTCATGGGGGAAACTGCTGAGAATAGTACGCAATACAACCAGGGTAGAAAGTTTGTGAGTAAAAGTGAAAAAAGGTTTAATTATCTGTGAGGGAAATGACCAGAAGATACAGAGCTCTGAAAATAAAAAGGGAGCTGGGGGCTTCCCTGGTGGCGCGGTGGTTGAGAGTCCGCCTGCTGATGCAGGGGACACGGGTTCGTGCCCCGGTCCGGGAAGATCCCACATGCCGCGGAGCGGCTGGGCCCGTAAGCCATGGCTGCTGAGCCTGCGCGTCCAGAGCCTGTGCTCCGCAATGGGAGAGGCCACAACAGTGAGAGGCCCGCGTACCGCAAAAATAAATAAATAAATAAATAAATAAAAATAAAAAGGGAGCTGGCTGTACTGAAAGATAATACTTTGTGGAAGCAACAGCAAAGAGAGAGAAAAGTGTGGAGTGTCAAAGAAAAACAGTACCAGACACATGTTAAAGGCAGCAAGACAGATTTTATTCAGACCAGGGCAGTAGGGCAGAAACCCAGGTACAAACTGAGCTCAACTCTGACTGGGACAAAGGTGACTGAAGTTTTTTAAGGGAGAACAGAAAGGGGCTATGAGGAAATGGAAAATCACAGAAGGGAGTTCAATGAAGAATTACTGAAAATAGTTTGAGCATGTGGGTTGGGACAAGGTACATTTTGTGGTTTGGCTGTATTATGTTTTTTTGAGTGCCAACTACAAATTAGCACTTGCCATCTACCTCTATAAGTATTAAATCATGAGCTGCTGCAGGCCCTGTCCTTCAACACCCCTGAAAGGAGATCAGGGTGGAGATCAGGAATGAGGCACTCTGTGCTCTGGGAAAAAACTGGCAGAACAGGTCTTCAGATAGTTAGATATTTTCAGGAGAAGATTTTATGAGCCAATTCTTGCATCTCCTTTTATCTAGAAAAGCACTAAAATCCTTCATGGTGGCGTCTGCTCCTCGTGACTAGCAGCAACTTTCTGCAAAATATATATGCTTTATTGCATGTACTCCCCCCTCACCAAAATCACATATATACTGGCCTTGCCCCCAACCTCTTTGGAGCAGTTTCTCAGAGCCATCTGAAATGCTGTCTCCAGGGCTATAGTCCTCATTTTGCCCCAAATAAAACTTAACTCACAACTCTCACATTGTGCAATTTTTTTCAGTCGACATGAACAAAGATTCAGCACAGTGGCCTAGGGTCGCCTGTTGAGACATGGCCTAGTGCAGGTGGAAGCCAGGCTAAGGCTTAGCCAAGTCTCTTACCATGGTGTGGGCAAATCCTCTGTGCTATAGGGGAGTCCATGGTTCACAGTAGCTGGGAGAGATGGCCCACCCCATCTCCTGCACAGCGTAGAAAAAAATCTCATACTTTAGTGGAAAATTATGCATATTCTATCGCACACTCTTTGCCTTATTAGACTGATTCTGTGGGAGTCCTTTTACAACTTTGTAAGTAGTTTGTAACTGATGGACACGTGGATTCTGTCCTGTCTTATACCCATTGACACAAGTGCAAAACATTTGTCTTCATTTGCAATTCATTTCAACACTCCTTTACTCCACATACATTAGTGCTTTTCTGAGTTTTTCTTTGAATGTGTTAGAACATCCACCTTGTTCCCTTGTTGATTAACAAATAGATTAAAATTTTTAACGTGTGTTCATATTTACATCTGCATGAGAGTCATGATTTTACCTGTTTCTGAAAATCATCTTTTAACATCAGAACTTCCTCCAAAATGTATGAAAACCCATCCTGCTTAAATATGAGTAAACAGAGGAAGATTGTGGTCAAAGAATAAGAAAAAACAGATAATTATCAGAGTAATATATCTATGAAAAGCAATAACACATTAGAAATATGTAGCCCCAGTGAGAGGAAAACTATTACCTAATATTTCAAAATGAGCTAGAAAACTGAAAAAAAAAATAGCAGTTAAGAAAGAATGGTATAAAACAGAATTAGACAATCCCAAGAATGAATGAGAGATAAAATTAATAGGCACAATAGAAAATTACTGTTAGAGAAGTATAGAGTGAAAAGAGAAAAAAAAGAAAAACAATGAAAGAGAAATGAGGAAGTTAAAAGAAAAGATTTGTGACCTCCCTGGTGGCACAGTGGTTAAGAATCTGCCTGCCACTAGTCCCCTCCACCAGGAAACCTACACAACCCACTGAACCAACCTTAGCCACTGGGACAGACACCAAAAACAATGGGAACTACGAACCTGCAGCCTGTGAAAAGGAGACCCCCAAACACAGTAAGTTAAGCCAAATGAGAAGACAGAGAAACACACAGCAGATGAAGGAGCAAGGCAAAAAACCACCAGACCTAACAAATGAAGAGGAAATGGGCAGTCTACCTGAAAAAGAATTCAGAATAATGATAGCAAAGATGATCCAGAATCTTAGAAATAGAATGGAGAAAATATAAGAAACGTTTAACAAGGACGTAGAAGAACTAAAGAGCAAACAAACAGTGATGAACAACACAATAAATAAAATTAAAAATTCTCTAGAAGAGATCAATAGCAGAATAACTGAGGCAGAAGAACGGATAAGTGACCTGGAAGATAAAATAGTGAAAATAACTACTGCAGAGCAGAATAAAGAAAAAAGAATGAAAAGAATTGAAGACAGTCTGAGAGACTGCTGGGACAACATTAAACACAAAAACATTCGAATTACAGGGTTTCCAGAAGAAGAAGAGAAAAAGAAAGGGACTGAGAAAATATTTGAAGAGATTATAGTTGAAAACTTCCCTAATATGGGAAAGGAAATAGTTAATCAAGTCCAGGAAGCACAGACAGTCCCATACAGGATAAATCCAAGAAGAAACACTCAAAGACACATATTAATCAAACTGTCAAAAATTAAATACAAAGAAAACATATTAAAAGCAGCAAGGGAAAAGAAAAAGAAAAAACACACAAGGGAATCCCCATAAGATTAACAGCTGATCATTCAGCAGAAACTGTGCAAGCCAGAAGGGAGTGGCTGGACATATTTAAAGTAATGAAGGAGAAAAACCTACAACCAAGATTATTCTACCCAGTAAGGATCTCATTCAGATTTGATGGAAAAATTAAAACCTTTACAGACAAGCAAAAGCTAAGAAAATTCAGCACCACCAAACCAGCTTTACAACAAATGCTAAAGGAACTTCTCTAGGCAGGAAACACAAGTGAAGGAAAAGACCTACAATAACAAACCCAAACAATCAAGAAAATGGTAATAGGAACATACATATCGATAATTACTTTAAATGTAAAGGGATTAAATGCTCCAACCAAAAGACATAGACTTGCTGAATGGATACAAAAACAAGACCCATATATATGCTGTATACAAGAGACAAACTTCAGACCCAGGGACACATACAGACTGAAAGTGAGGGGATGGAAAAAGATATTCCATGCAAATGGAAATCAAAAGAAAGCTGATTCTCATATCAGACAAAATAGACTTTAAAACGCAGACTATTACAAGGGACAAAGAAGGACACTACATAATGATCAAGGGATCAATCCAAGAAGAAGATATAACAATTGTCAATATTTATACACCCAACATGGGAGCACCTCAATACATAAGGCAAATGCTAACAGCCATAAAAGGGGAAATTAGCAGTAACACATTCATAGTAGGGGACTTTAACACCCCACTTTCAACAATAGAAAGATCATCCAAAATGAAAATAAATAAGGAAACACAAGCTTTAAATGACACATTAAACAAGATGCACTTAATTGATATTTAGGACATTCCATCCAAAAACAACAGAATACACTTTATTCTCAAGTGCTCACGGAAGATTCTCCAGGATAGATCATATCTTGGGTCACAAATCAAGCCTTGGTAAATCTGATAAAATTGAAATCATATCAAGTATATTTTCTGACCACAACACTATGAGACTAGATACCAATTACAGGAAAAAATCCATAAAAACTACAAACACATGGAGGCTAAATAATACATTACTTAATAACCAAGAGATCACTGAAGAAATCAAAGAGGAAATCAAAAAATACCTAGAAACAAATGAGAATGAAAACACAACCACCCAAAACCTTTGGGATGCAGCAAAATTAGTTCTAAGAGGGAAGTTTATAGCAATAGAATCCTACCTTAAGAAACAAGAAACATCCCAAATAAACAACCTAACCTTACACCTAAAGCAATTAGAGAAAGAAGAACAAAAATACCCCAAAGTTAGCAGAAGGAAAGAAATCATAAAGATCAGATCAGAAATAAATGAAAAAGAAATGAAGGAAATGATAGCAAAGATCAATAAAACTAAAACTTGGTTCTTTGAGAAGATAAATAAAATTGATAAACTATTAGCCAGACTCAACAAGAAAAAAAAGGAGAAGACTCAAATCAATAGACTTAGAAATAAAAAAGGAGAAGTAATAACTGACACTGCAGAAATACAAAGGATCATGAGAGATTACCACAAGCAACTCTATAGCAATAAAATGGACAAACTGGAAGAAATGGACAAATTCTTAGTAATGCACAACCCTCCGAGACTGAACCAGGAAGAAATAGAAAATATGAACAGACCAATCACAAGTAATGAAATTGAAACTGTGATTAAAACTCTTCCAACAAACAAAAGCCCAGGACCAGATGGCTTCACAGGTGAATTCTATCAAACATTTAGAGAATAGTTAACACCTATCCTTCTCAAACTCTTCCAAAGTATAACAGAGGGAGGAACACTCCCAAACTCATTCTACGAGGCCACCATCACCCTGATACCAACACCAGACAAAGATGTCACAAAGAAAGACTACTACAGGCCAATATCACTGATGAACATAGATGCATAGATACAAAAATCCTCAACAAAATACCAGCAAACAGAATGCAACAGCACATGAAAAGGATCATACACCATGATCAAGTGGGGTTTATCCCAGGAATGCAAGGATTCTTCAATATATGCAAATCAATCAATGTGATACACCATATTAACATATTGAAGGAGAAAAACCATATGATAATCTCAATAGATGCAGAGAAAGCTTTCGACAAAATTCAATGCCCATTTATGATAAAAACCCTCTAGAAAGTAGGCATAGAGGGAACTTTCCGCAACATAATAAAGGCCATATATGACAAACCCATAGCCAACATCGTCCTCAATGGTGAAAAACTGAAACCATTTCCACTAAGATCAGGAACAAGACAAGGTTGCCCACTCTCACCACTCTTATTCAACATAGTTTTGGAAGTTTTAGCCACAGCAATCAGAGAAGAAAAAGAAATAAAAAGAATCCAAATTGGAAAAGAAGAAGTAAAGGTGTCTCTGTTTGCACATGACATTATACTATACATAGAGAATCCTAAAGACTCTACCAGAAAACTACTAGAGCTAATTAATGAATTTGGTAAAGTAGCAGGATACAAAATTAATGCACAGAAATCTCTTTCATTCCTATACATTAATGATGAAAAATCTGAAAGGGAAATTAAGGAAACACTCCCATTTACCATTGCAACAAAAAGAATAAAATATCCAGGAATAAACCTACCTAAGTAGACAAAAGACCTGTGTGCAGAAAATTATAAGACACTGATGAAAGAAATTAAAGATGATGCAAATAGATGGAGAGATATACCATGTTTTTGGATTGGAAGATACAACATTGTGAAAATGACTATATTACCCAAAGCAATCTACAGATTCAATGCAATGTCTGTCAAATTACCAACGGCATTTTTCACAGAACTAGAACAAAAAAATTCACAATTTGTATGGAAACACAAAAGACCCCAAATAGCCAAAGCAATCTTGAGAAAGAAAAATGGAGCTGGAGGAATCAGGCTCCCTGACTTCAGACTATACTACAAAGCTACAGCAATCTAGACAGTATGGTACTGGCACAAAAACAGAAATATAGATCAATGGAACAGGATAGAAATCCCAGAGATAAACCCACGCACATATGGTTCACCTTATCTTTGATAAAGGAGACAAGAATATACAGTGGAGAAAAGACAGCCTCTTCAATAAATGGTGCTGGGAAAACTAGACAGCTATATGCAAAGGAATGAAATTAGAACACTCCCTAATACCATATACAAAAATAAACTCAAAATGGATTAAAGACCTAAATGTAAGGCCAGACACTATCAAACTCTTAGAGGAAAACAAAGGCAGAACACTCTATGACATAAATCACAGCAAGATTCTTTTTGACCCACCTCCTAGAGAAATGGAAATAAAAACAAAAATAAACAAATGGGACCTAATGAAACTGCAAAGCTTTTGAACAGCAAAGGAAACCATAAACAAGACGAAAAGACAACCCTCAGAATGGAAGAAAATATTTGCAAATGAAGCAACTGACAAAGGATTCATCTCCAAATTTTACAAGCAACTTATGCAGCTCAATATCAAAAAAACAAAAACCCAACCCCAAAATGGGCAGAAGATCCAAATAGACATTTCTCCAAAGAAGATATACAGATTGCCAACAAACACATGAAAGAATGCTCAACATCATTAATCATTAGAGAAATGCAAATCAAAGCTATAATGAGATATCATCTCACACTTGTCAGAATGGCCATCATCAAAAAATCTACAAACAATAAATGCTGGAGAGGGTGTGGAGAAAAGGGAACCCTTTTGCATTGTTGGTGGGAATGTGAATTGATACAGCCACTATGGAGAACAGTATGGAGGTTCCTTAAAAGACTAAAAATAGAACTACCGTATGACCCACCAATCCCACTACTGGGCACATACCCTGAGAAAACCATAATTCAAAAGGAGTCATGTACCAAAATGTTCATTGCAGCTCTATTTACAATAGCCAGGACATCGAAGCAACCTAAGTGTCCATCCACAGGTGAATGGATAAAGAAGATGTGGCACATATATACAATGGAATATTACTCAGCCATAAAAAGAAATGAAATTGAGTTATTTGTAGTGAGATGGATGGACCTAGAGTGTGTCATACAGAGTGAAGTAAGTCAGAAAGAGAAAAACAAATACCGTATGCTAACACATATAAATGGAATCTAAAGAAAAGAAAATGGTCATGAAGAACCTAGGGGCAAGATGGGAATAAAGACACAGACCTACTAGAGAATGGACTTGAGGATACAGGGAGGGGGAAGGGTAAGCTGGACAAAGTGAAAGAGTGGCATGGCCATATATACACTACCAAATGTAAAATAGATAGCTAGTGGGAAGCAGCCGCATAGCACAGGGAGATCAGCTTGGTGCTTTGTGACCACCTTGAGGGGTGGGATAGGGAGGGTGGGAGGGAAGGAGACGCAAGAGGGAAGAGATATGGGGACATATGTATATGTATAACTGATTCACATTTTTATAAAACAGAAACTAACACACCATTGTAAAGCAATTATATTCCAATAAAGATGTTTAAGAAAAAAAAAGAAGTAACAAAAAAAAAAAAAGAAAGAAAATGCCTGCCAGTGCAGGGGACATGGGTTTGATCCCTGGTCCGGGAAGATCCCACATGCTGCGGAGCAACTAAGCCCGTGCACCACAACTACAGAGCCTGCGCTCTAGAGCCCACAAGCCACAACTACTGAAGCCCTGACAACCAAGTAGCAATGAGCATCCTTAGCACTCACTGTGGTCTCTAAATATTATTTCTCTCTAAAATGAACCAGTGCTCCTCAGAGAAATAGGTATTTGAAGATCTGGCAAAAGAAATGTCAAAGACAAATCTGGGGCATCGTGTCATGACTGTGAAATCAAGAATCTATCAGACTATTGGGAGTATGTCAATGGACATAAGAGCCTATCTGGAGGGGCTCTCATTGGCCAAAGCAAGATTAATTTGAGCATTAAGAATATTCACTGAAATAGATTGAAAGAAATCACACAAAATATATGACATCTCTAAGTTCAAAATGATACTTTTAAAATCTCATTGGTTTCCTTCAACTCATTATGCTGAAAACTAATAAAGAATAAGATTTAAGCATTTACTTGCCTTACCTGCATGGATTAGATTTCAGGGAAATAAAATAGCATGGAAAAGTTCTTTTATATAAAAGAATCATAGCAAAGGAATGATAGCATTAGAAGTTCAAGAATTTGCAGTCCCTAATGAAATAGTATATCCATGTCAGTGTTTCTCAACTTACTTTTCATTATCACCTCCCTAAGGAGTCTTTTTAGACTTTTTTTCTCCCTAATCACACCCTACTCCCATGAAATTTTAATACCACAAATATACTGTATACCTACCTATGTAGTATATGTTCTCCTATGCTTTATGCATAGGAAAAAACAAGATTTTTTCTAACCCCATCCAAGAACAATATTTTGCATCATCACCCCACTGAGAATGCGTGGTCTAGACAATAATCATTGATGGTATGATGGTGAACTTTACTGCAGTGAGATCCACTGACACCATCTGAACTTGCTAATCATTCTTAAAAGCGTTGAACAGTAGACATGATACAAAGCAATAGGAAATAAACAGCACTACCAATGAGTAACACTTGCAAACAAAAAGAAAAGAATAAATTTGATTCTAACCAAGCCTTTAACTCGAACTGGTTTAGAGGAAATACAAAGATAGACAAGCATGTTAAATACAGCAGGTGGAAACAGTTAAACCTAGAATATGCAAAGTTTTACAGGAGAAATGACCCAGTTTCTTCAATAAATGGAAAATATGAAAAAGAAAAGAGGGAGAAGGAACCCTTGTAGATAAAGAAATTTAGGAGACATGTCAACTAAATGCTGTATGTGGGTCTTATTGAACACAATTTAGACATTAGATGATATTAAGGAATTGTTACTAATTTTGTTGAGTGTCATAATGCATTGTGGTTATGATTTTTAAAGGTCTTCATCTCTTAGAAAGTAATACTATTGTATTTATGGGTGGAATCATATGATGTCTTGAATTTGACTTAAACTATTTCAGCCCTCCCATCCCCCTGCCAAAAAAAAAGAAAGTTTGGGATATAAATTGAGGAAACATGGAACTTCCCTGGTGGTCCAGTGGTTAAGAGTCTACCTACCAATGCAGGGGACACGGGTTCAAGCCCTGGTCTGGGAAGATCCCACATGCCTCGGAGCAACTAAGCCACAACTACTGAGCCTGTGCTCTAGAGCCCACACACCACAACTACTGAAGCCCGCATGCCACAACTACTGAAGTCCATGCACCTAGAGCCCGTGCTCCGCAACAAGAGAAGCCACCGCAGTGAGAAGCCCGCGTATCGCAACGAGGAGTGGCCTCTGCTCATGGCAACTAGAGAAAGCCCACATGCAGCAACGAAGACCCAATGCACCCAAAACTAAATAAATAAATAATAAAAATAAATTATAAAAAAATATTTAAAAAAAAGAAATTGAGGAAACAAGAAAAGCAGATGTTAAAAATTGTCAATTTGTGTGATGATACAGGGAGGTGCCCTTATATTATTCTCATCTCTACTTCTTAGTATGTTAGAAAGCTTTCATAATAAAAAGGTCTTTTTTTAAATTGTTATTTGCTTAACTGAAACATTCAAAACTAAATATAAAATAAAGAGGACAGCTAACTGGTACTTCATGGGAATTAGAGGCCAGTGCTTTCAAATATTCTCATTTTTCAAAAAGCTTGAAATTGGGTTTTTATGGAAACGCTCCCAATTTTTAAGTGTTAGCAGCAAATTCTGCATTTTTAAAGATCCCTGAACAACCTCATTGTGGATCCAGTGTAACTTGTGAGCCCTTCATCTGGGACTTAGGGAAAAAAGCCAAACCTCATTGCTCTGATTAAAAGTAGTCCTTTCCACACTGGGAATAACTTGTCTGCTTTTAGTTTTAAACCTCATGGTTATTTTTGAAATGTCACTTTATTTTCCAAAGGCCAACTGAAACAATTGATCTTAAAAATGCATTTCCAGGTCTCATTTTCCCACTGTGCCTGAAAGCACTACCGCTGCTCAGTCCTCCCTGTCCCAATTTCCCTGTGACACTGCCGCTGTCCCCTGGGCCTCCTTGGCTCTCCTCCACCCCCATCGCCACCCCGCCACTTTTTCTTTAATTGAAGTATAGTTAATTTACAATGTTGTGTTAGTTTCATGTGTACAGCAAAGTAATTCAGTTATACATGTATGTTTTTCATATTCTTTTCCATTATAGGTTATTACAAGCTATTGAATATAGTTCCCTGTGCTATACAGTAGGACCTTGTTGTTTATTTATTTTATATATAGTAGTGTGTATCTGTTGATCCCAAACTCCTACTTTGTCCCTCCCTCCCCGCCACCACTTTCCTCTTTAAAACTCTAAGTTTGTTTTCTATGTCTCTGAGTCTATTTCTGTTTTGTAAATAAGTTCATTTGTATCATTTTGATTAGATTCTACGTATAAGTGATATCATATATTTGTCTTTCTCTGTTGGACTTACTTCACTCAGTATGGTAATCTCTAGATCCATCCATGTTGCTGCAAATGGCAATATTTCATTCTTTTTTATAGCTGAGAAATATTCCATTGACTATATACCACATCTTCTTTCTCCATTCATCTGTTGATGGGCACTTAGCTTGCTTGGCTATGAACACTGGGGTGCATATATCTTTTCAAATTAGAGTTTTCTCTAAATATATGCCCAGGAGTGGTATTGCTGGATTATATGGTAGCTGTATTTTTAGTTTTTTAAGGAACCTCCATAGTGTTCTCCATAATGCTGCTCCAATTTACAGTCCCACCAATGGTGTAAGAGTGTTCCCTTTTCTCCACACCGTCTCCAGGATTTATTATTTGTAGACTTTTTGATGATGGTCATTCTGACCAGTGTGAGGTAGTACCTCATTGTAGTTTTGATTGGCATTTCTCTAATAATTAGTGATGTTGAACATCTTTTCATGTGCCTGTTGGCCATCTGTATGTCCTCTTTGGAGAAATGTCTATTTAGGTCTTTTACTCATCTTTTGATTGGGTTGTTTTGTTTTTTGATATTGAGCTATATGAGCTATTTGTATATTTTGGAAATTACAAATGCAAAACGATGGACCCTTGTTGGTTGCATCATTTGCAAATATTTTCTCCCAGTCCATATGTTGTCTTTGCATTTTGTTCCTTTGCTGTGCAAGAGTTTACATGTTTGATTAGGTCTCATTTGTTTACTTTTGCTTTTATTTCTTTTGCCTTTCCTCATCCCCCTTTTAATGCTCTTTCCTCCCTCCTCTTTGTCCCCCCAGTCCACACAAGATGGGGCTCCCATTTCGTCTTGCACACTCCCATGGGCAGGCCCTGTGATTTGCGTTACCCTCATCATTCCCATGATTCCTAAGTCCCCCTCTCCAGCCCACCCTCCTGATAATCTTCCAAGACGCCTCAGTGACATCTCAACCGCACAGTGTTCTGACCAGGCGCACCATCTTTCTTTCCCTGCCGCTCCCCTCTCCTGCAGTCGCTGTGAACAGCGCTGCCATGCTCAGAAACCATAACTTGGGATATCAAATACCTGTATGATTTCAAATGTGGGTCTATGTTTTTTTCATTTATTCATTTAATAAACACTTATTGAATGCCTACCATGTGCCAGGCACTGTCTGGGCACTGGAGACATGAGAACAAGACTTTGCTCTGATGCAGCTGACAATATAAAGACAACTCCATGATATATTAGCAGGGCAAGGTGATAGAGAGTGACTTTGAGCAGGTGACTTTGGAGCAGACCCCTGGACGAAGTGGGGAGTCAGCCATGTGGATATTTGGGGAAGAGGATTCCAGGCAGAGGAAACAGCATGTACAAAGGCCCCGAGGCAGCAGTGAACCGAAAGCAGGCCAGGAAGGCTGGAACTGAGTGAGTGAGAGGGGATGGTGAGCCAAGGGATTAGAGAAGTGGCAAGGAGCTGGATGCTGCAGGATCTTAGCAGTCATGGGAAAGGCTCTGGGTTTAGTTCTAGTGCAGTTGGAGGCCATTGGAGGGCCTTGGGCAAAGGGATGACATTATCTCAATGGACATTTATGTCATATCTCTCTGGTTTCTGGTTGGAGAATAAACTGTAGGAGGACAAGAAACAAGGAGATCAGTGAACCAGCATTTCCATGAGACCCTATTCTCAGAGATTCCTTGCTCTCACCTGGACTGTTTATTGCACTCTAAAAATGTCTGTGGTTATTATCACTGGGAAGTGAATGCCAGTGTATTCCGAAGGCCCTGGATGACCCGTTTAGAACTGGGTACCTGCACCAAACTTCAGAGCTCCTGATTGTGTGGTGTCCATGATGGCCCCCAGGGGTACCACTTCAGTTGTCACAAGCTAAGAAGGTGAGAAGCTGAGTTCTGCCTGGATCGGGGCCCTTGCCTGGATCTCTCTTCCCTGAGTCATTCTGTCATCTAGATCCTTCTCTTACTTTGGGTCTTAGCCTAAGTATGAGCGTTCAGAGGCTTCTCCTCTGACACCCTATATATGTCGAGCCCACCTGTTATTCTCTGCCACCATGGCCTGTCCATTTTCATAGCACTTATCACATGTCACATTCATGCATGTGCTTGCATTCTATTGATAGATCATGACCTGTCTTGCCCTACTAGACTGGAGAACCAGGTCTACCATATTGCAAGCATGAGAAGGAAAGAGATTCTCAGAGAGGCCGCCTGGAAGTCCTGACAAACAGAGCTGGGGCATCCAGCCTGGAACTGTCAACCTCCAGATTTCCTGTCAGACGAGGACATTAAAAAAACCCCAACGTTTTGCCACTTTTGTTAGGTATTTTGTTCACATAGCCAAAAGCATCTCAGTGGATACACCTCATTTTACAGAAGAGGAAACTGAGTCTCTGCTGAATGATGTCGCCGAAGAACCATCCCTGCCTTCCCCCTTGCTATTCTTTCCACTGACGTGCCTACTTCTCCCTGACACTATATCCTCCAGGCAAGGACAGACTTGTCCTTGAAGGCCCCCTCCCAAGCCCTCTCTTCTGAGAAACCTTTGCTCCCACCAACCATTGGTATCTCCCCCACCTGGAGGATTGCTTGTGATGGCCCAGCAGCACCAGCAGTGCAGACATTCCTTCTAGAGAGAGAGGACTTCAACATTTGCATTTTTAAAAGCCATAATTATTTTTCCATGCTGCAATTAGTGATAAGTATTTTATTTTCTGCTGAATCTACGCCAAAAAAGCAGCTCATTCCCCCAGAGTCCTCAAAGGTAGCCCTGTGCCCTGGGGACTCTCCAGGCCTGCAGGGGAGGAAGGGCCTCTTCTGTGCTCACTTAGAGATCACATCCTGAGGGTGCTGAGGTTGCTCTGGGCCCAGCTACAGCTACCTGGCTGTGACCCTGGGCAAGTCACCTCTCTCTAAGCTTTGGATGCTTCCTCAGCAAAGTGAGGCTGTTGGACTCAGCAGATCTTCCCGTCCCAGCCTCTGGGGACATCATTCTGAGTCTGTGAGGCATCAAGGAACTGTCCATTGAATTCTGAGCTCATTTCTCTAGTCAACTGTGCTCTCTCCCCAGGAACTGAGGGAGAGCCCAGGACTAGATGGAATTTCATGGATAGGTTATTGTGGGGAAAACTTCATCTGTGCAGCATTTTCCCCTCTTGTTTTTCATCAAGTCCTCTCAAGGACCCTGGGACATGGGGAAAGAATAGTCTTTTCAACAGATTTTGCTGGGACAACTGGATATCCACATGGAAAGGAATTAAGTTGGACCCCTACGTCACCCCATATAGAAAAATTAACTCAAAATGGACCAAAGACCTACATATAAGTGATAGAACTATAGAACTCTTATATTTACATAGGGGTAAATATTTGTGATCTTGTACTAGCCAGAGATGTCTTAGGCATGACACCAAAGGCACAGACAATGACAATAACAAAAATAGATAAATTGGACTTTATCAAAATTATAAACTTTTGTGCTTCAAAGAACACTATCAAGAAAGTGAAAAGACAACCCACAGAATAGGATAAAATATTTGCAGATCTTATATCTGATAAAGGACTTATATCTAGAATATATAAAGAACACTTACAACTCAGTAATAAAAATATGAATAACCCAATTAAAAAATGGGCAAAGAACTTAAGTAGACATTCGTTCAAAGAAGATATACAAGTGGCCAATAAGCACATGAAAGGATGCTCAACATCATTAGTTATCACAGAAATGTAAGTCAAAATCACAATGAGATACCACTTCACAACCACTAGGTTGGCTAGAATAAAAAAGATGGACAGTAAGTGTTGGCTCATGAGGAGGTGGAAGCTTGGAACTCTCATAGCACTGTTGATAAAAACGTAAAATGGTGCAGCTGCTTTGGCAAACAATCTGGCAGTTCCTCCAAAAGTTAAATATAGAGTCACCACATGACCCAGAAATTCCATTCCTAGGAATATACTCAGGAGAATTGAAAACATATGTCCACACAAAAACTTGAACATACATGTTCATAGGATAACTTATGCATAGTAGCTAAGAAGTGGAAACAATCCAAAAGTCCATCAACTGATTGATGGATAAACAAAATGTGGTATATCCATACAATGGGACATTATTTGGCAATAAGAAGAAATGAAGTTCTGATTTATGGTACAATACGGGTGAATTAAAAACTTTATGGTAAGTGAAAGAAGCCAGACACAAAAGACCATTTACTATATGATTTCATTTGTATGAAATGTCCAGACTAGACCGATTGCTAGAGACTACTCACTTCCAGGTGGTGGGGGAAGGAGGAAATGGGGAGTGACCGCTAATGGGAATGGGACATCTTTTGGGGATGATGAAAGGTTCTGGAATTAGATAGTGGTGATGGTCGCACAACCTTGTGAATCTACTAAAAACCACTGAACTGTACACTCATAAAGGGTAAATTTTATGGGATGCAAATTATATCTTAATTTTAAAAAAAGAACCCTGGGAGATACAGGGTTCTCTCTCTGCCCTGGCCTGTCTATACTTCCTCTGCCCACACTCTAATGCCAGCTCCACCCTGAATTGAAGTTGTGGCCCTGGGACTAGCCCTCTCTTGCCCCACTGGGCACCCAGAGTGCTACTTTTAAAGTGCAAATAACGTCTTGTCCCTGCCCTAGGTAAAGCGCTCTCATTGCATTGGAATCAAATCTAGTCTTCCTGTGGCCTACAGGGCCCTGCGTGATTTTTCCCCTGCCTGCCTTGACCTCACCCTCACTCCTCTTCCCCCTCATCACCATGTTCTGGACACACTGGCCTTCTCTGTGCTCCTCAAGCTCCAGGCTTGTTCCTATTTTGCAGCCTTTAGCTGGCTATTCTCTCTGTCAAGATTCCTGTTCCCACAGATCTCTGCATGAATCTAGCACGGTACCTGGCATGTAGTAAGATCTCGATTGTATGTGTTGAATGAATAAACAAATTGTCGTGCATCTGCCACTTACCAGGGGTGTGCCCTTGTTGTCAAGGTGCCTGACTGTCCCAAGCCTCTGTTTCTTAACCTGTAGAATGGGACCTCATAGGACCAGTTATGGGAACTCAGTGAGATGATACACAGAAAACCCAAACAGTAACTTCTTTACTTATGGAGTAAAATGCCCAAGTAGGAGGGACGTCTTTTGTGGTTTGAGGGGAATATGTGAATACTGGACCCCAGAGTAAATTTTGCATCTAGGTCCCCATCATCAAAGGCAACCCCATGAAGGGGCCAGGCCGCTTATGGACTTGGGGTTACATCACAACTCACAACCCATGGAGAGAGGGGTCCAAGGTGGGAAACACGTCTGATTCACCTCTGTGTCCCGGTGGTACCACTGAGAGACAGACCCAGATTCCGCACCCTCAGGACCATGACCCCAGTGGCCACCCAAAAATGGATCCTCCTGCAGAAGTGGTTACGACCTATGAAGTGGGTCCTTGAAACATACCCAACACCTTGCTGTGAGCTTTCTTGCCTGGAACAGGCAGATTGGGAAGCAGGGCTCCCACTTTGGGGAAAAGTAGAGGACCTTTTGGAAGGCATCCACCTTTGAAGGCCCATCGTGGGAAAGCGATGGGCGTGTTGTCTGCAGCTGAGCCCCAGGGAGCCCCAAGACCAGGCCACATCTGACTGGGACCTAAAAACAGCCCTGCCACCCGGCAAGCTGGGCTGGGCTGGCAACCAGGCCAGCTGTTCTGAGACCCACTGGAAGCAGGCCACTGGGGTGCTTCTGTGGTCTGCATCCTGGTGCCGCCTGCCCCATAAAAATACAATGCTTTTCACCGCCCTGGACAAAGCACTGAATGTACTTTCCCTTTCGGAGCTTCAACTTCTTCCTCCAGGGCAATGGAATTGAACAGAGTGTTCTGTCTCCAGTCGGTTGAGGAGGAAAGATTTGATGTTCTGGGAGGACTCTGGAGGCTGTGTCCTGGAGAGTGGCAGGCAGGCCTAGATCAGACGCCATTTTGGCTTTTATCAGGTGTGCCACAGCGGACAGGTCATTGACCTCTCTGAACCTCTTTCCTCATTTAAATTGGGGACATAAAGCTCCAGTCCACAGAACTGTCTAAAGGACTAAGATGCTGTATATAATGACTCCCACAGACAAAAGTTTAGAAGCTATTATAGGAAAATTGTCATCAATAGTGGAATAGGAAAAACCTTTTTTGGATAATATACAAAAAAAGCACAAAGCACAAGGGAAAGGAGTTGGTTTGACTAAAATGTAAAACTTCTGAGTGAAAATGGCTAACCAGAAAGTGAAATTGATTAGTCAAAGGCAGGGAAAATGTATTTGCAATACATAACCAACAAAAGATTGATATACAGAATACTCTAAAGAATTCCTATAAATCAAGAAGAAAAAAAGCAGACAACTGTATGAAAAATGGGCAAAATGACCAAGAAATTCACAGAAGAGGAAAATAAAAGGGCCAAAACACAAACGAAAAGATGCCTGACTTCATTAGTTATCGGGGAGATGTAAATACTAAGTTACAAAATACTAATTCACACCTGTCAGATTGGCAAAATTTAAAAAGTCTGACCACCTTAGCATGATAAAGTTGGAGTAAAACAGTGAGGTAATCAACCATGAGTAAGATTGTAAAGGCATATCTGACCCATCAATTTATTTTGAAACACCTCTAGTCACAGGTAGTGACAAAAACAAGCTAAAAACTGAGTCTTCCTCTACTGTTTCCAAGCAAAACAGAGGCCGAACCCAGAGGTGTTCTTGCTGAATAAATGCAACGGAGGCAACATAGGAAGGAATCTGGAACCAGAATGAGCAACTACCTAATGGCACCTTTGTCCACAAGAAGGATGTGACCTTTTCTTACGTTCTCAAGAGGAACTTACCCATAGTTGCCTGAGAGCACTTTCCCTCCATCATCTAAACTCCAGAGACACTAGCTCTGATTAACATAAGCTGTATTTGTAATTTCCCAAATGAATACCAAAGTTAGACAAGAGTCAGGGTGGCAAGAAAGATAACACTTAAGGAAAATTAACACGTATTTTCTGCAAACCTAGCAATAATTGCTCAATGGCCTTTCCCCATTGGACTGCAAGGTCCTTAAGAGCAGCAGTAATAATAATTAATAACTTCTCATGTTGCGTTAAAAAAAAAAAAGTCTGACCATACAAGTGTTCAGAAGATGTGAAACAACCAGAGCTCTTATACACGAGTGAGGGGTATAAATTAATATAACTAATTTGGAACAGTTTGGCATTATCTAGAAAATTTGAACATACATATATCATGTGAACCAACAATTCTGCTCTTAAGTATATACCCCAGAAAATCTTGGGCACCTACATACCAGGAAAAATGTGCATAAAATAATTGTGATAACCCCAAACTGGCAAACAACTGTACATCAACTGCAGAAGGGAGGGGTTAGCAAACTTTTTCTGCAAAAGGCTAAATAGTAAATATTTAGGCTCTGTGGGCCATACATTCCCTGCCACAACTAATCAACTCTCCTTCGGAGAGTGAACACAGCCATAGACAATATGAAAATGAATGGGCTGGGCTGTGTTCTAATAAAACTTTATTTATAAACTACAGGCATTCGGTTGGATTTGGCCCCATGGGCAGTAGCTTGCAGACCCCTGGTTGAATGATCATATAAATTGTGGTATATTCATACAATGGAATAATACTTTCCAACAAAAAAGTTACAGAACAACATGGATGAACCTTAAAAAGGTATTTTTGAGCAAAAGAAGTCAGATATAAGAGGACACATATTTTTCATTCTATTTATAGAAAACTCAAAAGCAGGCATTAAGTTGGAGTGTTTAAGAATGCATAACTAAATAACAGAAGTATGAAGAACATTAATGTAGCTCTTACCATAAAAGGCAGGACAATGGTTACGTTTGGCAGGGATGGAAGGGTGTGTAATTGAAAAGGGTAGGGTCTACGGCCATATCACCCTGAAAGCACCCGATCTTGTCTGATCTCAGAAGCTAAGCAAGGTTGGGCCTGGTTAGTACCTGGATGGGAAAGGGGTGGGCTTCTGGGGCACTGACCAGTTTTCGTTTCTTGGCCTGGGTGGTGGTTACATGGATGTTCATTTTAGAACAATTCATTAAACTGTACATTTGTATTGCATGTACCTTTCTGAACATGTATTACTTTTCAACACAAAAAAGTTTTAAAAATATGAGAACTTCTAATGTTGATTCTCACATCCCAGTGTATTTTCCTGCACTCTGTGAGAGCAAATTTCCCTGGTGAGGGTAGCTGCCTAGAGCCCAGCAGAGAATTTCCGGGACAAGAAAGCATAGGGGGGAACATAATCACTTAAGCCCTAAGGAATTACCCTGGGGCCTTTGCCCTATGTAGGGAGGGGGGAAAGAAGGTTTCAGCCTTATTTAAGGGAGAAGCCCCAGAGTTATGGCAAAAACCTAGTGTCTGAGCCAGAATTGGAAAGAGAAATGGCCCCTGCCAACCTGCTCCTATGTCAGCCTCTTTGGGTTCTTTTAACACTGAGTCGGGGGTGGCAGGGTTTTGAAGGGCTGTTTCTCTGGCTGCATAGACCCACTGTTCCTAGTCCTCGGGTGACTCGTGGCAAATGCTAAACATGTGTGCACACATGTGTTTTTCTGCATGCATTCACATTTGTGTACACACCAAGCATTTGAAACAGGCCTTTCAGATAGCTACCAGATCATATGGTGTTGAAATTATCTTGAAAAACATGTTGGCACCCAAGAACTGAAAACATGTCCCAACTTTTACCCAATATTTCTACACCCAGGATTGTTTCCTCATGATATCGGAAATATGAAATAAATATTTGCAGAAAATTGTTCATCCCTATGTCATCAACACCAGTGAAAACTTGGAAACTACTTAGCATTCAAATATAGAAATGATTAAGTCAACCAATTCCAGACACATGATGAAAAATATTATGGTCATTAAAATTCTATTTAGGGAGAGATGGTAATAACCGGGAGGGGAATAGGATACAAAATTGAAATTACAGGATGATTAGGAGTTCGACAACAACAAAACCTTATACTCAGAAAAATACCATAGAAGGGAATCCAATAAAATAGTAAAGAGCCATCTTCAGCGGGCAGGAATGAAATAGGATGATTTTTTCTTTATAATTTTCTAGAAGAAATTTTCCTAAATTATCAAAACAATTTGATTATTTTTTAAAAAATTGTAGAAAAGTAGGTGAATACAACTATGTATAAGGAAGATAAAAATCATGAAGTTTGGTGTCATGGGACAGGAGAGTGAAAAGGGAAACTGAGGCACCGAGCGGGCAAGGAGAGGAAGTTACCGCTTGTTGAGTCCTTTTTTATGGTTTACATATCTCAACATCAGGCAGCTAGTGGGGGCCCAAACCAGGGTTTCTGTGCTCCAGATCTGTGCTCTTACCCACTGATCACCTGCCCCCCAAAAATCATCATCACTGTCATCATCATCATCGTCATCATTATCACCATCACCATCATTGCTGTCCATTTCTTCAATTCAAAGACACTTCTTTTTCAAATTTCAACATTTCTGAAATTTCATACCATTGATATGACAGCTTTTTTCTCTCCAAAAGCCTATTAAATCAATGATTCATCTATAATCACTGCTTCCATAGAACCAAGAAAATACTGTAATTGCTGATTGTTATTTGAGCAGTTATTTTGTGCCAGGGACTATACATAAGTTCATCAGCTCCCTACAGCAGCTCTCTAAAGGAAACATTTCATGTAATACTTCAGCAATGAAGAATGAGGCTCAGAGAAAGGCATAATATGTCCAAGGCCACCCAGGAAGTAAATGGCTGAGCCAGGATTTGACCTGCTAAGTGTCACGCACTCCGGTCTGTCTCCTCCAAAACTTTCCTCCTTTGCCACTCCACTGTCTCCACCTCACACCCTCCTGTTCCCTGGACCTGGTTCCCTGAGCCACAGAGGGGAAACACACTTCTCCACCCAACACACTGCTAAGAGTAGAGCAGTTCTCTGTACTCATTGAATAAATCATTCTAAATTGACTCATCACATCTCCTTCTGGGGGACCACCCATCCTCCATGGGCAATCACTTTGTTTCCAGTCGAGTTGACTCTACCCCTTCCATAGACATGTGACGTAAGCCAGGCCAATCAGAATGTCGTATTCCCTTAATCATGGTGATTAGGTCAGAGATGGGCACCTGATCCACTTAGAGCCAATGAGATGCCCTTAGCCCATTTCTGTGAACTTAAGAAATATGCCGTGGCTCTTCCTGCCTAGAGAGGAATTAGAGAGAAGGTGGAAGAGCTGGAACTGCTGTAGCCTTCTTATGATATGAGGCCTGGTAAAAAAGCATAGCAAAGAGAAGGGGAGAGAAAGAAACTGGGTACCAGATCAAGTCATGCCCACCAGTAATCATACCCCATCTGTGCTGGTTTAGGTAAGATGTTCTCTGCTAAAAACTCTTCAGCAGGTCCCAAGTGTCTGGTAACAATGTCCAAACTCCACCCTTTGGCATCCAAGGCCTTCCTCATCTGGCTTCAATCTGCAGTTCCAGCTTCCAGGCTCTGCACTTCTCCCTGTCATCCAATGTTCCATCTGCTTTACACCACTCACCCTTCAGCAACAAACCAGCAATTTTCCTTCTTCTTTTTTTTTTTTTTTGCGGTACGCGGGCCCCTCACTGTTGTGACCTCTCCCGTTGCGGAGCACAGGCTCCGACGCGCAGGCTCAGCGGCCATGGCTCACGGGCCCAGCCGCTCTGCAGCATGTGGGATCCTCCCGGACCGGGGCACGAACCCGTGTCCCCTGCATCGGCAGGCGGACTCTCAACCACTGTGCCACCAGGGAAGCCCAATTTTCCTTCTTCTTAAAAGCTTTTGTATATGCTGTACCTTCTGCTTCAAATGGCATTCTTTACACGCAGACATGCACACAGAATAAAACTTCCTAACAGTCTTAGATGTCCAAAGACAGTGAGTTTCCATCACGGGGTATCACAGGCAGAAAGAAGGGCATTCAGAGGGGATGTTACAGAGAGAATTCAAGACAACAAATAGGGTTTGCTTCAGTTCAGGATTTCTCCAGTCTGGGGGTTGATGACTTACCTATGTCAAAGTCACCAGGGGGTGATTATCAAAAGATAGATTCACAGATCAAAACTTTAGCCCAGACCTACAGAACCAGAATCTCTGGGGATGGGCCCCAGGAATCTTCCCCTTTCTCAAGATCTCTATTCTAGGGATAAGGAAGATATGGTATCTAACTGTCTGTCTATCTACATGGCTGAGTAATATTCTATTGTATATATATAAAAAGATGAAATAATGCCATTTGCAGCAACATGGTTGGACCTAGAGATTATAATACTGAGTGAAGTTAGTCTAGCAGAGAAAGACAAATATCATATGATATCAATCATATGTGTAATCTAAAAAAAATGATACAAATGAACTTATTTACAAAACAGAAATAGACTCACAGACATAGAAAACAAACTTATGCTTGCCAAAGTGGGGGAGGGATAAATTAGAAGTTTGGGATTAACAGATGCACACTACCATATATAACATAGACAAGCAACAAGGACATACTGTATGGCACAGGGAACTATATTTAATATCTTGCAATAACCTATAATGGAAAAGAATCTTATATATATGTGTGTATATATGTATAGCTGAATCACTTTGCTGAATCACCTGAAACTAACACAACATTGTAAATCAACTATACTTCAATGAAAGAAAGAAAGAGAGAAAAGAAAAGAAAGAAAGAAATTTAGCTATTACCAAAAAAAAAAATCTCCATTCTAATGTTTGCTAACATTTGAGAACTTCTGGTCTAGAAGAATATCAAACCCCTTTTCACCCCGCAATCTTACAAAGTCTGGATGGTTCTCAAAGTCTCAACATCCCTCCCCCCACTTCCCTTCACAGGGGAATTCCTGACTCCTATCTTTTTTCCCTGGGAGCTCTGATCCTTGGAAATCATTTCTATTGGACTGCTTTAGATGGGAGGGGAGGGTTCACGTTAAAGGTTTTATCAGATGGAATTCCATTGCCTCACCTATTCCCTCGAAATACTGCATGTGTGTACATGCACACTCCTGTACCATAAATAGCTGTGCTCACTGCTTCTCCAAGAACAGAGTATGTAAATCTGCTTAACATAAATTAAGCTTCTGCATTTTTCCCTATCCTGTTCCCTCTGCTACAAATGCCATTTACTTCTGCATCCTTTTAACACACATTCATTGAATACCTACTGTGTGCCAGCTATCTAGAGGGTGCTGGGGATACTGAGATGAAAAACAGACCCAGTACTTGTCCTCAAGGAGCTCAGAGTAGCAGGAGAGATGGCACGTGCAAAACACTCAGATATGTGGTATTCAATTCTTTTGTCCATTCACTCACTCATGTGTTTGCACAACACAGATATTTAAGCACACTCTATGTGCAGAGTTGCAGCAATGCAGCAGTAGCCAAAGAGACAAGCGCTTGCTCTGCTGGAGCCCTCATTCCAGTGAGGAAGACAGACACCACACAAGTGAACAAAGGAACCCGACAATGTCTGACAGCAGTATGTGCGATGAGAACAACAAAACTGGATAGATCTGCTTAGAGTGGGGGAGAGAGGTGCCTGGCGTGATCAACATGGACTTCACTAAGGAGAAGACCTTTGAGTGGAGACCCTGATGCAAAACGATGAGGAGGCGCCACCAGGTAAAGATGGGGGAGAAGCACACCCAGACAGAGAGAGCCAGGAACAGGTAGGCTGGTCGGCTGAAGGTTGGATACAAGGGAAGAGGCGTTAGGAGGTGAGGACAGGAATGTGGGAAAGGGCTAGATGGGGCAGGATGTGCCAGAAGACCACAGTGGGAAATGTGAATTGTATCTCAACTGCAATAAGATGCCTTGGAAGGGTTTTAAGCAGAGGGGCATATAGGATTGAGGAGTCTAAGATTGGATTTCAGAAGCTAATACAGGATCCAGGAGAGAGGGTGACTTTGTCTAGGGGTGTGGAGTCAACATAGAAAGAAAAGGGGGCTTCCCTGGTGGCACAGTGGTTAAGAATCTGTCTGCTACTGCAGGGGACACAGGTTCGAGCCCTGGTCCGGGCAGATCCCACATGCCACGGAGCAACTAAGACCGTGCGCCACAACTATGCACCTCGAGGGCCCGCGCACCTCGACCCCATGCTCCGCATCAAGAGAAGCCACCACAATGAGAAGCCCGTGCACTGCAACTAGAGAAAGTCTGCGTGCAGCAACGAAGACCCAACACAGCCAAAAATAAATAAATTAATTAATTTAAAAGAAAAAAAGAAAGAAAACGATGCGTTCAAAATGGAACTTGTAGGGGAAGGAGAGTAGAACCAACAGGACAGGCAGGTGGATGGGATTGGGCAGGCAGAGAACCAAGTAGACAGATAACAACTAGCTTGAGCTCAGAGGTGGATAGTGATGTCATTTACTTAGAAGGGGAGGAGGTGATTGTTTGGGGGGCAAGGGGAGTGGGGATTGAGGGATTGATGTTCTGGATGTGTATTAGGTATCCGAGTGACCGTGTTAGTAGAGCAGTTGGATATACAAATTCCCAGCTCAGTGGAGAACACAAGGATGGAGATATAAATGTGAGTCATGGGCGCGTGGCCCTGATAGAGGCATAGCTGTGGGCTCATGGTCTCACCAGAAGGGAAGGAGCAATTCTTCCCCAGAGTGAGTGAAGGAGGGAAAGTCCCTTGACACCTAGTGTGTCACTCAGGGCCTTTTGATTATGAGCCACAGAAATCAACCCTGGCTACTGAGCATCTCAGAGACTGACATTCAAGAAGGAAATACTCCAGACAGGGCTGAATCTCAGCGGCAGAAATTCAAGGACCATCTTGGGATGTCTTGGTTCCAGCTGCCTTCTGTCCCTTTAAGACACCTTGGCAAATGGAGAGTCCCAGGAATAAGGTCTGAAGGACCCATATCTTGGCTGTGGGATGGAGGTGGGGTACACCTGGTTTCTCTAGTACCTCATGGGATATGGAATGCAGGAGGCGAGTTCTCAGAGAAAACCTGCAAGCTGTCTTCAGTGAAGGGAAGAAGGAAGCTGGGAAGGCAAGAGCAGTGGCTGTCTTCTCCACCTAGCCTGCCTGGAAACTCCTGCACATCTTTCAAGAGATAGGTCAAAGGTCAAATTCTCTCCGAAGATTTCCTTGACCTTCACAAATGAGTTTATATGCTCCTCCTCTGTGCTCCCACTCTCTGAATGGTAAGCACCTGTGGGCCTATCCATCTACCCCCCCCAACCCCCCACCCCATAGACTGTAAGCACACCAAGGTCAGAAACGCACTCCTATTCATCAGTGAAACCCCAGCAGCTCACACAGGGCCTGGCATATCATCAGAACTCAGTTTAAAAAATTGCTGCACAGAATGTGGCACCATCAGCTGAAGGCAATTGGGATCGCAGCCCCGAGATTTCTTTTAATGTATCATTCTGTATTCATTTTAAAGTCCAGGGCGAGCTGAGCGACAAATTGCAGAGATCTCTCCCAAATGTCTTTCAAGTCACACAGCCAAATCAGTTCTGCAAATTATATGTAATCAACGAGGAAATCAATAAGCACTGGAAGTGCATTAAACAGTTTAGCAGAGTCATTATGTATTTAGCACATTCAGTCCAATTTGCAGGCAGTTCAGAGAGAAACAGGCTTTAGCATGTAAACAGCGGCTCTGATTGAGTCTTTGGAGAGTCCTGGCTGCACAGCCTTTGGAGGTCAGAGCAGATCAGGAATCTCAGAGCCTTCCCACCCTGTCTAGCCCTGCCAGCCCAGGCCAGTCCCGTGAGTCAGGGGTTTCCCCTCCAAAGGTGGTGACAGTGAACTCACAAGCCCTTTCTTCTTGGAAATTTTAAGGGAGATGAAAGAAGGGAGGGGAGGGCGGGGGGAAAAATACAGAGAAAACATACAAAAAAGACTTCTTGGTATTTTTGCCTTTCTCTCAATTTCTCGGCAGCCTCATGCCTCTGAAAAGCGGTCATTTACTAATGAATTCAACAAAGCTTGTCTGAACACTTGCTCTGTGCCAGGTCACAGGCCAAGCTCTGGGGCACAAGCTGAATCCAACCTGTACCTGCCTTCAGGCAGCTCACAGCACAAACAACAAGCCAAGTAGAGGCTCTGAGCCTTCCTGTCCGAGGAGGAAGAGGGGATATTTGAGCAGGGTGCTGAGGAATTATGAGGAGTGCGTGAGGGTGGCGTCTCACAGGGAGACAAACGTCCTCAAAGGGACAGAGACAAAACAATTTGTTCGGAGAATGACATATAGGTCAACATCACCAGAGCATTAAGACCAGAGGCAGGACAGCACAGGCAATGCCTCTTGCACACAAGTCACAGGGCCTCCTCCAGTCCTCCTGGTTCAAATCCCTCTCACTGCAGATTCAGTCACTGGTGCTGAGGGAGGGAAAGTGATTGCTCAGCATCACCCAGCAGGTGGCAGGCACTAAATGTGGCTTCTGGCCTCCGCCCCAAGTCCTTTGCAAATTCCCTCACTCACCTCCGGCCACAAATCTTCCCATCCTCCAATTTCTGAATTGGGTTGAGAAGTGGCCCCAACTTGGGAAATCATGGAGCACACAGCCACTAAAATTCCCTTTTATTGATTTGGAACAATTAACACCAATAAAAGAATAATTCACACTGGCAAGAATATAATATGCACACCCACGCTAGATTGCAGCTCCCATGGCAGACATTGCTAATCACGCCCTGCATTGTTTCCCACTGATTTCTTAACCCAGCCCTCCAGGCAGCAAATTAGGAAAGAGTTGTCACTTACATGAAAGCTTTTTCCTGCATACACATTTAACTCTACCAGCTGTTACCATGGGTCAAGCAGTAAGGAGTGAAATAATAAAGGGAAAAAGAACAAATATCTAGCACAAGTTATAAGAAGCCAAAGAAGATGCAAAATAGTGCCCAAGCACTGACTGTATAGCAGCCATGCAATACTTAACAGCAAACACAGGTTATCAGATTTGGTAGCTACTGGGGCCTTCTGTCATTCCCTTGGCAATAGAAAACCAACTCAAGTGAACTTTAGCAGAAAACAGGAATCCACTGGCACATTAATACTGAAGTGGGCCTAGCTTTGAGGCAGGGGCTTACAGGATGTCATCTGATGCTTTCTTGGCCTCTCTTCTCTCAGCCCTGCTTTCCCTCACTCTGGCTTCCTTCCAAGGCAGAACTGCCCTTTGAGGGGACGAGTTGGCACAGCCTACATCCCCACAGTTCCCAGCCAGGGAGGGGAATGTCCTTCTTCCCCGTGGTTTCCACTCAAGTTCTAACTCGGGCTCTCACTGACCCATCCTGGTACACTGCGCATGGGGAAGTCTCCCGCAGGAAAGGAAAGTGATGTTAGCAGAAGGGGTGAATAGATAAGTAAAAACTGATAGCATTTAGATAGCATGAAACAGCTATCAGCCATTACACTAATGATTGCCCACATAAGGGGGAGAAAACAGCCTCAAAGAGTGAGCCAGGCCCAGGGTGGAGGGAGGAGGGGAACCTGATGTGACCATTCTCTTCTCTAGGTTTCCCGTCTGTCCCTCTCCCTCCCCGCTCCTCAGTGAAACAGACAATTAAGAGAAGAACCCTCCATGCAGCCCAGGGTTAGCCGTGAGGGTGGAAGATGTGCTGGTGGCCTCAGAGTGCCTTTGATAGAGAGCCCTGCAAGGGCCAGCAGCCTCCTGATAAAAGAGCTTCTACTGACTCCCTGCCTTCCCTGGACAGACCCCTGGCCCCGCTCCGAACGGCAGGGCTGACTGACATGATGCTGCCACTCCCAAACCGCAGTGTCAGAATTCCCTGGGGAGGCTGCTGAAATGCAGAGTCCTTGGCCCCCACATAGACAGTTTGGTTCCGCAGTTCTGGAACGCAGCCTAGGAGTCAACGGTTTCAACAGGCTCTCCAGGGGATGCCGATGCCAGAGGCAGGTCTCTGTGCCACACTTTGAGAAACTCTAGTAAAACCGGGTTTGGAGTCCAATGGATGTGGCATTGGGTAGCTAGCTTAAGGCTCTGACAGCTGGCCCTGTCTTGCAAGACTCCCCAGGGTGCCGACGCAGATGAATTCTCATCTGTTAACAGACAGGCTGCCCCACAGCCCGATCTGGAGAACTGCCCCTTGGCCGCCAACCCCTTCTCCCAGTGGCCAGCACGACTGGGCCAGGTGATCTGGGACCATCAGCTCCTCCCTTGGACAGGCTGGAGTTCAAAGGCATGAGCCCTGCAAACAACCTGAAGGGGTGGGGCAAGCTGGGCTTTAAAAGGAGCCCGGGGCTGTCAGACCTTCTGAGTTTTTCTTTTTTTAAGAGAGGCCAGAAATGTTAAACCTTATTTAAATGTCTGATCATGTTTCTAAGCATTCAGAATTGTCAAGGCCAGCCAAAATACATCTACAAACCACACTGTGAGTTTCTAATTTTGCTGTAAGCAGCCTCATTTCCCAGCCTCCTTTGCATTTAAGTATGGCCATTGACTAAGTTCCGGCCAATTAAAATCTTGTGTAGCCAATCTAGCTGGAGGTTTTCTTAAAAGGGAGTCATTCTTCCTTTCCTCATTCCTGGTGCCTGGAGTACAGAAGTGATGGCTGGAGCTTCAGCAGTCATATGAGGCACCATGGTGACTTTGAGGATGGAAGCATGCTGAGGATGACAGGGCAGAAAAATAAGAGTCTGAGTCTTCTATGACACTGAGAAGCTGTCATACTAGCCCTGAGTTTCTGAATTCTATACTTCTTTTATATTTCTCATATATTTTATTTCAGTTATATGCAGCCAAACTTAGTCCCCTACCCCCTTCCCAGTTTAGATGAGGCCTGACCATTCTGCCTACCCTTTGGTTCCATAAGAAGACCCTGGATCTTTCTAGTAAAACTCAACGTTAGCTGGACTAGTTTGGATGGGTTTTATCCCTTGGAAAGCAAACATTCTCTCTTTGCTCTCTATCCATCCCCACGCCCATTGCTTACTCACCACAGACTACACTAGCTATCATTTTCAAATTAAACGATTGTTAAAGGATCATTTTTTTAAAAAGGCAAAATCATGACTGTCATACAAATACAAAATGAACCTGTGTCAAAGATATGATTTAGTTCATTAATCATGAAGGAACAAAGAAGCTATCACAAGAGGTTCCAGGAGAATCCAAGGAACAGACTTGAATCAGTAACCAGGGACACTGCCATGAACCTGTTAGTGGATGCAAATCCCGCCTTCCACATGACAGAAATCAACTGAGTCGCCACAGCAAAATTCACTTGCATCAATGTGGACAAGAGTCATTTGCTTTACTGTCAGTTTTCTACAGCTTACAGAGATGTAAAATAGCTCGCTCAAAGACCGTGAAGGGCACAGCCCCCTAGAGAATCAGAAAACCCCAAAGGGTCTGCCAGACATTGTTTTTAAACCCAACTACAGTCATTCTCTGAGCATCCCCAGCTACTGAAAAATAGAGAATGTCTCGTGTCTTCCCAGGGGCGCCCTCCCCTAACCCCCCCAGCTGTGCCCTTGACTTTTCTGCCTCAAAAATACCTACAGGGCTTCCCCGGTGGTGCAGTGGTTGGGAGTCCGCCTGCCGATGCAGGGGACACGGGTTCATGCCCCGGTCCGGGAGGATCCCACATGCCGCGGAGCGGCTGGGCCCGTGAGCCATGGCCGCTGAGCCTGCGCGTCCGGAGCCTGCGCTCTGCAATGGGAGGGGCCACAGCAGTGAGAGACCCGCGTACCGCAAAAAACAAACAAACAAAAAAATGTTCTTTATTGCTGAAAAATAATAACGCTCATGCGAGCCTCCAGCAAGTCGTAATTTTTTGCAATGTGACGTCACAGATCACTGATCACAGGTCATCATAGCAAATATAATAACAATGAAAAAACCTGAAATATTTCGAGAGTTACCAAACTGTGACACAGGGACAGGAAGTGAGCAGATGCTGTCAGAAAAATGGGACCAATAGACTTGCTCGCCACAGGTTGTAAAAAATGCAATGTCTGGGAAGCACAATAAAGCAGAGTGCGGTAAAACAAGGTCTGCCTGTATAAGTTTGAAATTAAATTCCCACGGAGTCCCCTTGCACTCAAAGAAAAGCCTTAGTTCTAATTTGGGCCACCCACGAGGTCCGGGCCTGTGCCCTTTCCAACCCCCTCTGTGCCATGCTCCCCTCGCGCCCTCTGCTCCAGTAAGCTGAGGGCCTCTGCTCTGGCTCTGTGTCTGCTCGTTAGGGACGCCGTTCCCTGATGTCTCTGCTCAAGTGTCTCTTTCCCTGACCACCCTGATCTATGGTGGGTTTTTTTTGTTTGTGGTCTGTATTTCCCCAGGTAGAACATAAGCTCCCTGAGGGCAGGGAGCTTTATCTGTTTTGTTCATCAACTTATCCCCAAATGCCTAAAACAGTGCCTGGCACATAGTAGTTGCTCAATGAGTAGCAGTCATTGAATTGCTCCACCCCAGGCCCTGAGCCAGCCACCTTCTGCGGCCATCCCATTTCAAGTCTCAACACTCCTGTGTGTAGTTGCACAGGCAGAAAGGCAAGGCACCATGAGGTGGAGGGACTCGCCCAAGGACACAGAGTAAGTGCCAGTGCAGCAGCTACCTCCGAGTCTGGTTGGAGTCAATGGCAGAGATGCTGCCACGCAGCAGGCAGGGCCGATGCCAGACCCTAAAGGCCCTGGACACCCAGCTGATGAGGCTGGACATTGTCTAGGGCAGGGGTTCTCCCCCTTCAACAAGCAACAGGATCACCTGTGGCAGGGGGAGGTTGATAAACACAGATCTCTGGGTACCACCCCCTGAGTCGGTAGGCCTGGGATGAAGCCAAGAATCTGCTTTTCTAACAAGTTCCTGGACGATGCTGCAGCTGGTCTGGGTACCTCACTTCGAGAACCGCTGGTCGGGTAATGGGGACCACAGAAGGGCTTTCATCAGGAGAGGCAGAGTCCTCTTTGCTTTGGAAAGGGCTGTGTTCACGCTGGATTGGAGGTAAGGAACCCCTGCAGGGGCGAGACCAGGCTGCAGCCTGAAGCAGAGCAGAGGGTGGCCGGGCTGAAGAGCAGGTCGGGCGGCTCCGCGTCCCGCTGGGCCCTCTCCTGCCGCTGATGAATACATCTCTTTGGAAGAAGATGCAGGCCTCCTGGCTCCTCCCTCACCTGAAATTTGAATTCTCTTCCAAAGTGTGATTTCCACAGCCACCCCGACTAGAGGCGGGTGTGAGACAAGCCAAATAACTCCAAAACACATGATTTCAGCAAAAAGGAATCACGGTCTCCCTGGCAGCTCTGGGGAGCAGTGGTGATGAATCCAGAGGCAGCGGAGGGGGGTGCGGGCAGGAGCCTTTGGACAAGCCCCAGGACTCAGTTCCCTCAATTGTCAGATCAGTTACCCAAGAACTACCCAGCAGCACCTGCTCTGCCCAGGCCCTGGATGCTGAGGGTTCAAGATAGGCCTTCCCTGCCAGCATCGAAGGGACCAGATTTATCCGCCCTCCTAAGATGTGAAGTGCATACTGCAGTCTTCATTTTAATAGTTGTGCGCTTATTCAGAAGCAAATGAGAAAAATGTATAACTCACATATCCAGTCTGTGCTGTTATGGAGAGCTATTCCTTAGAGTAGAGCTACACAAGTTTTTTTTTAAAGTGAACTGAGCTCAAGAAAATATTAAACAATGTGTATCCAGCAATTCTATAATGCTTACTCGTTATTCATGGATTAATTCATTAAAACCTTATAATAATCCTATAAGGTAGGTGCCATGATTATACCCATTTTACGGATGGAGAAAACAGAGGTGCACAGTGGTGGGGTAATTCAGCCATGGCCACACAGTAGGGAGTAGAGGGAGAATCTGAACCTAGACAGCTGAGACGTAGGTTCTGTGCTCTTAACAGCCTCTTCATGACACAGGCAGGACATGGCGATGTCCTCCAAACACTAGCATTTGGGAAGCACCCAGCAAGTCATCCCTTCTGCCTCAGCCATTCTAAGGCCTCAAAATGCACCAAAGGAGTGATTCAGGAAGCATGATGTAAAGAGCTGCCTGGGTCCTTCCAACCACTCACTGAGCCTCCCGAGACAACAGAGACGGACTAGTGCTTGCGTCTGCTTCTCCAAACATGAAGGGCCCCATACTGTCTGTCTTGAATGCCCTTCCTTGATTGTGGGTAAGCAGGGAGGGATGCAGGGAGCCTGTCACTTGGGGGTGACAGAGGCCAGAGGGCAGAGCAGGGAGGAGACACGTCCTGGGGGGGACCCCCGAGGACAGGATATGAGCCTTGAATTCCGCAGAGACCGATGTAATTTGGACTCTTCCAGATCTGAGGTTCCCAATCCTCAAACACACAATACCCACCATTTCATAATAAATGTTTGAAAGTGAATCAGAAATATGTGCAACTGGCATATCCAATCTGTGCTGTTACGAAGAGTTCTCTCTTACGGGGAAGCTGAATTTGCTTAAGTTTTTTTTTAAAGTATTCCTTTTACTATCCTGAAGTTTTAGATAATAAAATGTACCTATACACATGATTTTAATATATATGCACATATATAGGAACTCTCCCACCCATAGTGTAAAAGAAAATAATTCATAATACAATAATACGTATTTCAATATGTCGGTGCCCTGACCTGACTACGTTAGAAGATGGTTCCTATGTATATGGTCAACTGAAAATCCTACCAGAGTAAAAATGGAAAATCCCAGGCAACGCCCAAATAAATAAATTTAATGTGTAACTTTCAGAACATAGATTTCTCTCATCATTAGGCCAAAAGAAAACGTTAAATTCTTTTGAACAGCAAGAATTTTGAATATTTTAGAAATTTTTAGTGATGAAATTTAGTGAGGGTTCTACACGTCACACATCACCACTAATTTAATAAAACTTGGTTCTAAGTCTCTTACAAGGAATATGCAAGGAGTGACTGCTTTACAGTCTGCTGGAAGCCCTTTTCAACTAAATATGGAGGTGGAAACTGGATGGGAGAAGATGAGTTAGAGGCATGTCAGAGAGAAATTGGCTATAGCTATACCACCCTGAACGCACCCGATCTCAGAAGCTAAGCAGGGTGGGACCTGCTTAGTACTTGGATGGGAGAAATTGGTCAATAATCTCAAGAGAGAATTTTTCTTCCATTTAAGTCTCTCCCTCTGTAAGAATCTTCCCCTGAATTACTGGGATTTCACTCAGCGTATTGTAAAAAGTTTTCCTTTAAAATATTGAAGTGTTATTATTTATATTTATACTGTTTAGCCTGGGGGAGACATTTTAAAGCCTGGAGAAATGCGGACAATTCTTCCTTGTACCTTGCTGTGTGGGACCCTCATGCCCAGAGCAGGACTCAAGCATCCTGGCCCCCTCCCCCAAATGCCAGCAGCGTTCCCAATCCTTGGGACAATAAGAATCACTGCTCTCCATTTGCAAAATGCCCCCCCTTGGAGATGTTATTATCCAGGAAAGAACCCAGGTCTACATGGTAAAGGAAAACTTCTGATCTGTGGCTTTATTGAGTCCCCACTGTGTGCCAGGTTCTCAGTGAATCCTGACAGCAGTCCAGAAGACCATTTTATTATCTCCGTTTTACACATAAAGAAATGAAAGTGCAGAGGGGGAA
This sequence comes from Leucopleurus acutus, assembly GCF_964270905.1. NCBI lineage: Eukaryota > Metazoa > Chordata > Mammalia > Artiodactyla > Delphinidae > Leucopleurus > Leucopleurus acutus. Next base: position 26,058,254 of record NC_139145.1, on the reverse strand, counting down.
AGTGACTTGGCCAAGGTCACCCAGCTGGTAAGCCCTTGGCTCTGTAACTCCACTGTCCTCATTTGTAAAATGGTTGGGAAGCAAGCACTCAGTACATATTTAAGGAATGAGTGAATAAAGAAACGAACAGATTGGGAGAATTGTCTGGAAGGCTTTCTTCATTCTAGCACGCAATCCAGTATGTTTCTGGAATGTGTAAAATAAGAAATGAACTTCTGGTCTGATAAATCATGGAATAAGAATTCCTACTTCATATAAAGTTTATAAAAATTAAACGAGATCCACGTTTTGAAAGCACTTGGCATATAATATTCCCGCCCCTTCCTACCTTCTTTACTCCACCCTCACTCTCCAAGGTCAAGATAAAAATTCACCTTAAAGGAACCCTCCTGCCTTGTTGGTGGGATTGTAAACTGATACAGCCACTATGGAGAACAGTATGGAGGTTCCTTAAAAAACTACAGATAGAACTACCATACGACCCAGCAATCCCACTACTGGGCACATACCCTGAGAAAACCATAATTCAAAAAGAGACACGTGCCACAATGTTCATTGCAGCACTATTTACAATAGCCAGGACATGTAAGCAACCTAAATGTCCACTGACAGATGAATGGATAAAGAAGACATGGCACATATATACAATGGAATATACTCAGCCATAAAAGGAAACGAAACTGAGTTATTTGTAGTGAGGTGGATGGACCTAGAGTCTGTCATACAGAGTGAAGTAAGTCAGAAAGAGAAAAACAAATACCGTATGCTAACACATATATATGGAATCTAAAAAAAAAAAAGAAAAAAAAATGGAACTGATGAACAGGGCAGAAATAAAGACATAGACAAAGAGAGTGGACTTGTCGACATATATACACTGCAGAGTGTAAAATAGTTAGCTGGTGGGAAGCAGCAGCGTAGCACAGGGAGATCAGCTCTGTGCTCTGCGATGACCTAGAGGGGTGGGACAGGGAGGGTGGGAGGGAGGCTCAGAGGGTAGGGGATGTGGGGATGTATGTGTGCACATGGCTGATTCACTCTGTTGTACGACAGAGACCAACAGCATTGTGAAGAATTATACTCCAGTAAAATCCATTAAAAAAAAGATAAAAATTCACCTTAATAAAGAAAATCCTTCACTCGACTACAGCATTTTACAGACGGCAAAAGCACTTCTACATGCTCTCACTTGATCTTCAGGTAATTTGAAATGTTCAAAGAGTTGGTTTTGATCACCCACGAGATATCCAGAGACACCAGCTCAGGGAGGAAGGCAGATCCCAGTTCTTAGCCCCTCTCAGATTCTCACATTTTCTCCCTCCACTCTTCAAGGATTCCGCTTAATTAGCATTGCAAACAAGCCTTTGGCTAAGCCCGGCCCAGCACAATCTGGCCTTGGGTGAAAATTACACTGCAACCAGCTCTGCTGGACTATTTCCCTTCCAAGCTTACATTGGCTCTTAAAGGAGCTTCTCCTCTTTCCTTCTGAAAACACCTTGAAGATACTCTTTGAATGCCCGTCCCTAAAGGGTTTACTTAGCAGATCCTTTTCCAGCCTCCTCCCCTTGTGGCGGCAGGTGGGAGCTGACGTTCTATTTTAAGGAGAAGGCGAAAACAGAGGGCAGGAGCTGGAGATGGCAGGATCAGGGGCAAAGCTCTTCTTGTTTGGAGCTGAGCATAGAGTCTCCACCCGGCCCCCAGGTGTGACACCCCGCATCTGCAATGGGGAAGGGACAGGAAGTTAGAAGTGGCGAAAATAAGGACAAAACAGCATCGCCAGCAGACACTTGGTGATCCTTGGGAGGATATTTGCATGTGAGGGACGTGAGTGGACAGAAGCCAGGGATTGTCAGTCCTTCTCACAACGAACCACTGTGCCTAACCCTGGGACATGGCGGTGCAGGCAGGCAGGAAAGGGGACCAGCGCTTGCAGTCTTGCAGGGGCAGGGGGTGGTCTCCCGAAGCAGCAAAGGAGACATCTGTTTTCTTCCAGAGTTCCCAGCTTGGACTCTTCCCGATGCCTGCCCCAGGATCCCTGGCCCAACCAAGGGTATGCTTTTGTTGTTGTTGTTCATGCTACAGAAAAATTCAGGGCAAGAGAAAAGACAAATTGTGACTGAGCTGCAGGGAAGGAGTGGGTCCATTCTGCAAATGTAAGCTCTCCGCTCAGTCCAGCTAAAGCCCTGGATCGCAAGTGCCTCAGACAGGGTCCAGCACCCACAATAGGTGCTTGGAAAGGACTTGTTTATGGAGGAAAGAAGGAAGAGAAGGCAGAAAGACATACCTTTTCTGGCTGGTCATCCTTTTCCCTCATGTTTGTAGAGGGCTATGAAATGCGTGAATTTCAAGTATATTATCTTACTGCCTTCCAAAAGCCACCAGAACTGAACTTTTAACTAGAGCCTTTGTGTTTTAGATTAAACAGGTTTAAAATATCTTTGCAGGGGAGTGCAATGGATAAACCCTTAAGAAATGCTAAAATTTCCAGCCCTTTGAGGAATTGACTATCGAACTCTTTTCCTTAAAAGGGAAAGAAATTCCTAATGAATTAGTGGGTCCAGGCCTTGATCATCAGTGTCTGCTCCCATTTTAAAAAGAGGCGTCGTCTTGCAAAAGAAAGAAAATAAAGATCAATCCTCATACTGATTCAGCCTCATCAACGAACAGGAAGTGCAGGAGACAGAGGACCACGTTAAACCACGCCAGGTGGCTGCAGTCAGCAAACGTGGGGAGGGGGAGGGGTAGAAGCAACAAGACAAATGAACACATTTCCTCAACAACAAACAATTGCTTTTAAAAACTGAGAGAGAGAGAGAGAGAGAGAGAGATGGCAGGGGAACCTTAAAAGGGATCTAGGAGGTGAATACATCAATCAGTTGTTATGGTGCAATCCATGCCATACTTGGATCCCATTACAGCATGCGTTTTTAAGAGAGGCAAGAGGGGGGCAGTCACCCCCTAAGGGAGCAAAACTTGCTTCTTGAGGGAGTGGAAAAATCTTAGCTATTACAATGGAATGTGGCCCTCCAAAGGGCTGCAGTACATAAAGAAATATACAGTTCATCGGTGGTATTAAAATTTCACGGAGCAGGGTGGGTAGGGTTGTGACTGGGGGGAGAAAATGTCTTAAATCGCTCCTTAAGGGGGCCGTGATGAAGAAAAGGTTTGAAAACACACAAATTGTAAAGTACGCAATGTGAGGCAGCAGGGGAAATGTTGACAATTTACTGCGTATCTGATGAAGTATTGTTAATTTTTTAGGTACGATAATGGTATAGTGGTTACATTTTTAGAGTCCTTATCTTTCGAGACAACTACTGACAGAGTGGCAGATAAAGTAGATAGCGGGAGAGAGACAAAGACATCGAGATCAATGTCAAAGACATTGACATTGTCAATGTCATGACATGATCAATGTCAACATCAAAGACAAAGAGATCGAGAGCCAGAGATAAAGGGAAAGAGAGTTTCATTGATGTTTCTCAGAGCAGTAGACTTCCTTATTGTTGTGTTTGGGGGTCCATCTTTTCTTAGACTGTGGTTGCTAACTAGTGGCCCATGGATCAAACTCAGCCCACGGTTATGTTTTGTTGGACCCTCGCAGTGTTTTAAAACTATTTGAGCCAACATTTTCAAATGAGAGACTTCACTTCCCATTTCCAGCTTCTTTTGAAGCTTGGACCTCTTGCACTTGGACCTGAGTCCTTAAACAGAGCCTCTGTTCTTCTGGTCACCACAGCCACCCTGGGTCATACTGGAAATACCCACGCTCACACTCTGTTCGCCTTACCGCCTTTCCCTTCCCTGCCAGCCCTCAGTGTATGGAAATTATATCAATAACAATGGCCACTAACCCCTGTCCACCAGATGAGAGCCAGACAGAGTTTGGTCCCATGATCTCATTGCACCCTCCAATCAAAGCAGAAGGTAGGTGCTAGATCATCTCTATTTTACAGATGCCAACACTGAGGCCCAGAGAGGTGCAGTGACTTACTCAAGGCCACACAGCTATTTAAACCTGCTCCTTTGATTCCAAAGCCGGTGTTTTCATCTGTCACACCAGCTGCTGCCTCCTTCATGTGACGACAACACACACAGGCTCAGTCTCCCAGACCCTTGGGCAGTCCTGCTCTGAGGGGGGAAGGCAGGAGCCACTTCAGCTCCCCCAGAGACCTGGCCTCAGCCTGGCTGGTTCCCTGGCAGGAGTGTACCTGCCATATTTGACACCCACAGTGGATCATTTTTTAGCATTCCTTCCTCTATATGAAGGGGATATTCAATTATAATAATCTGAAATAAAATCATATTCTAAAGTGAAATTGACATATTTTGTGTATAAACTAAAATTTGTACTGTCAAACAAAAATATTACACCTCACAGTTGGTACTTTGTTCCACCGTTTAAAATTTTAAACACAAATACAAGCTCTAAGTAGCCACGTGGAATAACATAATTGAAGAAACGCAAGTTCAGTTTCCTTTTCTTTGCGGTTACTATGCTTTCATTTATTTCAAGTCTATTGTCCAAACTTGGGAACATACAGCATCATTAACCCCTCCCAAAGAGAAAACAATTTCAAATCGTTATGAACTTACTCTTAAAACGAGAGCTTGTAGCTAACCCTGAGTGTATCACGGTCAACTGTACAATTGGGTGTTCTCAGAATTAATTTCCAGGTAGAATGATATATTTTTAAAGAATATGTAATATGTAATAAAAATGTGCTAATAGGAAGCCGACATATATTATTAAAACTCTCAACCAGGACCAAAGCAAGTGTTTAGAATTTGCATCAACAAATATATTTTCAGGGAGGAATATTTTATCACTAACATTATTTAGAATTGCAGGCACATGGTAGTAATAAGCAAACTGACGTTTTGTTCATTTTGTCATTATTGTTCAATTCTGAGACAATGTACCCCTTATTGCTTCCCTGGTCACCCTGTGTGCTCGGTTCCTCCAGGACACCCTTCGCTGAGCCCAGCAGGGACCCTATGTGGGCTCCCCACTGAAGCAACAGAATGGAGGAAAGTCCGAAATTTGTTGTCAAATTTGGTACCCTAAGCGAAAGTTCTTTATAAACCATGAGGCAGTGTATAAAACCCATTAGTATTCTCAGCGCACAAGCTTTTCAATAGATTCAGCCCAGTTGGAAGGTGCATAGCTGCTCTTTATTGAGTGATCACCACTCACCTGTGAACTGATTCTTTTCAACGCCAACAATCAGGTCTGATACAGACTCTCTGGACATCAACTGGGTGTTCTACAATTTAATTCAATTCTGACACTGTCTGGAGATAGTGCAGACCCCTCAAGTTGAGGCCTCAGTCCCACAAACTGCCCCACTTAAGACAGCAGTCACAGTTCCCAGGTTGCCACGTGTACTTCTGACCAACTAGCTCTAAATTCAGGGGATTCCCACAACCTCCTCCTCAGGCTTAATACTTTGCCAGAAATGATTCACAGAATTCAGGAAAGTGCTTTACTTACTAGTTCCAGTTCACTATAAAAAAGATGTAACTCAGGAAGCGTCAGTTGGAAGAGGTACATAAGGCAAGGTATGGGGGAGGGAAGGGGCGCTTCCATGCCCTCTCTGGACGCACCACCCTCCCAGCACCTCGCTGTGTTCACCAACCCAGAAGCCCTCTGAGCTCCACTGTTTAGGGATTTTTATGGAGGTCTCATTCCGTAGGCATAAATCATTGGCCATTCGTGATTAACTCTCCAGCCCCTCAGCCTTCCGCAGAGCTTAAGGGAGAGGCTGAAAGTTCAAACCCTCCAGTCATGCCCTGTCTTTTAGCAGCCATTCCCCCTCCTGAAGCTATTTAGGGGCCCCCAGACACCAGTCATCTCATTAGCATATAAAAGACATTCTTCTTTTTATTGAAGTAGAGTTGATTCACAACATTGTGTTAGTTTCAGAAGTACAGTATAGTGATTACGGGTTTTTTTCAGCACATTATATTCCGTTATAGGTTATTACAAGATATTGGGTATAATTCCCTGTGCTATTGAGTAAATCCTTGTTGCTTATCTATTTTGTGTATAGTAGTGTGTATCTGTTAATCCCCATACTCCTAATTCATCCCTCCCCCACCTCCCTGTCCCCTTTGGTAACCATAAGTTTGTTTTCTCTGTGAGGCTGTTCCTGTCTTTGTATATAGATTGATGTGTATTATTAAAAGCGTTCTTGCCACTCCCAAGTCGAGTGTTCCAAGGGTTTTAGGAGCTCTGTGCCAGGAACCAGGAACAAAGAGCAAATATATAGTTGTCACCATCTGTCACTTGGCACATACTCTCCCATTTAATGGCTTCCTCACCATAAGTCTGGAAGGTCAGTGCTGTCATCTCCATTTAAATGATTAAGAAACCGAGGTTCAGAGAGGTTAGTGGACTTGTCCAAGGCGTCACAGCCAAGCCAGGATTCAAATCCAGGCCCTGGACATTCCCAGGTCTTCCAGATCCAAAGAAGGGATGACCTTACTCTGCTTGACATGGGGTACAAAGGAGACAGGTCCCCTCTGGGCATCACCCTGAAGCCAGGGATGTGAGGATCCAGCCCCACTGACAGAGCTGGGGGTGTTGACCATGGGAGAGAAGTTACCAGGAAGCTGACTTGAGCGGCAAGGAGGGAGGATGGACGTGCTTGCCTGCTCCTGCTTATTTAAAGGACATTTTAACAACTGAGTGAAACATGGATCAAAGTGACCTTGTGCTCTGGGCCAGGCAGTGAGACACCTTCTAGATCAAGTTAAGAATGTGCCTTGGGCGTCCAGCTGGCAAACTACCAGGGAGATAGTACAAGTGCTCAGTCCTAGAGGAGACAGAGCGACAGGACAGATCTGCATCCCTATTTTAGGATTTGGAAGCTAAAGCTGAGACAGGCAAAATGACTTGGCCAAGGTCACGCAGCCCTCAAGTGCCAGAGTCAGGCACTGAACCCCCAGTTCACGTGATTGCGTGTTCAGTGACGTGTCCACAGTGCGGGGACACCCCAGGACGAGTGAAAGGCTCCAGGGTCCGGATTTCTTCCTCGGAAGCCACAAGCACGGCAAGAAGTTCCCACAGCAGTGACGACTCTGAAGCCACTGCCTGCGACTTTTTCTATTCTGGGTGCAGGCTCTGCAATTAGCATAAATCTGAATACATGTCTTGTTTTTTAACAGGAAATAGAAATACATGAGGAAAGAGATTAAAAGCTCACGTTAACTAGTGAAATTATGTGTCATCCTTCTTTAGCGTCTACCTCACTTTCTTCCTTCTGCCTAAGGAGCCCATCCCCACCATCTCCAGGTAACAAACTCCTCTTTATCTTCAAGGCCCAGCCGAAAGGTCCCATATGAAGCAGAGCTTTTCTGGAGCCTCTAGGGCAGAGTTGATGGCTTCACCCCTCACACCTCCCTGAACCAAGTATAGCCTCTTCACACCCCATTACCCATCACACCCCATTATTCACTACCTGGGGTTGTCCTGCCTCAAATCTATATGCCTCAGGGGATAGTCTTGGCTGAAAGGCTCTAAAAAGTTCTCTTAGTCCTGCAGGTGCCTTGACACTGTCTGCAATGTTCAGCTTCAAACGGAGGAACCCCACACCCCAAAGTCTGTCGGGCTAACTTCAGACTTGTTTGCACACCTTCCTTCTGATTTTGTGGTGTGCTCTGAGAGTCTGCCCAGCCCAGGGCTGTTCTCCCCAAAGACACGATTCTGTCTCAGCCCTAGCCCAGCGGTTAGCCCAAGCTGCAAAGGGTCTTCCACGGAGTCCAAAATTATCCCAAATACGCCCCAAATATAAGTTAGGTGACAACCCCCTGAAGATCTCTGGGGCTCCTGCCTGCTGGGCTAGGCCTGCTCTTGGATATTTAAATTAAAATATTGGTAGCTCACATCCCCATGTTAGATAGCTACATTTCTCCTAGGCAGCCTTTGCTCTTATCTACTACTTCCTCTGAGTTCTCACCCTCCACGTTCGCTTTGCCTCCCTGCCCCACCCCGCACTGGACGCAGGCCTGATTACTTCGCTCCCCCAAATTACCAGGAACAAAAGGTTCTGTGTGTACCAGATTTTCACTCAAAGTTTAGGAGGATGGAGGGTGTATATTGCACATCACTCAGCATAGGCAACGGCTTTAACTTGAATATTATCCTAAAATCCCACCAGGAGGAGTCTCTCGCTGGCCACATGGACCCTCTGATGCTAGATGCTTGCTTGTTGACATTTTCTAGGTCTTTCCCTTCCAGGACAGCCTGGTAGCCCCTCTCAGTTCCCTGTCTTTCCATTTTAAATCTCCTCTTGAATAGGAGACTTTAGTTCTCTGGTTCCTACTCTGTTAGAAGCTTGGGGCACACCCACAGCCCATCCAAGGGCCTTCCATGCCTGCTAGCCATCCTTGAGCTGCACGGAGAGCCTGCAAGGCATTGATTTAATCGTTTCCCTTTCTGTGACCAACTGCTAGGTCAAGGATCCCATCACCTGTCCCTAGGAGCAAAGGAAGTCCCAGGGCTTGTGTGTTGCTGTTTTTCTTTCTGTTTCATCTCACCAGTCCCGTTTCTCCCCAGAGCCAGGGAAGGATGATGGAAGAGAGAAAAAATGAATGGATGGCAGGCCCACAAACCAAGAGAAAGGGAGGGAACAAGGGGGCACTTTGGAGCTGGAGTCAGCCATGAATTTACTGATTATCACGCATCCCTGGAGGGGTCCAGTCATGTGGAAAAGTGCCAATTTATCTCTTTGGTGTGGATCAGATCATCTGAACGGTCATCGTGGTCGACTGTATTCGCTCCCGTCCTGCACCCTGTGAGCAGACTATACACCCTTAACCCATGGGCTTGGACTTGGCCATGTGGCTTGCTTTGACCAATGGAACCTGAGTGGACTTGACAGTGTGGCCATTCTAAGCAGAGGATTTAAGATGCATTGCCTATGTGTGTTCTTACTCTCATGCTTACAGCGTTGACCGTGAGAAGAGCTCACTTCAGGAAGACCAAGAATTGGAGACACACGGAGCACATTCGAATCCAAGCCAGGCGAGCCACAGCTGACCCACAGGTCAGGGAGTGAAAAACAACCACTTACTGTTGCAAGCTGCTGAGTGTTGGGGGAGGTTGTTTGTTATCCAGTACACACTGACTAATATGGGCATCTCGTCCAACCTCTGCCCGAGGCCTAAAGCCACTCCTCACCAGTACAAGCCTCAGCTTTCACACCTCCAGTGATGGGAGCTCACTACCTTACAAGGCTGCTTAATCCCGTCTCTGGATAGTTAGATCCCAACCTACCCCCCACCCCACTTGAGCTCGTGCATTCGTCCTAGTTCCCTCTGTTCTTCCTTCCTGGCCTCGCAAAGCAAGACCACCCCAGCACAGCCTGGCAGAGACTGAAGCAGTATGGTGTTGCAGCCCTACCCCTTACCTCCTCAGACCTCCAGCCTGTTCCTATACAACACGCACCCCTGTGCCTTCACCTCTCTACCTACTAGCATTGCCTATCCTCCACAAAGGCAGAGTCTGGAATTGACCATTGCAGCCCATCAGCGTGCCCAGCGGCCAGAGCCTCGTCTCTATTGGTCTAGACAAAATGCCTGTTTAGAAGCAGACTCTGGAGCTGGACAGACCCAGGGGCAAGTCCCAGACCTGCCGTGTCACCTTGGACATGCCACTTCATTCTTAGAACCTCAATTTTCTCATCTGTAACACGAGGACAATAATTGTCTCTACCTTATAAAAGTAGTAATATGCACCGAACACTTAACGCAGCACCCTACACATAGAAAGCACTCAACCTTAGCTGAACAATTTCAAGAGTAATTGTTTACTCTGGAGGCCTATTATATTTACTGTTACCTACCTTTCCTGAATAATGTTTTCTTTCAAAATGGGTGTTTTAAATTATATTAAAATACCTATACAACACCAGAAAGAACAAAGAGAGAAAATCTGATCACCCAGAGACAACATTGTTAAAATATTAGCTAACACTCTTTTGCAGAGATGTTTAATATTTCATGAGCCAAACGCTACCCATCACCTTCCTCCCCCAGTCCTGGGGGAGGTCGCAGAAGCAAAAGAATGAAGCAGCCTTTGGGGTCCTGCAGACTACTCTCGGATCCCAGGTTTGTCACTTGCTGGTGTGTGACCCTGGGTCAGTAACTTCACCTCCTGGAGCCTAATTGCATCTTTGGAATGTGAAAGGATTTTTTTTTAAAACAGCTTTATTGAAATATAATTCACATATCATACAATTCACCCTTAAGGTATACAATTCAATGACCTTTAGGGTAGTCACAGAATTTTGCATCCATCACCACAATCAATTTTAAAAAATCTTCATTACACCAAAAAGAAACCCTGCCCTCCTCTGGAATTTCATAGAAATGGAATCATATAATATGCTGTCTTTTACGACTGGCTCATTTCCTTAGCTTGTTGTTTTCAAGATGCATTTATGTCATGTGAAGGAATTTTTAAATTATTAACCTGGACTTTTTCACATGCCATCTTCACACCCAGGAATCAGGGCTGGCAATATTAACCCTGTCAGCCCCCGTGAATAGGAAAGGCCAGGTATCTTCCATCCTTTCACATTCAATCCTCACAACAAACCCAAACAGGGCTTGGGACATTTTACTGATGGGAACACGGAGGATCCTTAAGTGGGGATGCAAGGAATTCCTAGAAAGGATGCTCCCTGCTTGCCTACTTTGCATTGCTCTGCCCACAAACTGGACCTCAGGAGGCAGCAACCACCAGAGTCCCCAGAAGATGTTCCAGCAGACCCATCTACATGGTCTCCTGGTCCCCAGACTCTGGGCTCTGGACCTCTGGGTCAGGGTTCCAAACCACACTGAGATCATTTTGTATCTTAACATCTTTCATTGACCTTTTTTTTTAATATAAAAAGTATCTTACTTCACCTAAGCATTTCAAAGCATACATATGCACACAAATAAAGCCTTTTAGTTAGATTCAGATTCTAATTTGTTTGACTATTATTCCATTTTTTAAAAAAACATCTTTATTGGAGTATAATTGCTTTACAATGGTGTGTTAGTTTCTGCTTTATAACAAAGTGAATCAGTTATACATATACATATGTCCCCATATCTCCTCTCTCTTGCATCTCCCTCCCACCCTCCCTATCCCACTCCTCTAGGTGGACACAAAGCACCCAGCTGATCTCCCTGTGCTATGCAGCTTCTTCCCACTAGCTATCTGTTTTACATTTGGTAGTGTATATATGTCCATGCCACTCTCTCACTTCATCCCAGCTTACCCTTCCCACGCCCCGTGTTCTCAAGTCCATTTTCTACATCTGCATCTTTATTCCTATCCTGCCCCTAACTTCTTCAGAACCATTTTTTTTTTTTTAGATTCCATATATATGTGTTAGCATACGGTATTTGTTTTTCTCTTTCTGACATACTTCACTCAGTATGACAGACTCGAGGTCCATCCACCTCAGTACAAATAACTCAATTTTGTTTCTTTTTATGGCAGAGTAATATTCCATTGTATATATGTGCCACATCTTCTTTATCCATTCATCTGTTGATGGACACTTAGGTTGCTTCCATGTCCTGGCTCTTGTAAATAGAGCTGCAATGAACATTGTGGCACGTGTCTCTTTTTGAATTATGGTTTTCTCAGGATATATGCCCAGTAGTGGGATTGCTGGTTCGTATGGTAGTTTTTGTGTTTTTTTTCGGTACACGGGCCTCTCACTGTTGTGGCCTCTCCCCTTGTGGAGCACAGGCTCTGGACACGCAGGGCCAGCGGCCATGGCTCACGGGCCCAGCCGCTCTGTGGCATGCAGGATCTTCCCGGACCAGGGCACGAGCCCATGTCCCCTGCATCGGCAGGCAGACTCTCAACAACTGCGCCACCAGGGAAGCCCAGTAGTTTTATTTTTAGTCTTTTAAGGAACCTCCATACTGTTCTCCATAGTGGCTGTATCGATTTACATTCCCACCAGCAATGCAAGAGGGTTCCCTTTTCTCCACACCCTCTCCAGCATTTATTGTTTGTAGATCTTTTGCTGATGGCCATTCTGACCAGTGTGAGGTGATACCTCATTGTAGTTTTGATTTGCATTTCTCTAATGATTAATGATGTTGAGCATCCTTTCATGTGCTTGTTGGCAATCTGTATGTCTTCTTCGGAGAAATGTCTATTTAGATCTTCTGCCCATTTTTGGATTGGGTTGTTTGGTTTTTTGATATTGAGCTGCCTGAGCTGCTGGTAAATTTTGGAGATGAATCCTTTGTCAGTTGCTTCATTTGCAAATATTTTCTCCCATTCTAAGGGTTGTCTTTTCATCTTGTTTATCGTTTCCTTTGTTGTGCAAAAGCTTTTAAGTTTCATTAGGTCCCATTTGTTTATTTTTGTTTTTATTTCCATTTCTCTAGGAGGTGGGTCAAAAAGAATCTTGCTGTGATTTGTGTCATAGAGTGTTCTGCCTATGTTTTCCTCTAAGAGTTTGATAGTGGCCTTACATTTAGGTCTTTAATCCATTTTGAGTTTATTTTTGTGTATGGTGCTAGGGAGTGTTCTAATTTCAGTCTTTTACATGTAGCTGTCCAGTTTTCCCAGCACCACTTATTGAAGAGGCTGTCTTTTCTCCACTGTGTATTCTTGCCTCCTTTATCAAAAACAAGGTGACCATATGTGCGTGGGTTTATTTCTGAGCTTTCTATCCTGTTCCATTGATCTATATTTTGTTTTTTGTGCCAGTACCATACTATCTTGATTACTGTAGCTTTGTAGTATAGTCTGAGGTCCAGGAGCCTGATTCGTCCAGCTCCATTTTTCTTTCTCAAAATTGCTTTGGCTATTCAGGGTCTTTTGTGTTTCCATACAAATTTTGAAATTTTTTATTCAAGTTCTGTGAAAAATGCCATTGGTAGTTTGGTAGGGATTGCATTGAATCTGTAGATTGCTTTGGGTTGTATAGTCATTTTCACAATGTTGATTCTTCCAGTCAAGAGCATGGTATATCTCTCCATCTGTTTGTATCATCTTCAATTTCTTTAATCAGTCTTATAGTTTTCTGCATAGAGGTCTTTTGTCTCCCTAGGTAAGTTTATTCCTAGGTATTTTATTCTTTTTGTTGCAGTGGTAAATGGGAGTGTTTCCTTAATTTCCCTTTCAGATTTTTCATCATTAGTGTATAGGAATGCAAGAGATTTCTGTGCATTAATTTTGTATCCTGCTACTTTACCAAATTCATTGATTAGCTCTAGTAGTTTTCTGGTAGAGTCTTTAGGATTCTCTATGTATAGTATAATGTCATGTGCAAACAGTGACAGATTTACTTCTTCTTTTCCAATTTGGATTCCTTTTATTTCTTTTTCTTCTCTGATTGCTGTGGCTAAAACTTCCAAAACTATGTCGAATGATAGTGGTGAGAGTGGACAACCTTCTCTTGTTCCTGATCGTAGAGGAAATGGTTTCCATTTTTCACCATTGAGAATGATGTTGTCTATGGGTTTCTCATATATGGCCTTTATTATTTTGAGGTAAGTTCCCTCTGTCTACTTTCTGGAGGGTTTTCATCATAAAATAGTGTTGAATTTTGTCAAAAGCTTTTTCTGCATCTATTGAGATGATCATATGGTTTTTCTCCTTTAATTTGTTAATATGGTTTATCACATTGATTGATTTGCATTTATTGAAGAATCCTTGCATTCCTGGGATAAACCCCAATTGATCGTGGTGTATGATCCTTTTAACACTAGCATTTTTTGGCTAGTATTTTGTTGAGGATTTTTGCATCTATGTTCATCAGTGATATTGGCCTGTAGTTTTCTTTCTTTGTGACATCTTTGTCTGCTTTTGGCGTCAGGGTGAGGGTGGCCTCATAGAATGAGTTTGGGAGTCTTCCTCCCTCTGATATATTTTTGGAAGAGTTTGAGAAGGATAGGTGTTAACTATGCTCTAAATGTTTGATAGAATTCGCCTGTGAGCCATCTAGTCCTGGGCTTTTGTTTGTTGGAAGATTTTTAATCAGAGTCTCAATTTCGGGGCTTGTGATTGGTCTGTTTGTATTTTCTATTTCTTCCTGGTTCAGTGTCGGAGGGTTGTGCTTTTCTAAGAATTTTTCCATTTCTTCCAGGTAGTCCATTTTATTGGCATATAGTTGCTTGTAGTAATCTCTCATGATCCTTTGTATTTCTACAGTGTCAGTTGTTACTTCTCTTTTTTCATTTCTAATTCTACTGATTTGAGTTTTCTCCCTTTTTTTCTTTATGAGTCTGGCTAATGGTTTATCAATTTTGTTTATCTTCTCAAAGAACCAGGTTTCAGTTTTATTGATCTTTGCTCTTGTTTCCTTCATTTCTTTTTCATTTATTTCTGATCTGATCTTTTTGATTTCTTTCCTTCTGCTAACTTTAGGGGTTTTTGGTTCTTCTTTCTCTAATTGCTTTAAGCATAAGGTTAGGTTGTTTATTTGAGATGTTTCTTGTTTCTTGAGGTAGAATTTTATTGCTATAAACTTCCCTCTTAGAACTGCTTTTGCTGCATCCCATAGGTTTTGGGTGGTCATGTTTTCATTGTCATTTGTTTCTAGGTATTTTTTGATTTCCTCTTTGATTTTTTTCAGTGATCTCCTTGTTATTTAGTATTGTATTGTATTGGATTGTATTCACACCTCCATGTGTTTGTATATTTTACAGATTTTCTCCTGTAATTGATATCTAGTCTCATAGCATTGTGGTCGATAAAGATACTTGATATGATTTCAATTTTCTCAAATTTACCAAGGCTTGATTTGTAACACTAGAATGATCTATCTTGGAGAATGTTCCATAAGCACTTGAGAAGAAAGTGTATTCTGTTGTTTTTGGATGGAATGTCCTATAAATATCAATTAAGTCTGTCTTGTTTAATGTGTCATTTAAAGCTTGTGTTTCCTTATTTATTTTCATTTTGGATGATCTGTCCATTGTTGAAAGTGGGGTGTTAAAGTCCCCTACTATGAATGTGTTACTGCTAATTTCCCCTTTTATGGCTGTTAGCATTTGCCTTTTGTATTGAGGTGCTCCCATGTTGGGTGCATAAACATTGACAATTGTTATATCTTCTTCTTGGATTGATCCCTTGATCATTATGTAGTGTCCTTCTTTGTCTCTTGTAACAGTCTTTATTTTAAAGTCTATTTTGTCTTATATGAGAATTGCTACTCCAGCTTTCTTCTGATTTCCATTTGCATGGAATATCTTTTTCCATCCCCTCACTTTCAGTCTGTATATGCCCCTAGGTCTGAAGTGGGACTCTTCTAGACAGCATATATATGGGTCTTGTTTTTGTATCCATTCAGCCAGTCTGTGTCTTCTGGTTGGAGCATTTAATCCATTTACAATTAAGGTAATTATCGATATGTATGTTCCTATTACCATTTTCTTGATTGTTTGGGTTTGTTATTGTAGGTCTTTTCCTTCTCTTGTGTTTCCTGCCTAGAGAAGTTCCTTTAGCATTTGTTGTAAAGCTGGTTTGGTGGTGCTGAATTCTCTTAGATTTTGCTTGTCTGTAAACATTTTAATTTCTCCATTGAATCTGAATGATATCCTTGCTGGGTAGAGTAATCTTGCTTGTAGGTTTTTCCCTTTCATCACTTTAAATATGTCCTGCCACTCCCTTCTGGCTTACAAAGTTTCTGCTGAAAGACCAGCTGTTAACCTTATGGGGATTCCCTTGTATGTTATCTGTTGTTTTTCTCTTGCTGCTTTTAATATTCTTTTCTTTGTATATAATTTTTGATTGTTTGATTAATATGTGTCTTTGCGTGCTTCTCCTTGGATTTATCCTGTATGGGACTCTGTGCTTCCTGGACTTGATTGACTATTTCCTTTCCCATATTAGGGAAGTTTTCAACTATAATCTCTTCAAATATTTTCTGAGTCCGTTACTTTTTCTCTTCTTCTTCTGGGACCCTTATAATTCAAATGTTGGTGTGTTTCATGTTGTCCCAGAGGTCTCTGATACTGTCCTCAATTCTTTTCATTCTTTTTTCTTTATTCTGCTGTGTGGTAGTTATTTCCACTATTTTATCTTCCAGGTCACTTATCCATTCTTCTGCCTCAGTTATTCTGCTATTGACTCCTTCTGCAGAATTTTTAATTTCATTTATTGTGTTGCTCATCATTGTTTGTTTTCTCTTTACCTCTTCTAGGTCCTTGTTAAACGTTTCTTGTATTTTCTCCATTCTATTTCCAAGATTTTGGATCATCTTTACTATCATTACTCTGAATTCTTTTTCAGGTAGACTGCCTATTTCCTCTTCATTTGTTTGTTCTGGTGGGTGTTTACCTTGCTCCTTCATCTGCTGTGTGTTTCTCTGTCTTCTCATCTTGCTTAACTTACTGTGTTTGGGGTCTCCTTTGTGCAGGCTACAGGTTCATAGTTCCCGTTGTTTTTGGTGTCTGCCCCCAGTGGCTAAGGTTGGTTCCATGGGCTGTGCAGGCTTCCTGGTGGAGGGGACTGGTGCCTCTGTTCTGGTGGATGAGGCTGGATCTTGTCTTTTTCACTAGCCTTTAAAATAGCTCAGGACCATAAAACTCTTAGAATAAAACAGGTCAAATTTTTATGGCGTTGGATTTAGAATGATTTCTTGGGTTATGACACCAAAGGCACAGACAACAAAGGTAAAAATAGATATATTGGACTATATCAAAATTTAAAACGTCTGCACATTAAAGGACACAATCCACAGAGTGAAAAGCCAACCCAACAGGAGAAAACAATTGCAAATCTTGTAACAGGTAAGGGTTTAATATCAGAATATATGGAGAACTAATAAATCTCAACCTCAAAAAAAACCAACAGCCCAATTAAAAAATGGGCAAAGGACTTGAACAGACATTCCCTCAGAAAAGATAACATAGAATGAAATCTTGCCATTTGCTACAGCATGGATGCACCTTGAGAATATTATGCTACATGAAATAAGTCAGGCAGAGAAAGATGAATACTGTATGATCTCTCTTATATGTGGACTCTAAAAAATCAAACAAACAAACAAACAAAAGAAAACAAAACTCATAGATACAGAAAACAGAATGATGGTTGTTGGGGGAGGGGGATGAAAGGGTGGAGGAAATGAAGAGGGTCAAGAGGTATAAACGTCCTCCAGTTATAAAATAAATAAGTCATTTCAATGTGATGTAAAAAAAGGGAAAAAAAGAATTCACAGTAAATAAAAGATAAAAGAATATATTAAAAATTGAAGATACACAAATGGCCAAAAAGCACATGAAAATATGCTCACCATCACTAATCATTAGGGAAATGCAAATCAAATCCACAATGAGACACCACTTCACATCCATTAAGATGACTACTATAAAAATAAATAACAAGTATTAGCAAAGATGTGGAGAAATTGAAACTGTTGGTGGGAGTGTCAGATGGTACAGATGCTGTGGAAAACAGTGTGGTGGTTCCTTAAAACATTAAAATAGAATTACCATATGATCTAGCAATTTCATTTCTGAGTATATACCCACAGAAACTGAAAGCAGGAACAAAGAGATATTTGTACAGCCAAAAATCACAGCAGCAATATTTCCAGTAGCCAAAAGGTAGAAGAAACTCAAATGCCCACTGATGGATGGATGGATAAGCAAAATGTGGTGTATACATACAATGGAATTCAGTCTTAGAAGAAATTCTGACATATGCTACAACATGGAAGGAACTTGAAAACATTACACTAATTGAAATAAACCAGTTACAAAAAGACAAATACTGCGCGAATCCACTTATATGAGGTGGAGTAGTCAAATTCCTAAAGACAGAAAGTAGAATGGTGGTTTCCAGGGGCTGGAGAAGGGAAAAATGGGGAGTTATTGTTGAACGGGTACAGAATTTCAGTTTTTCAAGGTAAAAAAGTTCTGTGGATGGATGGTGGGAATGGTAGCACAACAATGTGAATGAACTTAATATCACTGAACTGTACACTTTAAAAGATGTTAAATTTTATGTTATGTGTATTTTAATCACAATTAGAAGTATAAATATGTGAGTGAATGAATGAATGAATGAATGAATGAAAGCAGCCCAGAGTTTTCTATATTTTCTTAAAGGCCACAGTCCTGCAAATTCCAAGAAGACCCAAATGTGTTCCCAAGGGGTGGGTGGAGGGTTGGTCCCTCCCCCGCCCCGGTGGAGCTGTAAGTTGTTTTTTAGGCAGGTGTGGGGTCTGCTGTACCTAACACCCTTTTGGTCCAGGCCTGGGAAGGCAGCACAGGGCGAGGGACAAACAAGAAGAGTGTCCCCACACTCCCAGCAGCACGCAAAGCACTTACACTCACTCATCAGATTCATTTTGCAGAATGCTGCTCAGGGAACAATTTTATAGATAAAGAAGAAGAGGCTCAGAGAAGTTGAGTCACTTGCCCAAGGTCACACAACTAGTAAGCCATAGAGCAAGGCTTCAAACCCACATATGTTTTCCAAAGCCAGTACTCTTTCCTCAACCTCTCAGCAGCCTGGCCCAGAGCCTGAGTGATGCTACCAGCCACCTCAGAAATGCTCTCAGTATCATTTCTCCTCCCAGGTCTTCATCCTCCTCTTATAGAAAATGAAAGGTCCAGGGCTAAGATGTCTGTGAATGTCACTCATTCAGTCCTTCAGCAGGTATCAGTGAGAACATTCTGGGCTCCAGGCACTGCCCTGGCCTGTGGATGCGGCAGGGACAAGATGGACAAGGCCTCTGGCTTCACAGAGCTCGCAGACAATAAACACGTAAGCAAATAGGAGACTCCCAGAGTAAAAGTGCCCCAAAAGACAAGCCCAAGGGTTTCTGGGAAAGGTTGCTTTTAAGGGCAGCCAGAGAAATCAGGTCTCCCAGAAAAAGTGACGTTCCAGCTGAGAATTAGAAAGGAGCCAGACATTAAAGGAACAGCAGAGAACATTCCAGGCAGAAATAACAGCAAAAGTGATGGGAATAAACTTCGTTTCTCAGAAAAACAGCCAGGAGGCCAGCGTGGCTGGAGGGTGGTGAGCGAGGGGTTGGGAAGGCAGGAGGAAGGTGCTGAGGGCAGGAAGCCAGGGAGCAGGGTTTGGATTTTGTTCCAACTGAGGAGTAATATCTTGGAGGAAGTTACAAGAAGAAGGACGCGTCGTGGCCCCAAATGTGCTGTGTAAACTGTAGTGTGCTGTACACCTGTGAGATGTGACACCCTTGCCCTTCTGGGGTCACCTTTTGTGTCAAGTGAAGAATTCATCTCCCAGGAGCTCTGTTTTCTCCCTTTAGGCCTGTCTTAATACTCTGGGCAAACAGACACACCTAGGACCTAAGTAAGCAATAAGTTGTTCTTCTCATTTCCTTCCCTGTTTACCTCTCCAGGCTCTGATAGGCTCTGGCCCTGCATTCTGACCTTTCCCAGGAACTCCCTATCTGAACCTTCAACGGGCAGGCAAGGGTGACCTTCACCACTTGGGCAGTGGAGCCAGGGGTGAGCACCACCCCGGGCGGGCCCTGAAGGAGAAAAGGCTTAGAAGGAAGAGAGCCATGAGAAAGCTCCAGAAAAGGGGAAAATTAATGCTGGGTGGAACCTTGGAAAGCAGGTGGGGAAACTGAGGTCTGGAGAGAAAAAGCGACTGATCTAAGGTCACATAGCAAGTCGACCCCAGTGTGAGGCTTTTCCACCACGCCCAGTAATCTGAGTGGTCCTGGTGCATAATAATAATATTAATAACAATAACAACAACAACAATATAGCTAATGATCATCAGGCTTTCACTCTGGGCCAGACACTGTCCCAAGGCATTTGCATGTTTAACTTTTTTGCTTCTCACAGCAACCATATGAGGTAAGAGCTATTAGAGCCCCAATTTCTAGAGGAGGACATAGGCAAAGAGATTTAGCTACTGGTTAGGGTTCACACTCACATCTGTTGCCTCCAGAATCTCATTCTTTTTTTTTTTTTTTTTTTAATTAAAGTATAGCTGTTTTACAATGTTGTGTTAGTTTCAGGTGTAGAGCAAAGTGATTTGGTTACATATACCTATTCTTTTTCAGATTCTTTTCCATTATAGGTTATTTAAGATATCGAATGTAGTTTCCTGTGCTATATAGTAGGTCCTTGCCATTTATCTATTTTATATATCTGTTGTGTCTGTTAATCCCAAACTCCTAATGTATCCCTCCCCCCACTTTCCCCTTTGGTAACTGTAAGTTTGTTTTCTATGTTTATGAGTCTATTTCTGTTTTGTAAGTTCATTTGTATCATTTTTTTAGATTCCACATATAAGTGATATCATATGATATTTGTCTTTCTCTGTCTGACTTATTTTACTTAGTATGATAATCTTTAGGTCCATCCATGTTACTGCAGTTGGCAAAATTTCGTTCTTTTTTATGGCTTAGTAGTATTCCATTGAGTGTATATGTGTGTGTGTGTGTGTGTGTGTGTGTGTGTGTGTGTGTATCTCACATCATCTTTATCCATTCATCTGTTGTTAGATACTTAGGTTTCTCCCATATCTTGGCTATTGTAAATAGTGATACTATGAACATTGGGGTTTATGTGTCTTTTCGAATAAGAGTTTTTGTCTTTTCCAAATATATGCCTAGGAGTGAGATTGCTGGATCATATGGTAACTCTATTTTTAGTTTTTTAAGGGACCTCCATAGTGTTCTCCATAGTAACTGAACCAATTTACATTCCCACCAACAGTGTAGGAGCAGGGCCCCGCTCTTAACAACTGCACCACCAAACGGAGGCTCAGAGTGGGGAAATCCCTTGCCCAGGGTCACTCTAGCTCACTCACACTCACACTGTAGTCACTGCCAGACACTGTCCTCTAAAGACTATGTCATGCGCATCTTTATAGTGATGGTACCAAGCACAGAAAAGGCTTGGCACAGAAAACACTGGTTGAATTGAAACTAATTGTGGTAACAAGTGTTGCTTAAATGTTGCAGATTCATTTTGTACATGCAGGGGGAAGAGAAGGAAATTGCAGGATGGAAGCAGATCGAACACCTCAGCTGGTGACTGTTGTAGTAGAAAGCACATGGGCTTTCTGTGAAGTCAGAGACTGCTCATTGCAAGTCTGTGGCATCTTCAGCAAGTCATTTTGACACACTGAGCCTCAGTTTCCTTACCTAGAAAAGTTAGCATAAAATCCTGAGCCTCACAGGACATGGATTCTCAACCGATGGACATAAAGCAGGAGTTGGCCAATTTTTTCTGCAAAGGGCCAGGTAATAAATGTTCTCAGCTTTGTGGGCCGTACAGTCTCTGTCACAGCTTCTCAACTGCTTTGGTAGTAGCCATAGGCAACACGTATTTACAAAGACAGGCAGCAGGCTGATTGGCCCACGGGCCATGGTTTGCTGATACAAAGTGCCTAGCCAAGGCTGAGCACATACAGAGCTGTGTGTGACTTTCATGGGCCCAAGGAAATTTTTTTTTTTTTTTTTTTTTGCGGTACGCAGGCTTCACACTGCTGTGGCCTCTCCCGTTGCGGAGCACAGGCTCCGGACATGCAGGCTCAGTGGCCATGGCTCACGGGCCCAGCCGCTCCACAGCATGTGGGATCTTCCCGGACCGTGGCACGAACCCGTGTCCCCTGCATCGGCAGGCAGACTGTCAACCACTGCGCCACCAGGGAAGCCCGGGCCCAAGGAACTTTTGCCTTTGTGGGTCTCTTCCACTATAATAGAAATTTCTGTTTTTTAATGCAAATTTTTTTCTTATGATTTTAAAATAAACTATTTTTATAGACACTAAAAGTACTGTGGGCCATAGACTCTGTGCCTCTGTGCCTGATGGATGGGTCCGCACTTGGCAGACAGCAGACACTCAATAAATGAGATTCCCCTTCCCACCCCCTTTCCTTTGCTGAGTGGGACTGTGTCTTTGTTGTCTTGAGGTTCAGTAAGAAGGTATCAGAGAGTGGGTGGCTTAAATCCCCCAAATTTATTTTCTCATGGTTCTGGAGGCTTGATCCAAGATCAAGGAACTAGCATGGTCAGGTTCTGGTGAGACCTTTCTTCCTGGCTTGCAAGCAGCCACCACCTCACTGTGTGCTTACACAACATTTTTTGTGCGATAGAGAAAGGGTGTGAGGGAGAGAGAGAGGAGAAGCTCTCTGATGTCTCTTCTTATGAGGAGACTAATTTTATCAGATCAGGGCCCCTCCTTTATGACCTCATTTAACCTTCATTACTTCCTTAGAGTTCCCATCTCCAAATACAGCCACGCTGGGGGCTAAGGCTTCAACATATGAATTTGGGGTGGTGGGGAAGCACAAACATTTAGTCCATCACAGCCTGGAATTAGACAAGGGGGCAGGACAGCTGCTACTTGGAGGTAACTATGAGCTCAGGCTTTGCAGTGAGGCCAAGTGGGCGTTAGATCCTGGTGGACCCTCCCTGGCATTTATCAGAGAAATCATTTCACTTTTCCTGCCCCCAGGTTCTTCATCTATAAAATGGGGATAATTAAAATTTCTATGTCTTCAGCTGCCGTGGGATGTATGGCGAGCATTCAGCAGAGGCTCCCACATGGTAAGCACACAATCAGTGTTAGTAATAGTGCGCCAAGTGCAGACCCATCCATCAGGCACGTGGGCACAGCACGTAGGGCCCACAATACTTTTAATGCCCCATGAAAATCATTTAATTTATTTTAAAATCATGACAAAAAAAATTTCGTATTAAAAAAAAGACATTTCTAGGATCCACAAAATTCTGTGATGGTAGAACAGACCCACAAGGCACAAGTTCCTAGGGACCATGAAAGTCATACACAGCGCTCTGTGTGCCTGGCCCTGGCTAGGCGCTTTTCATCAGAAGTCAGCAAACCGTGGTCCACAGGCCAAATCAGCATACTGCCTGGTTTTGTAAATACATATTGTCTATTGCTACTTGTGCACTACAAAAGCAGTTGAGAAGCTGTGACAGAGACTCTATGGCTCACAAAGCTGAGAACATTTATTACCTGCAAATTTTTTTTGGCAGAAAAAATTGGCCAACTCCCACTTTACATCCATCAGTTGAGTTAATCCATGCCCTGTGTTGGTGACGATGTCGTTGACGGTGATGGTAATGGTGATGGTGAAGATGAAGGGATAAGAATGATGATGAGGTGGTAATGATAACGTGATGATGTTGATGATGACAATTGTGAGGATCATCTCATTAAAAAAACAAAAACAAAGAGAGATTGGTTGGTCCCAGTGGCTGGGCTTTTTCAGCATAAGTCTTTTCCATCTCCAAGGCAAGGAAGACCCACCAAAAGGAGTGGATGCTGGCATCTCTGGGTGGGTAGTCTGACACACTGAATCCCTTTTTCTGGGCTTCTTGCACACAGCCTTTCTGTTCAAACCCTTCCTCCAGTTGAACTAATACTCGTGGCCCCATTTATATGCTGACACCAATTCTCTGAGGCCAGCTGGATATCCTGGAGCTAGCATCATACCCCATAAAAGTCTAAGAGCTCCTCCACGAGACTGTCTCCACTTGAGATGCCAGCCACCAGTCTCAGGAGCCACCCACACTTCTGACCGGCTGACTATAAATTTCCAGGTTCCCATGGCTCCCACAGACTTGATAATTCTTTAGAATGATTCACAGAACTCACTGAAAGTGCTATACTTATGATTACAGTTTTATTTTAAAAGATACAGATCGGCGCCAGCCAGAAGAGACACGGATGAGGTCTGAAGAGAGAGATACAGAGCTTCTTTGCCCTCTGTTTGTGGAATTAAGACACATCACCCTCCTGGCACATCAATGTGTTCACCAACCAGGAAGCTCCACCATGCCATGGTATCAAAGTTTTTAGGTAGGCATGATGGAGTAAATCACTGGTCACATAACTGAACTCAGTCTCCAACCCCCTCCCCTCCCTGGAAGTCAAGCTGGCCCAAAGTTCCAACCTTAATCACAGGGTTGGTCTTTCCAGTGACCAGCCCCATCCTGAAGCCATCTAGGGCTCCACCGTGGGTCTCCTCACTAGCACAACTAAGACACTCCTTTCACTCAGGAAATTCTAAAGGTTTTTAGAGCTCCATGCCAGGATGAAAACCAGGTATATTCTTTATTATACAACATCTCCCTTGGGAAGCCCCCTTTCTCTCCCTCCCCAAAGCTTTGATTGAATTCCCAGTCTCTGCACTTATTGTTCTCAACCTAGGAGACATCTTGCCCCTGGAAATGACCTCTGCAGGGGCTGAGCTCATCTTTCAACCATATATGGACTCATTCTGCTCACCTTTAGGTACCCACAGACCTTCCCTAAATCTCCTTCTGACCTGGATCTTGAACTTCAGGCCTGAACCCGACTTCCTCAGCTGAGACTGGGAACCCTCACCTGCCTATATCATCTCCTAGATCTGCCCAGATTCCCCATCTCACCCAACCACTGCCCAAGAACTCTTGCTGTACTTTCATAGCTCATCCCTACCTCAGACCCTGAGTTTGCCTAGCCTTCAATAGGAGCCTAGAATTCTGGCTTGAAATGAGTCCTAAAAAAGACTTACCTCCATTTGCCAGCAGCACATTCCCAGCTTTGCCATTCCTCAGTTGGGTGACCTTGACCAAGTCACTTCAAGTCCAGAAGGTTACCTTTCCTCATCTGGAAAAGAGAAAAATAATTCTCCGTTGGTCAGGATTTGGCTAGGATTTGCTGCAGTAACAAATGCATCCTCACATAACAGAGGTTCTTCCTCACTCATGCCCTCACTCACAGCACTGTTCTGTCCTATAACTACATCATCTAGAGCACGTGGTCTCCAGGGTCACCAGGGCAGAGGGAATAGAAGGGGTGGAGGAGGTACACTGGCTCTCAGTTGTCTTGGCCCAGAAGTGACCGGCATCACTTCCATTCACAAGCTACTGGCCCACAGTCTTTACATGGCTCCCACATACCTGCAAGGATTGCTGGGGGCTGTCTATGTGCTGTTTGGCAAGAGCCCAAATCTCTCCACAGGCTCTTTGACTCACTGAAAGGTGGGGAAAATCAAGAAAGCTCATGTATGTGAAAACTCCAGCCGCGGAGCAGGTGATGGCTAATCAGTTTCCGGATTCCACCAAGGGCCTCTGTGTGGCTTGGTGAGCCCTTTGGTTTTGATAAGCGAGGTGGGTCCCATTTGTGCTGTTTCACAGTGCAGCCTCCTTGCTTACTGGCTGCCAGGATAGGACAGGTCCTGGTGGTCTGGCCGCTGGGGCTGTTCATTGTAGGCTGAGATAAGCCCTGCAGTTACTTCTCCCAACTGCCCACGCCCAACCCCACCCCGGGATCAGAGATCCTAATTTCCCAGCCCTCAAGTCAAAGCCAGAGACAGAGCTTAGTTCAAATGTCACTGACTTTTACCTTGGCAGTCAATGGTCCAGAACAATCTTCCAGTGCTGTCTCTTTCTATTTTCTGGCAAAGTTTAGTCCGTGTATCTGTAACCAAGTTGGTTAGCAGAATGGAGTGGGAGACGTGGATTCAAGATAACGATGACAGCAAAAATTGCAGCAGACATACTGTCTCAGTGAAATCTCTCAACATCGCTGGGAAGGAGATCCTATTGTTATCCCCAAGTGGAAAAATGGAGACCTGTCCCTGTGTCCCTGTGTCACAATACACCCAGGTCTATTGGATTCCATGGCCTAAGATATGGACCGCCCAGCTCCACGCCTGGGATCAAACAGATTTTGCTCATGACCAGCAGTAGGCATATCTCCCAAACACAAACTATCCCCAACTCCTAGGGTGTGTGAGGATTAAATTAATTCATCTTTCAGCACGTGTTTCCTAAGTGTATGCCATGTCCGAGGACCTGGCTAGGTTCTGGGGTTAAGGAGATGAATCAGACATGGCATCTTTAAGGAGCTCGTGGGCCAGGGTATCATTACTTCCCAAACAGTATGAAAGAGGCCATGGAAGAATAAGAGGGAGGAACCTGGAAGCTGGAGACAGGGCAAGAAAAGCTCAAGAAAGGGCTGAGCCCTGATGAATAAATAGGAGTCAGGAAGCTAAAAAAGGAGGGTATTGCAGGCAGAAAATGATATGTGCAAAGACATAGAGGCATGAAAGGCCATCGTCCGGGAACTGCAAAGGGCTCTGTATTGTTGGAACATAAAATCGAGGACGGGGACAGGGTGAGGATACTGTTAGGAGATGTGGGTGGAAAGGTAGCTGGGGCCAGATCATTCCTTCATTCCTTCATTTGTTCCTCCATTTAAGGGCTATCCACTGAGCACCAAAAGACTCCAGGCGCTGTGCGAGACGCTACAGGTGCAACAGCGACCAAGAGGCAGAGCTTAAAGTGGGCAGGAGGGAGACAGGCAAGAAACCAGTGGATGAATAAATGAGAAAGTTTCAGAGAGATGCGAGTAAGGGCAAGGGCCTTGACTGCCAGGCCAAGGGATCGGGGTGGTGGGAGCCCTGAAAGGGTTGTGGGCAGAGGAGAGACGAGGTTAGATCTGTATTTTAGAAGCCCACTCCATGTAGGAGGGGTGGCTGGTGCACAGGCTAGGCAGGTACCCTCAGCACAGGGCTGGGCACACAGTGGGTGCTCAGATAATGGCAGGGATCCGGCTCTCAGCTGTGGTATGCTTCCTGACCTGGGGCCTGTACTCTCCCCCTGCCCGGCCTCTGTGTCCCCAGGGACATCTGCTAGAGGCCTCCTAATCATTCAGCTGGCTGTGCACCCAGCAAGGACTGGAGGGAAGGGACATCTTGGTAAGCATCGGAGCTCCAGCTTTGATGTGTGGAGGAGGAGACAGGCCGAGTCCCTTGTGCTCTGCTGCTGACCACCCAGCTGGCTTTCTCCAGGGCCTCTTCCATCCCCTGAATGGATGGTGGATAGAGATCTGGAAGTCAAGAGTCTTGAGCATGACCCCTGTGTCCACCCCTTGACTTGCGGTATGCCCGAGACAGCCTGCTCGCCCACTCCGTGCCTCTGTTTCCTTCTTGGCAAAACAGGGACAATAATCCAGGCTCCCACCTCCCAGGACTCTGACGGGAGCAAGAGAGACGAGCCATTTGCTCCTCAAGCAGCAGGTTCTTACTGAGCGTTTCCTGGGGGCTCTCCATGTCGACCGGGAGGGGAAGGATTGTGCAGCCGACAGAACAAGAGAAAGAAGTTCCTCGTCTTTATTGAGCACTGCCCAGGACCCAGGCTCTGCTCTGATAAGATTACACGGATTTGCTTCATTTAATTTTCAGAGCAACCCAGTGAGATGGGTCCGCCCCTCACCCCCTTTCTCAGACTAGGAAAATAAGGCAGAAAGAAGCTGCGAAACTTGCCCACGGGACGGACCCCAAAGAGTAGCAAACTGGGATGTGAACTTGGTCTGAGTCCAGAGCCCGTCCTCCCAACCCACTAGTCCGCACTGCCTCGCTGCCCACATGGGGCTCACAGCTCAGGTGAGGCTTGAAACTACTCAGAAATCGAAGGTAGAGTCACACACTGGAAAGTTCTGTGGTGTAACGTTACGGGACAGGAGGCAGAGACGGGAGGAGCCGGTGGAAGCGAAACCTGAAGGAGGTGGGTGCCTGGGGAAGGGTTTCTGAGCAGGGCAGCAGGGGCGAGGCTTTGACGGCAGTGGGGGGTGTCCTCAGAGCTCAGCAGGGGTGCAGGCCTGGCAGGCCTCGTGGGGAATTTGCTCTTTCCTCCAGGAGCAATGAGATTCACTGGAGGGGTGTAAGCTGATTGCGTTTTGTTTTGTTTTGTTTTGTTTGCGGTACGCGGGCCTCTCACTGTTGCGGCCTCTCCCGGTGTGGAGCACAGGCTCTGGACGCACAGGCTCAGTGGCCATGGCTCACGGGCCCAGCCGCTCCGCGGCATGTGGGATCCTCCCAGACCGGGGCACGCATCCGTGTCCCCTGCATCGGCAGGCGGACTCTCAACCACTGCGCCACCAGGGAAGCCTGCTGATTGTGTTTTGAAAAGAGTCCCCTGGACTTGAGGGACCACAATAGGACATGGGAAGACCAGTCATAGGACACTGCAGTGACCCCAGTGATGGTAGTTTGGCCTTGGGGGAGGAGAGAAGGCAGCTTTGGGAGGTAGAATTCACAGGAGTGGATAGTTGAGAGAGGGTGACGCTGGGAAACATGAATCGTGGAGAAGCTACAGGTCCCAGAGAGCATCTCGACAGGCTGGTTCTCTAGGGAAACGAAGGTTTAGTAAGAGTCATTATGACACACCCAACTAGAGAAGGCTCAGACAGACTTAGTCAGACCTGGAAACCCTGGCTCCACTGCCGACCAGCCAGCCATGTGACTTATGGCAAAGCACTTCACCTTCTTGACCCTCATTTTCCGTCTCTCAAAAACAGAGATGTAAACACCCACCTCACAGAACTGTGGGGATAATGAAGGTCATAGCTCCTGCCACTTGGGTTTAAAATCACTGCACATCCTTAGCTACAGTTTACTGAGCACGGACTTTGTGTCAGATTCTACATTGTGTGTTATATACATGATCTCGGTAATCCTCCCGACATCTCAGGGAGGTAGTCAGAGTTATCCCCTTCATTGCTCAGTAAGGAAACAGAGGCTCAGAGAGGTGAAGTGGTTTGCCCAAGGTCACGCCGTGGCTAAAAGAAGAGGTAGACTTTAAGCAGAGAGAGTTCTTGTTTCAAAGCCTGTGCGTTTCGTCACCACACTAGCCAGCAGGGGATGCGTTTGGGGGCAAGAAAGAGAAAGTGCTTCTACAGTGGGGGTTTATTACTTTCACATTTCAAGAAATCTGATCATAAATGATTCCAAGGTAGAGGTAATAGCTCAACCGTGTCATCAAGGACCCACATGCTTCCTAATTTCCCAATCTATCCCTATCATTCTATTAGCAGTATCTTCCCTCATGCTAACAGTACAACTGCCACAGTTCCAAGCATCACAACTGTATCCTAAGAAGGAAGGAAGGGAGATGGCATAAAGAGCTTATCCTCTCTTATTATGCAGGAAAAAAGAATTCCTCAGAAACTTCCAGTAGACTTTCCTGTATGTCTCATTGGCCAGAAATAGATCACATAAACAATCCTAAAACAATCAGTGGCAGAAGAAAGTAGAGATGACGTGATGTGGCAGCTTTCAAGGATATCTGCATATTTTTGTCACTCTTCTTATCAAGAGGTGGGGTCCCCTTAAATTGGAGCCAACCCTAGGAACTTCTTGACCAATAAAATGTGGCATAAATGACACCATGTGACTTCGGAGGCTAGGTCATAAAAGGAGATTCATTTTCTACCCAGTTCACTGGAGCACATGTGCTGGAATCCTTAGCTGTCATATCAGTCTTATCTTGAGGCTGCCATATTGTGAGGAGGCCCAATTAGCCATCACAGAGATTCCACATGGAGAGGGCCTATGTGAAGAGAGAGAGATGCCTGGCCAGCCCCAAGTGCTCCAGCCGCATGTGACTGCAACTTCCAGAACAAGCCGGCCGAAGCTTTCCTAAATTCCTGAACCCACAGAAACCATGTGAGATATAAGATGATTTGTTGTTTCAAACTGGTAATGTTTGGGGTAACTTGTTACACAGGAGTAGATTACCAGATCGCATGATCAGCTTAGATAAACCATGCTTCATCCTGTGGAGTTAGACATGCTCGTGAGAGAGATACAGAAGGAATTCAGAGCCAAGCAGTCTCTTCTGAAGTTGGGGAGGTGGGAGATGGGTGAGGAGGGGCTTTGCAGTAGCAGCATCAGTGCAAAGCATGGCAGCTCTCCTGCCCACCTCTCTTCCTGTTCTCTCTCTCACTGCTTTCCCACTACGTGGCCTTCTTTCTTCCGGGAACTCCTCATGCTCATTCCTGCCCCAGGACATTTGCACTTGCCGTTCATGTTTGGGGAACACGAAATCCACATTTAAGGAATATAGAAATAAGTGAGAGATAAGCAGACACTCGAGTTGCCCTCCCAGTGGGCAATGGTCTTCCTGTCCACCCTCGAGTGCTTCAGTTCAGGACCATGACCAGGGCTCCTGCACAGGTGGCAGACCTACCTGGGGCCCACAACAACTGCCATGAGTATGCTGGGCACAGCGTGAGGGGTTTTACAAACCTCCACTTGCTTCATCCTCACAACAATCCTGTGAGGTGGGTGTCAACATCCCATTGTACAGATGGGAAGAGGGAGGCCCAGGGAGATCGATGGACGGTTCGCCCACTACTGCACTGCTTCCAAAGAGAGGTGGGCCAACACCAGGGCCCACACTCTTCCTTCTGCAGGGCTTATCAGAAATAGGGGGGATCCTAGAACTACAGGCCCCAGAGGCACAGAGAGAGACCCCTACCAGCCTCGGCTTGAATATTCACAATGACAAGGAATTCAGCCCATGACATTGTCAAAAGTTCTCACCTGTCAGGTTTGGGGAAGACCGGAAGAACACGGGTCCAGGAAGGAGATCCTAGCAAAAGGCTGAAAGGCCTTGGAGTGGCTCTAATGGGAGACGGAACAGATTTGATCTGAGCTTCGGGGACCTCTCCAGGGATGAGAGGAAAGGCTGCAGCGAAGCCAGGGGACCTGGAGGCCAGGGAGAGCAAGGCGGACGTGCTGTCATCACAGACACTGGCTGTGGATTGCCACTGGGAGATGACGGGCCATTTGCTCATCAAGGACAGCACAGACAGCAACTGGACTGGGGTGGTGGTGGTGTATTCTTGCTGTGCCGGGCCCCCTAAAACTGCCTTTTGCATGTATCCCAGAGGGAATGCCGTTGTGTGGCTGGTGCCCTCCTGCTGCAGATAAGATTAGTGGGTAAGGTCACAGGGAGGCCTGTTGCCTGTTAGTCTGGGGCCCTGGCAGCCACATCACTCATTAGCTGGTTATTAGAGGCCTCCATAAACTGTGCCCTTCTGCAGAACAACCTGTGCCCAGCAGTTTCCCACCAGGCGCCCAAACAGCGCCCTCCTCCCACCCCACCAATCGACGTCCCTTGCAGGAATCTTGGCTCTGCTAGGTTCCTAGCCAAGGGCTTGAACAACTTTCTCCCCACATGGATTGGAGGATAGCAGATCATTCGAGCCTGCTGTCACTGAATCAGAGGGGTTTCATTATTGCCCCTCAGGTAGCCTAATGCATCAGCAATGTCTGGCTCTGCCCTCCCTGAACCTGGGTTCAAATCCTGCTATGAGCTTTAGTGGGTCCCTCCGTCAATCAGAGAAAGCGTTGTTGTGAGGATGTGAAGGTAAGAACTCAAGAGATGATCCTCTTCCCATGTCATCCTTCTGTTGACTCTTACTGTCCAAAAGAAAGATAATAAGTTTTTTGAAAGAGGCAAAACCCCATCCTGGCTGTAAGTCCTTCTAATCTAAATTTCACAGGCGGAGCGATGATTGTGTGTCCATCCATAGAATGACGGGAATGCCACCAGGCCATCTGGATTCTTCTTTTATCATTCAGCAAACCATTGCTGAGTGTCCATTCTACGTGCTGAGAGCTGGACATACAAGATGAAGATTTATGACCCGTGCCAGCAGAGGGGCATCCATGTGAATAAACTATTCCAATTGACCCGATAATTGCTGTCAACAACGTGTGGGCATTTTCAGTGGGAACACTGGAGAGGGAGTCCTGCCTGATACTGCCTTTGAACAAAAGTTGAAAACTCATGTTTCCTTAATTCCAAGGAGTTTAGAGTTTAGAACAGAAGAAAACACATTAATAAAAATATCAATACTGGGCTTCCCTGGTGGCACAGTGGTTAAGAATCCACCTGCCAATGCAGGGGACACGGGTTCGAGCCCTGGTCCGGGAAGATCCCATATGCCGCAGAGCGACTACTCCAGTGCGCCACAGCTGTGGAGCCTGTGCTCTAGAGCCCGTGAGCCATAACTACTGAAGCCCACGTGCCACAACTACTGAAGCCCACGTGCCACAACTACTGAGCCCACGTGCCACAACTACTGAAGCCCATGTGCCTAGAGCCTGTGCTCCACAATGAGAAGCCACCGCAATGAGAAGCCGGCACACCGCAACGAAGAGTAGCCCCCGCTCGCCGCAAGAGAAAGCCCACGTGCAGCAACGAAGACCCAGTGCAGCTAAAAATATAATTAATTAATTTTTTAAAAATCAATACAACCAGATGATGGTATTCACAGATGTGTGGGCCATTTTCAGCGGGAGAACTGGAGAAGGGGCAGCTAATTCTGCCCGGGGGAGATAAACCAGGCTTCCAGGACAGATAGTAAGTGAAATTTGGGAGACCACAGGGACTCTACGTCTTCTGAACATCCACAGCCTCCTTCCCCACCACCCGGGGTGTCCTGCCCCTGGGAACTCCCCGCCTCGCTCAGCTCTGCTCACACGTGGCACCGTCCCCACGTCTGCTCCTGGGGGACCATCAGTGCTGGGCCCTCCCACCATTCCCCAAGGTGTCCACTGGCATGAAGCCGGCCTCGGGCTTCAAGGAAGGTGGGGCCAGTCAGGTGCTTGGCCCTTGGGGGTTTTTGAAAAATGTGCTTTTTCGGCTTTCTCTCTGTCTGCTTCTGGAAGCTGTGAACTCATGTTCTCCGCCCCCTTCAGATTTCACAAACACACCAAACATTGACTTACCCTCCCCCTAAAAGTGAGTTCATAGCCTGTATGGTTAACTCATGACACACTTTTTAGAGAAGAGAAAAAAAGCCTCAAAGCATTCAGATAAAAAATTGGCAGAGATGGAGCGAACTCCAAGTTCAGGGCTTCATCCAGCACAGCACGGCTGCCATGCGTCCTACCACAGGTCAATCAGAATCAGGTGACTGTGAACTGGTCTCCAGTGAAAGGCTAAAAGTAGTCACCATTTATTCAACAAACAGGTATGGAACTCTTCATATGTGCCAGGCATTGCTCTACACACTGGCAATTCGTCGAGGAACGAGCCAGACAAACACGGACCTGGATTCCACTGAAAAAAAGAGCAAACAGTGAAATAAGTGAGCAAAAAAATGGGTAAATAGGTCCATTTCAGAGGGTGACATACACCGTGAAGAAAATAAAACAGGCTAATGGGATAGAGAGTGATGGGAAAGGAGAGCTAATATTCATTGAGACAGAGTGGTCAGGGGGAGCCTGAATGATGAGAGGTGTCCAGTCATATAAAGTGATCAGACCAAGAAAGCAGCAAGTACAAAGGCCCTGAGGTAGAATGAGCACAGTGTGTTCATGAAACAGCCAGTGTGGCTGGAGCAGAGTGAGGAAGAGGCCGAGTGCTATGAGGTGAAGAGTCAGAGAGGAAGGTGAGGCCCAGTCGTGTAGGGCCTTCTCATTTGGGAAAGAGGCCAGGACTGACCACACCAGAGAAAAGTCAGCTGAGCGCTTGTCACAGAACTTAGGTGGACTGTCCACTTGCTGGGCAGGAGAACAGGATGCAAGGCCTGAGGTCCCAGCTATCCACTTAGTGACGTCATGGGGTCTGCTTACTGGAGGCTGCCTGACCTTCTGACGCCTCCTTTTCTACTATTATGCCTGGTACTATTTACCGGATTAAAGCCTCTCTCTTTTATTTTTCCACTATGCACGTGAACACCAGATTGACCTTAGAGGCCTTTGAGCTGTCCAGGAACTCAACTCTTTGAGTTGTCCAAGAACTCTGAAGTCTCTCTTAGTCCAAATGTGGAGTGCAGTCCTGCTTCTAAACATCATGGAGAGAAGAGGGAGTATTATTAAATCATCCACCAATGCTGCTTCTTCTGTTTTTCCACAAGGTGTCGCTGTTGAACACTGGTCTTTCACAGTCCTGTGGCCACATCTACCATAGCAGCTCACCCTGACTGCTCTGACCCTCCCTGTTGATGCCGCAGATGTGCCTCTGCTTGGCACCAAATTTCAGCTCCCCTGGGGAACATCCTACTCTCAGCTCTTCTTTCTGAAGCACTGTTCCAAGCTTCAGAAAGTAGTTGGGTCCAGAGGGGTTTTCAGCCATGTGAGCTCTGCTCCTCCCATAAACCCAGACTTTCCTAGTTCCTCACTGATGAATTCTTCTCTGGGGATGACTAGCAGATTCAGATCAGGAACATCCCAATGAAATTTCCTAATTTTAAATATCAGAGACCAGGGCTTGGGGGTTCCAGTACCTTCCTTTTCAAAAGACCTTGATATAATTTGTTTTAGAAAAGAAATTCGTTTAAGCTCATCGTTGCAAATCTTCCCATTTTTATTCAGTAGAAGCCAGAATGTCTTATTTTTATGTGAAATTTCCAGACCTTAAAAATACCACAAAGGCCTGTCAACTACAAAAAAAAAGCACTATTAATAAATCATTTATTTATTTCTGTCATACAAACACATTATACTTATATACATGTGTGTGTGTGTGTGTGTGTGTGTGTGTACTTTTCCAAATTTAGAAATCCGTTTTTTTCTTTTATCAATGAGAAAGTAAAAAATGGCTCTGCTGTCAGCCAGACCCTGATGTTCCCATCTGAATATAAATGATACTCAGTGCTCGCAGAATACAAATTTAGTCCCAGTGGTGTGGGGCTGAGACCGTGCCACGCTGCGTCTGTGTTTTGAACACGGCAGAGAAAAAGCCATTCAGAGCCACAAAAATAACTGATTTGACGAATGTGAATGATTCCTGCCTTTTTACTGCCTCCTCCAAGATGGAGTGCTTTGAGATACCCAATGACCAAACTGCCCTTTCTCCCTGACCACATCCAATCCAGCACATGCTTCCTTAATCCCAGTTTAGAAGCATCCAAGGCCAAAGTCTCTAAGAAACCTTGGCAATCCACTCCCCGCCTTGTGGTTCCTCTGGGTGGTACTCCTTGCTGCTGCAAGACAAACAAAGCTACCTGTTGATTACAGGTGTACTCCTGGTGGTCTTTGGATGGGGGCCTTTGACAACAGCCTATCCTCAGCACCTTTCCATACCGGTCATGTGGGCTAGCGACACCGTCTTTAACAGCTGCATCACAGTGCACTGTTTGGATGGCAACATCTATGTTACTTCCGTGTTTTCAATCCTCCCCATCACATGTTCCTTTATCGTGGTACCTTACCACGTAGTGTAGCTATTTCGGTGCATGGTATTTACTTGTATTATTTATTTGCTTTATGGTAACTCTTTGCTTATTTTCCGTCTTCCCCACAGGACCATAAGGTCTGTGAGGGAAGGCAGAGACCCCACCCTGCCCCCAACCAAAAGTCTGAGAAGTGCTCAGTGAATGGTGAACAGAATCCGATGAGTACTAGAAGACTGTTCATCACCAAAGGAAAGACAGCAAGAGGAAGAGTGCAAGTTGCAATCTGGAACGCTGGCCCCAGAAGGAAGTTGCAGCCCGTGCAGGAAGGGAATGAGCAGGCCTTGGCTGGCTGCTTGCAAGCTGAGACTTCTCAGGGTCTATGAATAGCCTTCATACAGGGGAGTTCAGCAGTGTCTGAGGTCCTGGGACCAGAATCAGTGCTCTACTAATAAGGACAGCCTTGTGGTCGGGGCCGGGGTGACACCCACCATTCACCCTGGAACTGAGCTTTTCCTCTGCATCCTTGTCAGCAACTCTGAAATAGATTTGAGACAGACGGCGTTCTGTCTTTTAGCTCAGAGAACTGCAAAATGCCAATGGTCCCCACTGTCCTTGCTTGCCCAGCTATGTTATTAAACATTCTGGAAATCCAGAGAAACTCCCTGACTCTGCTAGGAAATAGAACTGACAGCTAGGAATGTCACTGACAGCTTAGTAGGTGTTGACCCCTATGTCGAGTTGAATCTGAGGACCCCCTGGGGAAGAAGTGTCCTCTGTGCTGAGTTTGGAAGGGAAGACCCTACACGTTGGAGCTGGGATGGGGCAGAATCAGACAGGGGAGCTCATACTTATGTTATGGGCAAGACATGAGCCGGAATGTGATTGAGGAAAAGGAGATTGTGAAGCCCAAACTAGAGGTTAGGAGACCAGTTGTGGGGCCTTGAGCCAGCTCCTGTTCCCCTCCACTTGCCATTCTAGAAAACAGGAGAGCGGGAATACATGGTCACCAAGGGCTCTCTCTGCTCTACGAATGGTCTGTGTTATGTGCTTTGGGACAAACCACATGTCCTTTCTGAGCCTCAGTTTTTCTGCCTGTAAGGAGAAGAGGGAAAGAGAGACAGAAGGGAATAAGTGCTGATTAGAGTCATGTAGACTCTGGGCCAGACATCATGCTGGGCACTGGGGATGCGGAGATCCAAGACGCCCTCTGGGTCCTCAGGAAGCCCATCATCCAGACAGTGGACAAGTAAACAGCTCATCATAATTCTTGAGGGGCAATCAGAGGCGCTGATGGAAGGAGGCTTCTTCAAGGTGCGACAGCCGAACCTCAGAGAATGAGTAGGAGTTTCTCCCCTTTCTCAGGGGAGAAAGGGAGAAGGACATGCAGGGGAGGAAGTGATGGCAGGGAGGCATGTTTTGTTTGGTGAGTTTTGTTTGGTGAGCAGGCAAGGACTTGTGTATGTATGTTAGATATTTGCAGCAAAATTCACATAGTCCAATGCCTGCGGGGGCCGGGGAGGTGATGTACGTGAGTGAGATGGGCAGGTGTCTGAGACCAAAGGACGTGTGGAGACTTCAGTGAAGTAAAGAACTCATGCTCTGCAGAAAGAGAGAGACGTTACTCAGTTCCATCCAATGGCCCTTTGTAAGAATTAGCCCAATATCTGACATTTTAGGAGAAGACAAAAATCTGGATTTTTATGTGAAATCTTCTAATTTGTCAATATCAACTGCAATGTGCCAGACAGATGAAGCAGGCTGGACATGACTCTTAGCTCCCCAGTTTGTAAACTCTGGGAAAGGTAGTCTCTGGAGTCCCTCCCAGCATTTCTTTTCTAAAAAGACATGTAGCATAGTGATTGAGAGCATGGGCTGGGAAGCCAGTAAGATCTTAGTTCAAATCTTGGCACTGGCTCTTCCCAGCTAATTCACATAGTTTATGAATGTCACCACCTGGAGTTGTGCAGTGCACAGCCTGAACAACTGTTTATGGTTGCCTTGTTTGTAACTATAAGCAAGGCCCTTCTCCTCTCCAAACCCCAATTTCCTCACTTATAAATGAGGGATGATTATTTATGACAGTAAAATGAACTTATATAGGTTAAGTTAGCTCAATTTGGGGCAGATAATAAATACTCAAAATAGGACATTTTTTACCCTAGTGTCTTTCTGAGGACTCCAGCTAAAACTACAGGCTCTCTGGGAAGAAGCATTCCTTTGTGCCGGAGAATTCTGGCTGAGGGTTGGTAGGGAAGTCCCCCTCTTTTTGGAGCTGGGCTGGAGTAGAATCAGGGGAGCTTATGCTTTTCCTGGCAAGACATAGCATGGGATTAGAATGTGGGAAAAGAGATTGTGAAAAACCCGGGCACCAGATTTAGGTTTTGATATAATTTTTTAAGGAATTTATTGGGAGAATCAGTTTGGAATAGATTTGGAAGTCTTATTTTTTTTTTAAGCTTCCTGCACAATAAGGAAAAAGGAAGCACCCCTCCACTCCCCACCACCACCCACACCCCCATAGAATGCCTGGCAAACACGAGGCCAGGGTCTTGGACAAAAAATGCAAATGGATTCATTGAACGTTTGTTTACCAGAACCATTCTCAGAACCCTCCCTGCGCCCTTCCCACACTCTCTCCCTGGCCAATTACCCCTCCTATCTCTTCCCTCATGTCACCTGTTTATGGGTTTTTCAGTGTTTTTTTTTTTAAGGGTAGAACCTTTTATTTATTTACTTATTATTTATTTATTTACTTATTATTTATTTATTTAGGCTGCGTTGGGTCTTCGTTGCGGTGCGCAGGCTTCTCATTGCGGTGACTTCTCTTGATGTGGAGCACAGGCTCTAGGCGTGCAGGCTTCAGTAGCTGCAGCACGCGGGCTCGGTAGTTGTGGCTCGTGGGCTCTAGAGCGCAGGCTCAGTAGTTGTGGCACACGGGCTTAGCGGCTCCATGGCATGTGGGATCTTCCCGGACCAGGGTTCGAACCCGTGTCCCCTGCATTGGCAGGCGGATTCTTAACCACTGCGCCACCAGGGAAGTCCCTTGTTTATGGGTTTACCTCTCTGGGTTTCAAACATATTGACACCAGGGAACTGGTCCTCATGTCTTTGTCTCTCCAACGTGCAGGACACGGTACACATTAGATGCTCATTAGAGTTATAGAGGGAGTGAAGGAAGGACTGAATAAATGTCTCAGCTCTTAAGGTGGCTGGAATGACAATGTTATCAGCTGAATTGTGTTCCCCCCCAAAAGTTGCTGTTAACCTCCAGTGCCTGTGAATGGGAACTTGTTTGGAAACAGGATTTTTGCAGATGATCAAGATGAAGTCACTAGGATGGCACCTAAGCCAAGGTGACTGTTGTCCCTATAAAAGGGGGAAATTGGGACACAGAAATGCATACAGAGGGAAGCAGACACAGGGAGATCACCATCTACAAGCTGAGGAATGTCTGAGGCCACCAGAGGCAAGGAGAATGGCATGAACAGATTCTCCTTCGCGGTGCTCAAGAGGAACCAGCCCTGCCGATGTCTTGATCTCCAACTTCTGGCTCCAAAACTGTGAGAAATAAATGTTTGTTATAGCAGCTGTCTTTGGTATTTTGTTACGGAAGCCCAGACCCAGCTGGTAAGTGATGGAGCTGGGACTCACACTGGGAATCTGGCCACCCATCCGGTCCAGAGATACAAGACAACTTCACAGCTGAGGGCTTGGGTCCAGGGCTCTCACTGGGACTAGGGAGCTGAAATGCTGATTTAAACACACACAGGGGACTGCAGTCCATCAGCTGATGCAGACAACCTGATTGCTCTTTTCATTTGCTGCCTGCTTGATACCTTGCCATCGGCTCACCCCTGAGTAAAGTCCTTGAGTAAGATCTTATCACATTTGGGTCCATTCCAACCCTAGTGCATTTCACAGTGCAGAGGCATTCATTGGAAGGCAGCTCCCCTGGGGTCCCTGATGTGGGAGTTGGGGGACAGTACAGTGTTGTGTCTGGGCTGGACTGCCTGGATCCAAGTCCCAGCTCTGCCTCTCGGTAGCTGGGTGACCCTGGGCAAGTACCTGACCTCTCTGAGCCTAGTTTCCCTATGAGAAATGCTGACAATAATAGCACCTACCTCAGAGGACTGTAGTGGGGATTAAATACGTAAAAACAAATGAAGTCCTTACAAAGAGGCTGGCAAGTGGGCAGTGCTGTGTGTTCGCCATTACTCTCCTGGAGACTGACGTGTGGTTCCCAGCTGTGACGGCCAACTTCTCCCTGGCCCTCCAGACCCTCTCTCTACCCCAGAGGCCCACTGTTTCAAAGAGCTCCCTTGCCCCCTGGCATCTCATTGTGCTCAGCCAATGGGCAGTGCCGTCTGGAGGGAGGGGAGAGTGAGGTTGGGTCTGTATCCTTCACTTTTCCACTGTGGGATCCCAAGGGCACAGTGGCTGCCTTCCACCCAAGGATGCACCTCCTTCTAGGCAGTTCTTTCCCCCTACCGCCATGTCCTGGTGTTAGAACCTGC
This sequence comes from Leucopleurus acutus, assembly GCF_964270905.1. Taxonomy (NCBI): domain Eukaryota; kingdom Metazoa; phylum Chordata; class Mammalia; order Artiodactyla; family Delphinidae; genus Leucopleurus; species Leucopleurus acutus. Next base: position 26,018,841 of record NC_139145.1, on the reverse strand, counting down.
TAGCTCTCTCGTCCCTTCAGCCCTGGAGGTAAAGATGCCCAGCTGTGGCCAGCTGAAGGTGCCACACCATCTTTCGTGGCTTCCCGGCACCCTGCCTTCTCCTTTGTAAGAAGCCCCTCTGCCTCATGCCTCAAATTACCCAATCAGAGTGTGCCGCCCGTTTCTGCCAGGACATTTCCTATTGCAGGTGCCCTGTAGGAGTTATGTCAGGAAAATCACTTGGGGCCCAACAATAAGAAAACACACTTATTCAGACGTGGTGTTAGTAGGAAATAAGCTGTGTCATCAGAGGGACTCGATGCTGAATGTCAGACTGGGTGGATGAAAGGGTCGGGTCAGGGATGGAAGTGGGGCTGCGTAGAGGAAGCGGGGGAGGGGTGGTGGTAGTTAATGTCTTCCAACGCTGGTAAACTCACTGAGCTGGGGAAACGGTGCCCAGCTCGCAGGAGCAGCCATTGGGGAGGGCTCCGGTGCAGGGAACAAGCCTCTGGCCTCCCTCCCCACACCCACGTCTACAGGGCTGTAGGTCCCCCTGGGCAGGGACTCGGCAGCCAGGGGGCCTGAGGGGCCTTCAAGGGACTTATTATAGGCAGGTGCAGCTCAGAGCTAGGTCCAGTTGCTCTGTCTGGAGGCTCAAGGGTCCCTTGGAAAGAGCCAGACGGATGTCTGGGCCAGGGCGGAGGAGGCTCAAAACTTCCTTGCTTGGCCATTAAGATCTTGTGCTTTATAATAAGAAATATATATTTGGTCTTTGTCCTCATTTCTGGCACACAGCCCTAACACCCTTGGAATTTTCTAGCTGTTAAAAGCAACAAAAAGTGTCTTGATATTCATAACAAAGCGCTTTCAACCACACCTGAATTTATGTTAATCAGGTGAGTTCTGAAAAGCACCTAAGGGGGCGGGGGCTGGTTGCCAGGGGAACCAACGTGATTAAAAGCTTGGAACTTTCAGTTCCTGCCCACCTCTGGGAAGGGAAGATGGATGGGAGGTTGAATCAATTGCCAAAGGCCACGATTTAATCAATCTTTCCTATTTGTAATGAGTCCTTCATAAAAACCCCGAAGGACTGGATTTGTAGAACTTCTGGGCTGGAGAATGCGTGGAGATTTGGGGAGAGTGGTGCGCTCCTGGAGGACGTGCAAGTTCTGCACCCTTTCCCTTACATTGCCCTGTGCATCTCTTCCATCTGGCTGTTTCTGAGTTATGTCCTTTTATAATTAACTGGAGCTCTAGTAAGTAAAAGGTTTCTCTGAGTTCTGTGAGCCACTCTAGGAAAGTAATCAAATGCAAGGTCATGGGAACCTCTCATCTACAGCTGGTCAGTCAGAAGCAGGAGTGACAACTTGGATTTGTGACTGGGATCTGAAGTGGGGCAGCGGGACAGTCTTGCAGGACTGATGTGGGATCTGATGCCACATCCAGGTAGATAGGGTCAGAATTGAGTTGAACTGTAGGACTCCCAGCTGGTGTCAGAGAAATGCTTGGTGGTGTTAGAAAAAAACAAGCCACACATGGTAGCCATGATAGTGAGAGGAGTGGAGAAGATAGGAAGAGGTGAGATTACCCCCCCCACATCCCCTTGACATTTGATACTTCTCCTCTGCCCTCCTCTCCCATCCCCTGGTCTCTCTCTCTCTCACTCCCCAGAATATTCCTCGTATATCTTCCTCATCCCTCTCAAGATTTCCTGTCTCCCAGCTCCAGTCTCCATCAGGTCTTAGGCAGAGCAATGTCACTCTTCCAGCATCTCCACATCAGGATCACCTTCAAGAATCTGAAAAGTCATTAGACTGAGTACTTGACACACGTGCTTAGTGAACAGAAAGACCTCCCAGCTACCAAAGGGATGAGGTGGGGGGAGGGATTAGAAATATTTTTTGTGTATAGTAGTAATAAAACCCCCAGCATGATAGTACATTGCTTAGAGTTATAAAATATTTGTTATTAAAATTACTAAATAATCATAGTAGCAGATATTTATTGCATATTTGCACATTACCTAGCAGCATCCTAACGGCTTCACCTACAACATCTTAAGCTTCACAGTGAGCCTGTGGAGCGGACCGGGAAACTGAGACTCAGGGTGGTGGGTGATTGCTCAAGGTCACACCCCTATTAAGTGGATCCGCACTCAGATCTGCTGGACACAAGAGCCATGGATGCCAGCAGGAGGGAATCCAACCCGAGATCCTAGGCGCTCAGTCACTACAATAGACAAGAGATAGCTTCAAAAGAGCAAGAGAAAGGGCAAAAATATCCAGGAATAAACTTACAGGCAAGCAGGCAAGGCCAATACAGCTCAACAAAGGGCAGCTGGGATGAGGGAGCGTAGATCATGTTCCTGAGGTTGTAAGGTTGATGCTCCTCAAATGACCCCATTAATCTGTTGTAATGCCAATAAAAATCCCATCAATGCTTGAGAGAAGATCTTGGCAGATTAATTAAAATTAATTTGAAGAAAAACGTGCTCAAGGGTAGCCAAGAAAATGTTCAAGAGATGAAAGAAGGAGGGGAGCTCATACTACTCATACATTCTTTCAGTGGATATCTATTGAGAACCTATTACATAGGTCTGAAGATATAGACACCATCTTTGTCCTCAAGAAGCTTACAGTCTAGCGGATACTAAAATAAGCTATAGAGCTAGGGGCGTGTAAGTGGTGTGGCTCTGGGGCAGAAGAAGACAGAAACAGTGAGGGCCCAGATATAGGCTCTTGAAAAGCGAGAGGTAGGGACTTGGGAAAGAATAATCCTGAAGATGTTTATTGAGTGCTCTGAATGTGCTGCATCATTGCATCCCCCAGCAGTCCTGTGAATCAGGAACCCTGATGATCTCCACTTTACACATCAGGAAACGTAAGCCCAGAGACCTTAACCTGCTCAAGGTCACACAGCCAGTGAGTAGCAGAGTAGGACCCAGAATCCAAGTCTGTCCAACTCCAATGTCGCTGCTTGGAACCCCTACACACAGTGATGTGATAAGACATCAGGACAACTCAGGTCAGTATGAAAGCGTGGCTTAGTCAATCGACTGTGTTGGAATAATTATTTGAGAGAAGATTAACTTGATCTTAAAAACAAATTTGAAACGGATTAGCTATTTAAATGTAAGGCAAAAACCATAAAAGCAATAGAGAAAGTAAAGGGAAATGGATCAGATATTTAAATGTAGGACAAAAGCCATGAAAGGAAGAGAGAAAATAAAGGGGGAAAGGGTTTATAATTTTGAGTTGAGAAAGGTGTTTCCCAGCATGACATGAAGGTCAGTAATGATAAAAGAAAAGATCAACACATATAATCACATCGTGATTTAAAACTTCTTTATAGCACAAAGCACAGAGACGAAGAACAAAATGAGAAAATATATTCACAACATATTTGACGGATGACACTTGATATTCAAGGAGCTCTTGGAAGTCCATAAGGAACAGAAAAGCACCTAACAGAAAAATGGGCAAAGGACACAAACAGGCAACACTGGAAGGACAGAGAATTAAAGAGTATTGGGCATGTTGCTTGCCCACACACTGCCCCTTCCATATAATGCAATATCACTTGGGAATTAATAAGAATTAGGTTCAATCTACGTATACATGAAAAAATGCAGGAAATGAAACGTGATATTTTAAACTATATTTTTAAACTATATTAAAAAACACTTTTTTAAATTTGTGGTGTGTGTATGTGTGTGTGCGTTTCAGATTCAAATTGCCTGGGTTGGAATCCCGGCTCTGACATATTAGCCATATGGCCTTGGGCAAATTACTTAACCTCAGTTTCCTCATCTATAAAATGAGGAATAACTGAGTCATCTTCAAATGGTTGTCTTATGAGTATTAAAACATATGATATCTCAGAACAATGCTAGGAACATACTAAATGTTCAGTAGGTGGGCGCTATCATCATCATCATCATCATTCATAGAGCAAAAAAAAAAACTAGAACGATACACATCAAATTGTGAATGTCCACAGATGTGAGAGAAGGGATTGGGGTGGGGATGACACTATTACATTTGACTTTAGGCACATCTCTATTAATTAAAATTTTCATAACAAGTATGTTTTCTTTGGAAACTAATAGAAAGCAATGAGGAAGATTTCTCTTCTAAGTGGAGGAGCTGTCAGTAAAGAAGGAGAAAAGAGAGGAGCTTATGGGTGGAGAGAAGCAGAGACCCCTCCTGGTCCCCAGAGGGGGAGCAGTGAATGAAGTAGCTGCAGGGAGTGGGGATGAGTGACTTCGGTTTCCCGTAAGGCAAGGCAGTGACTTGTTTATGGTGTTGCTGGGTTCTTACAAAAAAACAGCCTCTTTTTTTTTTTTAAACTTAAATGAGTTCAAATAGCTTTTTGTTCCTGGTAACCAAAAAATCCTGACCAAAACAAGTAGCTGATAACATAAGAAAATATACCCAACCTTACTGAGAAACAGTCAACATTCACACATGGCTGAAAGCATACATTTGGTCAACCTTTGGGAGAGCACTTACCCATGAATCTATTTGCTCTTAGATTTGGAGATTCCACCTTGAAGAATTTTCCAAAGAAAATATTGGACCAGTTCATGAAGATGCAAGTTCAAGGATGATGACATTGTTGGTGAGAAAACTAGAAACAACCTAGGCGTTCATCAATAGGAAAATCATTAACTAAGTGGGACAGCATGTCAGAGAGTGGCCTTGTGATGCCTGGCTCCTGGTATTACACCATTGTTTAATGTCCTCCCCTCGAGCGTGGGCAGGACCCATAACTTGCTTCTAACCAATAGAACACCTCAAAGTTGAGTGGGTATTACTCTGTGATTGGATTCCAAAAGATCCTGACTTCTGTCCTGCTAACAGATTCTCTGCCTCTCGGCTTTGATAAAACTAGTTGCTGTGTTGGGGAGGGCCATATGACAAGGAACTGAGGATACCTTCAGGCCAACAGTCACTGGGGAGCTCAGGCCGTCAACCAAAAGGAACCAAATCCTGTTAACAACTCTGTAAGTAAACTTGAAAGCAGATCCTTACCCCCCTCAAGCCTTCAGAAGAGAACCCAACCCAGCTGATACCTTGGCTACAGTCTAGTAAGAGACCTTGAAGAGAGGACCCAGCTAAGCTGCACCCAGACTCCTGACTCACAGAAACTGTGCGATGATAAATGTGTGTTGTTTTGAGCCAGTAGGTCTGTGGTCATTAGTTGTGCAGCAGTAGATCATGGTTACAGAATCTATCACTTTTCAAAAAAGTTACATTAGATTTATTTGCATAAATGTGCGGAAATGTCCATGTTACTCTTGTGTTTAAAAAAAAGTAGATGGGGCTTCCTTGGTGGTACTGTGGTTGGGAATCCGCCTGCCAATGCAGGGGACATGGGTTCGAGTCCTGGTCTGGGAAGATCCCACATGCCGTGGAGCAGCTGAGCCCGTGTGCCACAACTGCTGAGCCTGCTCTCTAGAGCCGGTGAGCCACAGCTACTGAGGCCTGTGCGCCTAGAGCCGGTGCTCCACAACAAGAGAAGCCACCGCAATGAGAAGCCTGCTCACCGCAACGAAGAGTAGCCCCCGCTCACCGCAACTAGAGAAAGCCTGCGTGCCGCAACGAAGACCCAATGCAGCCAAAAATAAATAAATTTTAAAAAATATAAATAAATAAATTTAAAAAGTAGATGACAGAATAGTATATGTGATATGATCCCATTTTTACAAATAAATGTCTAAAAATATTTGTGTGAATAGCTAAAAGTCTGGAATGAGATATAGATCAAACTACTCATAAGCTTATCTCTGGGAATAAGATTTCGGGAAACTCATGAAGGCCATATGGTTTGAATTTTTAAAACAAGCTTTATTGCTTTGAGAATCAAAATAATAATAATAATGAAAGTATTTCCATTTAGAAAAAACAGTAATAATATGCAGTTAAAATATCAAAGAACTTTAAAAAATATATTTTGTCATGTGTGGGAGATACTGCTTAATGGCAAACCCAACACTTCCATTCCCAGCCCTCTTCTCCTTTGCCTGCTGTCCACATAGAGGCTGGAAGGGTGACATGGGATGGCCATGTGATAGGTCTGGACAAACGAGACATAAGTGGAAGTCCAAATGTCACTGCCTTCTCTCGTTCCCCTTTCTTCCTGGCCTCACAAAGCGTCCCCTGGTGGAAAGAGGCCATTGCAAAACCATATGATGTGTGCTATGATAGCGAAGGGGCATCAGGTGAAGGCTTCATGGAGGGGCATGGGATCCAGACTGGGAGCTTGAAGCTGAACTTCCAGAGAAAGTTAATACCTAAGCTTGGCAGGGGAGCAGGTGGAGAGGAAAAAGGAAGAATGCCACAACAGAGGAAAATTGCCTTAGTTGCGGCATGCATGTGGGATCTAGTTCCCTGACCACGGATCGACCCCAGGCCCCCTGCATTGGGAGTACAGAGTCTTATCCACTGCGCCAGCAGGGAAGTCCCTGGGACCTTGTTAATCCAGTGTGAGCTACGGACCAACATCATCAGCATCACCTGTGAGCTTTTAGACATGCAGACTCTCAGGTCTCAGTCCTATTTAATCAGAATCTACATTTTAACAAGGTCCCTAGGTGGTTTGTATGAATATTAGAGCTTGAGAAGGACTGGTCAGACACAGGTTCTCAAACTTACCTTCATGTTGGAATTACGGGGGGAGATTTAAAAACTACCAATGCCTGGCGTGGCGGAGGGATCGACTGGGAGTTTGGGATTAGCAGATGCAAATTATTATATATAGAATGGATAAACAACAGGTCCTACTGTATAGCACAGGGAACTATATTCAATATCCTGTGATAAATCATAATGGAAAAGAATATGAAAAAGAATGTGTGTATATATATATATATGTATAGAATGTGTGTATATTTATATGTATAACTGAATCACTTTGCTGTACAGCAGAAATTAACACAACATTGTAAATCAACTATACTTCAATAAAATACTTTTTTTTTTTTTTTTTTTTTTTTGCTGTACGCGGGCCTCTCACTGTTGTGGCCTCCCCTGTTGCGGAGCACAGGCTCCGGACGCGCAGGCTCAGCGGCCGTGGCTCATGGGCCCAGCCACTCCGCGGCATGTGGGATCTTCCCGGACCGGGGCACGAACCTGTGTCCCCTAACATCGGCAGGCGGACTCTCAACAACTGCTCCACCAGGGAAGCCCTAAAATACATTTTAAAATACTAAAAAAAAAAAAAAAAAAAATGCCCCAACAGAGGAAAATTGAGTCACCATATTCTCAAAGAGCAGCAAATTGAGGATTCCGGATGGGATCACATTTTCTGCACGTGTGTATATTTCTTCCTTGAAGCAAGATGTGTTCAGCTGTAAATTGTAAAAACCCTGAATCACAGTGGGTGTTTCATTACTTCACAAGGGAAAAAGTTGGCAGGTCGGTGTTTCCGGGGCTGGTGCAGGAGCCCTACAGCGTGTGTGTTCTGAGTCCATTTCTTCCATGGTTTTTCCCTCACGGTCACAACATGGCTGCCTCAGCTGCACGATCCAAAGAAGGAAGTAGCAGAACAAGCAGGTAGGGCAGCAGGAGAAGGTGTGCCTTCCATCCCTCTTTCCTGTTACAGGTGGGAAATTTCCCACCCCTGCCCCAAAGATTTCCCCTTTGTCTCATTGGCCAAACTGGGTCACATGGTAGTCTCTATCTATAATGGAGGCTGGCAAAACAAGTCTTGGACTTTCCAGCCTTTAAGGTAGGTAAAGCAAGGACAAAGCAGGGGTGGAAATTGGTGTGGTAGACAACAGCTCTCTGCTCTCTGCCCCTGCCTGGATGAGGGACAAGCTGCCTAAGACTTCTTAAGCTGGGCCCCAGTCTCACCTCCAAACTCCTTGCCTCCCAGGACTCTGATTAATGACCCAGCCTGGCTCCCAGAGGATCAGCCTAGCATGATGCCCAGACCTGGCTTTTCCTTTATTCCAGGAGTCCTCAGTTCTGGGCTGCCTGTGTCCACCAACACATCCTCCAGCTGCTCTAAATATTGTCTCCCATCCTTGTTTTAAGACGTGGCTAATAGCTCCTATTCTGTGCATTAGTCAGGGTTCTTCAGAGAGCAGAACCAATAGAATGCGGAGAGAGAGAGAAAGAGAATTATTTTAAGGAATTGGCTCATGCCATTAAAGAGGCTGGCAAGTCCAAAATCCACAGGGTGGGCTGGCTGGTTAGAGACCCAGGATGAATGCATCATCTCCTCCTTCGGATTCCCATGGAACAGTGTATTTTCTAGTGGAGTGGGCTGGGAGAGCAGACTATTTAAAAGCAGGGGCTTTGGAGGTAGTCAAGAGAATCCCCCAGCTAACTGCAGGACCTTGGAGAAAACTCGGATTTTCTGAGCCTCAGTTTCCTCATCTGCAACCTGGGGGAAATAATAGTATTTACCTCACAGGGCTGTGGTGAGAATTATTTGAGATGATGCGTTATACAAAGAACACAGCATAGTATACAGAAGACGGTAGCTGCTCAACAAATTGTGTTACCTCCTATCCTGTGAGCCAGAACTGGGACATCATGCAATCTTAAAGTCACGGGGAAAATAGCCAAGTTGGGTTCCTCGGAGTAGCCCCAGTGGGGTGGGAAACTGCTGCATCTGTCTGGGGACTCCAGCCCTGAGACCTTTCTGATGCTTCTCTCACGACTCAGAGCACATCACGGTCAGGAAGTGCACCCCACGCATCCCAACCACAGTCTAAGGTGCTCTACCACAAACCCAGAGCCACCTCAGAGCGCAGAACGGAGACAAGAAATAACTGATGACAAAACCAGTGGGTTTCACTGGAATTTTCTGCAGACCACTTCAGTAAATATTATCGCTATACCATGTCATTCGTTATGTTAATTGCCGCAAAATTTTTGTTTTTTTTTTTCAATTTTAAGCTGTCAGAATCGGCAGAGATTACTCATCCAAAGATGAGTAATCTCTCTCTCTCTCTCTCTCTCTCTCTCTTTTTTTTTTTCTATTTTGGTCAAATAGTGATTTGGGTTTCCTCAGAATGAGAAAGTTCTTCTGGCTTCCTTTGATAGATGGTTCTTACCTATTCAGAGCAAGGAGGAATTTGAGGCCATCAGATCCCAAAGCCCTCTTGCATGGTAAGCAGGCTACCAGTAATAATGATGACGTCTTCTATGATCAAAGTGCTTAGCTTCCAAAGGGCTTCAGATTTTTAGTACAGAACTGGAAACTTTCAGAGCTGGAAGAGTTTGCAAATGTCATCCCAATCTGTTGGGTGGCCAACCATGGATTGCCTCACTTTACAGTGTATGAAGGGTGTCAGTTCTCTATTAAAACCCTCCAGTGACTGCATTTCATTTAGGATGAAATCCACATGCCTCATCATGACCTTGCACCAATACCATTTCCAGCCATGGTCCCTCTCCCTCCTACACTCAGCCATGATGAACTTCCTCGTGTTCCTTGCCGAGGCCAAGCGTGTCCCTACCTTGGGGCATTTGCACCTACTGCTCCTTCTACACAGGACACTTCTCCCCCTTATCTTCATAATCCTGGCTCAGCTCAAATGTCACAATACCTCAGAAAAACTTTCTCCAACTGTCTTAAACAAAGTACCGCTCCCAGTCACGTTCAACTACATTACCCTGCTTTGCTTTTCTCATAGTAATTCTCTTTAGCTAAAATTATCTGGCTTGTTCATTGTCTTTTTATGCCTTCTAGCATGTCAGATCTTTGTCTATCTTGTTCATCACTGTATCCCAGAGTTAACTCAGTGCCTGACACATTGTAGGTCCAGTATATCATGTGTTGAAAGAATGAATGCATTTAATATTCATTTCTTTTTTCATGTGAGCCTCACCCAAACCCTTTGAGGCAGAAGTTACTGTTATGCTTATTTAATGGTGAGTTGACATGGTTGAAATAAAGACACCTTTACAGATATCCAATAAATGTATAGGTAACCCTTCAGTAAAAGGTCATAAAATGAATATCCATCCATGTTTTCTAAATGATTAGCCTCAGTTTTGTAAACCATAAAAACTGTAATTCTCACACCATTATATCAGAAGAACAAGAATGTTTCTGAATGCTTGTAATCTGTATTTTGATTAAGGATCCTACAGTGGAGTTTGAAAGGTTTTATTTAGACTATGTGTGAACTTCACACATGTTAACTAATAAAACCGAATGTTTTTTAATGTGTTTTTTTTTTTTAAAAAAAAAGCCTATTTCCTAAGTGGGCTTAGAGATGCAAACTGATTCCCAAGGCCCCTTATCTAGTTATTCATTGCTTTGTAATAAACCACCCCAGAGCTTACTGGTGCAAAACAACAAGAATATGTCGTTTCTTTCGGTTTTGTGGGTTGGCTGGGTGGGTCTTCTGCTGGGCTTGCCTGAGCTCACCCGCATGGCTATAAGAGCGGGGACAGCTGACCCTCTTCCTCCATGTGGTCCTTCAGATGTCTTCGCAGCCTGGTGGCCTCAGGGCCTTATCCCAAGAGAGTGAAATCCGAAGCACCAAGGTCTCTTAAGGCCTAGCCTCGGCAATGGCACAGAATTACTTGCTCTGGGTTCTAGCCATCAAAGGCAGGCCCAAACTAGGGGAAAGGACATGGACTCCACTCAGTGGGAGGTGCTGTCACACTGCAAAGGAGCCAGGGCCACATTGTGGCCATCTTTGAAAATCTGTCACAGGTAGTAAGTGCTGGAACCAGATTGAGTGAAGCTCTGACTCAGCAAGGAAGACCAAGGGACCGTGATTACCTGTGACTCCGCAAATCTAAATGGCCTAAATCAAATTTATCTCTCACTCACATTACGTGTCCACCAGGGGCTGGCTGGGCTTCCGAGACTTCACTCTGGGACCCAAAGTAAGGGAGCAACCTCTTCCTGGCATATCTCCTGAACAGAGCCAGTCTCGTGACACACAGGAAAGGGAAATGACAAGGACTCACTGGCCCAGAGCCTCTGCACAGAAGTAACACAAATCACATCCACCAATACATCAGTGGCCAATCAGGTCACAGACATTTCCTCCTCTCCTGGGAGGGGCACTGAATATGGGTGGACAATAATCTCATCTGCATGGAGCCTATTTTCCTCTTCAGATCCTTTAAAAAAAAATATCCTTCACAGAGCCAAAATCTGTCTCATTCTATTTCTACTGTTGGTCCAAGTGCTGCTGTCTCATCTGCTCCCTCTGCCCACAGAGCAGAGAGAAAAAGGTCACTGGAGCCGTTTCTTCTCCAGGACGCACATCCCAGCCCTTCCAGCCACCCAGTGCAATAACCTGCCACAGCCTCCCATTGCTCCAAAGTCCTACCTGTGTCCTTATAAGCCCCCCACGGTCTGATTCCTGCCGGCCTGCCAGTCTGCACTCCATGAGTGCCCCAGGCTGTTTGATGCCTTGTGCGGGTCTCCATGCTGTTTCCTCTGCCTCTGTGGCCCTTCCACTGTGAAATGTTTTCCTTTTAAGATCTGCCTCGAAAACCACTCCTCTCTGAAGACAATTTTTGTTTCCTTTGGCAGGGTCAACCAACTTTTCCTTTTTCTAAACCACTTCATTATAGCATCTATTCATTCACTCGTTTGACCAACACTTTTTGATCATTTATGACTGCTCCAGGCTCTGAGGAGACACAGGAATAATACAAACAAGGTCCTTGCTCCTTCCCTCGTTCCATTCTGGTGCATTAAAGCAGGCGATAAGCACATAAACAAATGAATAAAAAAATAATTTTAGACAGTGATACGTGTTTTCATTACAATAGAAAAGGGATAGGAAAAACCCAGTGGCATGGAGGTGACTGCTTTAGGTACGATGATCAGGCTTCGTGGCCTCTTTGATATTTGGGCAGCCGTGGGAAGATGTGGGGAAGAGCATTCCCGGCAGAGGGAACAGCCAGTGCAGATGGCCTGTCGTGTGGTCCAGCTTGGCCTGTTCTGGGCACAAGGAGGAAGCTACTGCTGCTGAGGCACACAGAGGGAGGAGGAGGATGGTGAGACATGAGCTCAGAGAGGTGGGCCGTGGCCAGATCACGTTGATGGTGAGAAGAAGCTTGCCTTTAATTCCAACGACAACAAGAAGTCCTGGAAGGGTTTTCATCAGGGGGGTGGAGAGGCGCGATCTGATTTATACTTTTTTGAGATGACCTATATTGCTTTGTGAATTGCTGGTGAAGAAGAGTAGAGGCTGCGAGACCAGCTTGGAGGCTCTTGCTGTCATTCCAAGATGCTGGTGACCCGGATGCACAGCCTTCAGCAGCCTCCCAGAAGCTGTGACCTCAGAGGTCTAGGGAACTGGGACCTTAGTCTCTGCCTCTCAGCACACACATAGCACAGGGTGGGCCCACGGTGACAGAATGACTTAGGATGCTGTGTCAATCATCAGTAGCACATGCCTGAAACTGACACTCAGCAGAACCAGCTCCCCTTCCCTCTCCTTCGTCAAGCTCCTGCTGAAACTCCCCTCCAGGTGTCATATGGGGCAGCCCATCTGACCACCTGCCTCGCTTACTCTGGGTTAGCAAGCCAGGCCTGGCGCGGCCCTCGCCATCCTGCCCACCCAGGCTCCGCTCCACCGAGGTCTGCATGGTTAGCACAGCAGCCTTGACATCTTGATATTTAAGAGAGGTTTCTCCCATTGAGTCTCCATGTTTTCATCTGGAAGGTGGGTGTTATTTTCCCTACCCCAAGAGCCCCTTTTCCCAAGACCCTCCTCTCCCTACCTCTTCTCTCTCTCCGTCTATCCCTTCAACTAGAGCAAACACACTCTGGGGGTTTCTGAAGCTCCACTGATTTTTTTTTTTTTTTTTTTAAGTAATAACCCCTGAACTGATTTCTCTGTGCCTTAAGCCTCGGGCCCTCTGTCTTTCCAGACTTCAGATCCCAGAATTATCCAGACTTTTCCCTTGAAACTAGTTCTTTCTCCCTCTTCTAGCTTGATTCCAGGTGGCTAGGAGCTGGGCACCCAAGGGAAGGGGTGCCACCTGATCCCGTGGGTCTAGCCCTCCAGGGGCAGGCCCTCCAGCTATGGGCAGAAGCCAGCGCTGGGCCACAGAGGAAAGTTCCCTTCCACTCAGCCGGTTACTGCACAGCTGGAAGCTGGCTCCCAGGCCAGGCAGTGGGGGGAGTGCTGGGAGTGGGCGGGAGGGAGGGGGGAAAAAGCCAGAGAAATAGGGGCAGCCTGACAGAAAGAAAGGCAGAGGGAAAGTGTCAGAGCCAGAGAGAGAAGGAAAAAAGGTCCAGGAGAAAGGAAAAGAGAGGATGTGGGAGAGCGTGCGGGGAGGAAGAAAAAAGCCAAGGAAGAGAGAATGTGAGTGTGTGTGCGCCGCGCGCACGGACTGGGAGAAAGAGAGGAGAGAGGAGGAGAGAAAGAGACTTGGAGAGGGAAGGAAGGGAAGGAGCGGTTGGAAGCCAGGAGGAGCGAGCTGGAGGCGGAGACGAGGAAGTGGGGGCGAGGCGCAGGGCGCGGGCGGGGCGCACCGCCAGCTCCATCCCTGGCCGGAGCGCAGCCGGCGCGGGCGCTGGACGGAGGCGAGCCGGAGCGGAGCCACTTCAGCGGCAGCAGCTCCAGGTAGCGCCGCCGCCGCCTCCCCGCGGGGCCTGAGCTCGGGGTGGGGTCCCCTGGCGGGCGCTGGTAAAGAAGGGGGGCCGCCTCGGGCGGCTGCTCCCGGTTCCCCGCCGCCGTCTTGACTCTGACCCCGCGTTCGAACCCCGGCCCCTCCGCGCGCGCTGACTGTGCCTGACCTTGGGAAAGTCGCTCTCCGCTGGCGAGGCTCAGTTACCTTCTGAGACTCGCGGGGCCGGGGGCGGGGGGTGGCGCCCTGGGACGCCTTGCGAGCGCGGGATGCAACCCTGGTCGGCCTGCGGCAGTGACTCTGGGCGCGGGGTCGGGTGGATGTGCGCTCAAACCCCCTTGGGGGTGGATTTGGAAAATCCACTTTCGCCGAAATAGCCCCTGTTTTGTTCCCGGGTCTGGGCGCTGGCGTGTTCTCAGGGCCATGTGTCTGTGGGCACAGGGCACGACTTTCTGCTTAAGGAAAGCAGGTAGGGCGCAGGGGGTGGGCGGGGAGGAGACCCCTAGCTCCTCAGGCAGCCTTCGTCCTCCTGGATGCCCGATGCCCCGGGGGGCCGGAGCTTCCAGGATGAGCCAGGCAAGTGGCCTCAGCTTAGCGGCTTGGAAATCCAATTGTGCCTCTTAAGTAGTACAGCTGACCTTGAGCGTGGGAGCCTCAGTTTCCTCCCCCATGAAAAGGACCATGTTAACTCCGCCTTTGGTTGTGAGGGTAAGGAGGTGGGACGGGTGGAAAGTACCTGCGGGTTGTGGTATTCCCCAGTGGCAGCTGTCATATCCTAACTCGCGTGGCCAGAGTCCTGGCGATGGTTGCCTCCTGGGAACTCATTTGTACGTGCCAGGTCCTCTCTGGTCTCCTTTGCCAGAGATGGTTAGTGGTCCAGCTGGGCATGAAGCCGGGCCCAGAGAATGGGGGGCGGTGGTGTCAGGGGTCTCACTCCCCAACTCAGACGTACATCTTGGTGGTTCTTTTAGACATGAAATCTTTGAGATGACAGCTTATGTCCAGTAAAGCCTCCTGGCTGAATCTCTCCAAGCCTCAGTTTCTTTATTTGTGATAGAAAGTTATGAATTCCTCTCTATTCATGAGTTTCCTGTTGCTGGAGGTTATGAACGGCAATTAGTAAATTAGATTTATTGACATCTCTAGCTTGAGATATGAGGAGATTGAATAGAATGAGAAAAGAACACTTCTCTTGCACCTGCCCCGTGAAGGTCTGGTACTCAAAGCATTATGTATACAGTATTGGCTGTAGTCATCACGATAATCATGGAAGCCAGCGCCATTCAACCCCAATTTACAGATAAGAAAATCAAGGCTCACAGGGTCTGTGATTTCCACAGGGTCACACTGGTGGGATGTGCCTGCCCTGGGATTGGCCCCAGTTCTGCCTGACTGTAGAGTGCTTCTCATAAGACCAAACCACCCCCAATATATGACTGTGAATGGTGTTCCTGGCACCTGGTTAGTTGGTTTCTTGTTAAACATGTAATAGGAAGAGCTGCTACATAATCACTGGAGAAAGTGGGTCTGAAGGCTGGCAGTGGGGTGGGGGGTGCCTTTGCCAGGTGATTTCTCTCGGGGTCTGGAAGCAAGGAAGGTCATGACTCAACACCACATAGGAAGCAGACACCAGGCTGACTCACTCCAGCCCACCAACTTCTCTTCCTTCCTCTACCACCTTGTCCCAGTTCACCTCACCTCAATTAACCTTAGCCTAGACTTTTCTGGGCTGCAAGAACAATTTCTGCATCCTCCCCTGATGACTAATGCAACTGACCCTACCAGCTGATGTGTCCAACGAGAAAAGAAGGCCAGCTGATGTCCGTCTCCACTCAGGCCCCCAGAGAAAGGGAAACAGGATTAAGTCCCAATCCCAAGGATTTAGCTCAGCTTAGGGAGAAAGTCTCTGGTGATGGGAAAATGGACTCCTTGCTATAGGAAAATGGGTGTCCCAGCAGGCTGGAGAGGTTCCTTTGCCAAAAATGTTTTAAGAGAAGAGGAGGACATCCAAACAAAAGGATGGAAATATGGACAAAGGCTCTTTCAATTGGAAAGATATTCACCAACAATCAGAGAGCACCTAAATGTCTGATAGTAGGAGATAAATTAAATAAACTATGGGACAGCCATGTGGCTACTAAAAATGGACAGTTCTTTTTTTAATGATAAATTTTATGTTATGTCTATTTTACTACAATATTAAAATAAAAAACAAACTTGAATGGTCACCCATCTCAGGCTAAAAGCCTAAATTCTTTTTTTTAAAAAAATTTTAGTTGATTTACAATGTTGTGTTAATTTCTGCCATACGGCAAAGTGATTCAGTTATACATATACATATATATGCATTCTTTTGTTAATATTCTTTTCCATTATGGTTTATCATAGGCTATTGAATATAGTTCTCTGTGCTATACAATAGGACCTTGTTGCTTTTCCGTTCTATATATAACAGCTTACATCTACTAACCCCAACCTCCCACTCCATCCCTCCCCCAACCCTCTCCCCCTTGGCCACCACCAGTCTCTTCTCTAAGAAAAAATGGACAGTTCTTAGTGGATGGGGACATGCTTATGCTTATGCATATGCGTATATATGGCATAGTCACAAGTTGGTGACAAGCACATAAAAAAGACTGGAAGGAGATGAGCCAAATGGTGTTAACAGTGTTTGCCAGTGGGAGATTTATGCTTTCTTTATAATTTTTGAACTTTCCAGATTTTATGCAATGAACATATACTATAATAATTAGCAGACATAGAACCATCTGGCTTCTAATGACAATATACCCCACCCTCTCCCACCTCCTCCCGGCCAACACCCAGGACAGGGCTGGTGCATGGATGCTTGTAGTAATAAGGACACCTCTGTGTTGAGGTCTGGCAGGCACCTTAGAAGGAAGAAGGAATACTAAAATTTTAATACCACTAATATCTGGCATTGGTTATGTTCTTACTGTGTGCTCGTGATAACCCTATGAGGCAGGTACTCTCAATAGCCCATTTTACAGAGAAGAAACCAAGATTCAGATACCTTCAGCCACTTGCCTAGTGTCACACAGGATTCAAGCCCAGGCCATCTAAATTCAGAGTCTACATTCCTAGCCAGAGTCAGGAAGTGTCAACAGACTCCATTGGCTGACATTTTAGTACCTATTACAGAAACCCTGGGGGAAGCAATGCATCTCTGCACTTTACAGGTAAAGAAATGGCTCAGGGAATTCCCTGGTGGTCCAGTGGTTAAGACTCGGCACTTTCACTGTGGGCCCCGGGTTCGATCCCTGGGCATGGAACTAAAATAATAAATAAATAAAGATAGCAGCATCAACAACAATGTTCATAACAGCACTATTTACAATAGCCAAGACATGGAAGCAACCTAAATGTCCATCAACAGATGAATGGATAAAGAAGATGTGGTACATACATACAGTGTAATACCTACTCAGCCATGAAAAAAAAAAAAATATATATATATATATATTTATATATCTCTCCTAATGGTTCTGTTTCTCTTCTCTGAAGAACTCTGACTTATACTTAGCATGTCAGAAATGGAACTCCTGTCCTTCCCCGAAGTCTGACCTACCTGCTCTCTTATTCATCTCAATTCATTGGCAACTCCATCCTTTTGGTTGCCCAGACTGAAAATCCCAGAGCCGTCCTTTTCTTTTGTATTTATTTAAAAAAATTTTAATCAATTTTTTAAGTTGTTGCAGTGTTGTGTTGGTTTCGGGTGTGCAGCAAAGTGATTCAGATACCTATATGTACATGTGTTCTTTTTCAGATTCTTTTCCATTGTGGGTTGTTACGGGATATTGAGTATGGTTCCTGGAGCCATCCTTAAAAGTTCTCTTTTTCTCATATATCACATGCAATGCATCATCAAATACCATTGGCTTTATCTTAAAAATATGTCCAAACTTACAGACTGGGAGAAAATATTTGCAAATGATGCAGCTGACAAGGACTTAATTTCCAAAATATACAAACAGCTCATACAACTCAATAACAAAAAAACAACCTGGACTTCCCTGGTGGCTCAGTGGTTAAGAATCTGCCTGCCAATGCAGGGGACGTGGGTTTTATCTGGTCTGGGAACATCCCACATGCCATGGAGCAACTAAGCCCGTGCACCACAACTACTGAGCCTGCGCTCTAGAGCTCGTGAGCCACAACTACTGAGCCCGCGTGCCACAACTACTGAAGCCCGCGCACCTAGGGCCCATGCTCCACAACAAGAGAAACCACCACAATGAGAAGCCCATACACTGCAATGAAGAGTAGCCCCTGCTCGCCACAACTAGAGAAAGCCCACATGCAGCAACGAAGACCCAACGCAGCCAAAAATAAATAATAAATTTATTTTAAAAAAATCCAGTCAAAAAATGGGCAGAAGACCTAAATAGACATTTCTACAAAGAAGACATACAGATGGCCAATAGGCATATGAAAAGTTGCTCAACATCACTAATTGCTAGAGAAATGCAAATCAAAACTACAGTGAGGTACCACCTCTCACCACTCAGAATGGCCATCATTAAAAAGTCCACAAATAACAAAGGCTGGAGAGGGTGTGGAGAAAAGGGAGCCCTCCTACACTGTTGGTGGGAATGTAAATTGATACAGCCACTATGGAGAACAGTATGGAGGTTCCTCAAAAAACTAAAAATAGAGTTGCCATATGATCCTGCAATCCCATTTCTGGGCATATATCTGGAGAAAACTATAATTCGAAAAGATACATTCACCCCAATGTTCATTGCACTATTTATAATTAGCCAACCTAAATGTCCATCGACAGATGAATGGATAAAGAAGATGTGGTACATATATACAATGGAATACTACTCAGCCATAAAAAAGAACAAAATAATGCCATTTGCAGCAACATGGATGCAACTAGAGATTATCATACTAAGTGAAGTAAGGCAGACAGAGAAAGACAAATACCACACGATATCACTTACATGTGGAATCTAAAATATGTCACCAATGAATGTAGCTACGAAAAAGAAACAGACTCACAGACATAGGGAACAGACTTGTGGTTGCTGGGGGCGTGGGGAGAGGATGGAGTGAGAGTTCGGGGCTAGCAGATGCAAACTATTGTATATAGAATTGCTAAACAACAAGGTCCTACTGTATAGCACAGGGAACTACATTCAATATCTTGTGATAAACCATAATGGAAAAGAATATGAAAAAGAATGTATGTGTATGTATAACCGAATTACTTTGCTGTACAGTAGAAATTAACACAACATTGTAAATCGACTATACTTCAATTAGAAAACATTTTTGAAATGTCAAAAAAAACCAAAAAGATCCTATAAGCCGCATGGCATGGCCAAAAAAAAGAAAAAAATAATTAAATTATTTTTTTTTTGTTTTAAAGAAAAGAAATGGCACAGCAGTGACCTCCAAAGTGCCAGGCTTTGTGCTGGATGCTGGGGATCCAAAGGTACATAAGGTGCCCTCCCTACACCGGTGTAGGGAAGAGTGGTGTGTAAACAGTGTCCTCAGGGCTTTCATGCAGGCGGGGTTGTTTAGGAAACTGTGGGACCTCAGAGGACAAAGGGTGAAGGCTCCCCAGACAAGATGATATCTGAAATGCTTCTGAAAGGATAAGCAGGAATCCACCAGGTGAGTAAGAGAGGTTAGAACAGTGATTTTCAAGGGGCACAGTTTGGTCCCCAGGGACATTTGTCAATGTCTGGAGCTATTTTTGATTGTAACAACTGGGGTGGGGGGCTGTGCTGTCATCTAGTGTGTAGAGGGCAGGTGTGCTGCTAAACATCCCACAATGCCGCCGTGACAGAGAATTAACCTGTCCAAAATGTCAACCACGCTGAGTGGAGAAACCCTGGCTCAGAAGAGAAGGGCCTTCCTGAACCATGGATAGTTACTAAGTGCCTCCTTTGAGCCTGTGATTGCATTACTGGCTGTCTGGCCTCCCTGCTGCCCCTCTTTCCCCACCACCAACCAGAGTGGTCTCTTATTTTAAAACATAAAAGCTGTAGAGAGATATAAATCGCATGCCAGAAAGTTCACCCCCTTAAATTATACAAGTCAGTTGCTTTGGGTATATTCACAGAACTGTACAACCATTACTGCTCTCTAATTCCAGAACGTTTTCATCACCCCAAAAAGAAACTTTGTAAACATTGGCCGTCACTCCCTAGCCACCCCTGCTCCCACCCAACCACTGATCTACTTTCTCTCTTTGTAGAGGTGCCTGTTCTGGACATTTCATACCAACGGAGTCATACGGTATGTGGCCTTCTGTGTCTGGCTTATTTCGCTTAGCATGATGTCCTCAAGGTTCATCTATGTTGTAGCGTGTGTCAGTACTTCATTGTGTTTTTATGGCCCAAATGATATTCCATTGTATAGATACACTGCATTTTATTTATCCATTCATCAGCTGGTGGCCGTTTGGGTTGTTTCCACTTTTTTGGCTACTGTGAATAATGTCGCTCTGAACATTTGTGTACAGGTTTTTGTCAGGACATACATTTTCATTTCTTTGGGGTATATACCTAAAAGGAGAATTATTAAGTCACATGATAACGCTATGTTTAATCCTTTGAGGAACTGTCAGAGTGTTTTCCAAAGCAGGGTTCCCATTTTACATTCCCACCAGCAGTGTCTGAGGTTTCCAGTTTCTTCACACCCTCACCGATGCTTACGATCTGACGTTTGGATTCTAGCCATCCTAGTGGGTGTGAAGAGATATCATTGTGGTTTTGATTTGCATTCCCCCGATGGATTACGAATTTGAACATCTTTTCGGGCGCTTATTGGCCATTTGTGTATCTTGTTTGCAGCACTGTCTCTTCAGATCAGAATCATCTTTTGAAACTGGGTTGCGTCCTTCCCTTACTTAGTCTGAAATGCAAACCCCATTAAGGTGTACGGGCCCTACAGGACTGGGCCTTTTCCCCACCTTCTACTGCATCTCCCCTCACTCACTCTGCTCTGGCCACGCTGGCCTCGAAGCAGCAACTGGTCCCCATGCAAGACCTTTGCACGGTTGGTTGAAAGGTTGGTTGTTTCCTCTGCCCAGGTCATCATTTGCGTAGCAGCTCCGGGGTCAGCCTCAGAAAGGGCTTCACTGTTCTTTCAAGGGGCTCCCTCCACCCCTAGGCCTTTTCTAGCACATCTCAAGGTTTCTTTCGATCGTTCTTTTTACTATCTGGTAAGATCCAGAGGAACTGGCCTCCCCTGTGACCCTGGGCAAGCGTACGCCCCTCTCTGGGTCCCAGATGCCCCCTCTGAAAACCAGAGGGGGCCGTATTGGCTGATCTAGTAGGGCCTTCTCAGCTCTGCCCTTCTTTGACGCTGGCTTCCCTGTGGCAGTGCTGCCAGGAGGGCGCAGGCTTGGTGCCGTGGCAGTGAGAGAGAGCTGTCTGGAGCCAAGTTGGTCACGGATCGGAACGGAGCAGGTGGCGTGACAGATTATCGCCAGCCCCGTGGGGACAGTCTCTAGGAGCATGTGGCAGCCTGGACCTGGTGCCCAGCCTCCAGGAACAGCAGGAAGAATTGTCAACAGCTCCAACAAGGTCTCCAGCTTGGCCACTTTCAGCTCTGGAGTCACCCACTTTTCCCATGAGAATAATCTTCTAACTTCCAAACCCTCTCTGAGCACTAGAGCCGTTCGGTCCCGGGGGCCTGCTTGTGCCTAGTCCTGGGCAGTGTGACACAGAGATGGATGAATGTGACACCTACCAAAAGATTCCGGTGTAGTGGGGAAGGCAGACGTGTAACCCACGGTGGGACAGATGCAGCCCTGAAGCCATGAGAAACCTCAGGGACTCCATTACCCACTGCCCTGGGGGGAATCAGGGGAGGATTCGCAGAGCTGGATGTTCGGGTGGAATGGAGTGCAGCAGGTAGACAGAGGGTGTCCGGGTACTAAAGGTGGAGAAAGAGGTGTGCGGAGACACAGCTGCGAACCCTCCAGGTGTGCTCAGGGCATTCAGAACAATTAGGTTTTGCCTGAGGCGCCAGGGACAGTGGAAGGAGGTAATGGAGGGTTCGGTTTGCCAGGGCCCTGATCGTGAAAAGCCTGCAAAGCCAAGCTGAAGAGTTTGGACTTTGCCCCGTAGGCTGCAGGAGTCACGCAGAGATTTTAGGCTGAGGATAGAGGCGATCAGGTTGCACTTTTGAAAATGCCATTTCTTCAGACAGCAAGGAGGCAGGTGGGGCTGAGGAGAGAGCTGGAGGCCAGGCACCTAATCGGGATGGCCTTGCTCTTGTCCAGGTGAGCAGGGGTGAAGGCTGAAATGCTGCAGCTGGAGAGAAGACAACAGATCCAAAAGCTGTTGGGTAAAAGCATGTGAAGGAGATGGGAGAGTCTAAATAATGCATGACACGGGAAGAGCTGATGCCAGCCTCCCAGGGTCCCAGCTATGAGGAAGGAGGCGCGGGCGCTGCAGGAGCTGGTGCCTGAGTGTGGCATTTTCCGGGTGGCTGAGAGACAGGACAGAGGCCTCGGGAGAGGGTGATCCAGACCCAGGGGTCAGGATGTACCAAGGCACGGAGGTGTGAGAATGTCGAGAGTTAAGGAAAGGGTGAGGCTTTCTGGTTGACTGGAGCACAGAGGGTGTGATAGGAGGGGAGGGGAAACTGAGGCGGGGGAGGGCAGAAGGGGCAGAGACTCTGGCATCGGGAGGCTGTTAGATGCCGGAGCAGAAGTCCCGGCTACAGCACTATTAAACCATCACTTCCAGACGCAGAGCGCTCACTACCCCCGAGAGAGCCCATTGCCAGGGTTAGTCACCCCTCTCCTGGACTCCTTAGCAGACTTCCAGGGCGGAGATGGGTAAATGTCAGCCCGATCTTCAACCAGGAAGAAGGCAGACTCCGCCCCCCGAACAACTGACCAATGAATTTGGCCTAGGGCAGAATTCTCAAAGGCTTAATGAAAGGTGGGAGGGTGGTTAGAGAAGCAAGGAAGTCCTGGGGTCTGACCTTGCTCTGCGAGAATACCGGGAGCGTGCCAAGATCATAGACGGTAGCTGGTGGAGGACATGCGCAGGGAACTCTAAGATATTTTTTTTTTTTAAAAAGAGCCAACATTTAAAAATGAGGTTTCATTGAAAAGTTTGGATATTTTATTTTAAAGCCAGAAGAATTCACGTAAAAGCCGATTTCCAGCTTCTCTTGCAGAATGTGGTGATTGGGGGGCGCTGGGCCCATAATGATCACAGTGTCCACCCCTCTGGCCCAGGCATGCATCCTCTCTCTGGGTCACCATGCCCGCACCCACACAGTCCCACAGAAGGTGCAGACAGTTCACACACAGCCCGCCTGGGTCAGGAGGCCTTTGGATCTGGGAGGCAGAAGCAGCCTCCTAACTTTCTCTTCCTTAGTGCCTTTCCCTTGCCCTGCATTCCCTCAACGGGGCCTAGGAGCATCCTTCTCAGGGGAGGCTCCATGGTAAAAATAGGGCTGGGGGGGGGGGGGCAGCAGAGAGAGGGTTCTAGGACCTTATTTGACTTTTTGGAAGCCCTGCAATCCATAGCGCCTCTCAGTCACAGCACACGCCCGTGAGCTCAGTCAAGTCCACAGTAAGACCCCAGCTGACTTCATTTGCCCCTGATTCATTCCCAGCACAGATTCCTTTGTTTAAGTAGCACCCTGTCCCCATTTGGGGAAATACTGCCTTTTTCGAAAGGTTTATTAGATAGTTAGGCCTTTTTCTTTTCACTTTATGATTAACTAAAACACTGATACGGTTCAGAAGTGCAACATACAAAGGCCCCCTCCACCCTGGCCCTGTCTGCCCTGCCCAAAAGAGGGGGTCAATTTTGTTATTTTGTTGTGATGTATCTTTTCAGATTTTCTTTATCCGAAAACATATACACTTCATATATAAACACATGTCTATGTACATATGTATTCTCACCTTTGACATAAGGGGAGCATATTATACACAATTTTACATCTTCGTGTTGATTTTTTTTTTTTTTTTTTTTTGCGGTACACGGGCCTCTCACTGCTATGGCCTCTCCCGTTGCGGAGCACAGGCTCCAGACGCACAGGCCCAGCGGCCATGGCTCACGGGCCCAGCCGCTCCGTGGCACGTGGGATCCTCCCGGACTGGGGCACGAACCCGTGTCCCCTGCATCGGCAGGCGGACTCTCAACCATTGCGCCACCAGGGAAGCCCCCTTCATGTTGATTTTTAGTCCCTGTAGAATTAATTCTTAGTGTAGAAGATTTTGAATAAGGAAATGTAGAAGAAAACAGTAACAAATCATTGTACTACCATCCAAAGAAAACCACTATTACCATTCAGCCTACCCTTCTACACATAAATTTTTTTTTT
Organism: Leucopleurus acutus; assembly: GCF_964270905.1. Taxonomy (NCBI): domain Eukaryota; kingdom Metazoa; phylum Chordata; class Mammalia; order Artiodactyla; family Delphinidae; genus Leucopleurus; species Leucopleurus acutus. Next base: position 25,994,962 of record NC_139145.1, on the reverse strand, counting down.
TTTTTTTTTTTTTTTGCGGTACGCGGACCTCTCATTGTTGTGGCCTCTCCCGTTGCGGAGCACAGGCTCCGGACGCACAGGCTCAGCGGCCATGGCTCACGGGCCCAGCCGCTCCGCGGCATGTGGGATCTTCCCGGACCGGGGCACGAACCCGTGTCCCCTGCATCGGCAGGTGGACTCTCAACCACTGCGCCACCAGGGAAGCCCTACACATAAATTTTATTTGTTGTGTTTCTCCCCTGCAGGTTAACAGGGTAGGCGTAGTTACAGTCACCCTCTATATACAATCTGAATCCTGCTGTTTTATTACTTAAATATAAGCATTTTCCCTTATTTCATAGTTTCCAAAATGTGTTAGCAACAGCTCTAGTAATTCCATTACGGCATCATTTACTCAACTGTTCTTCTAGTTTTGACCGTGTAAGAGTCATTTGCAGTATTCACCTATCGTAAATAATAGCGAAACCTACAGTTTTGTGTGTCTTTGGAGTTGTGTTGAGTGAGCACCTTCAGAAAGCCTGGCATCTAGAGCAGAAGCTGAGTAGCCATGAGTTGGTCCCCCAGGGCTGGTGGCTGGGGGTGCTGGGAAAGCATAGCTGAGGGAGGGGATGTGGGTGAGGTCCTGGAAGGGGAAGGGACAAGGAGGCCAGTGGGCAGCTGCAGGAAGGCGGGTTCTGGACCCAACATTGTGCTGAGTGCTTGTGCATCCATAGAGTGTTCACACCCACTGAGGGCTTGGTAAGCGCTGGGGCTTCACACACATTTGCCCAGTTACTCCTCACAACAGTCAGGTAATGTGAGGATTATTGTTATTTCCATTCTGCCAGGTGAGGAACCTGAGGTGGGAAGAATGCAAGCCGCTGTTCCCTACGGCTGCAGAGAGAAGCAATGCGGCCAGAATAGGACCCGGGTAGCTGGTTCTAGGAGCACCTTGCTCTTAACCCCCACAAGCCTCTCGACACCCTTGTGTAGTTGGGATTATTATCCCCACTGCTCAGGAAGAAAAACTGAGGCTCAAGGCAGAGCCACCCAGCTAACAGTGCCTCCCTGGCAAGTAGCAGAGCTGGGATTTGAAACCGCAGCAGCTGCTGGAAAAGACCCGATTTTCATCAGGGTCCTGGAGGCTGAGATGGGGGTGGGGTGAGGGGTGCACTGGGAGGAGAAGCCTTCTGCCCCGAACTCAGACTCCGGGAGCCGCCCCTGTACTCAGACTCTTCCAGATGAAGATGTGTTTGCTTGGGTGCCTTCTCTCACAGGAGAGGAGGACTCAAGAAGAGCAGAGAATGGCCATGGGGAGGGGAGGGACATTTACTGAGGAGCCATCGCGCCTCTAGCGCCATCCCCTTACCTTCACATTTCATCTTCCCAGCATCACATGCTGTGGTTTTATGCCCATTTACAGGTGGGAAAACTGAGCCTCCGACTGGTTCCGGGTTCCTTTCCACTACACGGTGTTATCTTCCTGGCATGAGCAAAATACTCCCTTAAATGTGGGGCAGGCAGTCCTGGGGGTCCTGAAGTGGACTTGGGTGGTCAGTGGCACAGATAACAACAGCCATCCAATCATACAGTGAACTGGGTTTTGCTTTTCGGTTCTGCTTCAGGCTTTCCTGTCTGTGTCAAAGAAAGTTATCAGTTAGGTGCTGATCTGTCTTTAATACCTTATAGCACAGCCTTTCTAATTAGGAGAGGGTTAGGCGGGCTTTTCAGGCAGCAGTAGCTACACGGAATTTAGCAGCATCGTCTGTGTTTCCACTGCCTTTATTTTCAGGGTAATCTATTTGAGGGAAAGTGATTCTGGTGGTTACTGTAATGATAAAACAATTCCGTTTGCAATTAATTCCACCACTTTAAAGAAAAATGTTAAGTACAAAATAGACCTGTGGGTTTGGCAAAAATCATGGACTTGGTACCTGGATGCATGAGGTTTGGGAAACACAGGAGGCTTAGGACAGGGTACACTGTTGGCAAGTGGAAACTCAGAGGGCTCTTCCCGCCTCTGACCGGCTGTGTGGCCTCGGCCCAGGCATTCGGCCTCTCTGTGGCATCTTTGCCAAGTGGAGTAATAGTGACTCTGCCCTGGCGGTTCCACAGAGTTCTCCGGCAGGACTCAGGATGAGGTAATGAGCCTGTGGAGGGGCCATGGAACGTGGGGGAGGGCAAAGAGGATTACATAAGATAACCAGTGTGTGTGAATGTTCCTGGCAAGCGTTAGCTGTTTGCTGTGGATATCTTTAAGGTGACCCAGCCGGCTTCAGGACTTTCGCCTTGTAAGAGCAAGCTGTACCCTGCTGGAAGGGCAACACCTTTCTGGAGTGAGTTTGGGGGAAAGAAGAACAGAGAGAAAGGAAGCTATGATGTTACTGGGGGCGGTTCTGGTGCCCAGCTCTGCGGCCGCCGCTGGTGGTGATGGAGGTGGTGGTGGTGATGATGGTAGTGATTTTGGTGAGGGCAATACTGGCAGTGACAATGGCAATAGTGTGTCCAGTTGGAGGGCCTGAGGGCTTTTGTATCCATAGAGAAGCAACAACTCAGGAGCTCTGTGGGGCTGCCCGGAGGAAGGGACTTAGATGTGTTCTCTGGGCCTTCAGAGCTTTTCAGGAGCCTACAAAAATGTCTGCAAACTCACACACACACACACACACACACACACACACACACGTACACACACAAATACCAGATCTAAAAGACAAAAAAGACCCCACAAAATTTCAAGTAATAATTGTTCAATTGGAAATTTATGACAGCTAGTCAGTGTCAGCTCATTATACTGAACAGCTAAATATGAATCCTATTTTCTATGGAATATGTCCTATGGATATTACAATGCATTTATTACGCAGTATGGGGTATGCCTCCAGAAAAAGGAGTACGTAGGGCTCTATAAGGTTTTTAAATGGCTATGACTGAGTGGCAAATAACTTGTAAGATAGTAAGCCCCCCATCGTTGGAAGTATGCAAGGCAATCAGGGATGACTGCCTCTCTGGGATGCTATAGAAGGGGTTCCTGAACACCAGATGACCACTGAGTTTTGTTTCTACCCAGAGCCCTCCTATTTTATTAGTTTGGGGGCTCCTGATTCCTTCTCTCCCACCCCCTCCAGACACACACACACACACATCAAGTTGCTGGAGGAAACCTTTGAAATATTCTAAGCTTTTTTGCTGAGGAAACTGGGGGTACTAAACTAGTGGGAGGTAACGTGGCAAGTCAGAGTCACACCAGGGACTCAAACTCAGGGTCCAAATTCCCAGCCCAGTGCCCTCTCCACCCCTCCCCTCCCCGCAGGGGAGTTTTGCCCCTGGGTGGCAGAGATTCAGACCCCCCTGCAAACATTGGCGATCCAGGGTCTCACCTCCCCCAGAAGAACCAAGGTAGAATTTTCATTTGGCCCTGTCCAACCCTGCCCTGAAAAGTCCACCCCAGGTCTTTCCCACACTTGCCAGCCCACTGCTGGCTGTGGGCTTTGGCCAAGTTACAAAACACCATAAACCTCAATTTCCTCATCTATAAAATGGAGATGAGTAATGGTGTCCAGGTAAGAGGGTTGTTGCAGAGAGATTAAATTGGATAATATAAAATACTTAGAACATTGCCTACACTTTCCAAGCGCCCCATAAATAGGATATTATATTATGATGGTTGTTTTCAGTATGCGTCAGTCAATCCAATAAATATTAATTTATTTAATAAATGAAGAGCCCCCATTAAGTGCCTGTCCAGGAACAAAAAATTGATCCTGGGGCTTCCCTGGTGGCGCAGTGGTTGAGTCCGCCTGCCGATACAGGGGATGCGGGTTCGTGCCCCGGTCCGGGAAGATCCCACATGCCGCGGAGCGGCTGTGCCCGTGAGCCATGGCCGCTGAGCCTGTGCGTCCAGAGCCTGTGTTCCGCAACGGGAGAGGCCACAACAGTGAGAGGCCCGCGTACCGCAAAAAAAAAAATAAAAAAATGGATCCTGGTCCTCATGATGCCTACATTCCACTTGGGAGAGAGATATAGGGAAGCAAGAAAAAAAGCCAAGGAAAACTGTGCTCTGCAGAAATGGCAGGGATGTGATGGAAGGTCAAGGGAGCTGCTTTGGGGGTCAAGGAGGACCCCCTCCACAGAACTGATATTTGCTCCAAGGTGCCAACGTCCGCATCGGCAGCAGATCACAGGCAGAGCCCCAAGGAGGAGAGTGCAGTATGTCCAAGGCACTGGGGCGGGGGCACTGTGGCCAGGTAGCCACTGAGTCCTGAGGGTAAGGTAGGAGGTCAGAGAGGTGGGGCACAGATCCCATGGGGCCTTGTGAGCCAGAGGAAGTGTGTAAAGGGACAGTGTGGGCGTGACAGAAGCAGGAGGGTGGTGCCGGGGACTGAAGGCAGTTGCAGGATGCCTGTCGGAAGCAAAAGTCCAGGAAAGAGATGGCGCTGGCTCGGACTAGGACCAGGACAGCAGCAACCAAGGAAAGTAGCCGCGTCCGGGATGTAGGTATTTCAGAGGCAGGATCCACTGGGCTTGCTGATGGGTTGGATGCTGGGGATGAAGGAAAGACAGGAGTCCAGGACGATGCTTGAATATGTAGCCTGATCTCCTAGGTGGATGAAGGGGAGGCAGAGGCTAGACAAAAGACTCAGGGATCCTCCCTCAGTCCCAAGTTACGTGCACTTTGTGCCCACAATGTCCAGAATAGTCAAATCTAAGGAGCCAGAAAGCAGGTTGGTGGTTGCCAGGGACCAGGGAGAGACAGTGATCGCTTAATGGCCGCGGAGTTTCCTTTTGGGGTGATGAAAATGTTTTAAAAGCAAATAGAGATGGTAGTTACACAACGTTGTGAATGGACTGAATGCTACTGAATTGTACACTTTGATTTTACATTATGTGCCTTTCACCTAAATTGAAAAAAAAATATGAAGGAGAAATAAAGACTCTCTTAAACAAGCAGTGACTGAGGGAATTTGTTGTCACCAGATGCGGCTTCAGGTTCCCACATCAGCCATTGGCAGAGCCAGGTAAATGGCCTGGGGTCTTTCACTGAAAAGAAAACACCACAAAAAGAACCGGTCGCACAAATAGTCAGCGAATGAACTGGATTAGATGCATGTCTTGGAGGGGTGGTTGGCTTGGACACTCAGAGACTATGGAGTCAGTCAAAGCCCTGCCTGCCTCTTTACCAGCTGTGTGCCCTCGGACAAGTGACTTAACCTCTCTGAACCTGAGTTTCACCATCTGTCAAATGGGAATAATAATAATCTCTGCCTCACAAAGATATTAAATTATCTGTGGGTGCTCAGTAAATGGAAAAGGTCAGTGTCCTGGCCTCTGGTCCAGGTCACCTTCCCCCTCACCGTGATGCTCAAGTGATGACATTCATCATAAGAAAATGCCTACTTTGATGCCACCATCCCTTTCTGGGCTGGTAGACACACATTGAAAGGGTGGGTGGGGCTCTTCAGTCACAGTTACAGAACCTTCCCCAAATTCCAGACAATATTTGAGTCTGTTCGCCTCTCAGGTGGTGCAGAGGGGACCCCCACCCCCCCAGGAGGCTGCAGTGCTTGGGACAAGATGAGCTTGAGAACAGATGTGAAAATGAAAACAATCCTGGCTTCTGGCCCCTCGTGGCTCAGAAGAAATGAAAGAGTGGGACAAAAACTCAGACCACCAGCAGCCCAGGGCCTTTCTCTCGAATGAACAGCTTCAACCAGAAATCTGTCAACTGCCTTAAGAGGCTCTTACCAAAGGTCCAGCCCACTGTGGGGAAATAGCTAGAAATCTGCAACCACAAAGATCAAAGACACCCTGGAATGGTATTGCAAAGGTGGAAGTATTTTCTGCTGCAAATGCCCGGGCACTCGAGCTGTCTCTTTGAAAAGCCCTAAGGGTGGTTTCTTTCTCTATAGGAAAAGTGAAATAGTAACAACTGAGAACAGGGATTCTGGAGTCAGACAGACTGGGGTTCAAATCCTGACTTTTCCACTTGGTGATGTTGAGACTTTGGGCAACTTAACTTTTCCGAGCCTGGGTTTCTGCATTTGTAAAATGAGGAAAAGGTCCCTTGCCACAGGATGTTGCAATAAAGCGTAAGTGAGAGGATGTGCGGAGAGCCCCAGGCGTGTTATGAAGTAAGCATCCTACAGATGTTAATGAGGGAGAGAGGCCTCATTGATGGATGGCTGACTGGGATCCAGAGATCTGGGGTCCCAGATGCTACCAGTTCCCTGGGCAACCTCGGGCCTGTTGACTGAACCTTCAGGGCTGCCTGGTGCCTTCAAAACTGAATCCAAACTCCTTAGCACGCCACCCACAGCTACAATTCCACCCCCACCCTGAGAATCAGCTGGAGAGGTTGGCAGAGGCCAGATCATGCAGGGCCAGGGCTTGGCAGGCACTGGCATCTTTATGCAAACAACAGGGGAAGCACTGGAGGGGCCTGGCCTGACCGGCCCAAGGCCTGCGCAGTGACTGGAGAGAGAGGTCCCTGAGGGTGATGAGCTTGGAGCGGTGGACTTACAATTAAGGGGCTCCTGACTGAGCAGACCGAGCGCCAGCCCTGGCCTGGAGCCCTGATCAACCAGGTCCCGCTCCTAAGCGCCCCCTGAGCACACAGCTGCCTTTCCTTTGCTGTTGTTCCCTCTACCCCGTGTGCCCTCCCTCTTCCCTTCTCCACCCGCCAAACCGCGTGGCCTGGATGTTAGTTTGGCAATAGGTGACATCTACCCCAGGTAAGAAGATTCAAAAGGTCCCAAAGGACATATGGTGAAAGAAGTCTTCCCCCCAACTCTTTGCCCAGCCCCCATATCCCTCCCTGGAAGCAATCAGTCCCTTTGCACATGTGCCCTTCCTGGGCCAGTCTGTGTGTCAATGCATGACTGCACACACACATTTTCCCCTTAGGCATGTCACACTCCACACATGTGGAATCCATCCCACATCAGCCCGAAAGCCTGCGACAGTCCTTTTTTTTAATTCTAATTTTTATTTTTTATTTTATTTTTCTTTTTATTTTTTTGCGGTACGCGGGCCTCTCACTGTTGTGGCCTCTCCCGTTGCGGAGCACAGGCTCCGGACGCGCAGGCTCTGCAGCCATGGCTCACGGGCCCAGCCGCTCCGCGGCATGTGGGATCTTCCCGGACCGGGTCACGAACCCGCGTCCACTGCATCGGCAGGCGGACTCTCAACCACTGCGCCACCAGGGAAGCCCTAATTTTTATTTATTTTTTATTGACGTATAGTTGATGCACAATGTGATGTAAGTTACAGGTATACAATATACTAATTCACAATTTTTTGATTAAACTCCATTTATAGTTATTATAAAATATTGGCTATATTCCCTGTGTTGTACAATATATCCTTGTAGCTTATTTTATACATAATAGTTTGTACCTCTTAATCCCCTACCCCTATATCACCCCTCCCCCCTTCCCTCTCCCTACTGGTAACCACTAGTTTGTTCTCTATAACTGAGTCTGCTTTTTGTGGAAAATAGTGTGGAGGTTTCTCAAAAAACTGTAAAAAGAACTACCATATGACCCAGCAATTCCACTCTTGGGTATGTATCTGAAAACAACAAAAACACTAATTTGAAAAGACCCATGCACCCCAATGTTCATAGCAGCACTGTTTACAATAGCCAAGGTATGGAAGCAACCTAAGTGTCCATCAACAGGTGAATGGATAAAGAAGATGTGGTACATATATACAACGGAATGGTACTCAGCCATAGCGAAGAACGAAATCTTGCCGTTTGCAGCAACGTGGATGGACTTGGAGGGTATTATGCTACGTGAAATAAGTCAGACAGATAAAGACAAATACTGTATGATATCACTTATATGTGGAATCTAAAAACTACAACAAACCAGTGCAACAGTCCTTTTGATGACTGCACTGCATACTGTCACCACAGGCAATTTTACACCATTTCCAGGTCACACGACAAATTCCCAGGAGTGCAACTGCTGGGTCAGTAGTCTGTTTTTAACATTCATGGGGTTTTCCAGGCCCGATAAAACGTTGCCGTCTGCACACACATGTGCACACACACGCATGCACACACACACACATGCACACAGCTGTCACCGGCCACCACCCACAGCATCAAACCTCATTCCCCCAGTTCGCACAGCCTCTTGCTGCCCCCATCACGGGCCCTGCGACTCACCGCTAGGCTGTGTCTGAACCGCCGGGGGCTGGGGCCCCCCTCGTCCTTTAGGTTAGTCTCCCGGCCCTGGGCCCACATCTTGCCCTGGGCTCCTGTGTGAAGGTAAGAAGGGGCCCCAAAGCGCTGTCGGCCTTTCGGAAGTGGAGCTGCAGCCACCGTCCGGGCCTCAGTCATATGGGTCAGCATCCCCTGTGCGGCGGCCACTGTGGGGTTTGGAAGGCTTGTCTTCCCTCCTTAAAGAATGAAAGTCACCCCGCTGACGTAACTCCCACCCCTCAGGCCCCTTTGGGACTCCTGCCAGGGGCAGAGCTTCCGAGGGTCTGATGCTGCAGCCAATCGCTGATGCCCTCGGCACCAGGTACCCAGGACGTTCAAAATGGCCAATGACAGGGGGAGCGGAGCGTTCTGAGACATGACGGCTCATAAAGCTGAGGGACTGCCTGCCAGGGGCCCAGTGACACCAGCATCTCATTACCTGTGGTGGTAACTGGGAGCGGCCAGCAGGGCCCAGCTGGGCTGACCCCCGTGCCGCTCCCCCCAGCGCCTGATGTCCCAGCAGGATTAGCCAGACCAGAGCAGTCTTCTGCCTTGCAGTCACATCAGCCTCCGCTCACACTCCCCGCTCCACCCCCGAGGCTTCCCATGGTTCTGTGGTTAAAATCCACCATCTCTCTGCCTCCAAGTGTTTATAGGGGCTGTTCTCTGTGGCATCTGCTTGTTCCCCGTTTTCACTGAGTTACCTTTTTCCTGTCTGTACAGATCTCAACTCACATATCCCCCAGACCAAGTCAGGTCTCCACACGACATATTCCTGTGGCTCCCTACGCTGCCCCTTTATATAACTGTCAACACACTGCAGTTAAATCAGCAGCTCTGCCGTGAGTTACTTCACGTTCGCCCCACGCCAAGCTGTCGTAGAAGCTCCAGGATGTGTCTGCCGGGCTCACCGCTGTACCCCAGCACCCAGCACGGTGTCTGCCTCTAAACAGCACTCCATAACTATATGGAACATACGTGAATGCCATTTCCTGGTTGTGCCGCTTTAGATAATAATAGAACATAAGATTTATTATTATAAAATAATAATCTTATACTATTATTATGTATCATGTAACCTGCCATGCGCCAGGTACTAAGTGTTTTACAGACCTTTACTCTCTGCATTTTCACATTCACCAAGTGAAGAAGGACATATTATTATACCCATTTTACAAATGAGAAAACTAAGGCTCGGAGAAGTTGCAGTCTTGTGCCCGAGGTCACAGAGTTATTAAATGACACCACTGGGATTAAAGCCCAGATCTGTCCAATGTCTAAGTCCTTGCCTTTCAGCCCCTGGGGCTCCCTTCGCTTCTCTGAGTGTCAGTTTTTGCAGAATAAGGATCAAACGACCTACTCCGCAGACTTGCCCACCGGCTCCCCCAGAAGGTCCCTGGCACGCAGTGGTTACCTGCTGAATATCGTTTAAAGAAAACAATTGTAAATGATTGCCTGGAAAATCAGATTCATCTTCAAGGTCAAGTGAGAAACCCAAAGGAGCCTTAACTGATTTCCCCAAATTGCTGGCTACTCCCCCAGTGGCTGTGCCTGGGGTAACAGTAAAAGGGAGCTTCATTTTAATTCCTAATGAAAAGAGAAAAGTGTTGGACTTGTTTTGATAAAATTTGATGGGAGGAGACTCCAGCCCCCAGACTAGTTAATCTTCTAGATGACTTCACCCCTCTGTTGGCAAACAGAACGTACCACCTGTGGCATCTCTTCTGGGATTTTGTGGGTGAGGATCAGTGAGAGGGGAGTTGGGGCAACAGGCAGACCCGGTTGGCCTTTGGGCTATACCTCCGCCGGTGGGGTGACCTTCAACCCTTCAAGCCCCCATTTTCTTTGCTGCCACAGGGGAGGATTGAGGAGGGTAATGATATTCTGGATTCCACCCACCACAACTCATTCCTAGGGAGACACATTCTGATGGGGAATCACCAAGGACCACACTCAGAGGAGAATTTTCCTAGGGCCCTGGAAACTCAGAATTCTACCCACTGGGGTTAAAGAACCCCTCCTTCCTGTGCACCCCAGAAATCACAAGCCTCTGCCAGAGGTGGGTGTAAGTGGGAGGTAAAAGTGAGAGGGGATGGAGCAAGAAGACTCTGGAAGACTTCCTGGAGGAGGTGACAGAGGAAGCCAAGTCTTGAAGGAAGAGTGAGAGTTCCCCAGACATGGAAGGGAGGAAGGGCACTCCAGGCAGTGGGAAGAGCATGTGCAAAGGCACAGAGTCAGAATGGGCCTAGGACTTTCAAAACCAGGAGGAATTAAATGCCACCAGAGCTGTTTCTCAAAGTGTTGTCCAACTAAAGGGCACTTGGCAGCAGGAGCTAAGGCTAAAGAGAGAAGACAGAACCAGGTCACGAAGAACCTTAAATGTCACATCAAAGATCTATCTATACTTAAAGGCAACCAAGGCTGGTATTGGGAAGTGATCAAAGCAGACTTCCCCGGGCAGAGCCCAGCACAGTTGGTTTAATACACGCCTGTGAGCACATTGAGTGCATTTAACATACTCAGCTGTGGCTGCTCTTCAGGGCCAATTGGCCACTGTGGCCTCCCAGAGGCACTTGATGAGTCAGACTGAGCGGGGCCCTGCCTCTTGTTACCGCCACATTTGCTAGGTGATGACTGTAGGTGAAGGTCAGAAGCCTCCCCAGGGAGCAGTGAGGGGCACAGCAACCCATGAACAAGTTCTCCAGAAAGTGCCTTTTCAGAGGTCCTTAAGGCAAAGATGAGATGATGTAAGAGGAAGCAGTGTGACATATAGAACTGCAGCATCTGTGGTCAACCTGCGAGATGGGGAGAGGAAGTGGCTGAAGCCGGTTTTAATGAATTCCGTATCATTTTCACACGCACACACACACTCTGTGTACCCTGGACCTCTCCCTTAGACAACAAGAAATGTTTGCTGGATGGATGGATGGACAGGACAGATGGATAGGTGGATGGAAGGTGGAGAGAGGTGGTCCAGATCCAGGACCTGCTTGCGGACAGACACAGAGCCATATTAACAATGCAAGGTGACAGCCGTATAACTCAGTACAAAGTGCAGGAGAGGGTGCCCCTGCCTGCAGGCATTCAGGACGGGTTCAGGGTGCCCCTGATTTTTGAAAGTTCACTTTACCCCACTTCTCTTTTACAAAAGACCTACATTAGTACCTGTTTTTGCTAACTGAAAGAAACCCAAGGAGGATTTTTGCTTTGATGAAAAAAAGTGAAAAGCAAAACTAGCGTTCAGGTTTGTCTTGCGGTAAGCCATTGTAGAGGCAGCCTGCACCCCAAGCATAAGGTGGCGCCCCTCAGAGCTCCTTCCCCAGGAACCACATTCAGCATCTCAGCATCGAGCCCCCGTAGCTGTGAACTGTGTCTGAGCATCTGTGCTTTATCTCGATTTATTTTGTGCATCCGTTGGCAAGATGTGTCCTAAGGTAACTTCTTTGCTTTACGCCATTTCAGCTTTCTAAAGGTTTCAAAAGAATGCTGTACTTTCAGATTGGGGCGGGTTGGTGGGGGGAAACGTGTTTGAGCCAGGCCTTGAAAAGGGAGTAGTTGACTGAAGACAGGGAAGAATGGGACTCCAGGTGAGGAGACAGCAAAGGCAAAGGCAGGAGGGAAGAGACGTGCTGCGTTTGGGCAAAGTCCTGGTTGCCTGAACGGCAGAGTTAGGGGGACAATTACAGCGCTGTTTGGTGAGATCCACTTAGAAGGACAAGTTGAGGTCGGGTGCAAGAACGGGCATGAGGGCAGGCTGGAAGGGTGTGAGCTGAGTTTGAATCCAGGCTCTCTGGACACTTAATGGGGTGAGACGTCACTTGGCCTCTCCAAGCCTTGCTCTCCGCAGCTGTTAAATAAAGACAGTGATTCCCCTCGCTTGGGGGTTATTGTGAGGATGAGATGATATTTCACTTAATATGTATGATATCACCTTGCCCAGGACTCTTCTACAGTACAGACGTGCCATCCTTGGTTGAACCATTCCCCTGCTGATGGACACTCGGGTTGTCTCCCATTCTCTGCCACTTGCACACCTGCTGACGCAGACGTCCTTCTTCACGGTTCTTCTTATGGTGGTGGTTGTATTGCCACAGCCTAGGTTCCCAAAGGAATGAGTTAGATCTAAGTGATCCAGAGGGGTGTCCGTTATATAATAGGAATTTTAAGAGAAATGAGGAAAAGAAGTAGCAATGTAATGTGTACAGTGTGTATAAAACAGTGTCCTACATGGGTCTGGTCCATGCAGAGCCTCAGAGAAAGAATGTATGGTCTCCATCACACCAAATGGTGAGCAACGGTCACCTCCCTGGCGTGAGGGCTTGGGTATGTGATGGCCCAAATAGTTGGCCCTTCCTGTATACCTCAGGGCCCTTGGTTTACTGCAATAAGCATGTCATTGCTTTTAACATTTGAAAGGAAAGTTCAAGAAAGTGTTTTTTTTATATGAACCGTGATAGTGACAATGACGGTGATCATGGTAACAGTGATCTTGGGGGTGCCTTGACCCTCTAGGGCCATCATTCTACCCACAGATTGGCAAAAGATCCTGCCTTCACAAAGGTCACTGGAAACTTCTGGGACTTAGGCTACAAGACAGAAACATGACAGGGGTGGTTCTTATTTGAAACTCCAAGAAAAAAGGAACCACCACTCTAGCCCAGCCTGCTAGAGTAGCAGAAGGTGACCAGGAGTTGGTGATCCCTGCACCAACACAGTGATTATGACTAAATGATGCCTCTCGTATTCAGGTTGCAAAACCCCTCCAGGCAAGAGCCTAGGAGAGGCTTAATTTATGTCAGCTGGTAATGAGCTTGTTTCTGAGAGGGGTTCCGCTGTCAGCCTGATTTTCTGCACACTCCCGGATCCCAGGAGATTGCCTGCTCTCTGGAAAACCAGGATCAGCTTGAGATAAAGGGTCCAGGAATCAATCAGGGCCTTAGCTTGTTTTGCATCAATTGGAATCATAGAATATCACCAGTAGGAAGGACTTTAATCTGAGATTTAACCAAGAAGTATTGCACGTGCAGCCACCCTGTTGAAGTGATGTTTGCCGTGAGACAGGAGGTAAGAAGGAAGGAGGAAGGAAGGAACTAGAAACAACAGGAATACCTGTGATAGAGTGATGATAAATAAAGCACAGCCATCCATCCTGGGGACTGTTATGCAGCCATTAGAAAGACTGAGTGAGCTCTGTACCAGCTGACCTGGAAAGTGAGGTTTAGAGAGATGTTAAGAGCGGGTGTGGAGAGGGGCTGCAGTTGGCAGACTACGACAGCAGGCTAGATCTGGTCCTCTTCCTGGTTTGTGCAGCCCATGATCTGAGAATAGCATTCACATTTTTAGCTTGGAAATTGTTTTAAAGAGTTTGAGAAAAAAAATTCAAAGAAGAAGAATATTTTGCAACACGTGAAAATGATGTAAAATGATGTAAAATTCAAATTTCAGTGTCCGTAGTAAAGTCTTCTTGGAGCACAGCCATGATCACTCATCTGCACATTGTCTGTGGAGGTGCTTTCACACTAAACAAGAATTGAGTAATTGCAGCAGAGACCTTGAAGAATGCAAAGAGAAAATATTCGCCACCTGGCCCTTTCCTGAAAAAGTCTTTTGGCTCCGCATTTAGAGTATGGTGACATTTTGTAGAACGAGAGCGTGGAACACTGTTTTCGGCGCTTAATCGGAGTAAATGTATTACATTTGCTTATTTTTTCATTCATTTTATCATTTATTCATCATAGGCTTAATGCCTACTGGCGGGGCCAGGTACTGGGAACTAGCAGTGAACGAGCAGATACAGCCCCTGTTTTCATGGAGCTTAGAGTCTGTGTCTAGATCTTTCTTTCTCTAGTATAAACAACCCTAGCCCCTCCAACCGTATCTCACATGATGACTTGGTGGTCCAGCCCCTTGCCTCCTGTCTCCCATCCTCCTCCCGCTATGTATCTTGACTGCTTCTGTCCCTTCTCAGGAGTTGTGCCGGACTGGTCCCATGCCTCCTGGTGTCTAGAAGGGAGGTCAAGGTCTAGAAGGGTTCGTCTCGAATCAGGTCACACTCTCGGTCTGGTTTCAACATGCTCAACACTCCGTCTTTGCATTTCTAGCTCACGCTCTCCAGTGGACTCCAGAGGGAGAGGCAACAGTGCTAGACCCCCGTCATGTGGACGGGAGTAGCCACCCGCTATGGAGAAGGCTGCAGCCATGTCTCCACATGATGCCTCCCCAGTAAAACCAAAGCCACCTCCAGACTCATGCCCCAGTGCGTCAGTCTCTATGCAAAACCTGGAGAGTGGAGACGTGTTCAGTCCCAGGAGGAAGCCGGCTCTTCCAAGGGGTCATTTGAGGACTGGGGTTTGAACCAGGAACCTCGCTTCAAGGACTAGCTTTCCCTCATCTTCCTTCATGCTCATGCCCAGCACCTCCTAAGAGACAGCTTTACTTATCTCTAGAAAAACAGCACTGGATCGGTCATTGCAGCCTCTCCACATTTGTACGCTTCTCTTGGCTCTGTTGGGCAGCTTGGAGCCCAGTGGTGGGCATAATTGACCCTTTGGGGAGCTGGAAGAGAAGCAGCCAGGGGCCGGAGGCAGGGGAAGGAGTCATAAGGTCCCAGGATGGCGTCCAATGGCACGACCTCTTCCTTTTGTCTGGACCCTGCTGCGTTGAAGATCACCGTCAGCGTGGTCCTCACCCTCTTCATCCTCATCACCATCGCCGGCAATGTAGTCGTCTGCCTGGTGGTGGGCTTGAACCGCCGGCTCCGCAGTCTGACCAACTGCTTCATCGTGTCCTTGGCCATCACTGACCTACTCCTCGGCCTCCTGGTGCTGCCCTTCTCGGCCTTCCACCAGCTGTCCTGCAGGTGGAGCTTCGGCAAGGTCTTCTGCAATATCTATACCAGCCTAGATGTCATGCTCTGCACGGCCTCCATCCTCAACCTCTTCATGATCAGCCTCGACCGGTACTGCGCCGTCACAGATCCCCTGCGCTACCCCATGCTGGTCACCCCTGTCCGCGTCACCATCTCCCTGGTCCTAATCTGGGTCATCTCCATCACCCTATCCTTCCTGTCTATCCACCTGGGGTGGAACAGCAGGACTGAGCCCAGCAGTGCCAATCACACCATCCCAAAGTGCAAAGTCCAGGTCAACTTGGTGTACGGCCTGGTGGACGGGCTGGTCACCTTCTACCTGCCTCTGCTGGTCATGTGCGTCACCTACTACCGCATCTTCAAGATCGCGTGGGATCAGGCCAAGAGGATCCATAACGTCGGCTCCTGGAGGGCAGCCACCATCAGGGAACACAAAGCCACAGTGACCCTGGCAGCCGTGATGGGGGCTTTCATCATCTGCTGGTTCCCCTACTTCACCGTCTTTGTTTACCGCGGGCTAAAAGGGGATAACGCCATCAACGAGACCTTCGAAGCCGTGGTTCTGTGGCTGGGCTATGCCAACTCAGCCCTGAACCCCATCCTGTACGCTGCTCTGAATAGAGACTTCCGCACAGCATACCAGCAGCTCTTCTGCTGCAGCCCCACCGACCACGGCACCCACAGAACTTCTCTGAAGTCCAACAGCTCTCAGCTGACGAGGATTCCAAGCCAAGGACCCAGGTGGCAGGAAGAGAGGCCCCTGAGGCTCCAGGTGTGGAGTGGGACAGAGGTCACGGCCCCCCAGGGAGCCACAGACAGGTAACTGCCCCGGCAGCTTGTGTGTGGGACGGGGCACAGGGACGGGGTCCCACTCATGGTAACAGCTGTTCACGAGGTGCTGCTTTGGATGTTATGTGCTGGGAATTCTTCATGAGCACTTGGCAAACCTCGTGTTATTCCATCCTCCCAAACACCTGCTGAGGTAGAACTTTTTACCTCCATTTTTAAAAGGAGTAAGTCAAATCGCAGGGAACTTGGCCAGGGCCACACAGCTGGGATCTGGATAGAGCTCCCCTGACTCAGAACTGGTGGACCTTTTTCCTAGCTACCTTGTCCTTAAAATCAGGAGTCCTAAGTTTGAGGTCCAACTCGGCCACTTAGTTAATGGTCATAAGTGTTCACCTAAATCTGCCAGGACGGCCCTCAAATGGCCATGGAATAATGCTGCTGCCTGGGGGTTAAATCAGACCCCACTCAGCCCACCGTCACTGAGCACATTTTATGCCTCAGCTCTTACTTTGGGGGTGCTCAAGTGGAAGGAGAAAGAGGACTGGCCAACGTGGGAAGGCAAAGCCTTGAAAGCCAGGCTTGGACATTGTACTGTAGGTCTCAGGGGAAGATGGAAGGATTAGAAGCAAGGATGGGTATAACCCAAGCATCTCTCTACTTTGGAAAGAGGGCTCTGGTTGTCCCCTAAGACATGGACCAGAAGAATGAGATGGGGACAGCAGTGAAGGAGGGATGTGGTACTGGTCCATGAGAGAGAGGAGAACGGAGCAAAATCTAGGAGGCTATTAAAACATAGTCTTGTAGACCATTGGATGTCTGGGATGCAGGAGATGCAAGAGAGAGGATGCCCCAGGACTCCACCCCCGAGAGGTACCCAGGCTGAAAAGATAAACAGGATCAGAATGACATTGAGATCAATTCACTGTTGACAAAGCCCGTGCAACGTATTAAGGGGTACCTCACCAAAGACTTGAGTGGCCCGAGGAAGCTCACACACGGAGAGAAGGTTTATAGGTCTGAGCAAGCTCTATCTAGCTGTCGAGAGGAATAAATGAAAGGATGCTGGTAGAACATCTGACACACACAAATGCTCAATAAATGTCGCTTTCCTTTGTCTTCCCACAGACCATGCCTTTGCCCCCCAGAATGCTGGTCTGTGCGACTGACTCATCCATCCATCCATCCATTCATTCATTCACAAACATTTGTCAGCTTCCTATCACATGCCAGGAACAGTGCTGAGCGCCAGGGATGTAGAAGTGACATTGTGGCATCTGTTTTGATGGACAGGTATGGCAAGTCAACTGTACAGACTCGGCCTCAGCTCTGTGGCTTGAGCAAGTCTCTGCCCCTCTTGGGCCTCAGTTTCCTCATCTCGTAGAATGTGGGGTCTGTCCTCAAGCCGCCTGCCCAGAGCCACCTGAAGCACACATGTGCTAAGGGGCACCAACAGGCTCTATGACCCCCGGTAGGATACTTGTCCTCTCTCGACCTTTGAACATCAGACTTGAGAAAAGCTTGCATGGACTCTGCACACTCACACCCTCTGGGTGCTGGTCCCTGTGGAGCATTGTGGGGATGAAACTGCCCAACTGGACCCCTCGGCCTTTTGTCCCTCTGGTCCTTGCAGGAACCAGGTGTGGAGGGTCCCGCCATAGACTTTGGTCCTGGGCCCTCCACCCGTCCACTGCTATCCTTATGGAACAAGCTTCATTGCTCCTGCAACCAGCCTCCTCCAGGCCTCCCTGCCTCTAGACTCTCCCTCTCAAATCCATCCTCCAAGCCACCTAAAGGCATCTCTCCAAAATGCAGATGGGAAGGCTTCCACATCTGGCCTTGATAGATAAGATGACCCTGTCCTCCCACACTGCCTCATTCAGGAAGCAGACTCTGGTACAAAGCAAATTTAGTTCACAAAACAAACAAAGGACAAAGCACGGGGTGTGGACTCTAGAGAAGGCTGTTGACACTGTTCATTCTGGTTGCCATCCCACTTCCTACTGCTCTTACCTGTGGGACCCGGGTTAATAGGCTGCCTCTACCCCCGATCCTTAGGGAGCCACGCAGCAGGCACTCACCAGCAATGGCCAGGCCTCACTGAATACCCACTAGGTACCAGTTTTAGGTTTGCCACTATTTCTATGTATTAATCTTTCTGTGACGGCATCTCATCCCCACCCCTGTACCAGGTGCTAAGGTACAAAGGGAAATAAAGCCAGCCCCCCATCTCATGCCACCACCTGTCTGGTTGAGGAACAGACTGGCCACGGTTCAGAGCAGCACGTGCCCAGGCTCGAAACCCAGTGTGCAGGGCAACCAGAGGAGGCAGCACCTGGCCCAAAGAGCCCCTCCCTGGGAGCAGACCTCTGAGCTGAGCCCCAAATGTGGAGGGGAAAGACCCATTCCTCCAGGGTGGCACGCTGGGGCAGGGAGCGTCCACCTCCTCTTCTGATCATCACAGCCACCCTGGCCACCAAGGCCAGCTGAGAGGCAGTGCCTGCCTGGGTCACACACAGCAGCCGCGGAGCAGAGGGGTCCGGCAGAGAAGGCTGGGGAACCAGCTGAAGGGCCTCATACTATGGTGGGGGGCATGGGGATCGAGGAAGCCAGGAACAGCCCGAGTTTGATTTTCCAGTAGAGGCTGCCAGGGCGACCGGGGACTTGGGTGGCCCTCCATAAGGTTGGCTTCCAGCTTCCCTGATGACCAATAGTGTGTCCTTCCTGCTTCCCGTCTGGGAACAAAACCCAGCATTGCCCTGACAGAGAGCCCTTATCCCTGTCAAGGGGCCAGGTGTCTGCCCTTGGTTGGTGATGGCGGAGGTTGCAGGGGGTTCGGGCGGGGGGCGGCACAGTCGCGCAAGGGGAGACTCCAGGAGACAGTGGCTGAGCTGTCTGGTCCTCCCTGCCCTGAGGCCGGCCAGCAGCCACCTCCCCAGCAGGATGCTCTGTCTGCCCCTTCCTGATCCCATTGTCCACCCTTACCCTGCCCCTCGTCACCTCTACCCTTCTCTGATCCCAGCTCCCCAACCTCACGCCTTCTGCTCCACCGACCCTGCTCGGTAACCCCCACTGCTTCTACTGAATACAGGCCTGCATTCGTTTCCAAGGTGGGGCTGCTGTAACAAATGACGGCGAACTTGGTGACTGGAAGCGAGACAGATTTCTTTTCTTACAGTTTGGGAGATCAAGACGTTGGTAGGGCTGGTTCCTTCTGGAGGCTTCAGAGGAGAATCCGTCTCCTTGCCTTTTCTGGCTTCTGGGGGCCGCCCGCCCTCCTTGGCTTGTGGCCCCTTGCTCACATCACGCTGACCTCTGGCCTCCATTGTCACATCTCCTTCCCCTCTTCGGTAGCCAAATCTCCCTCTCCCTGCTTCTTTTAATAAGGGCACTTGTGATTCCATTTAGGGCCCACTGGGATAATCTCGGATGACCTCCCCATCCCAAAGTCCTTAACTTAATCACATCTGCAAAGTCCTTTTTGCCATATAAGAAAACTTTCTCAGGTTCTAGCGATGAGGATGTAGACGTCTGGGGTCCACGTTCAGCTACCACAAGTCCCAGCTCCCCGGCTTAGCACTGGAGACCCTTCATGATTTGGTCCCTGACCACCTCCTGACACCATCCCCAGGCCCACACCCACCCTCCAGTCCCTTCTGCCCCCACCGAAACAAACCACTCAGAGTTCATTCATTCACAAGCACTCACCGAGAATTTGCCACGTGCCAGCACTGTTGGGGGTGTGGCAGTGAGCCACGCAGAGGCCCTCTTCCCAGAGGTTCTCAAAACGTGGGCCCCCAGCCAGCAGCAGTCTTCTGGGAGCAAAGTAGCTGACGTCGGGCCACACAGCCTCATCCGTCCGTGGCAGAGCTAGGATTCCAGCCCAAGCCCGTCTGACCCCAAAGCCAGGCTCTTTCCATGAGGAAGTGCTGAATGGACATGAATTTAGCCCAGGCTCTGAGTGCTACTTCCATAGACAGCAGATGGGGAAACTAAGGCCCAGGGAGGCAAGTGACCTGAGACCCAGAGCAAGCTGGGGTTGGGGCAGGGAGTAGACCCTGTACCTCTGGACCCCTGCCCAGGGCTCTTGGGTCTTTCCCCATACACTCCCTTGCCCTGCGTTATCTCCCCAGGCAGGGAGATGAGACTCCTGGGCACCAGCTGTCTCTCTCCGGGGGCGGGGGGCAGGCGGGCACTTCCTCCTCTCTGCAGAGGCCCTGTGCTTGCGGCTCTCACCCTCCCAGGGGCTGGAGTTTGAGCTCAGGAAGAAGAGGCACAAAGGGAGGCCAGGAGCCACAGGTGCCCCCCTACTGCCAGCTCTCTCCCCTCACAGGCCTCTTGCCAGCATTGCCAGGGCCCGCCCTCCTTCTGCTGCCAGTGAGAGAGCATTTCGTCCAGCTGGGAATGGGCCTCTGCTCTGCCCTTCTGGTGCTCTTGGACTATGATACAGAGCTCTTATCCTGACCAACAAGGCCCTGCCCTGGCCGACGCTTTCCGCTGCCCTAACTCCTCCTCTGGGCCCCTCGGTCCTGTCCCCAGGCCACGCTTAGTCCCATCCCACGCACCCTCCTCTCAGCCCAAGGCAGTCTTCTTACCTGTCTTGGGACATCCTCTCTGTTCTGTGTCTGCTCCCCAAGACCGCAAGCTCCCTGAGGGCAGGCTCACATCTCTGTTGGTCCCTGTCTAACACCTAGCACAGTGCCTGGCACAGGACGCCCAGTAATATTTGTTGAATGAATAAGTGAATGAATGAATGCATGAATATCTCACTCTAGGTCCCCAAGAGCCCTGAGAAGTGACTAATACCACCAGTCGCTTTAGAGATCAGGGAACCAAGTCTCGAAATGCCAAGTTCCAGGAACACAGTGGGAACTCAGAAATTTCTGGTTTCCTTTTCTAACTTTGACATCACTGTGGGCCTCCCGCCAAGTAGTGGTGTCAGCAGCGGGCCTCACAGAGGGATCCACCGGCCGCTGTAAATCATAGGGTCTGCGGGTGGAAAGACTCACACCCCTCACCCTGCCTCCCAGGAAAGATGAAGGGATCCCGGAATTGGGGTAGGAATCCAGACTTCAGACAACCTGGAAGTGGTCCATTGCGTCTCCACGCCATGTCCCCATTTGGCCAGAGTCTGGGGGCTGGGGAAGGGCGGAAGTGGCTTTATCTTCTGCTCAAAGTCTAGTCTGGTCTGGTAGAGGAGGCTGCAATTCCCTTAGCAGTAAAAAGGTTACATGACTGATGTACACACACTTCTTAAGAAGGAGGGAGCTTTGCTCAGAAGGGAAGTTTTGCATAATTTACCCTTTCAAGAGCCCAGACTTGTTTATTTGTATCATTTGGGTCCTGAAATAGTCTTAACATTTTGGCACATTGATTCCAGCATCTCTTAAGGGGCCTTTCTGAGCACTCTTTGCAGAGGCGCCCAGAGCAGCTGGTCCCCCTCCCTTCTCCCCCACCCCCACCCCCAGCCCCCGCCCTACCCCCAGCTAAGGGGCCTGGCTGCCCCCTGCACACTGGCATCCTGCTGGCTGCTGCTTTGTCACCTCTGCCCTCTGTGCCTGGCTTGGTCACACCACAAGGTTCCTGGGGTGTCTTCCTGCCTCCGTGTGGAAGTTAGGGAGCCCGGTATGAGCCCTGGTCCCCCGCTAGTTAGGGGTTGGGTGATGTTAGACAAGTCGTTGACAGTGTGAGCTGAAGTTTCCTTACCTATAAAACTATGATAATTATCAGACCTACTTTGAAGAATTGTGAGAATAAAATGGAGTCAGGGATACAGGCACTTAGCACAGTTCCTGGCCGGTGGCAGGTGCTTTAACAGACTGAACAGGCATGAATTCTCCTTCTTTGCCATCCGTCTCTTTCTCTTTTTCTTTCTTTACATTTTGTCTCTTTTCTGTCATTTTCTGTCTTTCTTTTCTATCACAGTTTTCTTGAGATATGCTTCACATGCTATACGATTCACTCATTTCAAGTGTACAGTTCACCGGTTTTTGGTCTGTTCACAGAGTTGTGCAACCATCATCACAGTCAATTTTAGAACATTTTCATCGCCCCAAAGAAACCCTGTAGCCTTCAGCTCTCAACCTCCCGATCCCTGCATTCCCCAGACAACCACAAATCTACTTTCTATCTCTATAGGTGCCTATTCTGGACATCTCAGATAATCCGTGTGCTTTTTTTTTTTTTTTGCGGTACGCGGGCCTCTCGCTGCTGTGGTCTCTCCCCCTGCGGAGCACAGGCTCCGGACGCGTAGGTCCAGCGGCCATGGCTCATGGGCCCAGCCACTCCGCGGCATGTGGGATCTTCCCGGACCGGGGCACGAACGCGTGTCCCCTGCATCGGCAGGCGGACTCTCAACCACTGCGCCACCAGGGAAGCCCCAATCCGTGTGCTTTCTTGCCTGGTTGTTTCACTTAGCATAATGCTGTTGAGGTTCTTTCTTTCTTTTCTGTCTGTTCTTCCTTCCTTTCCTTTTTCCGTTCTGTTTTGTGTTTTCTTTCCCTCCCTTCCCCCATTCCCTTCTGTGTCCATGGTCCCGTTTCTCCTTCACCAAGGGCTTGGGCTTTATGGCAGCTCTTGGCAGTTGGTAGGCCCTTGGGGAGGGGGCCGGGAGGCTGCATCCGGGACCCACAGGTGGCCCACGTTCCTACCTCCCGCCTGGGTGGGCTCGGAAAGGCCGTTCTCAGGCCTGTGGGGCCTGCACTTCTACACAGCTGCGGGCAGAACAGCGGGATGCAACAAGGTATTAACCCTTTTCATCTTCTGTCTCTTCAGAGAGTTTGGGGAGTGAGACCCCCTTCCCAGCCCTGGAGAGGAAATCATGGGAAGAGCAGAGGGAAAGGAGGTGGGAAGCCTTTTACAACCTCAAAAGTCAAGGAGAATAAATCGTGGCCCCCCCAGGAGTCACTTGAAAGGTAGAGAACCCCTCCTTTACCTCCCTGGTGATTGTGCCTTTGAAGCAAGCTGGAGGTCCCGCCAGTGCCCCGCCAGCCTCCCTCCCTCCCTGGCTTTGCACAGACCCCTGCCCCAGCCCTTTCCCCACCTTCCCTGCTGGGTCCTTGTGCCGAAGATCTGACAGGACTGCTCTGGAGCTGCCTTGCCAGGGGCTGTGAAGGGGAGGGAAGGGGAACCATGCCTTCGGGGGCGCTGCTAGTAGCTTTGTACCCGTGAGAAAAAGGTGAACACTCTAGGTGAACAAATTAAGAGAAAGCCCTTTCTCCAGGGGATCCAGCCCCAGGCAACACAGCTTGGCAAGCAGAAAGAGGTCTGGATTTCAGCCCCCATGCTCTTGTGCAGAGAACAACCTGCGCAACTACAGGGAGGCCCTGCGGACCTTCCAGACCCCTGGGAGACAGCAGGGTGGAGGGCGGGGCTCTGCAAGCCTCTTCTGCAAAGGGCCACATAGTAAATAAGTTAGCTTTGCGGCGCCTATGTTCTCCATCACCACCACTCAACCCTGGTGGTATGGCGCAAAAGCAGCCCCAGACAATACTTGCGTGAATGGGGGTGGCTGCCTTCCAAGAAAACTTTATTTATGGGCACCCAAATTGGAGTTCCATATCATTTTCACCAGTCACAAAATGTTATCCTTCTATGCACTTTTTTTTTCAACCATTTCAACAAAATAGGTGGTGGGCTGAGTTTGGCCCACAGGCTATCGTCTGCCAACCGCTGGTGCAGGGGAAAGGAAAGGGTGCCAATTCCAGCCCCAGCACTTGCTGGCTCCTTGACTTTAGGCAGGTGGCTTGCCCTCTCTGAGCCTCAGCCTGCTCATCTGCAAAATAGGGATAAAAATACCTCCCTGTGAGGACTGTGATGAGCCTTAGCACCGATTTGTGCAAAGCTCCCGACACAGGGTAGATGCTTGTAAGGGGTCATTTTTCTTTCTTCCTTTCTTTTCCCTTTATTTCTTCCTGCCCCCCTCCCTCCTTCCCTCCCTCTCTTCCTTCCTTCCCTCCTTCCTTCCTTCCCTCCCTCCTTCCGTCCTGTGGCCCCTTTGTAAAGGAGCAGCTGAAAAGTCCGTGGCAGGCTCTGTGGACTTGTGTCTCAGCTGTACCACTGAATTGCTCAGTTTGGACCCTGACCCCGAGCCTCGTGTCCCTCCTCTGAAAATGGGGGGCTTAGATCCATCTCAGGGGACCATTCCAACACTAATTATACATAAATGCTTAACAAGAGAGAGAAGTTATGCCAAACCCCCAACTGTGTTTGTGTCAAAACTCTTCTGGCGAGGGCGAGGGGGAACCTGTTTCTCATACTAATGAATCACCCTGAGTATGCAGGCAAATTCAGTAAAACATATCCTTGTCGCAACCTGAGCTTTGCGTGCAGGGGTCACAGGCAGGTAGGGATGCACATTGGGTACAGGACAGAGCTCCTAGAGAGACCCAGCCTGGCAGACAGGGGACCGGGGCTTCTCACTGCCTCTGCCACTGACAGGCTGTGTGGCCTTTAGAAGATCACATCCCTCTCTGAGCCCCAGTTTCCTCATCTGTCAAAGAGAGCTAAGGCTTCCAGCAGATGTCACTGCTCTTAAAGAAACAGCAGTAAGTCACAGGGCTCTCTGTTTTAGGGTGATGCTGTGTTCATTAAACCTACAGCAGCTGTTTGAGGTAGTGTCAGGGGACAGGGACAGGGTGCGCCTGAGACCCAATGGGTATTTTAGGGTGTCCTTTTTTTAAAAAAAATTTATTTATTTTATTTATTTTTATTTTTGGCCGCCTTGGATCTTCGTTGCGGTGCGCGGGCTTCTCAGCGCAGTGGCTTCTCTTATTGCGGAGCACGGCGCGCGGGCTACGGTGGTTGTGGCGCGCGGGCTTAGTTGCTCCGCGGCATGTGGGGTCTGCCTGGGTCAGGGCTCGAACCCGTGTGCCCTGCATTGGCAGGCAGATTCTCAACCACTGTGCCACCAGGGAAGCCCTAGGTTGTCCTTTTAATGCAAGGCTGAATAAATCTTTGTGTCTTCTTCTCCCAGCCTGAGGCTCCCTTGAGAAGTGAGGACCATTCCCTCCCTGCCCATCTCTGGGCAGGGAGGTGGGGGGCAGGGGAGTTTGTCCCAGTTCCCAAAAGTGGCATGTGGCTCTGCTTGTCCACATCTGATCGTGCAGAAGGCTGCAGCTTGCAGGGAGGGCCACAGGCTTTGGGACTCACGGGCGGGTGGACGAGACTCAGGCCTTCCTCATTCCAGGACTGAGCACATGCCAATGTCACCCAGGGTCAGACGCTCTGGGTGGGCAGCAGGGCATTCCCCAGCACCCAGAAGATTGGAGGGAACTTCCCTTTTCCACACTGACTTGGGAAACACACAATATTTGTAAATACTTCATCCTCATTGAAATGGAACGCTGACAGTCAAAGAGAAACTCCATTCCTGTTGCCATCTTACACAAGCCCTGAAGCCACGCTCTGTACTCCCTTTCTGTCGCTCATGAGAGATGTGGTCCTGATATCACGGCGACAAGAGAATCCACGTGTGGAGATCCTAAGCAGGTCTCTGCGCTAGGGGCTGCTGAGTCTCACTGATTCATTCACTCAGTCATTCTTTAGTGCTCCTTCCCCGTAGGGTGTGTGTTGGGGGGCGGTAAAGGGGGTGACTAATGGATCTATGAGATGAGCTGTTAGGGTACAAACATGTGGGATAAGTGCTGGGACCTGGCAGGTATGGGAACCAAGAGGGGCCCGGGGTGGCCCAGGAATCGGGCAAAGCCTCCTGGAAGGGGTGATGGCTCAGCTGACTCCTGAGGGACAAGCGGGAGTTTCCTAAGCTGAAGGGCAGAGGTTAGAGGTGCCGTCCTAGGCAGAGGAGGCTGGAAGTGGGGGAGGAAAGGAGGGACGGGGAGGGGAGAGAGGGACCGGGGACTCACAGACGATGGGAAGGCGACTGATGGGCAGGTACTTCCTTTTCTGAAACTTTGTCCCCAGCTGAAAAGTAGGACTTATCATCCCAGCCCCTCCCTCCCAGGGCTGGGAAAAGGACCAAGGGCGCTAATGCTTGGCTTGGGAAGGAAGCTTAGAGCAGAGCACGGAGGCCGCTCAGGTGTAAGTGTCTTTGCTTCATTCTGCTGTGGATGCCCACAGGCCACCACTTCATGGATGGTGGAGAAACGTACATTTTCCAGGTCAGGGGCTCTCAGGCACTTCCAGCTGTAAACACGGTGACTTTGGAAGTTGAACCCAGTCAATCCAAGAGTCTCTCCACTGCCCCCCCTTCCCTCCAGGGCAAGCTAAGTTCCCGGAGGCTGTCTGGCCCCCATGGCTTCCTTCTCCATCCATGGTGCCCATGCCATGCCTGGGCCCTGGGGACACAGCTGGCCTGCTCCTGGCCTTACCTGGATTGCTGAGGAAGAGCCACACCCTTCCAAGGGCCTCGGCCTCTGCTACAGGCCCCCAGGAATCGCCAGCAGGCAGGCCCCAAGGCCCAGCCACAAGCTAGGGCTCACTGTAGGTCTGGGAGATTTTAGGGGCCTCTTGTGCCCCATGTGAGAGCAGAGGACCTGGGGTACAGAGCTCCGTGAAGCCTCCTCATGGCCATGTCTGCAGGCCCACCCCCCTTGTCCTAGGAAGTAGGACACAAGCCCCTCTACTTTCAGACCCTCACCTCACCTCCAATGAGCATTCTGACCCCCAAAGGAGAGGCTGGGGGCAGGGCCCACTCTAGCAGCTAACTCATCCTCCTGCCCCAGCTTCCTCTCTGGGTGGTGGGGAGCTGCTCTCACAGGCTCCTGAAAGCCAAATGCCCTTGAACTCTCTCACCATTGTTTCTGCTTCTGTTCCGAGTCACTGCCTGAATGGCGGGGTGTGTGTGTGTGTGGCACTGGCAATGGGGACAAGCCCACTACATCTCAAATTAGTATCCTCTCCTACCCCACCAGCGACACACCACACACCTGACACACTGGCCCACGTTCAACACCTAACTAGCCGGTGATGGTGACTAGTAACCACCACTGCCCTGGGAATGGTTGAGCCTGGGAGAGTCAGACTGCCTGATTGACCTTGGGCACGTTACCTCTCCGTGCCTTCATTTCTTCATCTGTAAATGGGGATGTTACTAGAGAGTAGATATACAGGCCCGAGAACAGTGTCGTCCACAGCAGCTCACTGGCAGGCATGGGGCTCCATGAGGAGCCTCGAGACTGACTAAAATGCTCCCCTATTGTTGTATTTTGCCCTTGTCTCGACGTTATTTTTGCTCTTATAAGCAGTCCTGTGATGAACATCTCCATGCAGAGAACATTCTGTTTCTTTCAAATTATTTCCCCAGAAACTGAATTTCTGGAACCAGAATTACTGGTGAAAGGAGAGGGATATTTGAGGCCTTTTGTTACACTTTGCTTAATTGTTTTCTAGACTGGCTGTACGGGGACCCACCAGCCACCTCTGAAGGCATTACTTACTGGACACCACTCAGGGGGAGGGTCCTAGAAGGGCTGTGAGGGGGACTGACTAGGGCAGAGGTATAGCTGGCAAGGAGAAGGGGTCTCTGGCATTTAAGGATGGACAGAGGGGCAGGGAAGAGGGAGAAGAAGGGGCTAAGGAGGAACCATCAGAGAGGTGAGCCCACGTCCAGGGCCTGAGCCGTTCAGAGACTACAGAGCAAATAAGTCTTCAGTCAAAAGAACTGGCATAGTGGTGCCAGGAGCTGAGCCCAGGATGCAGCGCCCGACCCACCTGGATGACCTTGGGCAAATGGCAGCCTCTCTGAGCCTCAATTTCCCATCTATGAAATGGGCGTGGCCTTTCACCTGCCTCAGAGGGGTGGGATGGAGTGAGTGAGAGGACATGACTTTGAGAGTTGCCTTGGGCACTGTGGGTTCTTTTGCCATGAGCACCCACTGGTGTGAGTGGGCAGGGTTTGGGGGGTTTCCTTCGGTTTTAAAAAACTTTCCAGAGTTTCGGGGAGAGGATTGGGCAAGCCAGCCAGTCTCAAATAGATGTTACTTAGGGTTGAAGCAGCCGGGCAGGGTAAACACAAGATGTCCCTTGGGACTGGGGAGATCTGAGCATGGTCCAGAGTCCACCTGCATTGGACGGGGAGGGGAGGTGGGGGCAGGGAATCTCCAGCTTTGCAGGTGGGCCAAGCTGGGCTCTTTCAATCCTCCACCACTTATTTGCTGTGCAAGTGAACTAAAGTTCTTTGGGCTCAGACTTCCTCATCTGTTGGAGATAAGAATATCGTAACTCTATCATACGTATCACATGGATATTGTGAGAGTTCAACGTTAAGTGCCTGACCCATGATCACTCTCAACATTTTATTATTCTGCCGTCTCATTCATCAGCGGAAAGTGGGTGACACGGAGGCAAAGGAAGGGTTGAGTGGAAGTAGGCCGCGCCACGCCTTCACTTCTCCTTCAAGCAGCAAGCCCAGCGTGCTATAACAATGCCCAACACTCCTCACCGGCTGTGTGACCTCGGGCAAGTTTCCTAACCTCTCTGTGCCTTAGTTTCCTCCTCCATCAAATAGGGGGACTAATAGTACCTAGCCCTTGAGGTCGAGCTAATATTTACAAAACGCTCAGAACCAGGCCTGGCGTGCAGCAGGAGCTCAGTGTATGGTGGCTGTCATTTGGCTGCCCTTAGGGCTCAGAGCATAGGCTTTGGACCTAGCAGACGTGGCACAGAGCCCTGTTCCTCCACGCACTGGTGTGACCTTGGTCAGGCAGGTCACTTAATCCCACGAAGAGCCAGTTCCCTCAACTGTAAAGAAGTGGGTGGTGGGGCCCCCAAGGTACCCCAAACACACAGTAAGCACTCAACGTGACTATTGACTGAGGGCCAGACCCATGCCCTGAGGCCTTGGCTCTCCCAGTGGTGGGTGCATGCTTCTCCCACCTTATCTGTCATGAAAATGAACACTGTTTTTGCAAAACTCCTGCAGGAAGCCTTTGCCCAGCTTGAAGGACAGAAAGAGAGCTCCACCTATGGACTTGGCCATGGGCGCCCATCATCCTGCCCTGGCCCTCCACCCTTCAAAGCAGACGCTGACACAGGCAAACCCTCTGTGTTTACTTCCGGAAAAGTATGAGAAGGCCCTGAAAAAAATCATTTCTTTCATGAGTGGAGGGCTGAAGTTTGGTCATTTCGGCCAAATACTGGGAAGTACTGGTTTGCGGTAGAAAACAAAGTTATTTGAAGATAACACTCATATGAGTGGGCTCTGGGTAACTTGGCATCCTGAAATTTCCACCTCATAGCTTATTTTAGGACAACGAGAAATTAGGTCTGCTTGGAGAAGAGGGTCGCCCCTGATTTTGGCAAAAGTGTAAGGCAAGGGAACAGACACTTGGTGGGCTGTGGCTGGCTCCCAGGGCACATTTCCCCTTTCTAAGCTCTCCCACTTCCCTTTCCTCAAAAAGGAGAGGGGACTTTGCACTGACCCAGTTCCCAAGATATACGTGAAACTGCCCTTCTGGGTGTGGCAGTTCCCCCAGATGCTTGGGTGCAGGATAAGCAAGGGTCTGGGTTCAGGGAGCAGCCCAGCCTACAACACGCAGTCCCTCAAGGGCCAGTTCGTGGTGACCCTCAGGGAAAAGCAGCTAATGGCTGTACCTGTCTTGGGAAACAAAAGAGGAGGGAGAAAGGGAGAATCTTCTGGAATTTCTAAACATTTCTCTTCTCCCATCACTTCTCCTGGCTTCTACAGCACTTCCCCTGGGATTATGCTCATTTTACAGACGAGGAGATGGGCTTCGACAGGGAGGTGGAGTTGTCTGAGACCCGACAGCAGGGGAGTGAGGAAGCCTCAAACTGAATGCATGACTCCTGCTTCTAAAGCTCACATTTTGTCCCAATCATCCCAACGCAGGGCTGGTGCTCAGCAGGTATTTGCTGAAATGGTCACCATGCCTCACTGTCTGTCCCAAGGTCCTGGCTCACAATGCTCTTCTGGGCTGGTAGGAGTGGGAAGGTAGATATAGAAATAAAGCCAGCATGAGACACCACACAGAGTGGGGTAAGGGCTGCCCCACAGCCAGGGGAAGTGCTTTTGCTTCTGCTGATCTGTGAACTTGGGAAGTCAGAAAATGGGAGAATCACTATCGAAAATGAGATTGGCTGGCTTTTTCATTCATTAGTTCACACACACGATTGAGCACCTCCTATAAACTTGGACAGTGGGGTAGATGACGAAAGATCCAACACCTGCCTTTAGTCTGGGAGATAGGTAAATTGATGGTTAACCCAAGGAGGTAAGTGTCTCAGCAGAGGGGCTGTAGGAGCCAGGAGGGAATCAGTAATCCTGGGAGACCTCAGAGACAGCTTCCCAGAGGAGGTGATGCCTGAACAGAACCTTGAAACACTTCAAAGTGCACA
This sequence comes from Leucopleurus acutus, assembly GCF_964270905.1. NCBI lineage: Eukaryota > Metazoa > Chordata > Mammalia > Artiodactyla > Delphinidae > Leucopleurus > Leucopleurus acutus. The sequence goes on along the minus strand of NC_139145.1, from coordinate 25,964,810 downwards.
GCAAAGAAGGTAAAGGAATTGCAAGCAATGGGGATGACATGTGTATAGGGGCAAGTACAAGACAGAGCAATGTGTGCGTGCGGTGGTTCTGTGTGATAATTTGTACTATAAGCCGTAGATGGTAATGGAAAAGGTCACTGACAGTCATTATCTGTAGTCCTTACAATAGTCCTGTGAGCTTGATATTATTAACATATTTCACAGATGGGGAAACCGAGGTTCAGAGCGAGACTGAGCAAGGCTTCTCACTGAAACTGGGTCCTGACCCCTGGTGGCTGAACATATTATAGCACCCTCATGTGAAAAGATATTCAAAGAACATTTATTTGAGAATGCTATTAGGACACTATTAACTGTCAGTTGCAGAAACCCAGTTAAAAGAGGCTGGGATTGGTGGAGGTAGGGAATTAGCTTATAGAACTGAAGAAATCAAGAGTAGCTTCAAGTTGGATTCAGGAGCTCAAATGTCATCATAAATTTGTCTTTCTCCAGCTTTCAACTCAGTTTCACCCTGTGTTGCCTTCATTTTCAGTTAGAGTCTCCCCATGGGGCCACCAGGAGCTCCAAGCTTACATCTTACCATCTCAGTAGCCCCAATGGAAAATATTTCCCTTCCCTCCCGTTCCAACAGAAAGTTTTAGGCTTAAGTTTCATTGGCTGGATGGGGTCCTGTCTTTACCTCTGTACCCAGACCCGGAGCCAATGCAATGAATAAGGTAAATCTCACCTCACCCACATGGGCAAAGAGTAGAGAAGTTTGGATTCCAAAGAAGAATCAAGGTGTTATTACCAAGAGAAGGGGAATTGATGATGGGAAGGTAAAAATAAGATGTTTACCATAAGCACTTGGCAGACAACCTATATGTGCTCTCCTAGAACCCCATATACACCTCCGAGCCTCAAGTGTCAGAGCTCAGGGCAAAGATGGGCCATAAGGGAGTCCAGGAATATTAAACGTACAAGTATCTCTAGATGTGTGTAATGTAATAAAGTCTACACAGTGTGGGACTCCAGCTTAGTGTCTCATCCCAACTTACATTTGGCATGGATGGCAAGCTAAGTAAAGGAGGAAGGGCTCCACACCACTAGACATTATTAAGTTAAATATGCATGGCAAACAAATTTAATAAGAGGATGGAAATTCCATATGGTAAGGAGGAAAGAGAAGGAGAAAAAAGGCAGTTTAAAACAAAGCAAAAAAAAAAAAAAAGACAGGAAATTTTAGAAAAGATGGGACAAATGTAGAACACAAAATCACATTGAAGAAATTAGTCAAAATATATCAGTAATCACAGGACATGTAAATGGAATAACCTGGGCCAATTTAAAAAAATGGAGATTGCCAGATTTTATTTTTTTTAAACCCAAACAAATATTTTTACAAGAGATAGACTTAAGGAAACAAAAAAGTTGAAAGCATAAGGAAGGAAAAATAAGATATACTAGGCAAAACTAACCAAAAGAAATCTGGGTAGCTATATTAATATCAGACAAAGTGAACTGTAAGCAAAAAGTATTACTAAAGATAAAGACCATCTTTTGAAAAAAGATTCAATTCACTAGAAAGATAAGAATTCTAAACTTGTATGTACCAAATAAACCAGCTGCAAAAAGTAAAACTGACAAAGTAACATTGACAAAACCACAAAGAGAAATTAATCATTAACATCATAAGCAAACAATATTAAGACTAATAGGGAGATATTATTATAGATTTTGTAGCGATTAAGAAAGATGATAAGAACATTGTGGTCAATTTTATGCCCCAAACAAGGGAAAATTCAGATACAGTGCACGAATTCCTAGCAACAGAACTTACCAAAACTGACTTGGGAAGAAATAGAAAACCCGAATGGTCATATAAACATTAAAAAATAAAGAAAGTGGGCTTCCCTGGTGGCGCAGTGCTTGAGAATCTGCCTGCCGGTGCAGGGGACACAGGTTCGTGCCCCGGTCTGGGAAGATCCCACATGCCGTGGAGCGGCTGGGCCCGTGAGCCATGGCTGCTGAGCCTGCGCGTCCAGAGCCTGTGCTCCGCAACGGGAGAGGCCACAACAGTGAGAGGCCCGTGTACCGCAAAAACAATAAAAAAAATAAAGAAAGTGAATGAAACACCAGTAGTACTTGGTTTTGCTAAGGAGTTCTACCAAACACTCAAGGAAAAGATCGTTCCAGTCCTGCTCAGAGAAGAGAAAAAGGGAAACTCTCCTGTTTATTTGATGAGGCCAGTAGAGTGTAGATTCAAAAACAAGTATGAGAAGGGAGAAGATAAAAATGAGAAACAACCCAGATGTCCACCAGCAGGTGAATGGATAAATAAATTGGAGTATCTTCCCATAATGGAATACTTTATGACTGTGAAAATGAACTACAGGTTCACGCATTGACAGAGTTTAATCTCAAAAGTATAATGTTGAACAACAACTAAAAAAAGGAAGCTGCAGAAAAGAATCCTAAAACATGATTCCATTTCTATAAAAGTAAAATCCTGGCAGAACAACACAGTATATTATTCAGGGGTACATACATATTTGCTGAAACAAATCAGGGGCTGGTAAATTCCATTTCTTAACCTAAGAGGTGGTTACACTTGTATTCATTTTAATATTCTTTAATATTTTAAGCCACACACATGTGTTTTTTATAGAGCCTCTTTGATGTATTTCATTTAAAAATATTTTTTGACACAATCTCCACGTAGCAAAAAGATATGTCTGAGTAGTGGAGTTATTTGAGATGCTCATTTTCTTCTTTTTGTTAGTCTCTATGTTCTGAATTTTTTACTATGAACATGTGATACTTCCATAATACTATTATTTTAAATGATTTTACAGCCTTTTAGAAGAAGGGAGGTAATTTCCTAGCCTAGAGCTAGCTTGTCTTGGATCATTTCAATCTAATCTACGTGAAAGTCACTTTATCACACTTCAGGCTCCATCTGGAATGTTAATCCAAGGGTAGATACCTGCCTACTTGGTCAAATATGTACACTGCTGGCATGGAGAAGAACCGGAGCCTCTGAAGTGCAGGGGTGTGACCTGGAGGTCCAGGTGAGGGCAGGTGTTCTGGGGACGGTGGGGCTGGCCAAACCCACGAGAGAGCTTGGGCCATGCGAGGCCTCCAGTACTGGCTAAGCCAGAACATACCATGCATCCAGGGAAGCTGGGGTGTTGGCTGTGGGTGTTGGCTGTGTCGTTGTTCACAAAGCCTTTACAAAAGCAGGCATCCAGATCTATACTCCCCTCCGATGGACTCTAAGGGGAAGCACGATGCTTTTCTCTCTCTCCATGCGGAAGAGAGTGAGTTTGATTCCTCTGGTGGCCAGAATACCTTAACAGATGAGGGCTAGAGCTGAGGCCAGGCACGAGATTCACGGGACATCCGGAGGACCCGCAGTGAGTGTCAGGACCAAGCAAGGGCTAGCTTCCAGCCTGAAACTGGATGAAGAAAACTACTGCTCCAGCCAAGGCAGGGAAGCAAGAAACAAAGTAGCATCCATTGCCTTAGACAGAGCTCAAGCCAGATTTGTCCTGCCCTGGAGCTGCAGAGACCCCAGGCAAAGTGTCTAGGGATACCAAGCAATGCTTAGCTTCTCCTGCACTGGGGCCAAGCATGAGACAGGATGGGCCAGGACTTGCAAGGACACTCCTCAAACCACAGTTGCTTGCAAATCCCCTTCCGTGTGCAGCCCATAGTCCTCTCCCAACTGCATAATTTACACTTAAGTCTCTACACCACCTGGCTGTTTTCACTGAAATATATTTATAAGACTTTATATCATCACCATAAATGGAAATGCAGTATCACTTGTGGAAAACAGAAAGTACTTGTGATCATAGAAACAATGACACAAAACAATGCCACCCAAGTCTGGCCAGATCCCATTGCCTGATTAAAGCTCTGGGCCTGCCCCCACTCCGGGTTATAAAGGGACACCTGCGTGTTGAGTACTAAAAACACAGGCCCTCCACACTGAGGCTTTTTCTCTTGACCTCAGAAGGCTTGAAATAAAAACGATGAAGGAATTCTTACTCACTGAAAGTATCGGAAGGAAAAAGCAGGTCAGCTGTCCACATCTTAGCAGGCAACAGGCCAAAGGAATTTTGTATACCCAGATATGGGGGAAGTCTTCATCTTTCTGAAAATGTATGTCAAATACTTTGTTAAAAACTTTCCTCCCAAGTGTTTGGCTAACTTACGTTCAGTGACCTTCAGTCAGCTTGACTCAATGGACATAACTGAGGACCTACTATGTGCCGGCAGCCACTTAGTAGGGGTTTGAAAGGCAAGCGCCTTGCCTTCAGGGACCACACATTCTAATGGAGAGACAGACACATTCACAACTGATTTTAACGCAAGGCTGAATAAATCTTTGTGTCTTCTTCTCCCAGCCTTCCCCCAACTCATGCAAAACATGATGTAGGTGTTCAGGAATCATTTTATTCAGACACAGAAATAGCAAACATTCACTGGGCTCCTACCATGAGCCAGGCAATGTGTGGGATACTTTTAAACATATTTTATAACACTTAATCCTTTCAAGAATTGGAAAGGTGGTTATTTTTACCTTCACTTAAGGTTCAGAGAGGTTAAGTAACTTGACCAAGGGTACACAGCATGTTAGAAGCTGATTTGGGGTTTGAAAGCAAGTCTCCTGAATGCTCCCCATCGTGGGTTGAGGGAACAAGTCCCTGTTTCACGTGGGAGGTTCCCCGCCCCATACCACCCCCCCCTTCCCAGTTCCCGGCTTAGAAGAAGCAAAGGCCAGAGGCAAGGTCTGGCCCAACTGGCCTTGCTCAGTGGTCACCTCAGCCCTAACCTATGCTTGTGTCTCCCCAGGAAGCCAGCGATGTCCTGCACCCTGTGCTCCAGCAATCTTCTGAGCTGCTGCAAGAGCCTGTGGGCGCTTAGGTTCCTCCAGAGACACGTGGGAGGCCCCTTGGAGGAGTAGCCGGGAGAGCCACTGTCTGAGGAGCTGCTAAGGACACTGGCCCAGGAATCGGTGAGGATGCTGCCCTCCGAGGCTGTCTAGACCCAGCCCCAGAACGCTGAACATCCTGCTTCTGGTCACCAAAATTTGACTCCTGGAGCCACTAAGGACCCAGCAGCCGCCCCCAAACCACCGAGGACACACCCTAGCCTGAGTCTGGGGACCCCCAGAGCACATGGTGGGTGCTGGGGTCCTCTGGCCTAGGAGCAGCCTGCTCTGCGCTCAGACTCCCCTGGGTCTGGGTCTGCTGAATCCCATGGGCTCAAAGCTCAGGTTGGTGCTGGCCCTGAGTCACGGGCAGAGACGGTGGGACTTTCGGGGATGTGCACACAGGTGCGTACACAGAGGCGTATGTGCCGACACACGCCTGCCCTCTGAGCACGGCAGAGGGTTGTTGCCACGAAGTATTGGCCTCTCATTCCCTCGTGGGTTCTGCGGGATGAAGGGAGGGAAGGGAAGGGAAAGGAAGGACATTAGCCTTTAATGAACACCTACTGTGTGCCGAGTACGTCACCCGCCTGAGCTCACGTCATCCTCGTTACATGTGGCAGGGATGGTCGACCTGTCTTTACAGGAATGGAGAATGAGGCTCAGAGAAGTAAGGGGCCACTCAGCTAGAAAGTGTGCCTGGCACATAGGAGGCACTTGAGAATAGTTGCTAAAGGAAGGAAGGAACAAACAGACGAACAGACAAATGGGAGGATGGGTAGAAGCCCATGCTCTTGACACAACACTACACTGCCTCTCAGGAGAGGCCACGATATTTCCTTGACTCAGCAGACCCTCCTGCTAGCGAGGCTCAGACCCGGAGCCTGGGGGGGTCCCTTCATGCTGCAGTTCTGACCCTCTCTGGTGCTTTCTATTAACAAGGAGTGGCATGGAACAGACTTGCTGGGGCGAGTGTGCGGGGCCACAGGGAGGGACAGGGAGAGGTGGGGTGGTGAGGACATGACAGGCAGGGGTGGGGAAGTTGGCCCCGCTGCACCCTCTGCTGGATGCGGGACCCTGGGTGTGGCGGCGGACACCTTGGAGCAGCTCTTTTCTCCTCTGTCCTAGGGCCTGCGCTCTCCTTTCCTATTTTCAGGGCTGTTGAAGAGACCCAAAGAGGTGAAGGAGGTGGCAGCCCCAGAGAGATGAGGGTGTTCCTGGGCTCTCCTCGCTGACCGCTGCCCCTCCCTGAGCCCACTCTTCCCTTGGTTCCAAGAACCCCTGTTGTGGTCCCCCTTCCCCATCCACCCCTGCCTTTTCAGTCCCTCTTTCAGCCCACCGTTCTCTCCCCAGCCACCACATGCGCTGTTCCCCAAGGCTCAGTCCTGAGTCTTCTCCTCTCACTGCGATTTCTCGCCCTCTGTGGCCTCGTCTCCACCCACTGAAGGTACCAAGAGACTTACCTCTAAGGAGATTACTCACACATGTGTACCTGGAGCCCAGGCTTCTTCTGGGAGCCTTTGACTAACTTTCAACCTCACCGTGAGCATGTCCACAGCTGCGCCTTGACCATCTCCCTGCACCGCTCCTCTCCAAGGGTCCCCCTTCTTGGACAGAAGCCCTGCCATGGGCTCCAAAGGTCAATCTTGGCATCAACTTTCTCCTGGCTCCGCACGGTCCATCCTCTTGTATCCTAGCTCCCGCTTGTATCCACCATTTACCTGGTTCTCTCCACCTGCCCTGTCATCACTCAGTCCCACTGCCATCCCCTCCATCAGGACAATTGAAACAGCTTCCCGTATTCCCCACTGGCCTCCCCCAAGCCCACCGTCCACCCCACGGCCACACTGGGCTGTGCAAAATGCAAACCCGTACAGAAAAACATCTTTCCCACAGCCCTCAGGCCCCGCGTGGTGGGCTCCGACATGCCTCCCAGCCTCCTGTTGCCCCACACTCCCTTCCATCTCTTCATCCCAACCCTAGCGGCCTTCTCCGTTGGGTTTATTTATCTCACTGCTCCTCCAGCTACCAGGACACACACAGAGCTGTTTCCATGACTTGAAAGGCTCCTCTTTCCCTTTCAGCCACAGGATCTCAGCCAAAACATCACTTCTTGAGGGAGTCTTCTTTGACCCTCCCTATTGGGTCAGTCCTCCCACCCGTACCCACAGAACTGGACTTGGAAGCCATGGGCATGGTTGTCACTTACAGTCATCTGTGTGGTTCCCTGACCCCTGTCCGTCTCCCCTACTCAGGAGGTCATGAGTCCTGCCTATTTCTGTTGACCATTGTATGTCTAGCCCTTAGAAGACCGTTTGGCCTATATAAGGCACGATTTGCCCCAGTGGCCCCCAGAGATGCTCAGTCTCTTGGCTGGATTCCTTCTGGAAACCCCAGAATCCCCTTCTTGGAAATTTCCCCAGGAGTCTGAGACAGGTGAATCTCTAAGTCATGGCCAAGTCGATGGAGCATAAGACTGGTCTCTCTGATCACAGACTCAGCTGGTCAGGGCCGAGGTCAATGTGCTCACATGCCACTTGCCACTGCAGGTCTGGCTCTAGCTGCCCCTGCCCTTCTGGGGGCCTCCTGGAGCCCCTGATGGCTGCAGAAGTGGGGCGCATGCTCCCTAGAGGAGAAGCATCTGTGGTGGGCCCTCAAATCCATGTTTTGTGTTACCATCGTGTTCCAATAAAGCTATCAAAACAGATGCTGCCTTGCGGTTTTATTTTTTCACTTCCTGGTGAGGAAATACTCCCCAAACTTCATCATATGGTGTGTCTTGATTTAGAAAAAGAATTATCATAAAATGTTGGGGTAAAGGCCAACTGGGAACTTGCCTTAAAAGGTAAAAGAGTTTTCAGGTAATTAGGTCTCACCTTGAAATGCCCTGTTAGAAATGAGGGGCGGGCTGATCAGAAGGGTCAGATCCTCTTCCTGCTCACCTAGTGAGCCAGGTACGTGGTCGGCACTCAGTGTTTGTGGAATGGACTATTTCAGAAATTGTCAGATCCAGAGATGCTTTTGGTAGGTGGGAGAAAAAGACATCTTTAAAATGGAAAACTTGTCAATCGGGGAAGTCTTCCACAGTCAAGAGTAGGTGGGTGAAGTGTAGGTAAAAAACCAGGTCAACGAAAAAAATTCATTGATTCTGTGCAAGGAATGATTCCCAAAGGCACCCATGAAAGGGTTTGGAAAATGGAGGGAGTTGACCAGTGTCAAGGTCACCGTTTGATAACTGCAGGGTCGGCAGTGAGCAGTGTCCCCTGGGGTGGAAGGAAGAGGCTGTAGGAGGCTGTGAAATCCTGAACTTCGGGCCCTGCAGAAGGATGTACCAAGACACACCTTGATGCATTTCCACAGGAGGCAGAGAAGAGGTTGTGAGTCATCACAATCAAAGCTTACAGGAGCTCATCTGCCAGCAATGGATTTTGATATATTTCAGGGCAGAGAAGACAGAGCATGTTGAGAGGTCCTTGGGGAAGATGAAAGTAGTAGACCGATGGAGTCGTTAGATGAGGTCAAGCAGTTCTATGTAGATGGTATCAAAAGGATGGGGAAATGTCCCCTGAATGATAACTGTGCGTGCAGTAGATGTCGGGGCACTTTATAGGCACCCAGCCAGGGCTGGAAGCCTGGGAACCACAATTTCCAGAATCCTGTTCCAACAGGTTTAGCTTCCACCAGTGGGAAGCAGAGGAGAAGCAAAACCATTGTTGCTAAGGTCAAGGGAGGAGGGACAGCGGGAGGGGAAGTAGGCCCAGGTGGGTACAAGGGCCTACCGCAGGAGTCTTGGAGCAGAGAAGTTCTAGAGGGAGCTGCACTAGGGAACATCGTCTCATCCTGTGGGTGATGGGAAGGCTTTGAAAGGCCCTCATCAAGAGGGGACTAAAATGATGAGGTCTGTACTATAAAAAGATCTTTCGGAGTCCAGTCTGGGGAAATCCACTGAGGGGGCTGGGGGTGGAGGCAGAGTGAGTGCAGGCAGCTCCACTGCAGGGGTGGGTTCACAGCGGCATCTTATTAGGATCTACTCCAGACCCTACAGCAGACTTCAGGCTACAGGCTGGGAACCCAAAGGAATCAGACCCTCCATGCCCTCCAGAGAGACAGGCATTACCAGGGAATCAGAGAGGGAGTGGGACAAGGGGGCCAGTGCTGGGGTCGCTCGGGGTGGAAAGTGTGTGTGTGTGTGTGTGTGTGTGTGTGTGTGTGATGTGGAAGGATGTGGACCAAAGAAGCATGAACTTCTAAGAGGAAACATTCCTGGTGCGCATCGGGCTGTGTTTAAACGCAGGGTAGAAGTGTGGCAGGTGGTGGAAGTGCTCGGAGCCAGGAGGGAGGGAATCCACTTGGCATCTCGTCTCAGCTAAGCCGCTGACAGTCAACACTTGGCTGGTCAGACTCCGTCTGGAGCCTTGGGGGAGAGTTGATCGTCTTCATTGTCCATTTTAGGGGGCTCTTTCCAGGTCACTCAAGCAAGGAATGACAGCTTAGAACACACTTCTCCCACCCCAATTCCAAAATCCCACCAGAATTCCAAGCATTCCAGTGATAATTCAGGAGCCCTCAATGGTCACCAACAGCCCACAGGGTGACTGGGAAAAGGCTCCCTTCACCTTGCCAGCAGCCCTACGGGGCTCATCATTTTGTGATTTGGGAGGCCATTGCACCGTGACCGCAACCTCCCCATTCAGGGTCACGCAGAACAACATGTTTCTCACACCCTGAGATGCCACCTTGTGAATCAGAGCACTGGCCTGGCTGGACCTCGGCCCTCACTCCCTGGGGCTTTGCGAAGGCTCTCATGTGCCCGGTGGGCCTGGCAGGCTTCCCAAGGAAATAGACCCCCAGAGGGACATGCCCTCTGGGCTGTGGTATCCCCAGATGAACCAGTCCTTCACTTTCAACTGACAATTCCAAGCCCTTTCACGCATCTAGACGTTACATCAGCCCCTCCACAGGCACTGGTCCAGTTTGTCTACTGGGCACAGGCAGAGGTTAGCATCCCCACCACCTGGGGCCTGAACAGGGACAGGGCTCACCCCAAGTTAAAAATCCAAGTGACATGGCTTCCAGCCCAGACCTGCTTGTCTCCAAAGTCCAGATACTTTTTTAATCATTCATATTATGAAATTAATTTGTAAGGATTAAGCAATAATCAGACACAGCCTCTTTTCAAAATTGTGACATTACAGAGAAAGCCGGAGTTCCTTGGACCACTCCTCCCCATCCTTTTCCTCTAGTGATCTCCAAGGCAACCACTGCTAACAAGTTTGCTGTATGGTGTTTAGTTCAGTTTTGCTTGGTTTTCAACATAAAAGTTATACTGCACCTCAGGAACTGAACTCAATAATCTGTCTTCAAGTTTCAACCATATTAGCACATAAAGGGCTCCCTCTTTATTTTGTCCCATGGTATCGGTACCCACAGTTCATTTAGCTGTTTCCCCTAGCCATGGACATCTGAATCGCTTCTAATTTCTAGCTATTTAAATAATAATATGCTTTTCCATTATAGGTTATTACAAGATATTGAATATCGCTCCCTGTGCTATACAATAGACCCTTGTTGTTTATGTATTTTATATATGGTAGTTTGTATCTGTTAATCCCAAACTCCTAATTTATCCCTTGCCTGACCCTTTCCCGTTTGGTAACCCATAACTTTGTTTTCTGTGTCTGTGAGTGGTGTTTCTGTTTTGTAAGTAAGTTCATTTGAATCACTTTTCTGTACACCTGAAACTAACACATCATTGTAAATCAACTATACTTCAATTTAAAAACTAATAATATGCTGACCATCTGAAACAATGTTTCATTGTGTACACCTGCAAGTGGGTTCTGTTGTTATCGGGGGTGGTGCGTGTGTGTGTCTGTCTGTCTGTGCACGTGTGTTTAGCATACCTACAAGTGTAACTGTGGATAGGGAGTATGTGTGTTGCTGAATACCCCTCCAGAGAGGCACAGCTCGTTCAAGCTCCCACCAATAACACTAGGCGGGGCCTGGCTCCCCAAAGCCCCACCATCCACTTGTGCCTTTTCTACCATGCCCTCTGGCTTCTTTCATCTCTGAGAAATTAGAATATTCCTCCTAGAGATGCCCTACCTCCAGTCAGTGCAGGCAGGTCATTTAGGTAGAAGAAATTTTCAGAGACCCCCTTGGTTTCGCTCCAGGTTTCCCATGAGCTCTACCAAGCCTTGCCTTCCTCCTTGGGGTCTCTCTAGCGGAGGACAGCCTTGCCGAAGCCACACCACTGGAGAGAGGTTGTATCAGTTCCCAAGAGCTGCAGTAGTGCTGTGTAACAAACATCCACAAACACTCTCAGCATATGACAGTAACATTTATATAACTCATGAAGCTGTAGGCTGGCTAACAAGGATGGGCTCTGCTGGGGTTGTTCATCTTTGCCCCATAAGTCTCTCTTTTTCTCTTGGGACCAGCAGGCCGACCCAGGCATGTTCTTCTCACAAAAATGGCAGGGGCACAAGAGAGCAAGCCCAGGAACACAAGTGCATTTCAGGTTCCTGAGCATCTTGCATGCAAACATACCATTAACCAAAGTAAGTCTCATGGGCAAGTCAAGGACGGAGTATACCTACCCCTCCCACGGAATTGAGGTGGAGTGAAGGATGAATGTTAACTGGATGACCATCTAATGCACTACAGTGGCAGAGCCTGGGTGGGAACTGAAGTCTGCCTGACTCCAGAGCTCGACATTCTCAGGATGGAGGAGACCTGGGTCTCCCAAGTGATTGGAAATTCCCTGGAGCTCCCTAAAACTCCTACTCCTCAGTATCACAGTTGCTTCCAGCCTCCTACATACCTTATGCTCGTTCTTTACCCTGGCCTACAGCAAGATCTTTAAGACGCAAATCTGGGCCTTGGTATTGCCTGGCTGTGTTCCACCACCCTTCAGTGTTCCACCACCCTTCAGTGTTCCACCACCACCATTTCTACTGTTCCCTCAAATTACCATCACTTGAGCAGGGCATTCAGGGATACACTATGATCTGGCTCTGCCTAGTGGTCCAGGATCCTCTTGTACCTCTCTCCCCATGCTCCACCCTCCCCATCCAGCCCAAGACCCTAGCCTCTTACACAATCTCACTCTATGACTATGTCCCCTGCAGAATTCCCTTCCAAACCTGAAGAATTTCCCTTAGCCATACTTCAAATTTCAGCTTTAGCATCACCTTCATTTCAAAGCTATCCCTGCCTCTTCTTAGAATAGCTTATCACTTTCACCCTGGTGCACGCCTCTGTCACAGGACGCATCTTGCTCATCCCAGGGGTTCCCAGACTCGGATGACCAGAGGGGCCCCCTAAGTTCACTGGTGTAAGACAACAGCAAAGGGCACACTGGTGGTTTTCGACCAACATTCCTGCAGTGGGTCTATGCCTCTACCTACTAATTATATATATTCTGAGTAACACCCCAGCTGAACGGGGCTGCAGCAACTCTGTGTACAGTGATGTTAATTTTGGGGGATGTGGGGCCTGATTCTATTTTTTAAGAGAAGCCATAAATCTGGATTTCTATTAGTAATTTTCAATGAATTAATATTTGTAAAGATCTCAGAAAAGTGCTGGGCACATAATAAATATCGCAGAAGTGTTAGAATAAATGAATGAATAGATAGATGGATAGATAATAGAAAGATAGATAAATAAGAGAGAGACAGATAGATGACTGATTGATAGGTAGATAGACAGACAGATAGATCTTTGAAAAGATGGCAAAAATTTTTTAAAACACTGCACAGGCAAAACCAAGACTTTTCATAGGCTACATTTGGCAAGAAGGCCCAGTTCTCGGCCTCAGATACAGGAGAAGTGCCCTGTTTCTCTGCAGGAAACCTTGGAGGAAAGAGCAGGGATATGGCATGTGGCTTCCCACTCAGAGCAGACATCACTGAGGCTATCCCCACCACCCACACTCCCAGACCTTCCTGCTTGCCTTCTCCCTCTGGGTGAGGTGGTGAGGATGAGGAGAGAGCAGAGGAGAAAAATCATGGAGAGAATGTGAATTGCTTCTGTCTTGAAAAAGGTTTCTCTGCAGCGCTTGAGAGATCCAAAGAGCCTCCAGGTCCTCCAAAAGGGTCTTCGATGTGCTCTCTCCTCCTGTCTCCATGGCCAGCAGCCTGGATCAGGCCTAGCTGTGCTTTCTTGGGTTCCAACTAGCTTTGCAGTCTCACTTCTCTCCTCCTCTAATACGTCCGGCCACCTCGTTGCACCCACAAAGGGTGAGTAGATCATGGTCTCAGTCTGGCTTTGAAATCTGGTTGTGTGAACAAGTTACTTTACCTCCTTGCACACCAGGGTTGCTGGAGATCATGCTTGCAAGGTACTTAGAACGACGCAATAAAAGAACTTAGATATTAATACATGCTCAATAAACGTCAACCATTGCTACTGCTAAAAGGCAAATCATTCTCAGCACTCTTGTGCTTAAGTACCTGTGTGGCTTTCATCACCTGTGGATACAAACCAGGCTACTTGGCTCGGCATTCACAACACTGCCTGATCTAAGCCATGCTGTCCCTTGGTGCTCCCATCTGGTCGTAGGTTCCAGTCATGAGATGTACACACCCTACCCTGAATGGCTGTGTATTCTTGCTTTGTCAGTTCTGAGCCTACCAAATGCTGAGACCTGGCAAGCCACCCCTTCCCCAAAGTTGGGGAAATCCCCCACCACCCTTGGAGCTCAGTCCAGGATGTGAGACCAAGTCAGGGCTGCCCTGGGTACCCAATATCTCATAGAGATTTAGGGATGAAGATCATTCTGAGTTTACTTCAAGCCCTTCTCCCTGGGATCCAGTGTGCATCTGATCTAGTGGGCTGAGCCAAACAGGACAATGAGAGCGACAGATGCAGTCCTTTCTGACCCTCATTTCCTCAGCCATGAAATGGTGGTGCTGCATACATTCTCCTTTATGCTGTTTTTAACCTAAATGACCTTTTTAAGAGAAGACCCCTTTATTGTTAACTGAGTCCCCTTTTTTTCTGTTTAGCATCTGCATGAATCTGAAAACACATTTATTTGCAAAATGATGGGAGAAGAATTTGGAGTTCCTGAGGCACAGTCTGGGGTGGCAGATGGTGAGGAGGAGGGATGGGAAAAGAGGAAGGAGACAAGAGCCACCAAGATGGGAATCATGCACATGCCCCAAATGACACTTCAAGGAAAAGGGAATGCCTAGTGTTCATGTTGTTTTTGTGAGCATTGATGTGATGTAAACCCTTCTCCACCCCTCCTCCTCCAAAACGATCTCCAGAAGGGTCCACTGTCCTTGTGCGTATTTCGTATGAGTGGCTTTTGGGGGGGAATCTGGGAAGTGGAATTTCACACCTGGGTCCATGTAGAACATAACAGAAGGGACCCTAGAGGAGCTAGGTACCTAGAGGCAGAGGAGACTGTAAGAATCTGAGAGCCTGAGCCCTTTGGGAAGCCACCAGAGTTTTGGGGAGGGCTGTGGACTTCTTAGAGGGTAGTGAATAAGTGGGATCAGACCAACCTTGTCCAGATCTCAAGGGATCGGGAGGCCTCGGATGTCATTTTGGTTACACAGTGTTCATAAAATCTACCTTGTAGGTTTAAGAGCTATGATGAATCAAAGCATTGATGAATACACTGAGACAATTATTTGAAGTGGATTTTTCTCATGGTTACACCCCCCAAATAACGGCTGCCTCGTAATGCTAGACACAACATGGTGAAATCTCTAATTTGAAGAGCAGGCCTCACAAACATCCAATGCTAAAGCACCGGGTGGATCGAAGCAGGTGTTTCAAATGGTCTGAAAAAGTTGAGACTCCTATTACACGTGGGAAGAGGAGAGGAGAGGGTCCTCTCAGTTCTTAGAGCCTGTCTCCACTGACACAGGTCACTAAAGACAGGCTCAGCCCAAGCTGAACTATGGTTTGAGCCAGGCAGGCAGGGTAGGGAGCTCTGAAACACCATGGAAATAAGCCTCAAATATGTTCACTCTGATATCCAGACCATTCTTTTCTCTTAGATGGCAAAATGTGCATTGACCCCTACACTTGCAACAAAGTAAATGTCACTCTTTTGAAATTAAAAAAAAATCTCTTGCTGTGCTGATCCTTCTCTGGGTTTTCAATTTTGTAAATTGAGATATAATTCACATACTATAAAATCCACCCTTTTAAAATATACAATTCAGTACTTTTTAGTATATTCACAAAGTTGTGCAACCATCACCACTAATTCCAGAACATCTCCATCATCCCCAAAGAAATCCCATGCCCTCTGGCAGCCACTGCCCCCGTTCTGACAACCACTGATCTCCTTTCTGTTCTCTGTGGAGTCACCTGTTTTGGACATTTTGCAGTATACACGTGCAGTCGGAGAGCACTTGGAGTCCACAGTGATATCTGCTGAAATTTAGAAACTCAGTCGTTTCTGCTGCTTACCAATAAAAATCACACTACTTACCAATAAAAAAAAAAAATGTATTACCTAAAATTAAAACTCTTTGCTCTACCTCCCACTAAGTTATTTGATTTAGATACTCCCCAAAGGAACCTGAGGAAGGAACCATGATACCCCAAAAAACACAAAAAAACAAAAAAAGGAAATGTTCAGCTGAATACTTTCAGAACTGACTCTGCTGGGATGATAGACATGAAGGAGTAAATGACTTTCTTTCTGTATGTAGTTTTTATTAACAGAAAAATCAGTTTTCCCCTGACCCATCTGCATAAACATGGAACAGAGATTGAAAGACATAGATTTGAAGGGGTGCCGAACTATTTTACCTGCCTGGGTACCCACTCATCTAGGTCCAGCCATGACCGTGGCAAAGACTTGCTCAGGAAACCCCTTTTCTACTGTTAAGAAAATTCATTCAAAACTTGGGAATAAAGCTAAAGGGTGACAACATGTCCTTTGAATGTCATACGGGAGTGTACCTAGCAGTCCTGACCGGGATTACTTTCTCTAGGGGAACATCTCTTTGTTTGATTTACTGTTTACTATTGATTAGGGACCAGACTCTGCAAAGTTACATAACTTGTTTAAGAGTGCTAAGTTGCAAATAATTTTCTTTTGGACCAGGAGAAATGCAAAGGATTTCTGTACAGTAGAAAAGATAAGGCCAAAGGTTATGGTTTATGGTTCTGTGGGACACCAGCCAGTTTTGTGTCTGATTTAGCAATTTCAAAATTCTTCCTTTCCAGATATATAGCTGCTTCTCAGATACTTCTTTGAGCTGGTTCTACCTTCCTTCTTGTTCCCTCATTAATGGGTTAAATTAATCTGTCACATGTTGACTATACATTTGTATGTCATGATTTTAATCTTTCGAAAATTATACTTTAACAAAATGTTAGGTTGCTAACCACAGCCAGTGAGCATCAATGCTGCTGGAAGTGTCATTCTATCCATTGGACACCATGAGCACAAGCAATTCCAAGATGTACAAAGGTATTTGGGACCTGAAATAAATTCAGAGCCTCCAAAATATGAAAAAAAAAGTAAATTAAAGAACCAATAAATGCTTAGTTAAATATCTACAAAATACAATATTTTAAATGTCTATGTAAAGTATAGCTTATCACTCATAGATCACCTCAACTCACGATTATAAAGAAATTATTTTTAATATGGGATATTGTCCGTGGTCACAACTTCTGTTGTCAGGAATCCCTCAAGACAAAAGAGGAAGGCATATTCTGTGTGCCAGTCTCACCAACTGTAAAATGCAAATAAGAATAGCTATGTACTTGGAGACAATCTCTTAGAGGGACAGCTGGTCCCACCTGCCCTATTGCTAAGATGAGATTGATTCTAGGCTACAGAATCCCAGGTCCACATGCCAAACCCACCTGGGACCTCCAGGATCTGGTGGGAGAGGGTGGGCACAACTTATGCCCTCCTGTGACTTCCTACATCTCCAAACCACTGTGTCATCTCTCTCTGTAAGGTGTCATGCTTCAGGGCCTCTGGGTTAGGCTGGGGTCATGATGTACGTCAGCTGTCCATCCTGGCAACAAAACCCACCTCCCCCTCTGAATAACCCACCAAACTTCATGGGAAACCACGCTATTTGGAGGCTCCTTCTACTACCTGGTGACAACAGCCATCCAACTGGTTTGGCGTCATAGAATCTTTGCTGCAGGCCGTGAGGACCTGGCACTAAGGAATACTAAGAATATTCTGGTTTTGAGCTGTCTTCTGGGTAATCCATTCACCACTGGTAACCATGGTAACATTTAGGGGCAAAGAAGAGGTCTCAACAGAGATTTCACGTCCTCACGTCCACAAGGTCGGGTCATCAGCTAGTTTTTTTAAAGATCCTCATCTCAATGTCTGATAATCTAGAAGTATCGATTTTGATCTGCCATGGACAGAAAGTAACATTATAAAATAGCATTACCATCTGTTTCAAGCACAAGAAACTGAACCACACCAAAATCACTCTTAACAGCCATGGAGTGGAGGTTAAGGCTGCCATTCTCACTTCTCTGAAATTGTGGTCTGGCCCACCCTATCACTGTTGACAGAGCCAAATTCTATTTTGACCCAAGATAGGAGGAGAAAGCAAATACGTAAGCCTTGGATTTCAAGGTTTTTACTAAGAAGAACCCCACTCCTCTCTCAGCCTCAAAACCTTAAGATCTGAATTCCTGCTCCAGTTCAAGTCCTAAGGAAACGTTGGGGCTTGTCACTTCCTCATCTGTACCTCAGTTTCCCCATCTGTAAAATGGGAGTGGTCATTAATGTAAGGATCAGGTCATGATTGAATAAGACAATGTCTACATAGTACGCAGCACCTATTTGGTACGTAGTAAATATTTGCTTTATAACTCCCACCATTTTAAAGTAAATAACTACTTCACATGTCACCAGTTGAAGGTAGTAAAGGTTTCTAGGTTTTAAATAATTCTGTAGCTTGATGAGTGATGAGGATATACTAACCTGGGAGACTTACTCCACATCTTATCAACATATGAAGATGTTTTCAGACCCCATCTTAAATGACTATTAATGTTGAATTCAATTGCAGTTCACCAGCTGGCATAATATTACTGCTTGCAGAATATGTTTAAATATAAACATTGATTCGTTTTGATTTTTGCAGTCTTATTTTTATATTCTGGAATAATATGAGGCAGAAGCCACACGGGGGAGGGTGACGAACCAGTGAGAAGGGCAGGAAGCGCTGAGCTGAAGGTTATAAACTGCGGCAACTGCTGTTGGAGCACTCCTGGAGCTGTTTAAATATTTAACCAACGTTTAAATAGCATGTGACTTGCAAAGAATTGGAAAGGATTGAAATCCTTTATTTGGCAAGATCAGATCAGTCCTTCTCCTTCCAACCAGTGGTCTCCAAAAACAAAAGTGACATGCTATTAGGAGAAAATGGAAATGTTTCACTTTTGCACGTTGCTGAGTTAAGGCTGCTGGGTTCTCTCCCGCTAAACTTGTTCTTCCATCTTTTTAGTCTGTTTCTTGCCCAGGCAGGCAGCTATCAATCATGGCTGCCCAAACCTGCGAGCACCCCCTCCCTTTTTCTGTAGTATCTTCTGTTGTGAATTTCTCCTGCCCAATGGAGAATGCAAGCATCTGCCTTTGCCAGCCTCCTCAGCCCCTCGGATGCAGACATGTGACTTAGAATTTCCCCGATCAAAGGCAGTAAGAGCCTTTGATTTAAAAAGACGCTCTGTCGGGAATAAAGACGCAGACCTACTAGAGAATGGACTTGAGGATACGGGGAGGGGGAAGGGTAAGCTGGGACAAAGTGAGAGAGTGGCATGGACGTATATACACCACCAAACGTAAAATAGATAGCTAGTGGGAAGCAGCCGCATAGCACAGGGAGATCAGCTCGGTGCTTTGTGACCACCTCCAGGGGTGGGATAGGGAGGGTGGGAGGGAGGGAGACGCAAGAGGAAGGAGATATGGGGATATATGTGTATGTATAGCTGATACACTTTGTTATAAAGCAGAAACTAACACACCACTGTAAAGCAATTATACTCCAATAAAGATGTTAAAATAATAAAATAAAATAAAAAGAAGCTCTGTGCAGAAAGTGGTGGGTTCAGGCAGCAGTGCTTCAAGCTGGTGGGCGGGACGCAGTCACAGCTCCGGCCAGCCAGTTCTGCCACAAATCTCTGAGCTTTCTAATAACCCCTGTGCTGATAAATCCTTTCCTGCCTAATACCCAGCTCCCGGCATGTAATAGGTACTCAGTGAATTCTCACTGAATGAGGGTCTGTCGAACCAAAACCTCTGCTGGGCACAGCTTTTCAAGACCCCGTATGCACGCTTGGGGAGAAGGACTGTTTCTGCTTTGAGTTATGTCTTCCCTGGTTCACTGAGAAGGCAGGGGCTGTGCCCTTCAAATCCTTGGTTGCCTCGGCCTGGCAAGAGCTTGGCACAGAGTGGATCCCGTTGAATATTGAATCAGGGAGGAGGGAGCAGATGTGTGGCACCAGCTCTGACCCTGGGCTGGTATTTTTTCATGACCTCTATCCTACCTTTCATTCCTGTCTCTCTGGGGTGGCTTTTGCTCAGGTGTATCCCTGGGGGTACCTCACCCATCTGAGAAGTTTGGAATGAGGGTCTCTCCCAAGATCACCCATGGATGCGAAGCAAGAGGGCCCCCACTGTGGTTCCTGTGCTTTGGAAAATCCTTCTTTGGCCCTCCAGCTGCACCTCCCGGGGTCATGAGTCTGTCGGGCCAAGAGGATGTGCTCACAGGAACCCACTCCTGCCTTGTAAACACACTTGGAGGAATTAGATCCCTGGATTTCCTTAGCCACATGGTGCTAAAGCCCAGTTCTAGGTCCTGTGCAGCCCTTGCGCCAGATCTAACCTCGAGAGGGCAGACTGTGCACTACATGCATGGCTGGGCCCCCGGTGGCTATTTGCAGGGCGAGACGTATGGGGTTGTAACCCTTGAGTATGTTACAAGACCTGGGATATAGGGGATGGAGCCAGGGTGGAAGAGAGGAGGGGTGGCCTCATGCCAAGTTCTCTCCCACCGTGTTCTGGTACAGATCTCCAAGGAGTCTAAAGATTCTAGATTTGAACCTGACCTTCCAGGTAATTTTTAAAGTATACTTTGTCAAGGTCAAAGGATAGAACGTATGTACTTTTAAGTTTGTCTGTGTACTGGTTACCTATTGCTGTATAACAAATTACCCCCCAAACTTAGCAACTTAAAACAGCACATATTTATTTTTATTATTATTTTTTTTTTTTTGCGGTACGCGGGCCTCTCACTGTTGTGGCCTCTCCCGTTGCGGAGCACAGGCTCCGGACGCGCAGGCCCAGCGGCCATGGCTCACGGGCCCAGCCGCTCTGCGGCATGTGGGATCTTCCCGGACCAGGGCACGAACCCGTGTCCCCTGCATTGGCAGGCGGACTTTCAACCACTGCGCCACCAGGGAAGCCCAAAACAGCACATATTTATTATCTCACAGTGTCTAGCAGCAGCAATCTGGGACCAGCTAAGTTGACTTTTCTGCTTCACAGTCTCAGGAGGCTGCAACTAAGGTGTGTCGGCCCAGGGGCTACGGTCTCAACTGAAGTCCTGACTAGGTTCGCTCGGTGGTTGTGAGTAGCATTCTGTTCCTCACAGACCTTGGATCAGTTCCTTGCCACGTGGGCCTCCCCCACATGGCAGCTGACCCAGAGGCAAGGACGAGAGTCTGCTATCAAGCCATGAAACCAACATGGAGAGTTTTGTAAACTATTATGGAACTGGCACCCATCACCTTTGTCATAGTCCGTTGGTTAGAAGCAAGTCACTAAGCCAGAGTGTTCTCCTGCACTCAAGGGGAGAACACAAAGCACCCCCTTGCCGTGCCCAAAACGTCCCACCCCAGGGGCTCCAGCAGAACCCAAAAGCCCTGGGCTGAGTGTCTATGGCTCCCGCCACGGAGCCCAGGGCTCCCAGAGCACCACCCTGTACCCTGGACAGATAAGCAAAGCCCAATTCACAGGGAGCTTCCATGAAGGACAGAAATTACCACCTCCATTTCCAATTACCAGCTGAGCTAATTGCAAACGTAATTGCAATTGAAGGATCTAATTACCAGGCTGAGCCAGAGAAGCACCCCCTCCCCACGTTTGGGGAGATTCCTGCTGCCTCTTGGGGGCTACAGACACCGTGGAAATCCCATTCCTGGAGAAGCGGGAGTTCTGGCCTGTGTCCCGGAGACCAGATGGCCAGAGGTAGGCCACCCCCAGATAAGGCTCTGCAGGCGAGAGTGGCCTCTCCCCATGGGTTTCTGCCCCAGCCCTGGGCTCTTAAGCCACTTGACCTACTCCTGTGCTACACACAAGCGCCAAATATGAGCAGAGGGCTCTCTGTGCCGGCATCTGGGTCTTGGCCCTCTCCCTTGCCCTTCCCTCCTCATGGGTCTGTACACTAGGCACAGTCAGCCCTGGGGCTCTGTCTCCCCTGTCTGGCCTGGAGTTTGTTCCCAGCCTGGCTCCTCTTGGAATACCCCTCCTGCTCGTGTGCAGCCCCCGGCCTCTGGCTTCCACAACCACCTGCAGGACCCATTCTTGGCACTTCCTGCCAGCAACACCCAGGCCTGCAGAGCACATCCCAGCCAGGAAGCCCAGCCTGGCCCGGCCCTGGGTGAGCCCAGCGTAGGCCACAGTGCAGGAGCTCATAGATCACTGTGGAGAGGATGAAGGTCAATGAACAGAGGCCACAGAGGTGGCCTCCTCCCCTACCTGACAGCAGCTCCATTAGGCCTCCTCCAACTACCCCTCCACACCCCCAAAATAGCCACCCTTGGGCCTAGCCATGCACATACCATCGGTATGGTCCACCCTTGGGAGGCTGGAGCTGGGGCAAGGCCTGCACAGATCCTGGAATCAGGTCCCAGGTCCCCAGGATGCGATCTGGAAGAGGGGTTGGCAGTGGGCTCCAGGTGGCACGTCCTCCAGGGCCCATGGACTCCTCGCCCATGGGGAGCGGCCCAGCTGGAGGGCCAGGACAGGGTCTTTCAAAGCATGGGGACCACGGCAGGGGTCCCTCTTGTCTGGGTCTGGGGGTTGCACTGGGAGAGCTCCTTGTTCTGCAGAAAACTTTCAGACTCAGGAGTGGCCTGACCACTCTCCTGTTCCAGCCTTTTCATGGGACCCCATTGCCCTTAGGACAGAACCCACACTTCCCGGCTGGCCAACCTGCGGCTCTCTGCCTCTGTCACTTTATCCTCTTTATCCTCTGCTGCTGCCCCAGCTGCCGCCTTGGTTCCTCCAGGTTCGGTGGGGCTCCTGAAGCTTACTCAACCTGGGGGGACGGGGGTCTCCTAAAAGTAAAGAACGCAAAATGATGAATGCAACATGAATTCCCTGGAAAGGGAGGACCACCGAAGCTTTGGGCCATTGCATCACAGCTGACTTGCCTGTCTCTTCTGGACTCGTCTGACCCCAGCTCCCCTCTGACACTCACGCCACCTGCTACCTTCTTTGACCAGCCTTTCCCTGGCCCCTCCCTCCACTCCCCATTCCTGCCCAGTTTAGGGCTCCCAGGATGCTCTTGGGTGTGACTTCACAGTTCCCACATCTCCCTGCATCATGGGTGTCTCTCAGAGGGTTCTACCCTCCCACAAGGCTGGGGGCTCCCTGCAGGCAAGGGCTGGGCCAAGTCGTCAGCATCTTGGCTTGGGGCATCCAGGTGTCTCTGGAGACTTGTTGAATGATTTAATGGATGAAAAATTTTCCCACAAATACGTAAATACATGAACATCTCTAATCTGTTCTAGAAGACTTATACATTCAGCCGTCCAAAAGCAGGGCCTGCTCCGCCAGGAAGGTCTCCTGGAACCCACCCACAGCTGCAACCAGCCTGAAATTCCCAAGCTCAATACTCCCAGACCCCGGAGGCCAGGCATGGGGAGGCCACCAGGGGGCAGTGCGGGAACATAGATGTTCATCCAGCAGCACCTGCGAGTGCCGTTCCCTAAGGCTTCTTTCTCCCTGAAGAAAGCATTTCCGCCCAGCCCCGTCATCCTGCAGCTCTGAGTTCCAGCTACTCATCTGCACTGTTTAACAAGAAAAGCAGAGTCAGGCAGATTTGGATCAAACCCAGGCGCTACCATTTTCATCCTGGCTGTGTGAATTTAGGCAAGTTCCTTCCCTTCTCTGAGCCTCCGTCTTCTGAACTTCAGGGTTGTTGCTGTGTCCTTGGGAGTCCCGGAAACGGTAAACCGCCAAACACAGATTGATGATTGGTTAATTCTTCGTTCACCAGTAGTCTAAGTCCACTGTCTGATTCCCAAATGATGGCGCGTTAACCCAACTTCAGCTTTACACGCAAAATGTTGAAAATGCCAACCCATAACAAGGTTATAAAAAGCTCCGATTTAGTCTCCATTAAGGACATCGTGAACAGTTTATTGATTTTTTTTTTTTACGGGAAATGAGAGGAAACAGAAGCAAACCCTTCGGGGTGCCAATTGAGTTAACAGTTGGGAGTTTATTACACGGGAGATGGCAGGCACCGCGGAGCGCTGACACTGGGCCCTGCCCCTCCGCTATCTTCTTCCCCTGCCCATGGACTGTGAGCTCTCTGGACTACAAAGGAGAAGGAGAACCTCAGTGCTCAGCACACAGGAGCTAGCACACAGTCAGTGCTCAATCACTGCTCTGCATCGCCGTGTGCACTGCACTGCTCTGAGTAAGGCTTTGGGAAACCCCACTGTCCGTTAGGGTTTCTGTCTGCATCATCAGGAGTGCTTGGCTGCAAGCCCTAAACCCTGACTCGAGAGAACTGAATCTATTGGAAGGATGTCAGCTCACAAAAATGAAGGGAACTCTGGAGGATGGAGGTGAGCAAATGCCGGAGCAGCTCTGGGGGCCCCAGATGGAGACAACTCATCTACTGTCTGCCAGGCTGCCACCACCGAGATGAATGATTGCTGGTGGTCTCTCCCGGTGATTCAAAGCCCCTGGAGTAATGCCCTCTCCCCGGCCTGGCCTGGTCTGGAGAACACATGCATCTTGATGGGCAGCCCCAGAACAACCCCACACAGAGCTCAGGAGGGGCAGGTCCACCAGTCTGCCCCCCTGAGTCCGCCAGCTCACTGAACTCTAAAGACCAGTGAAAGTCCACAACACAATTCAAAACTCCCTCTCCTGTCCCTGGGCCCAGCCCTGCAGCGTGGAACATGGAAAGTTGGGGTGCTGGGGGAGCAGGCGAGATTCCCCTTTCCGAGTGTCTGAGGGCCGGCTGAGGGGGCAAGGCCCACGGAGGACAGGGCAGAAAGAGAGAGAGAGGCCCTCGGTGCAGACAGTCCTGGGTGTTCCTCGCAGCTCGCCTGCCATTTGCTGTGCAACCTCACACGGGCCCCTGGCTTCTCTGGGCCTCAGTGGTATCATCGGTAAAGATCTTTCTGGGCAAGCAGACCTGCCGGCCATGGCCCCTCTGTCCAGCAGAATCCTGATTCATGGGGTCACTAAGGCCTACAGAGATGCCAGGATTCCAGTGTCATTTACCACCCCCACTCACACACACTCGCACACTCACCTGGCCCCAGTGAAACAGAAGCCCTTCCACATCTCCATCATTAAACGGCAAACTTCTAGAGATGGCAAGCTGGCCTTGAGTTAGCCCCCTTGCTCGTTAGCTGTCACTAATCTTTAAGCGTCCTTTTTTTTTTATTGCAGTATAGTTGACTTACAATGTGTTAGTTTCAGGTGTACAGCAAAGTGATTCAGTCACACACACACATATATATTTTTTTCTTTTTCAGATTCTTTTCCATTATGTTATTATAAGATATTGATTCCCTGTGTTAGCTAGTAGGTCCTTGTTGTTAATCTATTTTATATATAGTAGTATGTATCTATTAATCCCCAACTCCTAATTTATCCCTCCCCCCTTCCCCCTTTGGTAACCATAAGTTTATTTTCTATGTCTGAAGAAGCTTCAGTTTCTTCATCTGAAAAATGTGAATAACACCTTCCTTATAGGTTTGGTGGAAGCATCAAATGAGATTACAGATGTGGGAGAACTTTGTCAATTGTAGAGCTAAGCAAATACAAGATACTTCCCAAATCGTTTATTTCCAAGTTCTTACTTTTGCCTTTGCGTTTGATTATGCAGGAACTTGTTCTTGTTTTCAGTGGGAAAAACCCGGGGCCTTTTATTTGGGGGTGAACAGAGCGATTTTTGTCTCTCTCTGGACTTTGCAACTGGCTTATTGGGAATCCTGCAACCGTCTGAGGCCAGCCTTCTTCGTGCAGATGCGTGCCACAGATTCCTGGGGAGCCATCCTGGGAGAAGTCTCATCCTTGCCATGCTGGATGTCTGAGCCAGTGTATGGATGGATGGATGGATGGACGGATGAATGGATGGATGGGTGTGTATGTATGTATGTCAAGGGTCCCGTTTATACCCAAAGGTGGTACTCACCAATTCCACCTGTGTAGTTAGGTAATGCTAGCAGCAAAAATAGACCCAGGGGTATAAGAAGGCTCAGACACAGCAGAAGTTTATTTTTTGTTCACACAATGTCCAAGTCAGAAAAATCCAACCAACCGAGAGAGTGGTCCCTCATTCCTGAGCTCTATTTCCTTTCATTTTGGCTCACAGACTGGACAGTTCTCATCTGAGCTTGTGTCTTTCTTGTAATACCTTGCTATGGGCAGCAGAAAGAAATGAGTGCCCACTAGCTTTCAGGTTCTTTACCCCTTCTCCCAAAATGACCATGTCAATGGCCCATTTTAAGCAATGCTTCATTAGATGTTCTCAACTGCAGGCCACGGGTCCCCAGCCTTCCTGCCTGTGGTCTCTACATCCTCCCTACCCACTGCCCAGCCCTGGGCTGTGCCACACACTTTAGGTTTGTTGTTATGGCAACACCCTCACTTCAAGGTACCAATTTACATATTAATTAGAGTAATACAAGCTGCTGAAACATAGATCCAAGTAAATAAGGTCTCAACACATCAGAATTTGCGTGACAGTCCTGAGCCTGTATTCCTAGTCAGCAGGGGTTTCTTCTTCATCGTGATAAGGGAGAAGGCTCCACTTGTAGCCATGTCCCCTTGAAAACAAGAACCTTGTCCCCATCTCCTTCAGCTTTAGGAGGGGGAGAAAATGAGGAGGGACACACCTGCTCCTTAAAAGCCTCAGGCCCAAAAGGGAGCCCAATGCATTCCATGGGTCAGAACTCTGAACTTAACCCATAGCCACAGCTAACTACATGGGAGGCAAGAACCAGGAAGAAAGTGGACTTTTCTGCAAATAAGCAGCAGTCAAGTCCAACCCCATCTTTGGGAGGTTTCTCTCTGACCTACCTCACTTGTCATTCATTCATTCAACAGATATTTACTGTGCCCCTACTATGTGCAGGCCCTGTGAGGGAAATCAGCAATACACTGATGAATCAGACACCGTCAGTGTCTTCAATGAGCTCAAAGCTTAATGGAGAGACTTAAAAAAATGTGCAGTTATACCCCAATATGATCAAGCTGATGGGGCGTGCGCAAGGAAGGAGGCTGAAAACTCCATGGAGATGACATTTAAGCTGAGACCTGAAAGATGTGTGGCCATTGTCCCAGTGGAGGATGACAGTCCACAGCATGGTCCAGCCTGCCAGGTGGGGTGGGGCCGGTTGAGAAGAACAGACCGGAATCCTAACTTCCCTTCCACGGTGAGTCTCTGGGAAATGGTTCTATCTTTGGGGGAGGGAGGGAAACCGGAGTGGAGTAAGAGATTCAGAAGGCGAGATACCAGGTTCTAAGGGGTGTATTAGTTTCCTATGGCTGCTGTAACAAATTACCACAAGCTTAATGACTTCAAACAACACAAATGTATTATTGGACCATTCTGGGGGTCAGAAGTCCAAAATGGGTCTCAAGGAAGCTCCAGGGCAGGATTTAGTTCCCTGCCTTTCCTGCTTCTGGAGGCAGCCCGCATTCCCTGGCTCATGGCCCCCAGCCTACAGCTGCATCCCTCCCATCTCTGCTTCTGCCCTCATATCCCCTCCTCGGCCTCTCCTGCTTCCTTCTTTCGCTTATAAACAAACGTACATAATTAGGGGATTACATGCACACCAATCAGATAATCCAGGACCATCTCCTCATTTCAAGATACTTAACTTATCGTATCTGCCAGTCCCTTTTGCTATATAAGGTCACAAGTTCCAGGGATTAGGATGTAGACATCTTGGGGGGTTATTATGGTCACCAAGGGGCTGCTCAGACAAGGAAAGGAACATCCGTGCAGGGGACCGAAGAGCAGTGCCGAGGAAGCCAAGCGTATTCAGGAGTCGCAAGGAAAGGTGGCAGCCATCCCAGCAGGAAACCCATTGGCAGGACCAGGCCCTGTCTGCGGACATTTGCTTTTGCTTTGCCCTATATCCACTCTCCCTCTTCTGGTAACCGCACCCCGACTTTCCTTATGGAAATACTTCTGCACATTCTTAACCCAGGGGTTGGGCCATGACCCAGCTGAAGCCAACCAGAGCCTTTCGTGCCTGGTTCAGGGGCAGGAGAGCCCCAAGCCAGAATAATGAGAACTTTCTTGTAAGTTATTCTGGAGTGACTGGGGATATACTGCTGCTTGGGACCATCTTTGGCCAACTCCTCTGAGAAAATACATGGAGAAAGAAGACAAGTAATGGAAAGAGACCATAACATTGTTTGAGAATCTGGATCTAGCTATGCCTGAAGCCAGCTTCTCAACTATATGAACAATCACAACACCAGCAAAATCCCATTTGGGCATAATCCTATTTCGAGCAGTGGCAACGAAATGGATGTTGACAAAGCCAGCCTCTGGCACTGGCTTCAGGTCTAGGGGCTACGGGCAATGTCTCTGCCCTTCTCCTCAATCTTCCCCATCCTTCAAGACTCTGTTTCATGCCACATTTCCAAGGAAGCTGTCCCTGATTCTCCACACTCCCAGCTCGCCTGGTCCTGGCTGGAATGCTTCCCATAGGATCCTGACCTCTTCCAGGTGGCCACCTCACCCAAGGGCCTTCCCAGAGCCCCCTTGACCTTCCCTGTCCTTTCACCCTTAGGTAATGAGCTGCCCATCTCTTCTCTGGCTACTCTCAGCTCCTGGAACATGAATCTGCCAGAACCAGATGCTAAGTTGGGGGAGAGTCAACAGCTGCCATCCTTGAGATCAGGGAAAGGGAAGAGTTATTGCCCCTTGCCAAGGGTTACTGTGTCTCATCCTTGACAGGGCCCCAAAAGCCAGCTCAAGGCTTCTCGCCCTGGGGTCTTCTCGGCAAGGCCAAGGTCACCCAACAGAGTAGCAGTCAGGTCATCTGGCATCCCCTAGAGAGAGAATCAGGAAGGGTCCTTGAGGTTCCTGGTGTCCTAGCCCTTCCATGTCTCTGCCCAACAGTCACGGGTATCTATTTGAATGCCTTCAGAGACAGTGAGCTTACCACTTCTCTGGAAAATCATCCTCTTGCTGGACAGTGGCTCCAAGTCTGCCCCCTAAACTTACTTCTCCCCCAGTCCTCTGGGAAAACCTGACTGGACACCTCTCCCCACTGCCCCTCCACTCCCAGTGATGGTCCCAGCCTCAGCACTCGTTGGCTGTGCAGTGGGACAGTCTCTCAAGTTCCCCACCACTCCCGCCCCCCCCCCATATTTCCATAGTTCCCTCCCTCTTGCTCCAAATATCTCCAGCTCTTCCCTGAGGCATCCCTGATGTATCATGCAGCTCTGAGGGCAGGAAAAAAGGTTCCAGAACCTCCAGGGTTCCCAGCCTCACCCAGCTAAGTGCATGACATTAGCCAAGCCAGGAGGGAGATTAGCAAAGAGTCCCCACCCTCTGCTCCATCTGGTACCTGGCAGGATCTCAGTAAATGTCTCGGGAAGGAAGGGGGGGAGGAGGAAGAAGGAAAAAGCATCTCTGAACACCTAGGCTCTGAGGGCATTTTACTGACACCTCATTCACTTTACCCGTTGAGACAGGGTGGTGACGGTTCCCACCTTCCAGGAGGATATGGGACGAGGCCAAGGTCACACAGCCAGTGAATGTCAGAGCGGGGATTTGAACCCAGCCTGTTCAATGCCGAGCCACCCTATGCCGTGTCTCTCTCTGCCCTTCCTTCCTTAAGGGGAGCACAGGCTCCATCAATGCTCCAGCAGTGTCAGAGGCTACTCCTGAAAGAACATGCATGGCGGCTGCCCTCTTCCCGCAGAAGGAAGAGATTGCGGCTAAGAGGAAGATGCAATGAAAATTTGGGATGGAGGAGGGAGCGCAGTGATGTCTCCAGATAAGAACATCAGATTTCGTGAGTCCCGTAGCTTCTCGGGGCTGGCTGGGCAAGACCTCTGTTCTGCCCCAAACCACCCTCCTTCCAGAAGCCGCCGCAGCCCTGGTGTAAGGAGCCATGCTCTCCTCCCTAGCCAGTCACAGCCCAGTAACCTACCCCGGGTGACTCTGGTATTTAACAAGAGCCAAGGCACCCACGGTGGCAAGGGAGGAAGTGTGGAGCGCCTTCGTTCAGTTACTCCATGAACATTTATCATTACTATAGATCTCACTTACTGAGCTCCCACCGTGCGTGTTGTAGGTTCCAGCAGTGCAACTCCGGGCAAATCAGTTCTCCTCTCTCGGTCTGTTTCTTAACTATAAAATATGCATTGTTCTACTGTCTGCCTTAAAAGATTGTTGGAATAAATAAACAGAATGAGTAAGCCCTCAAATAATGTTTGTTACTACCGTTATACTACTTCTATCCTGACGACAACACAGCTCAGAAGGTCCTGTTATTCCCATTTCCCAGAATAGAAAACTGAGGCTCAGCGAGGTTCAGGACTCTGCTCAAGGTCCAACAGGGAGACCTGGGGGTGATACCAGACACTCTCTTCTTACCAGCTCCATCTTCATTCCCAGCAGCATATCAGGGACCAGGGGTTATCAGGCACATCAGACCTGATCCCTGGTCCAGTGGGGGAAGACGGACACATAAATAGTTACAACTGCATGGAGTAAGGGCTGTGATGGAGGGCCTAGGGAGCAGGGAGGCAGGGGGTGGGGAACGAAGGAGATGCCCTAAGCCAGCTGGGGAGCCCTGGGAAGACTGCTTGAGAGGTGACCTCTTAGCCAGGTCCAGAGGGTGAGATCTATATATGGGAAGCAAACTACAACAGTGGTAAGAACATGAGCTCAAAGCCTGGCTCTGCCCCTCAGCTGTGTGATCTTAGAGAAGTCAGTTTGCCTCTCTGAGCCTCAGTTTCCTCATCTAAATAGCTTAGTAACTGTGAGACTGTACCGATGAAAATACCTATCTGGCCCCTGGTGGGTATTTGTCATTTACAAAGTTCTATCTCCTTTCAGTCTCCAGATGCTTATTGAGTGCCTCCTGCATGCCTGACCCTGGATGCAGGGTTATGATCTCATTCTCAGGCAAAGATGTTCAACGAGCTGAAGCGACTTGCCTAAGGCCACACGGGTTCAGAGTCCACCCTGTGTTCACAGAGCACTTACAAAGAGCTCGTCACCTTGGCAAATCCTGTAAACGTCTCTGGGAGGATGAAGTGATTGCGTCTATTTCACAGATGAGGGAACAAAGACCCAGGACGGTGATCTTGCATGAGATCATCAAGAACCCCCCTTGACAAGGTCGTGACCCTGCCCACTCCCATCAGAGCACCTCTGCCACCAGGCCCCGAATAAAGCCCCGGACAGAGGCAGAAGTCAACACAGACAAGCTGGTTCCCAAAAAAGGGCTTTATAAGTTGATTATTTTACGCCCAGGTCCCATCTTTCAGAGGAAGTAAGATTATCAGAGTGGGTTGAACTAGCTGCTCACAGACACAGGATGTTTCTTCACTTGTGAAATAGAAATGAAAAGAATCCTACTGCTTGCTATGCCTCCGGCCTCAGATAGCAGAGCCCTGTCCTGATTTACCTCTGGGACTCACCCCATGCCTCTCACAGCCCATGAGGTTAGAACGGCGGGGCTGAGCCGTCACCCCCAGCTGCAGGCACGGAACCCAGCAGGGCTGGCCAGCATGTCACAGTTCCCCAGCTGCAGCGTTCAGACCCAGACCCAAGACTCTTGGTGTCTCTAATGGGAAAGGAAACCTCTTTCCATGGAGCTGCTGAGAGAAGAGGACGGAAGCAAAATGCTGGTCTACCCAAGAGTGAGGGTGACACAGGGAGCAGAACCAAGAAACAGACACTGCATCCTGGTCCATTGTCTGATTGAATGCAGCCTTGTCTTTGGCTTAAGCAACCCTCTAGAGTATTTCATTATAGAAACCAATAAATGTCCTCTTCTCCTTAAGCCACATTGAATCAAGTTTCTGATACTAGCAACAGCAGGAACTTGACAAATACAGTAACCCAAAGCGGAGCTAAAATATCACATTTGCCATGAGAGAATACAAGAGAGCGCTAACGTCTTAACGGTAGTAATTAAACAAACAGGAAAACAATCAAATTAAATAAGAGAGTTTTATTTATCTAGAAGGCAGTACTTAAGGAGAAAATTATTTATTTAGGGAAGCGTAAAGGGAAAAATGGAGACTCCTGAAATTCTGAAGAAGGCCGCAGGGCACTCAGAGGGAGAAGCCATCATGCATTGAGTGCTAACTGTGTGTTAGGTGCTTCTCCAACTGTGATCGCGTTCCAACTTCAAACACCCAGCACAGTCGGTGGTTATATACCCACTTTCACAAATGAAGAAACTGATGTTCAGAGGAAATAGACTCTGAGCCAAGCACACATGGAATTTGCACCAAACTCCATTTCATGTCAAGTCCAAGGCTATTTCCTCATCAAATAAAGCATTCAACACTAACTTATTAAGAAACTATGGAGCACAGGACCCCAGGATGTCTCTGTGGTCACAGGCTCTGTTGCTCATCATAGGAACACCATAGAAAGTACCCAAAAGTGGAAATCCATGATGAAAATCCAGGCCAGCACCAATGGGGACAGGGCTCCAGAGACAGCCTCCAGCCCCAGCCACTTCTGGAGTCTCCAAAGGACAAGGTAAAGGTTCAGGACTATCTGACTGCAGAGCCTGTGTATGTCCTATAGGACCAGCGCAACTCCTGTCTTTGGAACTGACATACTCTCTGCTCTTGAGAAAAGCACAGTCTTGCCTGAAAACCCTTTGACTCTTCTTTCCATAAACAAGGAGAAATCCCTTGCAGATCATTATGCAACCTCTACCCAATGGTTCAAATGAAAGGCAAATCTTCTGTAAATCTCTTTAAAAATTCCATCCAGAAACTGAACCGATGGGAGACTCAAAGAACTCAGAGCCACACAGGGTCAAGCTGGACCCAGCTTAGCCAGCACAGAGCATGGGACTACCATCGAAAGGGCATCTACTGTGGCACCCAGTGTTGGACTGTGAGTTTTCCTGATGCCCCAGTCCTCTAGCAGGGAAGTAGTGCTGGTCTCCATTGCACAGATGAGAAAATGGCAGCCCAAAGAGGCAGAAGCACAGAGTGACCCAGGACAGAGCAGGACTTGACCCCAGATCTGTCTGCCTCCAGAGACCGTCCAACTCTCACCTCACCACCCTTGCCAGCACACTGAGAAGCAGTAACCAGGCAGGAGCAGAACTCAGCTCCAGAAGAGATAGTTCTTTTTTGCTGCAAAAAGAAGCTAAAAGTCCCCCTCCCTGGCACCTGCAGAATACAGTTGCAGGGCAGCTAAGGAACAAAGTCACTCACATTCTGCCCTGATATCCTCAGAATATACCGCGGTGCTTTGGGAACATGTCTCCTTAGCCTCATAAATAATTGAGAACCAGTGCGTCCCGTGGCATTTCCACTGAAATCATCACTCACCCACACTCTGTGCTTCCGACAGAGCCAAAGAAATTCTTTCTGATTTTTTAAAAATGCAACCTTTTGTTGAAAGCAGTTTTTTGAATTCAGCCTCCACTGAGCACCTACTCAGTGCCATGCCCTGTCTTAAGCCGTGGAGTCAAAGAGATGACCTGGACACAGCCCTGCCCTCAAGGAGCTCAGACCCTGCAGAGGGGAGAAAGAGAGACTCAACAGACTATTAGAACTGCCACCATGTAAATTATTTACCAGAATTAGGAAAAGAGGTCAGTGTCGGGGTGTGGGGAGGGCAGGCAGGTAAGTGCAGACTGGACTGGTGGGGCTGTGCCTTGCAGGGGGACAGGAGGAGTCAAGGCTGGGCCCAGGGGAGTGCCACACTGGAGAGAAAGGTGTTCTTGGAAGGGCAGCCTGTCTAAAGGCAGAAGGCTCTGCTATGAGCCATATGATTCCTCCATAACCCTCAGGCCTTTGGTCAAGTTATTAAACTCATAAAATCACAAGTGTAATGGGTTTTTCATGGAGATGGAGTATGTACCAAGGTGTGCACACCAGTAGCTGATCTGAGGGGACATGCACAGGTGCAGCAGTTGAAGGCCATGTGGGAAGAAAGCCAGGGGCATGCAGAAATCAGGGAAGGTGTGAACAGGCACAGGCTCTGAAACTGGCCAATTCATTAGTACACTCCAGGTCCCCATGTCATTGGCTTAATAATGGACACATGATCCTATCAGCCAATGAGCGTCAGTCCTGGGACTTTTGCTGGAATGTCTAGAAAAGAGACTTTTCTCTTCCCCTGGAGCTGCTACTGATCACTGTGAGGGGAGTGCCTGCCTGAGGGAAGCCAACACAGAGGAAAGCATATTCTTAAAGGCATTATTTAAGCACCTCTGCATGACTGAAGCTCCCTCCACCGTGAGATAATCAATTACACAAGCCAATAATTTTTCGTTTCCTTTTTAAAGGTATTTGAGATGGTTTATCACACTGGTGACCTCCAGGGTCGTGACAATGGGTGTAAAGACCTATAGGTGGAAGATGGCCAGTATGTCCAGATGTTCGCACTCAGTAGGTTGTGGAAGGAAATGCAGTTGTGTAGGCGAGTGGTGGCCAGGTCACAGAGGGCCATGATGTAAAGCCAAGCGTGGGCGGTGGGAACCAGGAAAGGACTCTAAGCAGGGGAGTGGTATAATCAGCTATATATTTGTGGACTCACTCGGTTTATTCAAACGTGTTTAAAACCTAGAAAGAATTCCCCAAGTAGAATGCAAGCCAGTCATTTTTCTTCTCCAGTTTTTTTCAGCACAAGCGTGCTATCCGAGGTACTGAGATCCCCAAGAGGACCCTTCCAAGAAAGGGAGCTTGCTAAGTCTTGTGGGAGGAGATTGGCGTGCTGGCTCATACATTCAAAATGCCAGCGAGTTCTAGTCCCTTGTTTCTACACAAATTGAATCAGGTCTGTGCTGTTTGTCTCCCTGCTCCCATAGACAGGGAAGAAAGTCTATTTGTGTCTGGCTGCTCCCTGAAATCAACCTCAGGACACACACAGATCTTTCGTCCTTGCCTCTGCCTGGGATGATGGAGCAGGGGACTAATAAAACTTATAGACATAAGGACTGGGTAATGAGTTCGTTGATACTGAAGTGTGCAAACAACCAGAATGATTAACATACTCATCTAGGGTTAGTGGTAGATTATTGGCCCCAATTCTTCAATTCTTCTTGCATCCAAGTTCTTTTTCATATGATTCGTCCTTCTCATTAAAAGAACAAGGTGTATTTCCCCTTTCTTTGATTTTGGGCTTGACCATGTGACTTGCTTTGGCCAAAACATGTGGACGGAAGTGACAATGAGCCTGTTCCAAGCTTAGACATTAACAGACCCAGGCATTTCCACTAAGCTTCTTGCAGTTCTGCCATCACCACAAGGAGAGTTTGCATCAGTGAGGCCACTGCTGCGGGATAGTTCTCCATGTCCCACATGTGAGCAGAGCCACGACTGGCTACATAATTCTGCAGGTCCCACTGTAAAATGAAAATGCAGTGTCTCTTATTCAAAAAGTGCAAATAATTTCAAGATCAATAATTTCTATGTGCATGGCCCTGTGCAGTTTTACAGGTCATACACCCAGGAAGCCAGCCATGGCGGAAGCAGTGACAGCTTTTGTTTTAGACCAGGGGTGAACAAACTACGGTCTTCAGGTCAAATCCTGTCCATCACCTATTTTGATTTGGCCCTAGAGCTAAGGATGTTTTTACATTTTTCAATGGTTGAAAAAAATCAAAAGAAGAATACTATTATGTGGCATGTGAAAGTTATGTAAAATTCAAATGTCTGTGTTCATAAATAAAACTTTATTGAAACACACTCCTGAATATTTATTTATGTCGTGTCTGTGCTGCTTTCACACCATTACAGCAGTGCTGAGTCATTGCAAGGGAGACTGTGTGGTCCACAAAGTCTAACATGTTTACTTTCTGACTTGTTAACAGAAAAATTTTGCCAACCCTGTTCCCAGCTAGACAGAAGAGTCACTTAATCAATTCCTGCCTGGATTGGCCGAGCACCAGCTGAACCACAGATCGTTGAGAATGAGTGCTATTGTTGTATGCCCCCTGAGATCTTGTTGTCGAGTGTAATGTGGCAGTCGCTAACCCATCAGGCTGCAATCTAAGTTGAGGTTTCTCAAAGAATGGTTTGTGGGATGATTTCCCAAGTATGTGGAAGAGACTCGCATGGCATTGAATTGCATCATAGGAAAGCACTGCTGTTTTCCATTCTCTTTAAGTCATTTCGTCAAGGAGGAAGCCTCAACTTGGTGCTGGTTAAGTCTTTAATGCTCTCCTCACTCCTGGTCATTCTTCATAACAGAAACAGAGCAGACCTTGAGCTCAGTATCTCTATCAGGTAAGGCATCTCTCTAGAATAGATATGAGTGTTATTTTCAACTGTGTTTCTTTTTTCTAATTTATTTTCTATTTCTAGCAAGCAGTACTAGTTTTCTATTTATGTCAGTGTGTTAGTTTCCTTTTTAAATGCAATTGTTGTAAAAATTGTGAGTTTACGTGAAGAAAAATTATAAAGGTGGTATTATTTAAATGAAAATATTGAGTAAATCATTGTGCAGATATAAGTAAATATGAGAAAAACATCACAGAGGTGGTGGACAAATGGCTGAAGTTTGGGAAGCACGGATACAGTTGATTTCTGAGGACCCCCCCCCATTCTCTGGTTGCAGAGCCGTATACTAAGCATGTTAAATCTGGGACGACCCTCCCTGATTCAGGCTCTATCTCTGCTGCTCATTGGCTGTTTAACTTCAAACAAGTTACTTGACCTCTCTGAGCCTCTATCCCATTTTTGCAAGATGGAGAT
This sequence comes from Leucopleurus acutus, assembly GCF_964270905.1. NCBI lineage: Eukaryota > Metazoa > Chordata > Mammalia > Artiodactyla > Delphinidae > Leucopleurus > Leucopleurus acutus. The sequence goes on along the minus strand of NC_139145.1, from coordinate 25,928,748 downwards.
GATAGTACCTGTATCCAAACTGTTGTGAACACTGTTCGCTGCCTACTAGCATGCTTCCTCCTTTGGCCCCTGTGTACAGAACCCCAATTTTGTTAAGGTATCTACTACTCCCCCAAGTCACCACAAGCTTCAAGAAAGCTGATCCCAGCTCCAGACAGGGTTTAATTGCCCCTTCCCCTTGCCAGTGATTTCTCCAGAGGGTTGGACTAACGGATAAAAATAATAATCTAGAAGTCATCATTGCTTAGATGAGCCATGAGAGGCCTTTGAGAACATTTTGTAGCTCCGAAGAGGAAGTCACTGGAAATGATGTTCTCTCGTCTTTGCTTGGCTATTACTGGGTCTTGATGTGATCTCTGGAACCACTGAAGCCAGTTGCCTCTGATAAAGCCAGCACCTATACAAGAGAAGAGATGGGTGGACAGACCCCAGGCTTGATGATGTTGTTGAGTTGCTGAATCAACCAACCCTGAAGCTAACCCTACCTCTGCAAGTAAAATACGTGGCCTTATAAATGTCCTTGTTTAATAAGTCAGTGGGAGATGGGGTTTCTCTCCCAACCAAAAGATTCCTAACTGGTACCAACATTGGTATTTTATGTTCCAGGTTCAAACTGCTACATCAATACATCTACCAAATGGTCCACTTGGTCTGTGATTATTCAGACAGTCCTTTGCACATAAGCATCTGTAACAGAGACTTCCATTTGTCAGCCGGTGTCCCTTCCTCTCTTCTTCCTTACAAGCAAAGATTTTATTCAGGGTGACAACGTGACCAGTTAAAAGACTACATTTCCTACCCTCCCCATGCAGGTAGGTGGGACCACATGACTAAGTGCTGGCCGTTGATGTGAAAATGAAAGAGAATTTTGAGCATTCCAGGAAGGCTGTCCCAAGGGAGCTGATTCAGCCGAAGTATACTCTTTTCTGCCCTTTCTCTCTTCCTCTTCCTGCTGCCTCCAGGGAAACTGCGATGGTTGGAGCTCCAGGAGTCTTCTTGGATCACCTGATATCCTTGAGGATGGAAGTTTTGTACCACAGAGCACAAAGATAGAAGGAAGCTGGGTGCTTGGTGAATTTCTGGAGCTTCCATACCAACCCTGCACTCTAACTTTACTTGCAGTAAAGTAAACCCTTGTGTGTTTAAGCCCCTGTTACTTTTGGGATTTCTGTTACATGCGGTAACACCTAATCCTGATACATATCTAATTGGAAATTCCTTGTTCTTTATCAAGAGGCTGATGTCTGCAGATATATAAAAGCACTGTTGGAATAATTTTCAGATACACAAAAGACCTAAGATTTAATATGATCTTTATTGACACTCAGATTCTCCAAAGAAACTTCGAGTTGTTGGGAGAGTGAAAATGGATCATTTATGTCATGCACTTAACTCAGAATCTAGTGCAGACAAAGCACCCAAACAGTGATGACTCCTAGATTGTTACTGCTGTCAGCTAGTCCAAACCTCTGATTTGACATGTGAGGAAATGGAGACCCAGAGAGAGGAAGCACCTTGTCCAAATAATGTAGCCACTCAGCAGTGCAGGCAAGACGAGAATTCATATTTCTTCACTCTTGCTTCAGAGGTCTTTCCCCTCTCCTGAGCCTTTCTGCAAGTTAATGAGCTCCACCACGAAGGGAGTGTGCAAGGGGCCTTGGATGCCCACATCCTTCCAGGGATCCTTCTTGCAGTTTTCTTAGTCCATTAAAATCGCTATAACAAAATACCACAGACTGAGTGGCTTATAAACAGCAGAAATTTATTTCTCACAGTTCTTGAGGCTGAAAGTCTGAGATCAGGGTGCTGGCATGGTCAAGGGAGGGCCCTCTTCCAGGTCACAGACTTCTCATTGTGTCTTCACATGGCAGACAGGGCTAGGGAGCGCTCTGGGGCTTCTTTCATAAGGGCATTGATCCCAATCACGAGGACTCCACCCTCATGATCTAATCACTTTCCCCTCCCTATTCTATCGCCTTGGGGATCAGGAATTAAACATACAAATTTGGGGCGGGGGAAACAAACACTCAAACCATCGCATCTCTCTCCCAGGCAGCCAGCTCAGTTGAAGAATCTTTTAGTTTTCTTGCAAGTTCAGGATTCCATAACTTGTTCAGGACCAGAATGAAAAGGAAGGATTGAAAGTCCTTTCCTCTCCCATCTGTGTGCTCCCCTGTCTCTGTTTCCATTATGCCTGTGAGTGAGTATAATAACGTGTGATGGAAATGAGAACAAAAGTGGGGAAAGTAAATAGTCTAGCCTTGAATTTTACCAAAGCCTGGAACACAAGTAGGGTGGCTTATGACATACTTCCTCCTTTCTTTGAGGTCTTAGCTTGCTTTCCTTTTAATTGCCCTGTCTCCTGTAGGGAAGATGGGAGCGACATGACATCAGGGTGGCTAACACAGCCATGCAAGAGGGTCTAGAGGTGTCCAGCCTCACTTGAAGACCTACAGGGAAAACTGGAAGGCTCCAGAGACTGTTTGGTTGCAGCCTCCCTCCTGGAGGACTGTTACTGGTACAACTTTATCAACATTTCCTTAGTGCTCTTATTAAGGCAGCCAGCTTGCCCCAAGCTGAAGAATTTTAAAAGAAGCATAAAATAATTTTTTTAAAAAATACTTAGAAGCTGAAAGAGTAATGAATGTTTAAAAGCTTGGCTCATTTGAAGCTTTTCTCTGGGGCAGATTAACCCATTCACTGATTAGGGGTCCAAAAAAATGATTATTAGCAGATTCCGAAAACCATGTTAGACATTAAGATATCTCTAACCATTTAATTCTTAGGAAAACCCTATGAGGCAGGAATTGTTGTCACACACCCGCCAACCCAGTCGTAACTAAGGGAGCTGGACTCAAACCTGGGCCCGTGAGACGGCAGCACACACTCTGGCCTCCATCCTGGGCCCTGCCGTGTTTGGTTCTCCACCACGGGGCCACCCTGGGATTCAGCCCATTTAGCGTGCCCAAGGACAATCTCCCATACTTGCCTGCCAGCTCTCAAACCTTCCAGCCTGGCCAACAAGGTCAGAAAGCTTTTCGGGGGGTGGGGAAGGGAAGAGAAGGGGATGCCGTGGGGCATCTGCTTGGGCATCTCCTCCGTTCTGGTTCTTGTTGGCTCAGAGGAGCAGGCTGCTGAGCCCTAAGAGAGTGGAGGGAAAGCTGATCTTCGTGGCCCCAAGGGCAGAACTAGAGACGGCAGAGAGGAAGCCCACACAAAGGCAGATTTGAACTCCATAGAAGTTCAGCTTCTAGCAGAACTGTCCAACTAGACGGGAATGAGTTGCCTGTCACTAGAGGTGGGCAAGCAGAGGTCATGCTGCCACCTTCCAGGAGTGCAGTATGAAGAATCCCAGCCTTGGATGATCTCGGCACTCAGTGACATCAAAATAACCCTTGTTCCAGGAGAATGTATCACAATCAGCATTGTGTTAGCATGTACTGAGCACCTGCTCTGCCAGGCTCTGCTCCAGGTACCCAGCCCATCCCAACAACTCTGTAGGTAGGGATCGTTGGCCCCATTTTACAGAAGCTCAGAGAAGGTAAATGCTTGTCCACGGTTACACAGCTTGACCCACATCCTGCTGTCTCCCACACCTGTGCTTCTGCCACTCTTCATCCTGCTTGAAGTCAGTCCCATTGGTGGAAAACAACCTTTCCACAGGGAAGAGAGATCTTGTCTTCATAATATCGAAAATCACTACTCTTTATTGAAAATTTGCTACATGCCAGGTACTCTTCCATGCATTTTGCAGATATTACCTAATTTAATCCATCTAGTAAATCATCTTTCTCCATTGACATATGAAGGAACTGACTTCCAAAGCTGAAGTCACTTACCCAAGGCCACATCTAGCTGCTCAGTGGCAGAGTGAGCCTGACTGGGAGCTTGAGCTCTGCTTCATTTTGATACCTACCTTTCAGACAGGGGGCAACCCCAGCCACGAGGCATGTGGAACAAGAGGACAATGAGAAAGACGAGGGGATGGGGATGGTCTGGGGCAGCCATGTGAAAGAACAGGGCTCGTAGGGCTGATGGGAGGCTGGGGAGGACCTTTCCACACAAAGCCTGGCTGCAGAATGGGAGAGGCTCCCCAGGCTCTGCTGATTTGTTTGGCTAGCTGTGCAGCCTTAGTCAAGTCACTGCCCCTCTCTGAGCTTGGAATAGCCCACAGTTTAAAGCAGAGCTCCAAGCCCAGCAGGGATGAGAGGACAATTTGGGAAACGGAGGCAATTAGGCAGAGTTACGAGAAGCTAGGAATCCATAAGCTCAGACCCTCTCAGGCCCACTCGCCAGTGTGCCAGCTGGGAGTGCTAACTTACCCTCCCTGCCCTGGGCGCACTTGGGAATGGAGCTCCCACCACTTGCAAAGCACTGGGTCCCAACCATTCAGAGAAGGAGCTGGGGTGGCCAGATCCCAGATAGTCACACACTTTGCCCTCTTCCAACCAGGACCTGCAAGGGGCGCCGTTTTCCAACCAGCTTCTAGCGAGTTGATCCTCTGGGACTCTTTCACCCATTTGTTTATTCATTCAACAAATGTTTATTGAGCACCAGCAATGTACCAATCCCAGAGTTAGGCACATTCAGATCCATACACTTGCTACTCTGAGATGAGGCTAATTGTCCCACATGGGCCAGGAGAGAGGAAGCAATTCAGCCATGATCATATGGCTAGGAAGGGGCAAGGTCCGCACTTGAGCCCATGACCTTGCTGCCACATGGGCCAGCCCTGACTCCCTGTGTCTGAGATATACCCACAACCCGGGGCCTGCTGCTGGAGCCACGTGCATGTGTGTCTGAAGGTCCTGGATTTCCCACCGTCCTGGCACCTGTCACAGTTTAGCAGGTTACCATGGTATCGCTCCCCAGCACCCCGGGCAGCGGGGACCACCATCTGTTTACACGGCTGTCAGAGGAATTGATGTCATACGAAATTGTCAGCTCAGCAGGATGGGAGGAGGAAGAGTGGGCGGCTCTGAGAGCTTCCAAGCCATCAAAACTCATCTCAATCAAAGCCATGAGCAAATTGCTGCTTCCCTGGGGGGAACAGAGGAAAAAGGGGTAGGCTGAAGAAAAAATATTTCCCCAGAGGAAGAAGCAGGTAGCAATAGTAATGGTTAGTATTATTCTTTCCATTTTTACACTCATTTACAAATCACAAGTTCATTTTGGCCTCTCACAGCCCTGGGAGGTGAGTATCACCATTAGCTCCATCTTACAGGTGTTTTAAAATATACCACTGAGGCTCAAAGATGTGAAGAGCGTGCTCAAGGTCATAGCAAATCAGATGGCAAGGCCAATAGGAAACAACTCCCTGATTCTCGAACTAAGAGGCTGAGACTTGCTTTTGGCCAAGATGAGAGGCAGGCCTGCCCCAGGTGGCACTGTCCAGGGATGCCCAGGGGGGATTTGCCTGCTGACCACACCTGCAGAAAGTGGGAGGGAAATGACATGAAGAGCATGGTCTGAGAGCTGGGAGTCCCGGCCTCTAATTACAGCTCTGACACAACTGATGTTGCAGTAAAGGACAGAGCAGCTGGTGGTTGCCCACGGCTCAACTAAGAGACATTTAATATCCCTAGAAATATAACTGGAGAGTGGAAATCCATTACTTGCTGCTTGGCATCCATCCTTCTTCCTCAGTCAACTACTGATTCTCCCCTGGGAACCAAAACTCCTCTAGTCTCACTCCACTGGGGTTTGGGAGAGGCTGACCCACTGCCAGACGATCTGGATCTAATCCAACAAGGATATCTCAACTCCAGGCCATGGTGATTGACTCAGGCATAGGCACATGACCCCAAATGAGCCAATGAGAGTCAGGAAAGAGAATCTCTCCCTTCTGCTGGGCTGATGAAAGGACATGACATAAGCCAGAAGTAGGCCACTGTGCTGCACCAGAGGGCAGATCCTGCCTGAGAAGGGAGCCAACATCAGGGAAAACAAGCCAGAAAGGAGAGGATGACAGATTTCCCCTGGATCCAGCCAATCCTGAAGGAGACTCTATTGGACTTATATCGACCAATACATTTCCCCTTTTGCTGAGACAATTGAGTTGGGTTTTCTGTCATTTGTGTCACCCCTACTCATCTCAGTGAGAAAACCCTGTGGGATTGGAAAGAATCGTTGAAGAAGCTGGGGCAGGAGTGAGACCCCAGGGCAAACTGAATAACAGATGGTTGCTAAACTGCCTTCAAAGGAGAGTGGGCAGGGTAACTACAGGATTTTGGTTCTGCTGGGTGGGTTATGCAAGTTGGGACCAGAATGGAATTGCTAGAGTGAAGGACAGGCTGAGGCAACCACCAGGGTCCCCTGTCTTCATCCTTCTCTGTGCAGCTCCCAGCCTCACCTCTAAATAAATGTTGACCAAGTATTTAGAAAATACTAATTTGAAGGAACCGAAAGTATTAGCCTGCTTAAGTGACCCCTTGTCTCTAGCTAGCCCAAGTTCTCTAAAATCTGATAACTTTGGAAAAATCCTATTTCCTCTCTGGGCCTCAGTTTTCTCATCTGTAAAGTGGGGACTCTCATTTGCATTTTGCTGATGAGGAAAGGGAAACAGTGAGGGGACAGGACTTGATTGACCTGCACAGTGGAAGGATCAGGAAGATCTTAGAATCTCTCATCCCTCACTGGGGATCATGGTCTTCCATTTTCATATAAGCACAAGTTTTCAGCTGGAAAGTTTTTCTTCCTTAAAACCATCTGGCCTTGTTGCTTACTTATTTTATACACCTAAAACTAATATAATATTGTAAATCAATTATACTTTAGTATAAAAATTATAAATATATACAATTACCTCTTAAAGACATGAAATAAAATATTAGGTGAAATGATACAATGTCTGGGATTTGCTTCAAGATCACATGGAAGAGAGAGCATGGGTAGAGGTATAATCTATACCTCTTGTTTAATCTAAACAAGAATGGCCAGGAGCTGTTGAAACTGGTGTGATGGATACATAAGTGTTCATTACACTATTTCTTTACTCCTGTATAAGTTTGAAATGTCCATGATAAAAAGTTAAAAAATAAAAATATGCCTCCTAGTCTGCTATCACTGTGGGCTGTTCTGACATGTTTCAACGTGCTCCACCCAGGACCCAGCCCAAGGGAGGTGAAAAGAAGTGTTCCAGGATAATTGACGGAAACAATCATTTGAGCTTTTCGCTTACTGTGGTTTTTCTCTTCCTGCATCTCAAACAAGTTGGTGATTTTGTGCTCCTTGACACACAGGGAGGCCGAGGCAGGGCAGGAAGGCAAGGCTGCTTAGGTCTTCAGTGAAGAGAAGGGAGAATTTTATTGAAGTTGGCAAGAGAGGAGTGGGAGACGCTTCCCCAGCCTGGACAGGGTCCCACCTTGACAAAGCTCCTTGAGTCCCAAGGGCAGCATAGAAACCACAGAACCACCAGTTCTACTGGAGCCGGGATTGGGAACACCTCCATGGTGATTGATGGGCACTGCTGATGCCCAGTGACAGAGGATACCCCTTGGAAGCTTTGGCAAGGTCTAAGAATGTATGGCCTTTGCCTTAAACCAGGGGCAGGCTGCTCCCCTAATGGCTGACACGGACCCTCTGGTCTGTCAACTGGGTTGGGGGTTTGGATTCTAATTTAAGCCAATTTAAAGAAAATGAGGAATATAGAATGGTGGGTACATGATAGGGACAGCAAAATAAAGCAAGAGACTCTGGAGACCAGACAGCAGGATTCTGATCTGGTTCTGCTGCTTACAGGCTATGAGACCCTGGACAAGTCACTTCCCCATCCAAGACTCAGATTTTCCACCTGTAAGATGGGGACGACAGAACAAACATGATGGGCTTGCTGGGAGGAGGCAGATGAGGGGATGCCCTGCATGGTGCGAGACACTTGCCACTGCCTTCTCTCTCCCCCATCCCACCCGCCCCTCCACCACCCTGCATTTAGGAAGAAGCCATTTAAATGGAACTGTAATTCATAGGCAGTCACCAGAGGCTAATTCAGAATTTCTTTTTTGCTCCTTGATTAAATAACAGTTTACAGTCTGGTATCTCATTTTCTTGGTTGGCTACACAGAGTCCTCTGGAGTTTTCTGCACACAGGGAGGAGGCCCCAGTTAAATCCACACACAAAAATAGGTCATCTATAGAGCCGACAGCCCAGTTAAGAATCATCTTGCCCTCCAGCAACTACACAGCAAGGAGGATGAAAGTCATACCGACAACTCTTGATTTCCTCCAAACTCGCTCCTCTCCTGGACTACTCCATCTCAGGGAATGGAACCCTATCCCCCCACCCCCAATCATCCTTGGTTATCTCCATTCCTCACATCTCCCCATCCACCTATCACCAAGGCTTCTGGCTTCATCCCGCCCCCCGACATCCACTCACTTCGCTCCATTTCCACACCACCTCCCAATTCAAGCCGCCACCCTCTATTGTCTAGAGCTTCCTCATTGGTCTCCCTGCTGCCCTTGCCCCCCACCCCCCAACCTTCCTCCCTCCACATGAGGGCCTGAATTTTTTTCCAAATATAAACCAGAATGTTTAAAATATTAATCAAAGTCCTCCAAAGGCTTTGTACTAGGCTTAAAATAGAAATCCACTACTTATCCTTATCCACTCATACCAGCGTCTCCTATCCCCTGCTCTGTCCTCCCACCTCAACTCATTGATCATGGGCCCATCTTTGTTCACGCAGCTCCAGCCCCTCTGGCTTTGTCCTGTCTTCTGAACACAGATGCTAAGCGTTTTCCTACTTCCAAGGCCTTTGTATCTTCTTACAGCTGCCTCCTTCTCATTCCTCAGGTGTCAGCTCAAATGTCCCCTCTTCAGAAAAGCTTCCCCTGACTGCCCCGTCTAAAGTAGTCCTCTGACCCCCATAACTCTGTGCTATTTAAATGAGCCAAAGATGGCTACTGTATACTGGCCCCTACGTTATTTCTTCGAGACCCCTGTCAGCTTGAAAGGCCACCAAATTCAAATTTTTATACATCTACTTATTTTTAAATACCAACAAGCAGATTTTTAGTCATTTAGAGGCTTCCTGCTTTGCATAATCCACAAAACTACACCCAACATCTGCTGGCCATTGATAAGACAGAGCTTGTGTTTATTAAGACATAAGCTGCTGGGACTTCCCTGGCAGTCCAGTGGTTAAAACTCCGCGCTTCCACAGAAGGGGGCGCGGGTTCCATCCCTGGTTGCGGAACTGAGATCCTGCATGTCAGCATGGTGCGGCCAAAAACAAAACACAAACAAAAAACCCTAAGCTACTATAGCTCTTCAGAGGCGTCTGACCCAGGTGTTCCCCACCGTGATGCTGAGTGATACCACCTAGACATAAAGCCTCATCTCTGGCGCCCCCAGGAGTCCCCTTCTGGATGTGGCCTCCTTGCCATAAGCCTCTGGATAGACTCCTGCTATGAGAGACTCCCTCCAGTATGCAGCCCTGTCTAAGCACCGTGTTACTACCTCTCATGGTCACATCTTTCTCCTTGAGAGGCCCAAATTTCTTGAACCTCCTATACTCTTATCCACTACCCTGTTTTATTTTCTTCGTAATACTTATCACTCTCTGAAATTACCTGGCTACTCTGCTTGCTTAATTTTTGTCTCTCTCCCTTCTTAGAATGTAAAATCCATGTAATTAGTCAATAAGTCTATGAAAAGGATATTTACCCTCCCTAGTAATCAAAGAAATTGCAGAGCAAAGTAGTGAGATGTTATTTTTTTCACCCAAGTTGGTAAAATTTCTAAAGTTTGACAATGGTGAATATTGCAAGAGTATGGGAGGAAAGGGGTACCCTCATACCCTGCTAGTGGGAATGTGAATGAACACAGCATCTTAGAGGATAATTCTAAACTTAAAATACACACAACCCCTGACCAAGCAATTTCACTCCTTAGTAGCTACACACACACACACACACACACACACACACACACACAAAATCCTTATGTCTGCATAAAGAGGAATGTTAAGAAATAAATCAACAAAAGAGGACTCCTGCTTCCAGGAAGATGGAGTAGATGTACTTTCCCTATTCCTCCTGCTAAGTACAACTAAAAACCCTGGATGGGATATATAAAACAAATATTAAAAGACTCCGAAAGATGAGAGAAGGCAAATGGCTGGGGATCTCAGAATCCAAGGAACAACACAATGATGAGTTCCCTGGGCTTTTTTTGCTTTGTTTTGGTTTGGTTTTGGGTTTTGTTGTTGCTGTTGTTTGCCTCATTCATCCCAGAATTAGAGCCGAAGAAGCCAGCAACCAAGAAATGCCAACAGGCATAGACAAAAACTCTCAACAAAAGCCTGCTTTCACTAGCCAGTGGACTGGGAAAGGGACAACCAAGAAAGACACAAAACTTTTAGACAATAACCACTCTATTCCAGAAAAACCATTGTCCCACCCTCACCCGTACCAGCAAAGACCAGTCAGGGAGCCTAGAACTACTTCCTCATCAGGCTCTAAGAATGTGCCCCAATCCCCCACCCCATCAACCCCAGTTGATATCTAAAAAAACCAAACAGAGAGCAGAAATGAGCCCATCCTCCACCCATGGTGTCATGGAGGCCACACTGGGAGCAGTAATAAGGCACTCCTACCCCACCCAACCAGGGAGGTGTCAGTGGAGGCCACATGGGGAGTTGGAACTCCTACACCCAGCCAGCAGTAATGAGGAGTTCCCACCACCTTGGGTATCAAAGGGGGCCAGATGGGAAATCTGGACTTCCATCCCCATCTGGCAACAACAGAATAGCACCCACCTTCCCTTGCCAGAGAAGTTTCAAAAAAAGCCAGCTAAAATAGAAGGCTTAAATAAGATGCAGAGTCTCATAACATAATACCCAAAATGTCTAGGTTTCAATCAAATCATTTTTCATACCAAGAACTAGGAAGATCTCAAACTGAACAAGAAAAGGTGTCAACAGATGCTAACACTGACGTGACAAAGACGTTAGAGATGTATGACAAGGATCTTAAAACAGCCATCCTAAATATGCTTCAACAAGGAATCATGAATATGCTTGAAGCAAATTAAAAAATAGAAAGTTGAGAAGAAAAATAGAGAGGTTCAGCAAAGGGTAAACAAGCATGAAAAAAGAATCAAATGGAAATTTCAGAACTGAAAAATACAGTAAGAGTATAGGGCAATAGAAATTACCCAATCTGAACAATGGAGAGAAAATAGATTGAAAATATAATTAAAGGAAACTTGGGGACATACGGGACTATAACAAATATCTAACATTTACATCACTGGGGTCCCAGAAAAAAGTTTTCTAAATTAACTGGGAGTGGTGATAGTAATATCAGATAAAGTGGCTTCAGAACAAAGAAAATTACCAGAAACAGAGAAGGACATTATATAGTGATAAAAAAGTCAGTCCACCAAGAAGATAGCAATTTTAAATGTGTATGCACCAAAAAACACAGCTGCAAAATAGATGAAGCAAAACCTGATAGAACTGAAAGAAAAAAAAAGACAAATCCAAATATATATTTGGAGACTTTAACACCCTCTCTCAATAATTGAGAAAGCTATTAGACATAACAATTAGACAGAAAATCAGCAAGAATATTAAAGAGCTTAACAAAAACAACAAACTGGATCTAACTGACATTTATAGAACACTCTACTCAACAACAGCAGAATACACATTCTTTTCAAGTGCCCACAGGATATACACAGATAAACCATATTCTGGGCCATTAAAAACCAAAAAAAAAAAAAAAAAAAGCAAACAAACAACTTCAACAGATTTAAAACAACTGAAATCACAAAGAGTCTGCTCGTCAAACACAATGAAGTAAAACTAGAAATCAATAACAGAAAGATAACAGAAAAATCTCTAAATATTTGGAAACTAAAAAACATGCTTCCAAATAATTCATGAATCAAAGAGATAGTCTCAAGAGGTATCAAAAAGTACATTGAGCTAAGTGAAAATGGAAATAGGGCATATCAAAATTTGTGGCAAAACTAAGGCAGTGCTAAGACAGGAATTTATAGCACTAAATGCATACATTGGAAAAGAAGAAAAGTCTCAGATCAATAATCAAAGCTCCCACCTCAAGAACTTAGAAAAAGGAGAGCAAAATAAGCCCAAAGCAAGTAGATAGAAGGAAATAATAAAGAGAAGAGGAGAAATAACTATAATTGAAAACAGTAAAACAATGGAGAAAAATCAATGAAAGAAAGAGCTGACTCCTTGAAAAGATCAATAAAATTGACAAACTTCTGGCACAACTAACAAAGGGAAGAAGAGAGAATGAGGAATGAAGCCACGGATATCACTACAGGCCCTGCAAACATCAAAAGGATAATAAGAATACCACAACAACTCTACACACATAAATTGACAACTCCGATAAAATGGATTAATTCCTTGAAAAGCACACACTACCCCCAACTCACCAAATATTAAATAGATCATTTGAATAATCTTAAAACTATTAAGGATATTAAATTCATAATTTAATTTTAGAATGTCCAAAAATGGAATCTCCAGGCCTGGATCACTGGAGAATTCTATCAAACATTTAAAGAATTAACATCAATTCTCCGCAATCTCTTCCGGAAAATAGAAAAAGAGGAAAAAGTCCTGAACTCGTTTTATGAATCTACTATTACCCTTATACCAAAATCAGATAAAGATAGTACCAAAAAAATTTAAAAATATAGACACAAAAAGCTTAACAAAATATTAGCAAATAGATTTGAAAAACAATTACTGAAACCTATTTTAACGGCCTAAAGAAGAAAAATCACAGGATATACCAATTGATGCAAAAAAGGTGTCTGACAAAATTCAACACTCATTCATGTTGAGAACTCCCAGAAAAATAGGAAAGGGGGAAACACCCTCAATTTGATAAAAGTATCTACACGTAATCAACAGCTAACACTATACTTAAAGGTGAAAGCCTAGTGTATGTTTTCCCCCTAAGATTAAAAAGAAGACAAGGATGTCTGATCTTTTCCTTCTTATTCAGCACTGTGCTAGAAGTTCTAGCCAGTGCAATAAGGCAAGATAAGGAAATAAAAGACATACAGTCCAGGAAGTAATATATAATACTGTCAGCATTTGCAGATGACATGATTATGATTTTATATTTTAATAAATTCCAAGGAATCTAAAACATACAAACAAACAAAAAAACTCCAAAAAACAAACCTAAACCTTAGTAAGTATAAGTGAATTCAGCAAGATCACAGGATACAAGATAAACATACAAAAATCAGTTGTATTTTTATATACTAGCGATGCACACGTGGAAGCAAAAGTTAAAAACAGTGTCATTTAGAAACACTCAAAACAGAGAAATATTTAAGTATAAATATAACAAAACATGTATGGGAAAACTATAAAATGTATGCTGAAAACTATAAAATGTTGATGAAATAAATCAAAGATCTAAATAAATGGAAAGACATACTCTGTTCATGGATTGGAAGACTTAACATAATAGGTCAATTTTCCCCAAAATTAATATACAGGTTTAACAAAATTACTATAAAAATCCAAGTAATGTTTCTTCTGGCTATAGATTAGATTATTTTAAATTTATGTGTAAAGGTAAAGGAATTGAATTAGCTAATGCGATTTTTTAAAAGGAGAATAAAGTGGGAGAAATCATTCTACCTGATTTGAAGACTTATTATATAACTACAGTAATCAAGACCATATGGTATTGATGGAGGTATAGACACATAGATCAATGGAGCAGAATAGAAAACCCAGAAATAGACTCACAAATACAGTCAATTGATTCTTGACAGAGGTGCAAAAGCAATTCAGTTGATTTCAACAAATGACACTAAAGCAATTGGACATCCATAGGGAAAAAATCTCAGCCTAAACCTCACATCTTATATAAAAATTAGCTCAAAACAGATCATGGATTTAAATATTAAATGTAAGACTATAAAACTTTTTGAAAAAAAAAATAAAAGAAAATCTTCAGGGTCTAGAGCCTGGCAAAGGGTTCTTAGATTTGATGCCGAAAATCTAATCCATAAAAGAAAAGATTGATAAATTGGATGGATCTTATTAAAATTAAAAAAAAAATGTTTCTCTGTGAAAGACACTGTCAATAGGATGAAAGACAAGCTACACACTAGGATAAAGTATTGTAAACTATGTATCCAATAAGGACTAGTATCTAGCGAGGAAAAGTATATACATATTATATATATACACACATATATTATATATATATATTTGAGAAGTTCTGAGAGTATATAAATTATATATAACACCATTATATATACGATTTAATATAATATAATATATATACACATCACCATATGGTAATGGAATGTTCTGTATCTCAGTTGTATCATCATTAATATACTGGTTTTGATATTGTACTATAATTTTGCAAGATGTTCCCATGGGGGAAACTGGGTAAAGGGTACATGGGATCTCTCTGTATCATTTCCTACAAGTGTATGTCAATCCACAATTATCTCAAAATAAACAGTTTAATTTAAAAATAATTGTTTGCAGCATTGCTTGTATTCTCAGGGAAAAACTGGAAACAGCCTTCATGTTCTTATGAAGGAGAATGGTTGTCTATAATGTCAGCTCCATAAAATGGAATATTATGCAGAACCTAAAGGAAAAAGAAAAAAAATTCTCTCTGACCTGAAAAGCTATGTTGCAGAACTCTTTATATAGCATGGTACCATTTATATTAAAATGCACACACACACAAATAAAATAAAATAAGATAAAATAAAATGCACACACACAAAGAGTGTGGCTGCTGTGTAAATACACACACCCTGCATTCTCAATGATGGTAATATTACCAAGAAGGGGTTGAAAATTAATTTTTGGGGAGATGTAGATATATAAAGCACAGATATACATAGCAGATAAACAGTATATCTACAGTATTAAGCTACTTCATGGGGGAGGGGAGATGTGTTTAGTATTTTTTTTAATGTTTAGGAAAAAAAAAAGAGAGAAATTCTTTAGGGGGACAATAGTGAAAGAACAAGTTAAGAACTAGCCTAGACCAGCATCTCTCAACCTCAGCACTACTGACATTTTGTGCTGGATAATTCTTCATTGTGTAAGGCTGTCCTGTCATTGTAGGACGTTTAGTGGCATCCCTGGCCTCTACCCACTAGATGCCAGTAGCACCAACACCCAGTTGTGACAATCAAAAATGTCTCCAGACGTTGCCAAATGTCCCTGGAAGGCAAAATTGCCCCCGGTTGAGATCTACTAGACAAAGGACTGGAAGTCACAGATCAAACCCTGGCCGTGGGGCACACAGTGCAGCAGTAGTGATGGATCCGTAGTGCTTTCATTTTTGACCAGAGAATATATTCAGAGCTTACTTGTGTCATTAAAAATTAATTTTTCAAAAATTGCTCTAGCTGGGAAATGCAGTCCTAGAGAGGAGAAGAGACCTGGGCAGCCCTTGGGATTTGGATCTAATCTCAGCCCTTCCCCTCCCTGCTCTGGGACCACCAGCAAGCACCCCCTGTCCCCAAAGAGCCTCTGTTTTCCCCAGCTCCTCTTGCACACACACCCCCATGCTGACACTTTTCACCATGCCCTCCATTCTCCATGCTTTGCGTCCAAACCTCCATGCTCAGGCAGCTCTCTATCAGGATGCTGTCTGCCTCTCCTCTGCCTGGAAAACTCTTACTTATCCCTAAACTCCAGTGTCCTGTCCTCCGGGAAGCGCTCATCACCTCCCTCCAGCATTTAAAGGGCTTTCTGCTGTGACGACACAGAACCATCCCTCCATGCAAGACACACACACCATGCCTGGCTGTTTACAAAGCATGGTGGATATTCCAAATTGACTGCCCCTTCCCATCCACCCCTTGCCACCTTGCTCTCAGCTGGGTTCCTTCGCCCTCTGAAGCTGGTTGGTTCAGCAAATATGAGGCACAAGCTAAGGATGGAGTGGGGAGGAGAGTGAGGTGGGTGTTGCGTCTCCGGCTTCCTCCCTGCTGGGCCCCCCTTTGGTAGTGCCTGAGTTCCTTTTCCTAGGGACACAGCTCTGGCAGGGCTCCAGTAACCACTCCTTCCTCTCATCCTCTGTCCCCCGAGGGTGGTAACGACTCCCCTGGTTCTACACCATCTCTTGTTAGCACCTTAACCTGGTCCCCCACCCTGTGAATCCTCCCTTCACTGAGCCCTCAACAGTTCTCGAAATGTTCCTGACGAGGCCCTGATCTGACACACACATGCATCCCCGAAACTCAACTATGAGCTCCCAGGGCACAAGAGCTGTGTGATTTCATTCTGTTTGATTTTGTTTTTAATCTCAGGACCCCAGTGGTTGGCAGTGATAAGACCTAGAATATGGGCAGGGCTCAGTGAAAGCTCACTGAATAAATGGATGGAAGAATAGATGGATGGATCGACTTACCGATGGATGGAAGGACAAATGGGCAGATGGACAGATGGACCAGTGTATGGATGGGAGGACATTCAGACTCTACTTTTGCAAACATTAATATCAGCTGAAATTCCTTGAGTGCTCACAGCTTGTCAGGCATGGCACCAAGCCTTTTATATATGTTCACTCTACCTCTAGGACCAGCCTATGAGGCAACAGTATCATCATGAGGAAAGAGAAGCTAGGAAAGATTAGGTCACTTGCTCAAGGTCACAGCTGGGAAGAGACAAGACTAGGATTCGATCCCACCAGCCACCAGGGCCTGCAATCCTGACAACATGGGGATGTTGCTGGGTGACTGAAGGACCCCAACGTCTACCACTGTCGCAGGGATGCTCTCCTGTCCCACGCCTGTCCCCCCACCTCCAGGCCCTGGGTGGCCCCTGCTCTTTTCACAGTGGGCCTAGCTTCAGCACGCTTCCCTCCGAGACCACTCCCTACCTCCGTCCACCCTGAGTGTCTCTGAGGATGTCTGGTTTGCACGTGTGGGGCCCAGAGAGGCACCAGGCCCCTTCCACTCCAGCTGGCAAGCCCTTGTTTATCTCTTGATCAGGCAGGAGCTTTACAGGTCTTTGAGTTTCTGCTCAAAGGAAAAACCTCCTCCCCGGGGAACTGCTGGGCTTATGAAGAACAGCCTGGGGCACTTGCTCGTCCTAGAGGTGAGTTTCATCCTAGAGGTAAAAAGCACCGGCTTAGGAGACACGAGGTATGCTCGGTGATCCTAGCTCTGGAGTGTTGCGCTGGACCCTTCCCCTCTAAGCCTCGGTAAACCAGGACTCCTGGTGCTTTCTGGCTGGACTATGGTGAGGAACAGATAGAAGGTCGTCCAGCTAAACTGCACAGGTAATAAAGAGTCATCATCATCACTCCCTCAGCCTGCCTTGTCCACCCGCTCACATTTCCCCAAACATTTCTGCAGAACCGTTTGATTTGGCCATCTCTGTGAGGATTGCCAAGAAGCCTTCCTCCCCATTCGGCAAATTAGGAAATTGAAATACAGAGAGCTCAAGAGGCCTGTCAGAGGTCACGCAGCAGGACAGAGGCAGAGCCGGGCTCTAACCCCAGAGATGTCTGCAACTTCCCTGCACCCTGCCTCCCCCACTGCACCTGGCCCCTGGCTCAGCTCTGTGGTGGAAGCAGCAGGCGCTCTTTATTTCCTTCATTAGTTATGCATGGCACGTTTGGAACAGGGCCCTTGGTGATTAAAGCGCCTCGGGACAGAAAAGCCGAGCTGAAACATGAGTGAAACTATTAAAAGAAAAACAAAACAGCAGCATCAACAGGGATGTCTCCAGGCAGAAGCACAGGAGTGCAGCTGAGGACATGACCTCATCCCAGGTGCTCAAGGAGCCTGGTTTTCATCCATTTTGGCTGTGTGAACTTGGACAGGTGAATTAGCCTCTCTGAGCCACAGTGTGCTGGGCCTTGATTTCCAGGGCAGTCGGGAAGTATGTGAAAAGATGTAGGTGAAGCTATAAGCAGAAGACCTGCTACATTATAACTTTAATAAGTAATAGATTTCTGTTCTTCTTTTACATTCTAAAAAGCTATTTTACACACATTTTAGGGAAGGGCAAGCATTCAGGCTCTGCAGCAGGCGGTCTGCAATGCAGCCTGGCTCCAACTCTAACTGTGTGATGGGGGAGAAGGTTATATAACATTTCAAAGTCTCATTTTCCACGTTCTTTAGATGCGGCTAACAATAACCTCTACCCCTAGACCTGCGAGAAGTTTAAATGCGATACCACATGCAGGGGCTTGTCACAGTGCCTGACACAGGACAAGTACACCATAACTGTTATTCATATTTTCCATCTTCCCAACATGTCCACTTGGTAGTCGGGATATGTATTATTGCCCCTTTTTGCAGGTGATGGAAGTACGGCTCAGGGAGGTGAAAAAGCTTGACCAGGTCAAAAAGCCAGGAAATGGCAGAGCTGGGACCTCTGCCCTGGGGTCCTGACTCTACGTCAGTGAAGATCCTGACAAGAGCCCTAAGGTTGTTTATTCCACAGGATCCTGTGTTCTTGGTCAGCTCTGCCCAAGCAGAATGGACTGGAAGTCACCTTGTTTAAAAAAAAGAAAAAAAAAAGCCTAGTACACAGCTTCGGGCTGATCTGGTTTCAAACCCTTTTCATAGCTGTGTGACCGTGGCTGGTACACTTAGCTTCTCTGGGCTTCATTTTTTCTTTTTTAACTTGGCAATAAAATTACTGCTTCACTCCTTGGGGTCGACACGAACAGGAAATGAGGATGGGTGTAAAAGTGCCCAGCACCGTGCCAAAGACACAGCGAGGCCTCAGAAAATGCCATCATTCCCTCCCTGCCCCCATCAGTGCATCTGTTATTGCCTCCCCTGGGGCTCCTGGCACCAGCTTCATTCCCAGCCAGAGGGACCTGAGCGACTGACAGAACGTGATATTCTGGGTAACAGAGCAGCTTCGTCTCCATCAACCTGCTCCAGCATCCCAGGAACCTGCCACAGCAGTGTCCTTCCACTTGGTCACTGGCAGCTAACGAGGCCACAAGGGGGGGTGGGAGAGGCCAGTCCAGATGCCCCAGGTCCTGCATCTCTCATTCTCTCCCTCTGTCTTCCTCCCAACTCTGACTCCTCTTTCATTCCCCTCGTCGCCCTTGAAACTTTCAAGGAAGCACCCTAAGGCCTCTGATGATGATTCAAAAATTATTAACATCAAGGAAGTACAAGATGATTTAATTCTACAAACTCAGTGGATTCTTGCTCTGATCGAGGGACACTAAGAATACAAAGTTGAATAGGACACTGTCATGCCCTTGGGGAGCTCCAGAGAAAAATGATGTATCAACAGAAGTGTACAAAACAGGAGGATGTCCCTAACAAATAAGATTTATAACAATGGCCATCTATTTATTCGGCTCTTTATATGTGCCCCTGTTGAAGGTCACATTTCAGGTTCAGAGGGGTTGTGAGTATTGCCCCAGGTCACACAGCCAGGAAGGGATAGAATGGAAATTCAAACCCAAGTCTGTCTGATCTCAAAACTTGAGCTCCTTCTACTTCATCAAGTTTATCTCTGATTATCCAAAACACAAAAGAAATAGTTGCCATGCAATGTGGAAAGTGAAACAGAGCACAAATGACACAGTGAATGACTTCGCCTGGGGAGGGGGCAGGAAGCCCTACACAGAGCATTCTCACGAGCTGGGTATGGAGGAGTGGTGATTGTGTATGTATCGCTCTGTATCTGTGTCTATATTTCTACTTTTCTATCTCTGTATCTATGTCTATCTATTATCTGGTCTCCCAACACCTAAGCTCCCTGCACTGTGTATGGTGATTATAATTGAATTCACACAGCTGGGGCTGGGAGTTGACTGGTTAATCAAAAAAGTCCATTAGAGCAGGAAATAATTTAAACAACAGAATATCTGCTGCCTGTCTTAGTCTGTTCAGGTTGGTATAACAAAATACCTCATGGGATAGCTTATAAACAACAGAAGTTTATTTCTCACAGTTCTGGAGGCTGGGAAGTCCGAGATCATGGTGTCAGCATAGTCATGTTCTGGTGAAGGTTCCTTTCCTGGATCATAGCAGCACCTTCCGGCTGTGTCCTTACATGGTAGAAGGGGCTGGGAGCTCTCTGGGGTCTCTTTTATAAGAACACTAATTCCATTCATGAGGGCTCCACCCTCATGACCTAATCACTGTCGAAAGGCCCCACTTTCTAATACCATCACACTGGGCATTAGAATTTCAACATATGAATGGGGGGGGCCTCAGGACTCAAATACTCAGACCCATACTACTGCCTAAACATCTTGTTCTAACTTAAAGCATGTAAATGTACATGTATCTGAACATATTTAGACGGAAGCCTGAGGCCTTTAAGAATAGTCTGTTGATGGAATTCTGCATCTCTTTCTCCATAAACTATAGCCATAATATGTCTCACATTTATACTTCAGGCACCCTCAACATGAAAGAAGAAAAAGCAACCTGAGTGCCGACACCTTCTGGAATTTTCTGCTTATTTTCCTGACACTTTACAGGTCTCTCACCCACACATAACTGGACAAAAAATTTTTTTAGCAACTGACCTTTATGGAGTCATTCAACTTCATTCAACTTACTTCTCATAGAAATGGAACTTTCTTCCCTATATTTTACTTGTATCGTACTCCTTATTGTAACTGTGTTATTTAGTTAAATATGATGTGGACTGATAAAGTATGAGTGCACAAAAGAGAAAGTGGTCACTCCTATGAAAGCTAAGTTGAATGCTTTGGAAACGCTCCATAAAAATGAGTGATTTCAAGGTAACAAATACAAATGATTCCTGCTACACTGCAGCTCAACTGGCAGAGCATAAAGACTTGTGTCAACTCAACTGGAGAGTAAGCTATTGGCCTTGGCTTTCGCTCGCCACCAGCTTCAGGGAATAGGGAAGAGTCATTTATCGAGGCAGACGGTTAAGTGGAAGCCAGATGGAGACCATTTTGGACTTCTGAGCCCCTTCCCACGGCGTCCATGCAGGGTGGGGACCTGCCCATGTTCTGGCCTGGTCCTTGCCCCCCTTCTCCTCCCAAAAGGAAGGAAAGAACTAGCGAGACCCTGCAAACACTGAACAGCCTAGTTTTACTACTGGGTAGGGCCACTGTGCCGGAAATGGACAGCTCATTGTCACAGCCATCTCTTCTTCTCTCACTTTCAGAGCTCTCCTCTCTTGTCTCCTGTCTCACACTGGTGGCAGGAAGTCGTAAGAGCATATGTTGTGAGAGGATGGAGAGAGAAGAGGATCTGGTAGAAGAGGCGTCTGGGAAGTGGGCAGGCATCAGTCTGTGAAGGTCTTGGATACCAGGCTAAGGCATTTGGACTTTATCTTCCAGACAATGAGGATTGATTGAGTTTGAATCTGTGCTAAAGAATGGTCACTTGAGCGGTTGACATGGAGAATGGAGAATTGGAGAAGAAAGGAGGCAGGGAGACCACGGAGGAGCCTGCTGCAGTCACCAGGGCAAGAGATGATGAGGCTTAAACTAACACGGGGAGGAAGGTGGGGATGGGGGGGGGGACCATACCGTACCTAACAACGGATTAGACATGAGGAATGAAACAGAAAAATCTCTGATGATATCCAGGTTCCTGTCTTGACCAACTGTCACCACCCTGTCCCCAGTAAGATGAGGAAGACAGGAGGAGGATCAGGTTTGCAGTCAGAAAGATGAACCCTTCTGTGTTGACCACTTAATAAGCTTGAGAGGCAGCCAGAAGATTTCCAGAGACATTCAGACCTACGGAAGAGATGGCATCTTAGAAACGGATTGGTTCTAGCTGCTTAAATCAAGTGAAAGCCACGCTCTGCCTTGAGGGTATTTGATTGTTCTTACTCAGTTCAATAATTGGCAGCAGAACAGGTACAATGGGAAAAGCCATGGTTGTGAGATCATCCTGATCTGGGTAGAAATTCCTAGCTCTGTTGATATGCATTCCATGAGGCTCTGCGTATGTGCAATTTCGTGTCTCTGAGCCTCTATTTTTTCCTCTATCAAGTGGAAATAAATAAAAATACATCTTCATGGACTATATTGAGAATCAAATGAGATCACAAATGTAAAGCCCCAAGCTAGTACCTAGCACATAGTAGCTGTTCAATAAACGGTGCTAACTAGTAATTAGTAGTGGTATTTTAATTGTAATCTAGAAAATGGCATCTATTATTTTATTAACCCTATAGAAATCAAAGAGTTGTAATTCTAGAGTGGTGGGTCTAGTGACTCCAAGGGGTTTAAGATATTTATTCATCTCAGTTCAACAAGATTTTCCAGGGCTCCCCTGGGTGCTAAAAATTTAGAATGAGCTTCCAGAGTTTGCCATGTTTCTCCCTGCTACACACACACATCCAAGGAGACAGTCACGATCACCAAGGGGGTTCCTCCCAGTTGCGTAAGAGTTCTCAAGGGCTAAGTTAAACAGACATTGCACGCTGGGCACTGGGCACATAGAGAATAGTCATACCAAGCCAGTACCCTGTGGGCTTAGAGCCCAGTGCTGGGCATCAGTGAGTCTGGAATGAGCTTTTTCTCCAGGAACCAGTGTCCACCCCCGCCTCAGGCTCCCTGCCCATGCACAAGGCTTCTAGACCATCTGTGTCCCTGAGAACATGCTGGGCTCCTGACCCAGGCAGCAGCTGGTCCACTACCTGCTGCCCCTGACCAGGCACCTGTCCAACTCTGAGGCAGTGAGGACAGAGAAATAGAATCTGAGAGCTGGGAAGGAATGTGGAAATCATCCAGGGAATGGAATGTGCATCTCACTGAACCTGGAGCCAGAAAAACGTTTGATTTTCAGTGAACTTGGCCCTCTGCAAGCTCTGCAGGTAGAGGCAGGCACTTTTCACTTTGAGCTTGCTTCCTTATCTGTAAAAGGGACAATATTATGTCTCACATATATTAAAATATCTACCTCACAGAGTTATTGTATGGACTGTGTAAGAGATACACTATTAGAACTCTTGATTGGAAATGACAGACATTCATTGAATTCCAACTTAAGGGGAAAAAACAAGGAGGCATTTATTGGTTCAAGGTGTAACTGAAAAGTTTGAGTACATCTAACTTCAGAAGCCAGATTCTCAAATGACATCATCAGAAATCTCTCTCTCTCTCTGTCTCTGTCTCTCTCATGTTTCTACCCCTCTCTGTCCCTCTGTCTCTGTCTCTCTCTTCTACTGTCCTCCAAAATTGCTTTATTTTCAGATAAACTTTCTCTTGAAGCAGCTCTAGACTTACATTCTACCCGCAGAAAGACAGTGTTTCTTTACCAATAGTCTTAAGATTGGCCTTTTTGGGGTTTGCGTGGCACATTTTAGATTAAATGTCTACTCTTCAACCAACCACTGTAGCCAGGGAAATACCATATTCCCATCAGCCACGTTTAAGTAGGGTGTCCAGATTTGAAACCCTGGATTACGGGTTGGCTCAACTCCACCCAGTTAACAAGGACTGATCATGGAGAAAAAAAAGTACCCAAAGGAAAATCAAGATGCTACTATAGATAAAAGGTGGAACGATACTGGACATGTCAAAACAACAGACCAATAGACATGTGTAGGCTTTGTTAATTTTCACCAAATGGGGTTAATTTTCATCCTCATCAGCATCATTATTATTATCACTGTCATTATGAACGTTTTTGTCATCACTGGCATCCTCACAGGTGCATAATAAATCATACCTGTGAGCCGCCGCTCCCCATGTAGCCTCTTCTACAACTATTCTGTACCTAGAAGAAGGCTCTTGGCACTCAGACAGGGTTTCTGAGAACGCAAGACTCCCCTGCTTGCCTGCCCCCTGAAACTGTCCAGCCCCTGCTTTCATCTTTCTCCATGTCCTGAGATGGATCCGCTCCGCATGTGGTCTCTGCTCTCACCCAGCATCAGATACCAGCTTTTACTCTCCTCAGATCCTCATGGCTGAGGCCCACTGACCACCACTCTGTGGACCCAGTTCTGTTCCAATTCTGGACAAATCAGGAAGTTTGAAAGAAGCCCAGCCCCATTCTCTAAATCACATCACACACAGTACCACAATTCTCTCCCCAACATTAGGACTTGTTTTCATCACTGGGATTTATCCTTGGTCCTATATCCTGAGTCCCTAACTGACAATCTGCGTTGGATGAGTATATCAGCAAACTTTTGGTTACAAATACCAGAAAACCTCATTCAAATTGACTTTTAAAAATAAAAGGAATTTATTGGCTGATGGGTGTTAAAAAAATTCAGAAGTATTTCAGGCTTCAGGCAAAGCTAGATCCAGCAACTCAGTGACATTGCCAAGGATCTGGTTTCTTTCCCTCTGTTAGCTCTATCTTCTACAGTGTTGACTTCATCCCAAAGCTGTTACCCTCGTATTCCCAAGGTAGATTCAAGTAGCTTCCTGGGCTATATGTTCCACTTTTATGGCCAAGAGGAAAGAACAGCTCTTTGTCACAGAATTCCTAGCATAATTCTAACAGATTAATTCTGATTGGGTCAGCTTAGGTCCAAAGCCCATGCTTGGTTGGCTTAAGAGAACCATGGTGGGGTCAATCCCAAGCAAACCACATGTCTGGAAATTTGGGATCTTATTACCATTAAGGAAGGGGGAATATTGCTGGCCAGCACTCCGATTATGTCCATTATTGGATATTTTAAAGAGTTGTGCTCAAATTGTACCTGGAGGTGAGCCCAAGCTTTGCCTATATTCTCAGAGACATGCTGCCGTCTCCTTTCACTTAAACTCTCCCTCAGAGTTGGGAGACAATTAGTTGAAATTCTTTATCTTGAGTCTGGGTAAAACGTATATAGAGTTTCTTTGTACTCCTCTTGTTATTTTTCTGTAAGCTTGAAATCATTTCCAAGTAACATTTTTTTTAAAAAAATCTATAGTGCATGACCCATGTTTTGCCCCCATAGATAAGATTCGTGTAATCTTGATATTTGCTTTACCTTTGCTGAGGGGATGATAGAAAAGGGGGGTGGGTATTCAACAAAGTTGTTCAGAATGTTGGGCGCACTGGTCTGGGAAGAAACTTCCAAGCTTTGGTTGGTTGGATGTGTATAAAGTAACAAAAAATCAAAGCCTTCCAAACAAAGATTAAGGCATGGGACCTCAAAATAAACACCTCCAAAGTGGAGTCAAAAGTTACTTTAGCAGGGTCACATCTCCTGTCTCGGTTACCCCATTGCTTCATATGGGATGTGGGTTGATGAAAAGGGGCTGGCTTGTTTTCTCTCTTTCCCAGTGGAAGCATTTATAGCAATTATCCTGTGCTTGCCTCATCATTTGGGTTGGGGGAGGAGGCATATAACTTGTCTGTTTAGTTCACCAGTTTTTAGATCAAGAAGAATGGCACTCGAGGAACTGTACGAAGACACTGCAGCTGAGGCGCCTCATCCACACCTGAACCTGATTTTTTTTTTTTTTTTTTTTTTTTTTTGCGGTACGCGGGCCTCTCACTGTTGTGGCCTCTCCCGTTGCGGAGCACAGGCTCCGGACGCGCAGGCTTAGCGGCCATGGCTCACGGGCCCAGCCGCTCCGCGGCATGTGGGATCTTCCCGGACCAGGGCACGAACCCGCATCCCCTGTATCGGCAGGCGGACTCTCAACCACTGCGCCACCAGGGAAGCCCCTGAACCTGATTTAGATGACATGATTCTAAACCTTGAGCCTGTACCTGACAACATAATTGATGAGATTTAGGGAAAGTACTAGTAGGAATGAAGGTAATTTACATATGGGGAAAACATAAATAGTTTCTGATTAGGGAGCAGACCATGGTGGTTTTAAAACATGGCCCCCAAATTCTCTGACATTCCTCCCATCGAGAGTTGGATCTATGTCCATTCCCCTTGAATCAAGGCCAAACTTGGTAATTGGTTGACCAAGGGAGGACGGCAAAAGTGGCACTATTTGACATTTGAAGCTAGATGAGAAAAGGCACGCAGCTTCTGTCTGGTTCTTTTGAGATACTCACTTTTGGAATCTAGACAAGAGGAAGGCTGACCAGCCTGTGGCACGGTCAAGTAGAGAGATATTGGGGCACCAACAGTTCTCAATCCCAGCTGAGCTCCCAACTGACCATCAGCACCAACTTGCCAGCCATGTGAGTGAGCGATCTTGGGGGTGAAGTCAACAGCCCCAGTCAAGTATCCCCAGCTAATGCCACATGGAGCAGAGACCAGCCTTCCCCACAAACCCTGCCCAAATTGCAGATTAGTGACCTAAATAGATGATTGCTTCTTATCAAATCACTAGGTTTTGAAGTGGTTTATTATGTAGCAAATGTAACTGGAACACCATGCAAATGGATGCAAAGGCACTTCAAAAGAGAATAATTTTGATATCAAAGTATTAAGAGACACCCTTGGGAATATTTTTTTAATCCATGAATATTTGTTCAAAACTAAGCCTCTTGATAAATGTACTGCAAAAGTCAAGTGAAAAATAAAGAAGGTTGTAATGAGCTGTCCAGTTGTACTGAAAAAAACAAAAACCCTTAAATTCAACACTTGATTCAATTCTTGTTTGTCCTTAAAATCAACACATAGCTTCCATTATGACCTGTGTTTTTCTAAATATAAGCTCTTGTTAATTTTATTTCATTTTTAAACTCTTGACAAAGTCCAAATCAAATCTATTATCCTGTATTTACTGCAAAATGGTAGTCCCTACTCGAAGTGGTTCATATTGAATGGGATATTTTTTTCTGGTCCCCAATTATTCTTGGGAAATCAAGATCCTCTTCAACTGCCTTGCCCATACCATGTTATTGTTGTGTCCCTTGGCTACCAGACTTGCGTTTTCCTTAGCACCAGAAGACCCCAATCTTCCAGGATATCCTCCCACTTCCAGCCTGCCCATCCTTCAGTATATGCCCACCTCCTTGTACCCACTGAGAAAGGACATCAGGGACAGCTGTCTCTTTCCACAACCCCACCATGCCCTGAACTACCTCATACCCTGCCTCCCACTCTGCTTTTCCATTTGTCTCCACCTCTTCAGTTCTTTGTCTTTCTTCACCCTCTTCTCTGTGCTGTCCTAAGCTCTCCTCTTCATTCCAAGTGTCTACTTGGATTATACCAGCCTCTTCCAGGGAATAACCCAGACCAATTCCATCCAGTCCCCAACGCCAGTTCACAATGCTGACATTTCTGCCAGATTGGCCCCACTTATCACCAAGAGAAAGAGGTAGCAGTTAACCATGGGTTCTCAAGGAAAATTGAGATTGACAAACGACTTGCCTTGGGGCTAGATCTTGGGACAGGAATCTTGTGAACGGGACTTCACATTAGGAAATTCCAAATCCAACCTTTTTTCATCAGACATTGGGGGCTCATAACCCACTGTATAGTGGTTAGAATTCCTTATGTTGAAAGTATCAGAACCTCCAACTCAAACTGGTTTAAACTATAAAGAACTTCTTTTGTCTCACATAACCAAAGAGGGCAGAGGTTGGCCTAGCTTCAGATAAGGCTTGGTTCAGACTCTCAAGTGATGCCACAAAGAATCCAATTTCATTCCATCTCTCCTCTCTGCCTTCTGCAAAGGTATCTTCATCCTAAAGCTGGCTCCTCTCTTGTCAGAGGATATCTGTCAGTATCTCCCAGAATTACTAAATTCACTCACCAACAGCTCCATACAAGTCTCAGAAATGAATCTTTATTATTATATTAATTCAGCCCCATCAGAGAGACCATAATCCTTCCCCCAACATTCTTCCTGCCCCCGGTCCCCAATACATACATGTACACACACACACACACACACACACACACACACACACACACACACACACACTGAAAAGCATAAAGGGATGTAAATCAAAACATAAACACTTGTCCCACCTCTCAGAGAATCCTGGACATATTAGTATATGCTTTTCCACCTTTAAAAAAAATATATATATATACAAGCTAGGTAGAAAGAGATATAGATTATATATATATATATATATATATATATATATATATATATATGTTTGTACACAACAAAAATGTTATACATAGTTTATACTTAACAAAATGTTTACTATATATACTCATTTTGAACTTTTCCTCGTATTAATTAATATTCATTTACAATATAATTCCTAATGGTACCATTTAATTCTGTCCCTTGTATCAGCACTTCTTTACAGGCTTCCTAACCACCAGTGTTTTTATTTGGAAGCCCTAACCAATGCCTCAGTCTGCTATTGTCAAAAAACTTTAGAAAATTATTGTTAATTTTATTAGTCTTGATAATGGCATTATGGTTATACTTAAAAGGAAGAAAACATTTTTATTAGTAAGAGGTACATACTAACTCAAATGATAAGATTCTAGGACTTGCTTTAAAATATTCCAGGAATAAATAAAAGGTGGGGTGGGAGGAGGTGGGGTGGGCAGGGGGTTAGAGGTTGCTGAACAAGAGAAAAAATATTGAGTCTTATTGGTCCCGGTTGGCTGACTTCAATTATTTCACTGGCTGACCCTTGTGTAACTTCTGTAACCAGGGAGATGAAAGACACTGTTGAGAGACAAGATGAGAAATGAAAGCTACTCTTATGAAGGGGAAAATGGTTGTTGGAAGGCTAAAAATTGACTCCAGACCACAAGTTCCACATACCTCCTGGATAGAGGGTGTGTTAAAGGTACTTAATTGCCCCCAAGGCGGTGATAACGATTTGTGTCTGCACACCTTTTCACATTTCATCCATTACCTCCGTGGAGCCTCACACTTCCTCTTCCTCTGAAAGGTAAATACTAGTAACCCTGTTGTCCATATGAGCAAACTGACATTCAGGCCAAGAACATATGACAGGTCAGCAGTGGAGATGTGACTTGAACTCCTAAATTCTATATTTTTTCATGATAATGCCACTGACTTCTTACAAGATAAGTTTCTAGAAAACCAAATTCAAACCTGCCCCCAAATGGCAAAACATGGTCCAGGCCTAAGTTTTTGGTCCCCCACTCAGTACACAAATATATCCACTAGGACAGCAAGTTTTATGTTGATGATTCTGAAAACTCTGAATTCCACCATCTGTGAGTCTAGGGGATGATGTGTCCCGCCCTAAGGCTCCCTGACAGCATTACTCTTTCAGTTTCCCTACCTGTTTGGGTACTCCATTGGACTCCAAGTCCTTTCTTCTGTTCTTGCCTTTCTTCATCCAATGTTTATTGATGTCTGCTTAAACCCAAAGTCCTCACCAAAACAATCAAGTTCCCCAACCTCTATTACTCTTACCTCCCCTCCAACCACTTTCCCCATGCTCACCCCAATCTAGCCAACTGGATCTCCAACTGGATTCCCATTCCTCAGATATGCCAAGCACACTGCCACCCCAGGGCCTTTGCAGTCCCTGTTCTATGCCCACATGGCTTGTTCCCTTGCTTTCTTCAAGCTGCTGCTTAAATAGCACCTTATCAGTGAGGCCTTCTCTGACCCACCAGAGAAAATATTAACATCCCCAGCTCCCCCCAGTTCCATCTCTGCTTAAGATTTTTTCCATAAAAATGTTCACAACAAATGTCTTACTCATTTATATGTTTATTGTGTATCTCCCTGCCCTTGAGAAGGTGAGCACTTCAAAGGCAGGGATCATATCTATTTTGTTCACTGATGAATTTTAAGAAGCTGGAACTATTCTTGGCACATGGTCGGTGCTCAGTAAATATTTGTTGAAATAATGAATGCTATCAATACAGCCATCTAGCCATACTCTTTTGCCTTTAGGGTTTTCCAGACATGGATGAAGCCAGCCTAAGTGCCTTCTGATGTCAGAAGACCCAGATGAGACTCTCCAGGGGCATCTCTGCAGAGCCCTTCTTACTCTTCAGGTGCTCCTTTTTCTCCCCCATGGCAGTGGGAGGATGGAGTAGTACCCAGAACACCACTAGCTCTGAAGAAACCCTCTCTCATCCTCCCTTTTAACTTCAACATTTTCATGCCCGTAAGTATGGCCAAACTTGCTTCAGAATCGGTTAGTATATCTTTCTTGGGTGGACTGGCATCTCACGTTGCCTGGGGGTGCTTGTCACCTATATTTTATTTCTGGACTTTGTAGCCTCAGCTGACGTTGAGCTAGAAACAGGCCATTTTAACACATACAATATATCATTGAATTTTCACAAGGACCCTGCAACATAGATGACTTTATCTCCATTTTGCAGATAGGGGAAATGAAGCTCAGAGAGTCCTTCCTCTCTGGTCTCTGAGACTGAGTAAATGCTTCTGAAGTAGTCTCTCAGTTGCCCCAGAGAGCTATGGATAATGCTGTCCTCAGCCCCTGGATGCCACCCCTATCCAGTGAGTCAGGGTCTGATTATCTGCTGTTTTCTCTGTAGGACTCTGACTCCCACCCAGTCATTAGAACATTCTCTACCCCCAACCAGGCAGTGCCAGAGAAGGTGCTGACCCTGATCAGCTGGACCGTTGTCCACCACTGCAATAAGTAGCTTGGTGGGGAGATAAATGGATTTATTAGCTCAAATGAGGCTTGGGGTTATCTCTGGATTTTCTCTATCCTTACGGCAGACACACTGGAGAGGGGAGGGGCTGTGATTTCAGAAGCCAGGGGAGGGGACCAAGTACCTTTGTGACTTGAATTGTACCAAAGCTTGAGAGTCAAATGGGTTTGGGTTTGCATCCAAGCTCTGTGACCTTGGACAAGTTAATTCACCTCTCTGAGCCTATTACATTTCTCTGTACGAGCAAGCAGAGACACGCTCAGAATGTTCTTCCCCACTAGAAGAAGATTACTCTCAAAGTTCTGGTTTGAAGGATTTTACACACTTTTTTTTTTTTTTTTTTTTTGCTGTACGCGGGCCTCTCACTGTTGTGGCCTCTCCCGTTGTGGACCACAGGATCCCGACGCGAAGGCTCAGTGGCCACGGCTCACGGGCCCAGACCACTCTGCGGCATGTGGGATCCTCCCGGACCGGGGCACGAACCCGTGTCCCCTGCATCGGCAGGCGGACTCTCAACCACTGCGCCACCAGGGAAGCCCCCTTTACATACATTCTAATTCTACATGAATTACTTCTAAGCATCTTATCTCCTGTTGCAACCCCTCAGCAACATCTTGAAAGAGCAAACTGAATTACTATTCAAAACAACAACAATAATAATAGCAGCCAACATTTACTGAGCTCTTTTATATACAAGCACTTTACAGGCAGATTACCATTTAATCCTCCCAATAATCCTAAAACATAGATTCTATTTTATTGTCTCTTTACATATGAGGAAATTTGGTTTATGTAGCTTGCCCAATGTCACAAATTTGGTGAGGGGTAAGACCAGGCCTAGAACCCAAGTTCTATTCCCCAAAACCAAATTTAAATCCTCTGCTAAATGCCTCATTTGCATGTGCCATGAAGTCTGTGGAATATTCTGATATGGGCTTGAAGTGGCTTCATTAGAGTAACTTTTATGCAATCTGATTAAACTATTTTTTTGAGCACTTACTATACTTGTCTCTCTGAGTCCCTGTTTCTTCATCTGTAAACCGGGGGTGATAACACTTCAAATGGCTGTTTTGGATTGAATGAGATATAATAAGTGGATTAAATGAGATATAATAAGTGTTCAAGAGGGCTTTCCTGGTGGGATTTTAAGAACATCAATAAAAATAGGAAAATAAGTAAGGTATAAAATTGATAATGTTGGAAATTTTCAGCCTATCTATTCAGTGTGTCACTCAATGCTACAACTTTTGAGATGCTGTGCACTGCACTGACACAAGAGTTGGATGACATGAAAAATAGAGTGGAGAAGGTGTCATTCTCACTGAATCAACAGACATCTATTGTGCCAGTTTCTCCAGCACTGTGGGCTCAGAGGTAAAAGTAATTGACTTGCTCTCATGGAGATTACATTCTGGTGAGAGAAAGAGAAAAAAAATTAATGTTTCTAAGAGCAATAAGTGTTATCAAAATCAAAACAAGATAATCATATAGAGTGTAACTTGGGATAAGAGGGGCTATTTTAGAGAACGTAGGCAGCTAAAACTTCCCGGAGAAAACATTTGTACAAATGCCTGAATATTGAGGGATACTCAAGAGCAAGAGGATAAGTGGTGGAATAACAGGATTTGAAAGATAAGTGGGGCCAGACAATGTGAAACCTTAAAGCCTATGATAGGAAGTCTGGGTTTTATTCTGAGTTCAATAGGAAAGATGTATTAGACGTGTAGGAGGCTAATAACTTGATCTGTTTCATACTTTTAAAAGCCACATTGGACCCAAACAAATATGAACACTTGATTTATGACAAAGACAGCATGCAGAGCAGTGCAAGGGAAAATGATCTTTCTTTTAACAAATGGTGCTGTGTCAATTGGGTAGAGATACAGTCAAAAAAATTAATCTTAAACCCTACTTCCTACCATGCACTAAAATCAGTCCTATGTGGATTGTAAATCTAAATATAAAAGCCAAAGCAATAAAGATTCTAAAAGATAAGAAGGAGAATGTTTTCATGAACTTGTATAGACAAAAATTTCTTAAACAGAACACAAAAAGCACTAACTGTAAAGGAAGAATTGATAAATTGAACTACAATAAAGTTAGCAACTTTTGTTTGCCGAAAGGTACCATCAAGAGAGGAAAAGGGCAAGCCACAGGCTGGGAGAAGATATTTGCAATATATCTAGCCTTAAAGGATTCTTACCCAGAATATAGAAAGAATTCCTACAAATCAATAAGGAAAAAACAGATATCACCATAGAAAAATTGATAAAAGATATGAACAAGCACTTCACAAAAGAAATTTTCTAGTCATTAAACATGTGGATAAGTACTTCATTAGGCATCAGATAAATTCAAATTAAAACCACTACATACTCATTACATACATAGAATGGATAAAAGTAAAAGTAGACTGACAATGCCAAGGGTTGGTGAAGATGTGGGGCAACCAGAACTCTCATACACAGATTATAAGCCATAAATTTGTATCCCAACTTTGGAGAACTGTATGGAAGTATCTACTAAAGTTGAATATATACATACCTCACCCATTTATTTCATTCATGGGACTATAAAAAAAACTTAGATGTATCAAAAGATCTATACAAAATTTGAAAACCACTCAAAAATCCATCGACAAATTGAGATATAGTCATACAGTGGAATACTACACAGTCATGAAAAGCAGCACGTTGCTGACAAAGGCAACGACGCGAACGAATTCCACAAACATGATATTGAGCAAAAGATACAAAACACATGGCGTATGATTTTTTATAAGTCAGCAACACTCATCTGTAGTGTCAGAAGTCAGAAGTGTGGTTACCTATGAGGCAGAGTAAGGGAGGAATAACTGGGACGCCAGGAAGGGGACCTATAATGTTGCATTTCACTATCTGGGTGCTGGTTGCACAGTTGTGATCACTTTGTGGTAATTAATCAAACTGTTTCCATGATTTGTGTTCTTTTCTCTATGGGATATATGTTTTAAAAATCACTTTGGGGAACAAGAGTGGAACCAGGGAGATCAGTTAAGAGGCTGTTGTAGTAGCCCAGGCAGAAGATGATGATGGTGTGTGGGTGAGATGCGATGTGGTGGAGAGGGAAAGAAGCAGACTAATTTAGGATGTATTTTGGTGGAAGAGCTTAAATCATTTGCTGATGGATTGGATGCTGAGGAAAAGGAAGAATTCAACAGTGGCCAGTGACCCAAGCAGCTGAGCAGATGAGGAAGACCAGGAAAGGAAACAGCACCATTTAGATGTCTTCATATATTACCTCATTTATTTCCCCACCAACCTTCCTTAGTAGCTATTTTTATCCCCAATTTACAGAGGAGGAAACTGGGGGTCTCAGAGATTAAATTATTTGCCAGGCTTACACAGGTCTGGGAGGAAACAGAATGGGAGGCAGTCAGGTATAACGTTGGAGCCTGCAGACCCAAGCCAAACAGCCAGGGTTTGAAGCCTGCCTCTGTCAGGCAAATCTCTTAACTTCTTTATGCTCCATCTGTAAAGTGGGGATGAGTCATACCTACCTCACAGGGTTAATATATGTCAAGGGCTATAAAGGGGCCTAATATAAGTCAGTGGTCTGTAAGTTAGCCATTATCAGGGTCCATGTGGACTTCCCAGAGGGGTGGAGAAACAGAAGGTAAATAGATTTTAGTTCTTGAGCCAAGACTGAGTTTCATTAGCATGGTGATTGCCCTTTAAAACACTGAAACAAATGATGGCACGTAATGTTATTGCCACATAATAGAGACCATCAGGACCGAATTTCAGGAGCCAAAAGACATGAAGTGCATACAACAGAGGAAATCCTGGCTTCGCTGTGCACTGGTTGCCTAGGTGCCAGTGTGCTTTTCTGTACGTTGGAGAGGGAAATTGTTGCAATTATTTCAGCAACCATTCTGGATAAGTAAATTCCAGCCTTTTGAAGGTGCTCAGGGGTAGGGGGCCATAGGTTTTTACCTTCCAGAGTCAGTAGTTCAAAGAATTCTGCACTCTTGGATTAAGTGATGCTTCCCAACACTTCTCTTTTACTTGAATTATTGCAGCAACCTCTAAACTAGATTCCTCCAATTTCTTCCTCTTCAACACATACTTACTGAGCTCCTACATTGTACCAGCTTCTCTGCTAGGTGCTAGGGAACATTAAGAAAAGCCCCCAAATATAGTGCCCTCACGGAGCATCACTCTAGAGCAATATTTCTGTCAGGAGAAAGCACTTTGCAGATTGTAAAGGACTTATCCAGTGTTGCTCTCGTGAGATGATCAAGGTGATAATGGCAGTTGTTAAATCAGAGCTCTTGCCTTTCAATTGTTCTCCACTGCCTGTAGGATAAAGGCATACAGCCAAGTCCAAACTGAATTCCAGACTCATTTCCCATCTCTCATCCCTTACACCAGCCTTACTCTCCATTCACACCAAACCACTAACCGTCCCTTAATTTCCATGCCTCAAGGACCTTGAATATTCCATTCCCTCTGCCTGAAATACTCTATGTTCTGTCTGCCTCGAAACTCCCACTTAATCCTTCAAGATCCAATTTCCACCTCCTGTAACTCCTCCCCACAGATAGTTTTCATCCCTCCTTCCTCTCTTTCTGCAGCACTCTCTACATGAGTGTTTCTTAAAGGGGTTAAGATATTACAGAATGACCTAAGAATCATCTTCAAATCCCAGGCCCATCCCTGCTCACCAGACATTCAGATTCAGTAGGTCTGGGGTGCATAATGGTTTAAGAACTCGGGCTTTGAGTCAAACAAACTCAGGTTAAGTCCCAGCTCAGCTGTTTACCAGCCTCATGACCTTGGCCAAGTTACTTAACCTCCCTAAGGTTCTGTTAGCTCTGAAAAATGGGGAGAGAAATAGGCAGGAATGATAAGTTGAGACAACATGTGTAAAACACTTAGTATAGTGCCTGATACCTGGGAAGGGCTGGACAAATTGAAGCTGCTATTGAAAAGAATGTCAGTTTATTCTGACCCTAGCAGCATATCCATTTCTTTTCCAACCCATCCATCTCCAGGTTGAGAACCACTCACTGCTGAGTATTCATAAAACTGTATTATGATCCATTGTTTCTGTGCCATGTCTTACTAATGTGAAATCCTGGAGGGCAGAAGCCATGTCTTAGTTCTAGATCCCCAGTACATAGCACAGTACCAGGAATAGCATCACCACTTACAAGCTGTGTCATCTTGGTCAAATGAGTCTTACTTTTTCGGCTTCAGATATTTTTGATGTTGGGGAGAATAATACCTGCCAGATAAGACTGTTATGAATATCAAATGAGACTTTGGATGTGAAAGTGCTTTCTATGGTATGGAGAAGGGAGTTGTTGTGGTGAAAGGGGGCTGTGATTCAGGCCTGTCATCTCACAGCCACATGTCTATGGCTCTCCACTTCCTCTTCTTCCCCATCCTATGGAATGTCAGTGTGACCTTCTTTCCTTAAACATTCTCAGTTAATTTACACCTAATAGAAGTTTGCACAATGACCTGCACAATAGCTCAAACCTTTCCGAGGGGAAAGGGACTGTAGATGCATTGGGGTGAGGTAAGTGCCCCTCAGAATGCTAACCACTGAGAATACTGCATGGAGTAAGACATCCACGATCTTTGCCCTATTAGAGTTTCAATCCCAGTTGAGGGAAAGTCAATGATCAGCAAGAAAACATACAAATTTTAGAGAGTAATAATTACTAAGAAAAATGAAATACACAATGTTAAAGAGTAATTCAGAAAGCAAACATTAGATGGCCAGAAAAGGACTCCTTAGGAGGTGACATTTGAGCTGAAACCCAAAGGACAAGGAAGATCCATCCAGGTGAAGATCAAGGTTATGAGGGTCCCAAACAGAGAAAACAGGAAAAAAAAATTTTTTTTTTAAAGCAGCTTGAGGGACTTCCCTGGTAGCTCAGTGGTTAAGAATCCATCTGCCAACGCAGGGGACACGGGTTCAAGCCCTGGTCCAGGAAGATCCCACATGCCGCGGAGCAACTAAGCCCGTGCACCACAACTGCTGAGTCTGTGCTCTAGAGCCTGCGAGCCACAACTACTGAAGCCTGCGAGCCACAACTACTGAAGCCCCAGTGCCTAGAGCCCGTGCTCTGCAACAAGAGAAGCCAACGCAATGAGAAGCCCATGCACCACAATGCAGAGTAGCCCCCGCTCGCCGCAACTAGAGAAAGCCCGCGCACAGCAACCAAGACCCAACGCAGCCAAAAA
Source organism: Leucopleurus acutus (assembly GCF_964270905.1). NCBI lineage: Eukaryota > Metazoa > Chordata > Mammalia > Artiodactyla > Delphinidae > Leucopleurus > Leucopleurus acutus. Next base: position 25,892,111 of record NC_139145.1, on the reverse strand, counting down.
TAAATAAGTAAATTAAAAAAAAAAAAAAAAAAGCAGCTTGGTACAAAATGGAAGTTACTGTAGGTGGAATTACTGAGTCAAGGGAGAGTTGATGGAGGGCCGCCATGTGGGGCTTTGTAGGCTGTGATTTTTTAAAAATAAATAAGTAAATAAATATCTTCCTTTCCTTGCTCATTTGAATATTCATTCATACGTTGAATGAATTATATGTTGAATATATATTGAATATATGCATATATATTCAAATGAGCAATCACATGAAGGAAAGGAAGTTACTGTGACTTCTGTTTCTCACATGTACATTCACTCAGCATATATAATTCAATGATTCAACAGTTCTATTGTGCTAGGAGATGGAGATACAAAGATAAAACATGGAGGTGACAGAGGATATAGATACGTAAGTAATTACAAAACAATGTGACAAGTAGTCTAGTAAAGGAATTTAGAGGCTGAGGGAGCTGAGAAAAGAGAGTGACTGTGCCTTAAGGGATTAGGGAAATTTTCATTGAAAATGAAGACACTTTTACTTGCAAATAAAGCATAAGTAGTAAGGGGGAAGAATGTTCCAGCCCAAAGGAGCAGCAGGTGCTAAGGCACTGGGGCGCGCCTGTTCAGAAGGAGTGGTCATCTGTCCTGATGGGAACACAGCTGGAGAGGAAGCCCTGGGTCTTCCTGGTAAAGGATCTTTAAATGACACACCAAAGAGCTTGCATTTTATTATAGATACACGATATATATGGAAGGTTTAGAAAGCTCTCTCTAGGGAATGATAGATGATGGACTGGAGTTAGGTACTAGAGGCAGGTGGACCACTGAGTGGAGTTTGCAACAGAGCAGGTACAAGATAAGCATTTGGTCACTGGTCACAGAAATGCAGAGGGAGGGAGAGATATTTCCAAGGCAGGATGCCCTTTGTCCCTTAAGTAACAGGACCCTGTTAGTCCCCAAACTTCAGGGCAGAAATGACTGTATGGGGAATTCCCCCATGCCTCCCTCTTGGTTTCATACACCTCTGCTGGCGCCCTCTCTCGTCCCCGTCGCCAGCCCCCGCCTCCTTTTTCAGGAAGCTTGGGTCTCCCTGGGAGCGGGTCTGCCCTTGGGGAAGGCCTCTCGGGTCTGTGCCCTGCAGCCCGACTGACATTCGGGTCGGATCGAAGAGGGGCTCGGCGGCCCCTGCGTGCACTTGTGCTAGCCCGGGCAGGAGGGAGCGCCTCTGCGGAGAAGCCCAGGAAGTGGGGGAGGGAGAGACGTGCCAGAATCTCGGTCCCGGGCTCCCTGGTCGGCCGCGGAGGAGCTGCAGCCTCCAACAGGTTCGTAGAACGCGCGCTCGCTCTCTGTCGCTGAGCCGCCACCGCCTCCGCTGGAGCAGGTTCGCCGGAGGGACCCTAGCCATAGGCCCCGCGCTGCGGAGCTCCCTGAGGGCGGCTTCCTCCGCCCTCCTTCCTTCTCCCAGTAGCTCTCAGCTGCCGCCGGCTCTTCCGGGGCGAGGAGGAGGGAACCCCAGGCTCCGTATCGCTTCAGCACCGCCTCAGGGACAGCTCCCGCTCCCAGCGTGGCACCCTCCCCGGGTCAGCACTTGCACAGGCGGACAGCGGCCGCCTGGGCAGCTCCTCTCCTCTTTCGGTTCTGGTTCAGTACCACGGCAGCGGAGGACAGTCCCTGGCCCCCTCTGGCTCCGCTCCCCGCGGCAGCACCGCGGCGGCGGACAGGTCTTTCCGGGCTCCGGCTTCCCAGCGAGCCGCGAACAAAGACAAGGGGCTGGAGCCTCCCGCGCTCCTTGGGAGTGGGTGGTTGACTCGATGGGGGGATTTCGACTTCCCCCAGAGCAGTGTCAGGGGCGAGCTGGGGAGGAGGGGCCTAGTCACATTCGCGCGTCTCTGGCTTAGGTCTGCAGTTCACCAAGGCCTGGCCGTGCAATGGCGGGTCCCAGCTGGAAGTCGGAAAGAGGGTGGGAGGGGAGACAGGCACGGAAGGGTCCCGGGCTGCAGCTGGGCAGGCTAGGCCTAGGCTAGGAGGAAGGAGTGCGCCGCCCCCTTTTTCCTCCAAGCCCCCACCCCTAGCTCAGGACCACGGACTTCCTTCGGAGAACCTAACACAGATGCCTGAGGCTGGCAGCTGCAATCACTGACTCTGGCTGTCCCCGGAACATCCCTAGAAAGTGTGAGCCTGAGTTTCCGTGGGGGGAGGGGGCCGAGAAACCGCGGGGAAGCCTCACGAAGCCGGCAGCTACATACTCCCCCTCCCTCCTGCCTAGGGTTCCGCCCCCACCTCCAGAGTGAAACCCGCAGGGAAGGAAGGGAGAAGGAGGGGACCTGGACAACAGGTTGTGAACACGGCTGGGCTCTGGGAGGTTGCAAGTAGCAAGCGAAGAGGTTGAGAAGCTGGGAGGTTCCCAAACAGGGAGGCCAGTTCAGAGGTAGGAGACCAAACGTGGAAAGAGGAAACGTTTTCTCTGCTAGCTGAAGCTGGGAGGGCCCTTGGATCACGTGATCCTCTCGCTCACTGATGGTCTCACCGGGAGATGGGAAGACTGAGCTTAGGGGGCAGAGGTAATTTGCCCAAGGTCACTCAGCAATTTAGTAGCAGAATTGAGCCTAAAGTTCAGGCTCCCAAAACCCTGGACCTGTTATGTAAGATTCATAGATAAGTCTTAAAAATCCCAGATGCGCAGAGGAGTGCAGAGTAGTTTCAGTTCTGAGTCCAAATCTCAGCTCTGTCACTTACTGGCATGTGACCTTGGGAGAGCGACCTTCTGAGAAGACAGGTTAATAGTATCCACTTGTGGTGAGGATTTAACGAAATACCTATGTAATGCAATTAGGGTAGTACCTGGCAAATAATAAGTGCTCAAAAGTAATAGTTACCGTTCCTGTTATTATTCTCTCTGTAAACATGTTCTGAGGACTCTTATGTGCACTGGCTGTGAACTGGGGAGATAGAGAAGTGTCCTGAAAAGGACACAGACCAGCACAGGAAGCAGAAAGGAAAACAACTGCAATATGATGTGATACGTGCTCTAATCAAGGTGAGTACACAAGGCTCTGAGATCACAGAGGCAGGAGTGATGAACAGTGAGGGAAGGAGAAATACTACCTTGGACAGATGGAACTGTGTGTAAAGGCCTAGAAGTGTGAAATCACAGCCACCAGGGTGATATCACTGTGCCAGAGGGTCCTCAGGGTGGGGACTATGAAATGAGAGTGGAGAGAAAGCTGGAGTCAGTCTCCAAAGGGCCTTTTGTGATTAAATATTTCAAACACATTTTTTAAAATAGAAAGAATAGTATAATAAAACCCTACGTACCCATCATTCAGCTTCAACAGTTGGCCAATTTTGTTTCATCTATACTCACTCTCATCACACATACACGTACACACACACAGAGAGACGTATTTTGAAGCAAACCCAAGACATCGTATCATTTCATGCAAAAGGATTTTTAACATCAATAACAACCTCTGCCATTCGAATGCCATTCCACCTTGGAAGTCACTAACTCAAATCATGACTTTCTCTCTTCAATATGTTCTGAACATTCCTGTCCTTAGCAGAAAGTTTTGAGAGAGGCCACACTACGGCGATAAGCCACATGCATTAGAGAAACTATTTCAGAAAAAGCAAAGGGTACGTCAATCCTCAACAGACTTTACCAAGCCAGAATGATCTCCACTACCTACACTGGGGTTAGAGGCCAGTGACTAGTGGCAAGGCTGATCAAAAGACAGATTGAGCCCCATACAGAAAAAGAAAAGTAATCTGCATCATAAGCTCAGGAATATAGAAAGTGTGAAGTCATGGAAATCAATGATTTGGAAATCATCCAACACAACAGCTACATTTTACAGATGAGGGAGACAAGGGTCAGAGATGGGGAGGAACGTATCCAAATTTCCACAGGACCAAGACAGAGTCAAGACTTTGAACTTATAATCAACTGTTCTATTCAGGTCACCATTTTGCCTGGAAGATTAAATGTTAGACTTTCTCAGCCCCTGCACTTGGGATGCCATTTCCTTCCCCATCTCAAAGAAGCTGGAAGGAAGAGACAAAAGGGGTTCTCAAGAGGATGACGATGTGTGGAAGTAGGTCTCTGAGGTACCCTGACAAATTTCCCTTCTATATCCTTTCACAGAAAGTTGAGGACGGTGGTACCTCTCTTCTGGCTGCTTCACATTAGCAATGGATCTGCAGTCAGACACCCAGACCTTATTTCTGTGCATTTTTGTCCATCCTGCTTGCTTTAACCAGAAGCATGTGAAGCCTTTCTTTTCCCATTTGCCCTGGATTTGGCTACACATCCTTCTAGGCTACAGACTGCCACTCCTTTGAGGTGTTAAATGAGGCCCAGGCCCTGGCAGGACTCGGAGCTCTTGCACCATCCTGGAGCGTGATGTATGTCCTGTTACTAATGAAATGTGATGGCCGTGACGGGTGTGTGTGCTCCCATTGGGCTCTGGGCGCTTCTCAAGTCAGCATTCTTGCTTTTCAGGGATATCCCTGCCTGCAAAGTGGTGAGGACAATATCTAACAAGTTTCATTGAGTCTTAGGGGGACAAATCCAAACGTGTGTAAGAAGTTCTAAGCATCCCTGATAAAGAGAAGTCAGTAGAGAATAGTCAATAAAATTGCTTTATTTCTGAGAGTATGATTGCAGGTAAGACATAGGAAGGTGATAAAGGTAGTGAATTTCAGCTTGTGAAATTCTCTCAGCTTTTAGCCTGAGATGAGACCAATTTAGATAAATTATATTATATTATCTGGGCTTAGTCGAATTGTAGGATCCCAAAGGGACCTTGGAGAGCAATGTAATCTTCCTTCAACATGTACTCATTGAGTGGCTATGATGTCAGGTACTGTTCCAGGTGCTGAACAAGACACCCCAGACCCCTGCTCTCATGGGGTTTACAGACTTGCAGTAGACACTGTCATTAACAACAATTAAAAGGTAAATATGGAAACATTTAAGTAAACAAACAAACAATAGGGGAAGTCTGTCTGCAATGGTGACATGGAACTGAGGTCCAAATTACAAAAAGTCAGTCACATGTGGATGTGGGGTGAAACATTCCAGGCAGAGGAAATAGCTTTGGCAGAGGCGCTATTGGCTATTGAGAGCCTGGACAGTTTGCGGACAGAGAGGAGGCCAGTGTGACTGGAGCAGAGTGAGTGAGGAGAGTGGCAGCAGACGAGGGCGAGGAGAAGGCAGGGACCAGACCATGCAAAGCCTTCTAAATGCAATGGAGTGTCACTGGATGGGTTAATTAAGCAGGTTTGATTTTACAACTGCCTCTGGTTGCTGAATGGAGAGTGGATGATATGGGGATGCTGGGCTGGGCAAGAGCAGGTAGGAAGTGTGAGTTGCAGCCTCCCCCACTGAGGTGTTCATCATCCAGCAGAGAAGACAATACACAAACCAGAACAACAGTATTCCACGGGAAGGGCTGCTGTGGGGAGACATGTGCAAGGCATTCTGGGAACCAAGAGACGAGAAGAATTCATTCAGCCTGGGAGGCATGAGGGAAGGCTTCCTGGAAGTGGGCAATGGCTGTTGAATTGCATCTAGAAAAGGAGAGTAGTAGGGCTGGTGTCCAACACAGACAGAGAGGTAACGTAGCAGCAGTGGAGTGCATGGAGTGAGAGCCGGGCTGCCTGTGTCCAAATCCCAGCCGGACCATTTAGCAGCTGCGAGCACTTAAGCAAGTTACCTACCTCTCTATGTCTCAATGTCCTCATCTTTAAAATTGAGATGTTGAGAATCACAACACATTTCAAGGTGTTTCTGTGAGGATTAAACAACTGAAAATCTGTGAAGCATTTAGACAGCGCCTGGCACTTAGAAAGTGACAAATGAGTGTTGTTTAAATAAAAATGGAGCAGAATGGAGGTGGGGGAGCAGGGAGCATGTGCTGAGGAAGGTAGACTAGAGTCCAGCGCTGAGGCGCCTTGAAGATCAGGCCAGAGATATCCATTTTGCTTTTTTATTTGCCACAAGGGGCCATCAAAGGCTCTTAAGCATGGGGATTAGGGGTAGTGAATAAGCTAAACCCCAAAGGCCCAGAGAGAATAAGGACCTACTCAGAGTCACACAGCCAGTTACTGGACACTGTCATCTGTCTCCCCTACAGATCCATTATGGTAGGAGGGCAAGGGCAGTATGTATTTTGTTCCCCCGTTGCAGCCTCGGGGTTAGAAGAATGCCTAGGATATTCTCAGTAAATATTTATGGAGGCATTGCTGAACCAAGGACCAAATAAGTCAGGGAAAGTCAGAATCCTTGAATATACTCAAGAAGGTCAGTGCATTTTGGACAGCGGAGAAACTGCTCTCAGGAAAATAGATCAAATTCCTGGAGCTGTTGACTGGGGACCTTCCAAACCCCAGCTTCTCCCTCCTGTGACAGAGACACTGCCGCCCACGCTCCTCCAGGTGCCCCCTCAAGCAGCGGTGAGCATTGCTGCGTAGGGTTCAGAAGTTAATCTTGGTAAAGTGCCTGGAAGATGAGAACTGTTCCCCAGACATTCAGCGTGGTAATTGCCGATGAGAAGAAAATGTATGTCTCCATGGGCAAGAGGCAGGACTTTGTGTTCCACAAAAACCAGCCATTAGAATTCCTGTCTCTGACTTGTCAGATTGCTGGGACAGCCGGGCAGGCAAGTAGGGCCTTGCAGTTCAAGCAGCAGATGACAGGAGACTCAGAGGCGCTCAGATCCAGCTCTCACGTTGCTGACCGCCTACTCCGAGCCAGGCCTGGGACCAGGCGCTTTTCCAAATTGGAGAGAATCCTATAGCCCCAACACTTCCAAGCTGGGTGATTTTGGGCAAATCCCTGCATTTTCTGAGCTTCAAGTTCATCAGATATAAAATGGGGATAATACAGCCGGCCCGCCTGGGTCATTTTCTTTTGATTCTGACACTGTGGGGTTCGGGTTGTTACCTCATTTCACAAATGTGGAAACTGAAGCTCAGGGTATGGCTCACTGATCCCTCAATACTCACGGAGCACCTATGATGGGCCAATAACTATTGCAGGAGCTGGAGAGACAATGAAGAAAAAGATAGACAAGATACAGTCCCATCTCTTGCAGAGCTCATATTCTAGTGGGGAGACAGGAAACAAGCGAGTAAACCAATATAATTCCACCAAGTTATATAAGTGCTAGGAAGGAAATAAAAGAGGAAGTGTGCTAAGGAGGGTGGGGGATACTTACATAAGGCAGGCAGAGGAGACTTGAAGGAAGGGGCATTGAAGCTGACATCTGAACGGGGAGAAGCAGCTGGCCATGACACACATGTCCAGGCAGAAAGTGCAAAGGTCCTGGAGTAGGAATAAGCCTGACGAGGTCACAGAACAGAAACCTAGTAAGTGAGGGGGAGGGTGGTAGAGAAGAGGACAGAGAGGTTGACCAGGGCCAGAGCAGACAGGGCCTTGGAGACTCATTGAAACAGATGGGTGACAGAATCTAAATTCTGAGTCACTTCCCTCCATCACCCCACCAGTAAGGGACCTGATGTGGCAAAGCGCACATCAGAGTGATCTCCTGGACCCCTTCAGGCCCGCAGTCCCTGCTGCCATCTCCAGAGCAGGTCAGCCAACGGGCAAGCAAAGTGATGGATTCCCCCGCTGGGAAATAAATCCATCAGCTGGCTGGCTGTCGGGTGGGCACCACAGTGCCTCGCAGGCAGCATCCTAATGTCATGAGGCAGGAGAGGGAGGGAGAAGATACAGGGCCGGCCAAGAGGAAAATCCCAAGATGGAGAGAAGAGATCCTGATGTGGTCACCTCGTTAAATTTTAAACGGTCAAGTTTCGAAGCCAGGGAGTCTGGCTGAGCTCCTTCCATACATAACCTTGTAGGCCCTCCATTTATCTGGAAAATGGGAAGAATAAAAATAGCAAGTATCCTAACGATTGTTGCGAAGATCATTGTCGTGCTGAAGATCAGCACAGTGCTTGGCACACAGTAGGTGTTCACTAAACGCTTGTTGCTGGTGGTGGGAGGGGGAGGAAAGTGGGGTTCCATATGTCATTACTGCGCACAGCTCATGTGATGAAATAGGTAACATTTGTATAGCTCTTTGCCATTTACAAAGTACTTTCAGTCATACCATTTCACCTGACTCTCAACCCTTTGGGTGAGATAGCATGAGATTTACTTACTTTACAGAGGAAAATAATCTAGGCTCAGAAATGTGCAGCGACTTGTCCAAGTAAGCCAGGATTTAAATCCCTGGAGTCTAACACTAAAATCCATGCCAGCACCAGAGCATCCAACCAAAAACCATGGAAAAGATTAAAAACTAGAATAACTGGAATAAGACAATATTAGACTCTAGAGATGGTGCTGTCTAATCTCCTTATTTTACCAAAGGGAAAACTAAGGCCCGGGGAAGGGAAGAGCCTTGACCAAGGTCACTCCGACAGAGCACCAGCCCTGGGGTCAGAGCCCAGCTCACAAGGTTCCCAGTCCAGGGTCCTGTCCAGTATCCAGACCTACGTCCCTCATCTGATAGGCCTACCTCCGCCTGATCAACCCAAGGGTGCCAGCGGCCAGGGGTGCAGGGCTAGTTCCCTGGGCAGGTCTAGTGGACAGGAGGTGTCCCACCTCCTCCTTCCACTCCAGCCCAATCAGAGGACGAGAGTGCAGAGGCTGCAGTTGCCAGGGTGAAGCCTGCAAGGTTGCTAGGACAGAGTTTGGGAGCAGTCAGGTGGCAGAGGAGGGCTCAGCTGGGGCTGGGGCTGGGCCAGAGACCAAGACCTGACAGTGCTCTTCTTGGAGCTGGGGGAGGACCCCTAACTCTACAGGGTGGGTCAGCCAAAGGCGAGGTTGACTGTCAACAGACAGCCCCTCATCTCTGCCCTCGACACACCACCCAAGCCAGGAGACCAGGTCGTTTCTCCCTGTATCCTGTAGCTCATCAAACACAAGTCCTGCTGCTTCCTCCTCCCATGCCCCTTAACCCCGTCAGCTCTGGCTCCAGAAGGAGCTCCCTAGAACACAATGCCAAGCCCTGCAGTGCCCTCCATCACCCTTGGGGTGAAGCCCACACCCTGCTAAATTTAGACCCTGAAACTGGTCCCAACAAACACCCAGCCTCATCTCTTTCCCCAAGGCTCTGGCCAAACCTAATCCTCCAAGTGCCTGGGTACACCAAGCTCACTCCATGCCTTTGCAGATGCTGTTCCCTCTGCCTGGGAGACCCGTCCTGTTCCGCTGTCCTCTAAGCCTCAGCTCCAGACTCACCCTCTCAGAGAAGCCCACCCTGCTGCCTCCTGGCAGTGAGGCACCTCTGGCCAACCCACCTTCAGGTGGGTGTCACGTCATATTTGAACTATCCACTTTCCTGTTTGCGTCCCCATTAGGCTAAGAGGTTTTTACATCTCACTCCTAGACTTAACCCATGTTACAACTGTGCAAAATCAGGACTTCTCGGAGCCTCCGTGCCCTCCTCTGTGTGACGGGGACTATGACCCTGGCCTTGCCAGGCTAATGGAGTATTAGAGATTTGGGATGTGAAGAGCTTAACACAACACAAGTACACTGAGACTGCTGTCACTGTGCTGCTGTTTACGTCAATACCACTAGCGCCAGCACGAAGGGCTCACTTGTAAACGTCTGCCACCTGGGTCCCTCACCTGCTCAGTGAGACTAACCACCATGGCTTGAAAGGGCTCTAGAAAGAGCAAAGCCCCTTTCAAGTGTAAGCATAATAATTCTGATAGTTAACACTCTTGATTCCCACAAGCCCCTAGACCTGTGTCATTCCGACATGCTCATTCGCTGAACAAAATTTATTAAGTACCTACTATGTGCCCGGCAGCATGCTAGCTCTTTGGGACTCAGCAGTAGGTAGACACAAAATACTTAATTGCAACATCTACCTTTCTTTCCTTGCCTTTTTTTTTTTTTTGAAGTATAGTTGATTTACAATGTTGTGTTAATTTCTGCTGTACAACAAAGTGACTCAGTTATACACATATATACATTCCTTTTTATATTCTTTTCCATTATGATTTATCCCAGGAGACTGGATAGAGTTCCCTGTGCTCTACAGTAGGACCTTGTTGTTTATCCATTCTAAATGAAAGAGTTTGCATCTACTAACCCCAAACTGCCAGTGAAGGTCAGCCTCCTGACTCAGTACGCAGGCCCTTGCCTGAGCCCAGGGAGGCTGTCGTTTGCTCAGAGATGTTCCTGGTAGCCAGCAGGCTCCACCTGCATACCCTCTTCCTCTCCACCTCCCCGGCGTTGCCAGTCTGGAAACAGTAACTCTGCCCTGTTTCCAATCCAGTTGCTAGCTTTAAATTCAAATACTGTCAGCTCCCTCAGAGCAGGGAGCACACCTGCCCTTTTCACTGCTGTGTCACCAGCGTTTAGGACGTGGCCTGGCACAGTCATTCAGCCTCTTATGTACTCATTCATTCACTCACTCAACAGATATTTATCAAGTCCTGCTAAGTGCCAGACTCCGGGGAACCAGCGGTGGAGCCCTGCCTCACTGAGCTCCTATCTTAGTAGAGGGATTGGGGGGCGGAGCAGAAGACCACCAGTCATGTAAAGGGCCTTGAGTCAGCTGATCTGTTGGAATCCCTGACCTGGGGCAAAGCCCCAGGCCCCACCTCCGTTGATGAGATCAGGATCTCCACCTCATGAGTCACGGTGAGCATGGTTATGGAAGGAAGAGAAAATACTCGAGGCGGAGGCGACAGGTGGTGCTCAGGTCCCCGAGCAAACATTGCAGGTTCCTGCAGTTTCTGAGGCCTTGGCGTCCAGCCAGGAGAGGAGCTGACTGCAGCAGGGTAGAAAGGTGGGACTGTGGGTGCTCATCTGTCTCCACACTCAGCCCCGTGGGAAACTGAGCAGATCATTTCCCCTCTCGGCACTTGTGTTCTCATCTATAAAATGCGAGTGAAACATTGACCTCATTCTTCCTAACTGTGTGAAAGCAAATGGAGCAAATTTGTCGAGTGCTGCTCGGTCGACAAATATTTACTGGGTGCCCGTTGCCTTTTCCGCAATGCTTGGTGCCTCCTAGGAGAAAGCAGAGGACGGTAACTAGGATTTGAGAGGCTACCATATAATAGAAATCTTCACAGACATCATCTTATTTAACACCACCGCCAATAATAATAACACGCACTAAGATGGTGCTTAATTATGACGCTGGTGCTGTTAGTAGCCCCATTTTATACATGAGGCAATTGAGGCTCAGAGAAATGTAATGGATTTCCCCAAAACAAAAATTCAAACCCAGATATGACTGACAGTAAATCCCATCCATCGACACCAGTCAGAGATCACAGTTAAGCCAGAAAACAGTGCGGTCAGTGGTACCATAGAAGCATTGCCTGAACCAGTGACCAAGATTGGCAACTGCCGTCAGGAGTAGATGAGGGGGCCCCAGGGGTTGGGTCTCATGCCAAGCAGGGCCCCACCCTTCCCAGCCCTTTGCTGGAATCCAGAGGATCAGTGTGGCCTCAACAGAGTCAAGGGCATGCCCTCAGGGAACAGAGTCCCGGGCGTGCCCTCAGGGGGTCTGGGGTTCAGGAAGCCACTCCCCCCCACAGCTCTCTCCCCTCAGCACTTAACACCCTCTCTCCTCCCCCAGGAAGTTGTGCGTCTCTGGCATGCTACCTGCTCTGCTCAGTAGCTGAAGGCTCCCCCATCAGAGCTCGGCCAGGAAGCAAAGGTAAGGGTACCACCCACGGTCACACCCATGGGCAGTGTTCAGAGTGCCCCGCACTCCTGGGGAAGGGGGCCATGATATCACTTCCCCTCTGCAGTTGCCAAGAGCACTCCTAAGTGGGAATGAGAGGGGTCAATCTAGCAACTTGTTAGAACGGCGTTAGCTTGTGTTACAACAAACCCTTCCCTGTGCATGCTACCTTATTCAGTGATGCTCCCCAAAGACCTGAGGGATGGATCCCCAGTTTACTGATGAGGAAACTGAAGCACAGAGAGGGGAAACAACTTGCCCGAAGACATACAGCTGGAAGGTGGTTAAGCCTGAATTCCAACCCACTTTTTCTTGTCTCTATCCCCGAGTGGTCTATGCACCTTGTAGGTGGTTGGTATTTGTTCGATGAACGAATGAGTGAATTAATGAATTGCCCGAGATCAATGGCAGGGCAGAGCAGGGCTGGAAACTCGCTCTCCTCTCGCTCCCAGTTCCTATGTTTTTCTGCTGAGCTGTGGCTTTCTGCGTCGATGAGGTCAACATTCCCTTCTGCACCCCTACCCCAGGATCTCAAGCATCTCACGTGTGATGTTCATTACCCGCCCCCCCACCCCGCTGCAGACAAAAAGATGAAAGGTGGACCAGTCAGCCTTGGTTACTCTTCTAGGTGGCCCCCAAGCTTGGATCACACCCAGCATCCCTCATCCATCCACATCGCCTCTTCCCCACCACCCACTACCAGTAATCCAACGTGCATAGTTGTAAACTTGTTTCTTTAAATAAACAGTCTTGAGTTTCATACCAAATAGTCTTTTAAGAGGAGGAACGTCTCCAGGCCACCTCGTATTTAGCATACAGTGAGCCACATATTTGCACAGAGAGAGTGTGTGTGGATATAGAGATCGCCCGATCGCTATAGATATCGTTGCTCATCCAGATGGGAGCTATTTATGATGCTGAGTCACTCGCAGAGAATGCCACTGAGGGATTCCAGGCTGGGCTCAGAGCCCCAGCACCACAGACCTCATGGCTGTTTGCCTCATCCTCACCGTTCACAAATAAGAGAGACAGAGAGAGAGAGTGGTCTCCCATCACAGTGCAGGGACAGAAGGAGATATTTTGGCCACAGTATATGAAGACTTTCTCATAATCAGGTCCTATTTCAAGGCATTGTCCTTCATCCAGAACACCGCACCCTTTAAGATCATCTAGTCCAATTTCTTCATTGTACAGGAGCAAAAACTGAGACCCAGAGAGGGAAGGAAGTTGCTTAGTGTCACACACAGGTCAATAGCAGATCTGGTCCCAGAGCTCAAATTTTCTGATGGCTCTCTGGGGCTCTCTCCCAACCCCCAGCAACCTGCTTTAGCTTCTCTCCAGTGTCATGCCATTTCAGCCCCTCAGGAGCTTCTGTTCTTGGAGAAGCTCTTGTTCTTTACTGTTCTTTACAGAAGCTCTTGTTCAGGAGCTTCTGTAAACTTGGAGCTGTCCCTGAGCACTACCTTCCTTGGGCTCCTCTAGGAGCCGAGCTGAGTCTGGCTTGTTTGGGTATCCCCCATGCTTAATGCAGGACCTGCACACCCTAGGTTCTCAAAGCTCGTGCACTGGGTGTTATATAAAACCAAACACAGTACCAATTCCTGGGGAACCCTAGTTCTCCATTTGAAAAAGCACCCATTTATCTCCACCCTCTCTTTCTTTTCTCTAAGCCAGTTCTCTATCCATGCAAAAATAGACTCCCTCCCACTCACCACCCATCTCTGCCCAATTCTATAATGAATCAATTTTATTAACAGGCTTTGGGATGGAAACTTAACAAAGGCTTTTTGTGAAAGTCACCCTTTATCTCTGTATATAGTTCACTTCTGAAAGAATTCTGCTAAACTGGTCAAATGGGATTTCGCCTCACATAAAATATTCATTAACCTACTCTTTCCCTCCCTATAGAATGTGTTTGTTAAAGTGATCTCTATCCATCATGATGGATAGAGATATGGATATTATTATCCATCTTTGTCCGTTATTATGGTGATCTCTATCCATTATTATGGATTCTATTCAGTTGTTCTAAGAGACAGTGGGATGAGATGGAAGGGGCCTGGGCTTTGGAATTAGCACTGGGTTACATCCTAGCTGACCTCTTAATAGTTCTTCATCCACAGTGATTGCCGTCAGAATTGAATGATACAATGTCTGTAAGGTATCTTGCACATATAAGTGCTCAATATACGTTTGTGAATGAATGAATTACTCAGGACCCTTATGACTCATCATATCCTGAAGGGTGAGAGACCAACTAATGCTGCAGTCTGAAGTCTTGAAGTCAGAGAAGTTCAGGAGAGTAGTTTGAGAAGTCTTGTGAAACAGACCCCAGGGAGTAAGCTGCTGTCTCCAGGCCAGAAAGGGATGCTCTTTCTGTGGTCCCTTGTGGAAGGGATTCCCTCAGCTCGAGGAGAATGTGAGAGTTAAATCTAGGTTCAAAATAGAAAACCCCTTGAGAGTAAATGTTGTGCCTTGTTAATTGTCAGATTCTAACTTTACCCAAACCAGAGCCTGGCTCAGGGTAGTAAGGAATAGACAAAGAGATATGCAGTAAGTATGCATTGAGTTGGGTTGAGTTGAGCTGAGTAGAACTGACTTGTTGACTTGAATTAACTTGAGTTGTTTTGAGTTTGCTGATGGACCCAACTCTAGGGTCTACCAAGGGAGAAGCTTCCTAGAACTCGAGATTAAATTAGACCTGGTCCCACAGCACAGGGGAGACCCTCGTGATGTTCTGGGGACATTCAGAGCCCTCCAAAGATGAAGGCATCTCAGAAAGGACCAGGACCATAGCCAAGACTGAGAGAAAAGGGTAGCAGTCTTGGCTTGGTCAGGGGGCACCACAAGGCTGAACGTCCTTTAGGAATCTTTAAAACTTACTGGAGCTGTGTGGGGATCTTTCCATATTTTTAGGACAACAAATTCTTCTCTTCCTGGCAAACAAAGGACCTTTGGGGGTACCCACTTCAGTGGGAGATGACCTCTAGCTTTGAGGGGGTCAAATAAACTCCACCATGAGGGGAGAAGGCAGGCAGAGGCCAGGAGTTAGGCAGAGCCCCATACTGCAGGTGCTAGCACAGTCATAAACTGGTCCTCCTGTTGGAGTGAGGGCTTGGGGGTCTGAGCGAGGTATGATTCTAACTCTAGACTTTCATCAGGTAGTGGTTGCTAGAGGGAACAGTGATCCAGGAACCATAGTGGGGAATCAGACAAGACCTGTGGCATCACAACATTGAGGTCAGTCAGCACCGCTGGGGCTCACTTTGCTGGCTCCATCTCAGTCACTGCCCATCACAGGATACAACCAGGCATCCGAGAGAAAAAAGAACGGAGGGTTTAGATGAGATTCAGGTGAGCAGTGGCTGCTCAAACCTTTATTGTATTCATCTGTGTCTGTGTGTATCCCTCTCCCACACAAGCTTGGGAACCCATCAGAGGCACAACATCTATTCTTCTCAGTCCTCCCTGTGCCGAAAACTCTGGGTACAGGTTAGACATCAGTGTTCAGTGAATGAATAATTAGGTCAGAGTAAGGCTTACAATGCCAGTGGAAGATTTCAAGAGGGAAAGATGGAAAATTTCAAGATTTCAAGGTGGCAAAAGTCCAAAGTAAGGATGTCTAGCCAGAGAAGATAGCATAGATTCAAAAGCTGCCCCGCAGCAGTGTGGCTGCAGGGGAAAATTGGACTAAATGGAGTCAAGACAGGGTGGTGGAGTGCAGGCTTAAAATAATGTTCCCCAGAGACCCAGACTCCTGAGACAGGCTCTCAGGGGCCATCGTAGGATGAGTCTGAGCAAGAGAAGTTCCCCCAAAACAACCCCATTTAAATTTAAAAGTTGCAATTTAATCTCTTTTATATATTGGATTTCCACACACATTTTCATTTTTAAAGAAATCTTTGGATTGAAAAAATGCATCTGGAAAGCACTAGTGTTGAAATAGCCTAGGCATCTGGAGTTAGGCTGTCTGCATTCAAATCTCAGCCCCAAGGCTTTCCACCTATGGGACTTCAGGAAGGGACCCCTTTGAGCTTCCACATTCTTATCTATAAACCATCCTTCCAGCGATGTGTGAGCATTAACTAAGATGCTACAGTATTTCCCAAAGGCTGGCGTGTGTGTGATTGATGGCGTGCACAGTGGTTTTAGGTGGTATACGGATGAACATTTATTATTTGAATAGCTCACAATTGACGCATGTTAGAAAAACATAAGCAGCGCATTAGACGCCATGATTTATGGAAATAATATAGCTTTTCCTTTTAAAATAAAATCCTGTGCTTTATGAAAGGCAAATTGATTTAAAGAAAAACACTAAGTAAATGAATAGTACTAATACAGCCGAAATCATGAAGGTGGTACATGAATGACTGAAATGTGGGAAAAACTGAGATAACCTGTGTAAAACACGTCTCACAGTGTCTGTCCTTTAGGAAGGGCTCAGAAAGTTTCGTTCTTGTACCCTTCTCTCCATCTTAACTTGCTGGGATGGCTGAGCCTCGAATCAAGCTCGTCCCCTGCGGCAAAGTAGAGGCCCAGGCCTGGTCAGTCTGGAATACGGTGTGTGGTGGGCATGGGGCAGGCAGCAGTGGTCAAGGCCAGGAGGGGAGCAGTGGTCAGGTCCTGGCAGCCAGCTGGCCACAGGATCTTGAAGCAGGCAGAGGCTGCTGAAGCAGCATCCGCAGGCATCAGCCATGAGTGGTCCATGAGATCACTTTGAAGAGCTATTCGGGAACAAGTCAAATACCACTGGGAGAGAGTTACTTCCTTTTTTGGTTGATTCCATCAAGGAGAAAGTCTCAGTTGGAGGTTAGCATCTCCTTGAGGCCTCTCTAATACTTGCTGATCTTCCTTTTCAATACAGAAGCCCAGCCTTCAGTTGGCAAGAGTATCTAGCTAAAAATGAATAACAATGTCGTATTTTCCATGTATTTATTTATTTATTTTTGCGGGACGCGGGCCTCTCACTGTTGTGGCCTCTCCCGTTGCGGAGCACAGGCTCCAGACGTGCAGGTTCAGCGGCCATGGCTCACGGGCCCAGCCGCTCTGCGGCATGTGGGATCTTACCGGACCGGGGCACGAACCCGCGTCCCCTGCATCAGCAGGCGGACTCTCAACCACTGCGGCACCAGGGAAGCCTTCCATGTATTTATTTTTACCATTACCTTCCACGTATAGAACACGATACAGGTGTCCTGTTCATGAGAATGATCTCATGTTCCCTTTTCAAATATATGTATTAAAGATTAAAAAGTGAGTGTGTTACTTTTGTTCAGTATAAAGTGAATAATAGTACAAGCAGGATATGTACATAGAAACAGATAAAGGTGGTCCTTGACCAAGAGGAAATCCATCCTGGCAGAGGCACAGCTCTAGAGAGCCCATGCTGGGCCCACAAGCAGGATGTCTCCCGACTCAGCCACAAGCTTTGGGGCAAGTTTTGTCCTGGGGAGGGCAAACAAGGCCCCATCCTAAGAAAGAGTCAGATTGCTGGGGTCCCAGACCCTGAGCTCCCAGAATGAGCTGGAGGTCCGGGGACCAGGGCAGCGACAGGCCAGCAGTCAGTATAGTCAGGCCAGAGGGTGGGTCTGGAAGGGATCTCAGGCCTCTGGTTTCCAGTGAGGTTGGGCCTGCAGAGGATGACCCAGTGGCTCCAGCAGAGAGGGAGGAAGGAGCTGAGGATGAGGAACAGGCAAGGTCTGACCCCACAGAATCTGGTGTGAACACAAACTAGTCACACCAGCCTTTGAGAGGGGCTGTGTATGAGTTAGGGTGTGTTGGTAGCAAGCAACAGAAACCAGATCTGCCCCACTCAAGCAGAAGCAGGGGTTTTTAAAAGATTATCAGAGAGCACCCAGAATCAAAAGGTGGGCTGGTGGTCAGGCTCAGAAAAGGAGAGGAACCAGAGCAGACCAGGAGTTTGGGAGCAGGAACTGAGGACTTTTTTTTTTTTCAAAGTTCCCCTTTGGGATACATCAGCCAAAACTGTTTTTTCCTCTTTGCCTCAGTCTTCTCATGATTCACAGCCCCAGGAGGAGCACCAGGTAGCCTGGCACATGTCCTTTGTCCTCCTCTTGGCCAACAGAGAGCATGGAGGCTTAATTAGACTCCCTCCAAGTTTGAGCACTGAGGAAGGGGTGGTTCCCAGAAAGAAAATCAAGGGGCTGTTACTAAAAGGAAGAGGAATAGATTCTGAGTAGCCGAAATCAGCAAATGTCTACTACAAGGATCTGGGAAGGGGCAGGGAGGTGCAGGCTCTGTGGTCCCCTGGGCCTGACTCTCTGGGATCATGACTGGGGCTTCCTTTCTCCCACCCTTGGCTGGACCAGGGTCCATCCCACTCTGGGGCCAGTAGTCAGCTGAGGCACGGGCCTCTCATGCTTCCCGCGAGGGGCTCCTGGATCCTCTCATGGTCTGCTAAAGGGAAGTGGCTGGACAAGCCTGGTCCATGGCTCTTCAGCCTTTTTGTAGCCAAAAAGGATCTGCTGGGCTGAGAAAATCTAATGAGAATTGCTCACTCAGGGCTTGCAAACCCAACTGTCTGCTGGCTGGCAGAGAGCAAATGCATGAGAGTAACTGAGGTGACCTGGAATATGCATGCCTGTCTAAAGGGGATGCCACAGCCAGCTCCAGCCAATTGTTGCCATACAAGCACATGGACCCACCCGGTGTTGATTAATAGCCCTGATTTTTTTTAAGTGAAGCCCCAAATCCAGAATTTCATGAGATTCCTCCTTTTTAAATATTGCTAACTACCAGAAAAACATTTTAAATATTGTGCTGACCGAACAGTAGAAACCACCAGTTTGCGGCCATTGGACTAACTCCTATTCATCCACTACAACCCAACTAAGAAGTCACTTCTCAGCCGGGAAGCCTTCTGTGACTTGCCCCTCCCTCTACCTTGCTACCCTTTCTTGAGCCTCCTCTAGACCCTTTATTTTTTCCTGTCACAGTACTGACACTCTGCATTATAAAAATTCATTTGTTTTCATCTGCTGTCTCCTCAAGGATGAGGACACGCACCATGTCTTATGTCTCTTCCCAGCACAGTGCCTGACACATACAAGGTGCTGTGGCATTGCTGAAAGGGGAGCTATGGGGACTGCATTTGTCAAGGTGGCTAGGTTTTTCAATGGTAACAAATCACTCCTGAAATCTCTGTGGCTTAATACAGCAAAGGCTTTTTCTCTCTCATGTGAAGTCTGCTGTGGGAGCAGCAGCTCTCCAGGCAGCTTCCTTCCAAGCGGTGACTCAGAGATCCAGGCTAGCTCCATCATTAAGGAGCAGGAGAAGACAGCCAGGGAGAACTCACATCCACTCTTGTATACCTCAGCCTAGAAATGACACTCGTTGGCTCTCTTCACAGCCATTGGCCAGAACTAGTCCCATGACCTGTCTCACTATAAGGGCCTGGAAATATGGGTGGAACACAGCCAGGGCCCATCATTCACAGGAAACAGTGGAACTCTTACAGTCAGCGCATGGAAGAACCTTTTAATTTGTGACATCCAGAAAAGTAGGAAAGAAGTAGGGAGAGAATTTCATTAATTGAGCTTTCTACCTTTTCTCATTTTTTCCAATCAGTAAACATCCGGAAAAGAAAATCAAACTGATGGAAAATAGGGGTCAAATGCTAATGAGCAACCCATTTATAGTGAAATCACACTGGCTCTTTGGTATCTCATTTGAGATCCGTGAGGGCCTGGGAATGATTGCAGCTGCTCAAAGGGTCTCTCTTCTGTGATTAAATGCCAATGCATTCAAGAATCCTGACCCTCGCTGTCACCCTTGGCCAGAAACTCAGCCAAGGTGAGTCAGTGGGCACCCCCAGAGGCTCAGAGACACACATCATGCCTTCTACAGGCTGGGCACAGTGCAACCACAGGTGTTTCCTTGGAATGGAATCACAAGATGGTAGACATGCTCTAGAAAGAGGGCAAGCTTGAGAACCAGAAAGACCTGGGTTCAAATTCCAGCTCTTTCCTAATAAGTCAGACTCCTAGCAAGACTCTTCACTTCTCTGAACCTCAGTTCCATCATCTCTAAAATGGGGACAATAGCACCTCCCTCCCAGAACAGCTGTGCACAGTCTATGAGGTTACACGTGTAAGGGGCCTGTTGCTCAGTAGTACCTCAATTGACATTATTTCTTTTTCCCCACTGGGTTGGAGGGACTGAATCTAACCTCCCACCAATAGCACTCCTGAGTGCAGTCATCCTGTTCCCATTTGCACGCCTCTGGTGACAAGAAGCTCACTATACACCAGCCCCCTGCCCACCACCCCCAAGCATCCTGCTCCATTTCTGAACCACTCCAATGGTGTTTGTCATGAGAGGATATGATGTCCCCGGGGACTACAGTTTGAGGGAAAGGTACCTGGCCTAACTCCCCTCTCTGGATGACTTATCACTGCCTCAGCCCCCAGGAGCTATCTGGGGAAATTGAGTGTGGTGAGAATGAAGGCAGTGAGGGGTTCAGAGTAGGGGAATATGTGTCCCTTTCCTGTTTACAGAGAGAGAGGACACAGAAACCCATCACATGGGAGACAGGATCCCAGAGAAGAAAATCTCTGGAAGACTGTCATAGGACAATGATGGGGATCCAGCCTGAGATGAAATGAGGGAAGCTACAGGGGAGCAAATAGGAGCTCAAAATAAGGGCTCCAAAATCATTTATTCTGCAAACATTTACTGTTTGTCCACAGTGCTAGGCCCCATGCTGAGCACCGCGGTCAGAGACATGAATCAGCCATCGGCCCTGATCTTGGGGGAGTGGGGCAGGCATGTGATGATAATGTTAAAACCACATGGGGGTTGCTGAGATAAAGGGAAGTGTGGAGTGGGGACTGTGAGAGCTCAGAAGAAGGGTACCTAGCCCACCTGGGGATGGGGTGTTTAGGAAAGGATGTCGAGGTGGACAAAAATGGGGAGAAAGGATACCAGGCAGAGGGGCAACATGGGCAAAGACACAAAGATGAGAAACAGGGCTTCCCTGGTGGCGCAGTGGTTGAGAGTCCGCCTGCCGATGCAGGGGACACGGGTTCGTGCCCCAGTCCGGGAGGATCCCACGTGCCACGGAGCGGCTGGGCCCATGAGCCATGGCCGCTGAGCCTGCGCGTCCGGAGCCTGTGTTCCGCAACGGGAAAGGCCACAACAGTGAGAGGCCCACGTACCGCAAAAAAAAAAAAAAAAAAAAGGAACAGCCTGGCCTGTGGAAAGACCTACCCACTGTCCTTTACTACTTAAGGCAAAGAGTGATGATGGGGTGATCAGAGCCGGCAGCAGACCTCCTTGAATGACAGCCACAGAGCTGGGATCCTGCCCCCAACCAGGAGGGAGCCACGGAAAAGTGGAAGGCTTTGCAGAAAATTGTTATTGAAATACAATTTACGTTCATAAAAGTGGTCGTATCATATATTTACAGCTCAGTAAATTTTCACAAAGTGAACATACCCTGTAACCAACCAAGAAACAGAAACTTACCAGCATTACACAAAGCCCTTTTTGCTCCCCTTCGCAGTCACCGTCCTCCCAAAGGAACCACCATCTCGACTTCTAACGGCATTGCTTAGTTGACTTGTTTTTGAACTTCATGTAAATGAAATCATGCAGTGTTTTTGTCTGACTTCTTTCAATCAACATTATGGTTGAGATTCTTTCCTATTGTTGCATCATGTTGCATTCTTTCATGGTGTTCATTCTGATTGCTAAATTTTATTCCATTATGCGTCTGTGCCAAAATCCATTCATTATTCTAGTGCTGATGGACACTGGGGTTGTGTTCAGCTTGGGACTCTCATGAAAAGCACTACCATGAGGATTCTTGTACATGTCTTTGGATGAACATTTATATACGTTTCTGTTGGGTTTATGCCAAGGGGTAGAATCAATGCATCATAGGGGTTGCAGGTTGCCAGGGGAGAACAAATGTTTTTTTCCAAAATGGTAGTCCCAATTTACACTCCCTACTCTACTGTATGAAAGTTCCAGTAGCTCTATATCCTCACCAACATTGACGTTTTCTGGCTTTTCCATTTTAAATATTCTGGTGATCGTACATGGTTAAAATGGTAGATGTGATTTGCATTTCTCTGATGACTAGTGAGGTTGAATACCTTTTCGTATGCTTGCTGGCCATTTGGACATCATCTTTCCTGAAGTATTTGTTCAAGTTCCTGGGAGGGGAGAGACAACGTCTACATTTCATTTCAGAAAGTCATCTTGGGTGGCCAAGTGGGGCAACTGGGATTGTAGAAGTAGGTTCTCTGGGACCTCTGGCTAATACCAATGGCATCTCACTTAGGTGCTGGGCTTCCTCTACTTCCTCTGCCTCTTTAGATGCTCATAGCCTCCTTGAGAGGTCAAAATTGTTATCAACATCTCACAGATGAGGTGACTGGGCTTACAGAGGGGCATGACTTGCCCAAGATCTCACAGTGGTGGCCTCAGACCCTCAGTTCATTTCCTCATCAGTCTCAGACCAGAACAGGAAGCTGTGGGAAAAAAAAAATAGAATAGAAAGAAACAGAAAAAAAGGTAAAGAAACAATTACAAAGACATCTATCTCACTCATGTTCCACAAGAGAAAATTCTCCCTCCCTTTCCCCTCTTCCTTCCTCCTCGCATCTCCCCAAAAGTCCAGCAGAGATGAGCGGTCATCAGAAGCCTGGTGCCCGCCAACCCCAATATTGTGTTGGATGCCCAGGAATGTGAAGGGAGGAATCAGGCCAACCTGCGTCAGATCCCGGCCAGCCACTGCTCACTGTGTGGCCCAAGACCAGTCATTTGACCTCCCTTGGCCTGAGGCTTTTGTCTGTTTCAGTAATCCCTTCCTCAGAGCCTTGTGGAGAGGAGTCAGAGAGCCAGCTCCCTGCCTGGCTCAAGGTGGCCCCTGGTTAAGGTGACATATGCTTGTTCCTTCCCTTGACCCTTCCAGGACTGGGGGTGGAGCACCCCATCCTGCCCAGCCCAGTCCTTTGGGCTCCTGCCTCCCTCAGTAGGAGGGGGAGCATTCTTTTGTCTCATGCAGCTGCAGCTGGCCCCTGGAGGGTTTCCTCAATGCTGGAGAACAGGTGTATCAGGGGCAGGAAGAGTGTCCCTCCCTCCAGGAGCTCCATCTCCCCACAGCTGCCCACACTCAGGCTGACAGCCACACAGTTAGCCCTAGAAGGGCCTTTCTCTTCCCAAGGGCTCTCATCTCAGAGCCCAGACGCCTTTATTTGGGGAGCTTTGCTTGGTAAAGTGCTTTGTCAATGCCACCTCCAAGCAACCCTCCCACCCCACCACACACACGCCACGCAGTGCCATCCTGCCTGTCCTTCCGTTCATAGTGAGCATTCCAGGCACCGTGCTAGGCACTGGGACACGCACAAGGTCTCTGTCCTCATGCAGTTTCCCCTGCAGGAGGAGAGATGGATAATAAAAAGCAGATGGATACAGTAAATAGGATGGTTTCAGATGGTGCCCAGGGCCTTGGAGATGGGAAGGGGGAAGCTTTGATGGAGAAGGGCAGCTGGGTAACCACTCAGTCCCAGAGCAGAGTGGGGAAAGTCACAGGCCTGCTGCCTGCAAGGGTATGTCCTTCTCTGGTTTCGGCTCCAAACTCAACTCCTGGAGGGAAGGGTCACACCGCAGCCACCGCTGGGGGGAGGTCCCAACATGTAGCACCGGGAGGTCCTGGCTGCTGCTGACCCCCAACTACTTTGCCCCCTTCCCTCCCTCATTACCGAGCCTGCCTGCTCCTCACAACTGTCTGCCTCTCCTGTCCCCCAGCGGCAGGGAGAGGGGTCACAGGAGCTCGTTCTTAATCCACCAGCTTTTCCCTACCCATCCCATAGATTTATCCTGCCAACTCGCCTGGATTCAGAGCAAACTGAGTCCTTTCAGGAGGATCCCCCAACAAAGCAACAGAGGTAAGGCCAACTGAGCCCCAGTCAAGGCCAGCAGACCCTCCCAGATCTCCACACCCAGGACTCTCTCTCCATCTCTCCTTCTCAGGCTGTCCCTTCCCTCTGTCTTTTACCCCTTCACTGACTCATTCTTTATCTGTGTGTTTGTCTCTGTCTCATTTCAGTTTTCCCCTCTATCTCCCTGTCACTCTAATTCACATCCTAAATGTACTTGTTATCTGGGCATTAATTTACTTCAAATACTGATTTTTAAAAACTGCATTGAGCCCCTGCTGGGTGCCAGGCATGGAGCAAGGGGCTTTGGGTCTAATCAAAGATGAGTAAAGCGCAGACCTCCCTGGAAGGGGGATGAGTCATGTGCTTAAACAAGTGAAATGGGGAGGCTGAAAGCGACCGATGTTATAAAGGAGACACTGATGGGAGCTGAAGAGCACCAAGGAGAGGGGCTCCCGGGGACTTCATGGAGGAGGTGACTTTTTGGTCAGACCTTAAAACATGGTCATGCCATGGAAAGTAGGCTGACCATGGAGAGGAAGGTTATCTCCCACAGACTAGTTACTCAGTTCCCTCTCCTCTCAAATCAAAATCCTACTCTCCAGCATCCTTATTATTTAATCTCCAAGGAATCCTGAATATAGTATGGACTTTGTGTCTGAAAGACCTGGGTCTGAGTCTCACTGACTCAACATTCTGAGCTTTCATTTCATCATTTGTAAACAGCCTCCTGGGGTTGTTGTGAAAATCAAATAAGACAAAGGATGTGAAAATGCTTTCCTACTGTTAATTAGGCTCTTTACTACTAACGAGGGCTCTCCTGACTGCAAGCTACAGAAACCCAACTCAAAATGGCTTAAAGTAAAAACAAGGAAAAGTCTGACGTGGCTTACATCAGGCACACCTGGATCTAGGTTTCAAATGGCGACCTCAAGACTCTTTCTACATCTCTCGACTCTGCTCTCCTGTACCTTGGCATCACTCTCAGGCAGGCATTCCCCCTCAGAGTGGCAACACAGCAACAACCCTTCCACCGGCTGAGTGACTCCAATGGAAATAGGATACCCCATTCCCAATGGTTCCAGCAAAGTTCTGGGATTGAATCTAAATGAACTGATTCCTAACCCATACCTATAGCCAGGGCTGGGTCACGTGCTGACCCCTGGAGCTGGTGATGACGTGATCCTCCCACCCAATCCATAAGGACCACAAGTGGGAAGGGAATAGGCCCTCCCAAGAGATGCTGTTATACTGTTACAAGTAGGAGGGGTAATGGGTACAGGGTGTCAATTCACTTAGGTAATAGAGACAAAGAACACAGAGGGAAAGAAGATTTACTCCTTCTTATCTCTCAGGTCTCAGCTTAGTTGTCATCTCCTCCAAAAAGTCTTCTCTGATCCCCCAAGGCTGTATTGGGCACCACCACCACCCTTGTGTTCCTGCAGCACCTTACACTTCCCTTATCATCATACTCATCACATTTATTAGAACTTTCTATTTACTTGTCTGTCTCCTTCACAGTACTCTAAGTATTGGGAAGAAAAACACGGTGCCTGTCTTGCTGTAGCCCTCATGTTGACAAATCTTAGACACTTAGTAAATGGTGGATGGATGGATGAGTGGTTGAATGTAAGGATGATGGATAGATGATTAGATGGTCAGATGAATGAATAATGGATGGATGGTTGAAGTGAATAAATGAACGAGTGGTTGGATGAGAGGATGGATGGATGGATGAGATGATGGATGGATAGATGATTGGTTAGATGGATCAATGGTTTAGGAGAAAACTGGTAAGACCATTTTGGGATGTGCTAAGCCTAGGTTGCCTGTGAGCACAAAGAGATGTCCCTCAAGCTGTTGACAGATGAACTTGGAGTTCAGGAGAGAGGTCTGGGCTGGAAATAGAGGTTTGAGAGCTATTAGCATGGAGACTGTCATGGAGGCCATGGAAGTGGATGAAGATCACCAGAGAGGAGGCAAACGGTGCATCCAAGGTCACACATCACATAAGTGACACTCGAACTCAGGGCTGTGTGGTGTCAATGTCTGCTCTCATTCCTTCGTTCCAAGGCAATCTGGCCACTACTTGAAGTGGCAGCACAGAATTACCATCTCTCCTTTCTCCCCTCCCTCCCCCTCCTCAAACCGCTCAGCCAGAAGGGAGCAGCTGCCTGGGAGGACAGAGAGACAGATTATGTAAACTGTGATTGCCACCCACAGGAGGAGGAGGAGAGTGAATAGGTATTGAAATGCGCTTTCAATAATGCATGTCCTCCTCCACAAGGCCTGGGGTTCGGTGGAGGGGAGAAGAGCCTTAAAGGGACAAAGCCTCTGGTCCCTCGCGGCAGCACCCACAGACCCCAACCACACAGTCCTCTACCCCAGACATCTACCCCAGGGGTCCTCAACCTTTCACCAGCAAGGACACGTTTTTTACCCCTCCTGGTCCCAGTAGATTTGAGCTTTTAAAGATTCTGTTTCCCAAACACACTGCATTTAAGTCATGATTAATTCATTTCCCCCATTTTTTATTAATCAAACACACCTAATTGCCACTCAGCGTTTTGTCCAGCAAGAGGTAAGTCATGAGGTGGTATCATTCCAACCCAAAGCTGAGAAATACGACAACATTGTTAGCCAGGCCCACCTTGCTGCTGGAAAAATGCCTTCTCTCCCCATCCCCCATTCATTACTGTCTTTGGAAAACCCCAGACTGGAGAACAGGGATTCTGCCCAGCACTCTCATTTCACAGAAGAGAAAATTGAGACCCAGAAAGGTGAATGGACTTGCCTGAGGTCACAGGATCAGTGGGAACCGAAGGCTGAGGCCTGACCTCTCCAGTTTCAGCTGGCTTAGGATTTGGCAATGAGACAGGGATCTGAAAGTAAAGATGGCAGGGGGAGGAAGCATCACAGCCAGCACCTTCACTGCACCCCTACTATGTGCCTAACCCAGTAGATATATTCTCCTACTGTGTTCTCACACAATGGTCCTGAGAGGTGGGATTACCATGCCCCTTTGTGCATATGATGAAACTGAGCATCAAAGAGGCTCTGTGGGTTACATAATCCACTTGGCTGGAAAGTGAAAGATCAGTATTCCAGTAGGTTCGTCCACTGACTGTGAAACTCACACTCTTTCTACCTCACTGGCCTGGCTAGGGGGAAACGAGGCAGTCATTCAGACTGGATCTGAAGTTCTGCTCACCACTTACCAGCCATGTGTATTTGGCTAAAGATCTACCTCTCTGAGCCTCCATTTCCTTACCTGGGGAACTAGGATAGCATCTTATTCCTTGGGTGATGGTGGAAAGTAAGAAGAGATGATGAGGGTTCAAGATTCCAGCACAGAGTTTGGGGTACAGCATTTGGAAATGGCCTCCTCTCCCTTCCTCCCCCCCTTTTTTTGTTAAAAATCCTCTGAGTTGGCAGAAGCCAGGGTGAGAGGTCTGATTGCTTATGTCTTTGGAGATCTTCTGGGCTGGGGATTAGGAAAGCATTGCCCTGTTCTCTCCCTGTTATCAATTAAATATACTGTCCTCTTCTGGTTCAATAGTTCTAAGACAAGAGCCAAGGGTAGGACCAGGCTCTCTGCCTTCCGTGTGAATGCTCCCCTGGTCATCGCCATCTGTTTCCACGTCTGGTTTTGGGGCATCAGGTCGAGACATCTTAAAAATTCCCCCCACCCTCCTGGAAACCCCATTTATTCCGCAAGGCAGCCTAATGAAGGTGAAGTGGAAATCTCAGCCCCCAGGAGCTGGAGAGGGTGACCTCCCGGACCTGTCATAATTGTTCCCCTGGACAAGGTAGAGGTTGAGTAATTGACTCCCTGGTCCCTCCCACCCTGAAATGGTTTTAAATGATGAAGTTCAACAAACGTGATAAGTAGGATGGAACACTAAGAATTCCTTGGGCATTATGCAATGTATCAGAGGTTTACGAGGCTCCTCCCTGTGCCGGGAGTGAGCTGGGTGTTGAAGGCTCAGGGATGAATGGGACCTGGCTCTGCCCTGAAGGAGCTCCCAGCCTAGATGAAGAGATAGACACAAAGACAAGCTAGGACCACCAGGCAATTTAGGGATTGTGATAGAAGGATGTGCAGGGTGTGGGAGCCCAGGAATGCGTGTGGCTGACTTGAATGGGGAGAGAAGCGTGGGGAAGCTTCTGAAGCTCAGCGTGAAGATCGACCTTTATGCTGAACCTGGTATAAAAGGCAACTTCAGACAGTGGGACAGATGGAAAGATAGGACCATGTGAAAGCATTTTAAGGAGGATTCTAGGTTGAGCAAATGGAAGGGGATGGACAAAAGGAAAGGCTAGGTTGGGTCAGACAGTGAAAGGTCTTGAATGTCATTGCCAGTGGACTCCAGGCTTTGGTCATGGAAAGCCATGGCACAAGAGTGTCCGTGGTCAGGCTAGCATCTAAGAAAGATCTCTCTGTTTGTAGAAAAAAGATCCACAAGGACAAAACCAGAGGCAGATGTACCAAAACACGAGTGACAGTTCATGCAAAAATCAGAGGGGCCTTGAACTGGGCTGGAGAGGTTTTGTGGTGGGTGAATGGATTGAATTTGATGACCATTTGGATGTGGGGATGAGAGACAAGAAGGAATCTCTCAGGAAGACAGCCTGCTTTTTGGACTCTACCTGCCCTTCTACTCTGCTTCGCCAACCATTGTCCAGGCCAACTCAGGTTCCCAGGGAAGCTTGGAGAAGGATGGCTTTCTGTCAGCTGTCTTCCAAAACTGAAAAGGAAGTTTACCACTTGTACTCTCCTACTTGTCAACACACTTCCAGTTTCAAGTGAAAGAAACTCAATTCAGTGTGACTTTAGCTACTATATGATTCCTACCATATGACATTCTGGAAGAAACGAAACTATGGAGACAGTAAAAAGATCAGTGGTTTCCAGGGGTTAGGGGGAGGGGGGATGAATAGGCAAAGCATGAAGGATATACAGGACAGCGTATTTATTCTTTTTGATATTATAATAGTGGATACATGTCTTTATACATTTGTCAAAACCCATAGAATGTACAACACCGTGAGTGAACCCTAATGTAAACTATGGACGTTGAGTGACAATGATGTGTCAATGTACGATCATCTATTGTAACAAATGTACCACTGTGGTGGGGGATGCTGATAATGAGGGAGGCTGTGTATGTGTGGGGCAGGGAGTATATGGGAACTCAATACTCTCTGCTCAATTTTGTTGTGAACCTAAAAGTGCTCTAAAAAATAAAGTTTATTAACTTAAAAAGGAAAATAAGGGGACTTCCCTGGAGGTCCAGTGGTTAAGACTTCACCTTCCAATGCAGGGGTTGTGGGTTTGATCCCTGGTCAGGGAGCTAAGATCCCACATGCCTCAGGGCCAAAAAAACCAATACATAAAACACAAGCAATATGGTAACAAATTCAATAAAAACTTTAAAAATGGTCCACATGAAAAAAAAAGAAAAAAAAGACAAAAGAAAAAAAAGTGACTTTAGCAAAAAGGGAAATTTATTGGCATATGAGATGAGAAGTTCAAGGGATGATTGGTTTCTACCACAACTGAATCAGGCAACTCAGATGATGAGAGCAGAGCTCAATTTCTCTCCACATCTTGGCTCTTCTTTCCTCTGTGTTCAGCTCCCCTGCAGCTCCAGACTTAGATCCCACTAGCTTAGCAACCCACCATAGAAGGAGGCTTCCCAACAACTCCAACAAAAGTTCCAGAGCTGAGTCTCATTGGCCTCTTATGGGTCACATGCCCATCCTTGAACCAATCACTGTAGCCCAGAGGAATGGGCTGCACTGATTGGCCAAACCCTGGTCATGTGCCCTCTACTGGAGTCTCAGGCTGGGGGCTCAGCCCACCTAAACCACGTGGAAGGAGATTGGGGAAGGAAAGGAAATGGAGGTTCCTTACTGAAAAAAAAGGGAAATGGATGCTTAGAATACAAAACCACCAGCTATCCTCTTGATCTCCTTTCCATAGCAGCCTGGAGCTATCCAGAAGGGCCACAATGCTTTCCAGAGTTTGGCAGCCATATTATGGTCTCGTACCCAGGCCTGCTCAACACGTCTCTAAGGTCTAGAAGATGAATGAGCAAGGAGATGCACTTGACCTTTTGCACATTCAAAATAACAACCAGCTGAAACTATTCATTCATGTAGCCGTCGGCCTCCTGTGTGTCCTGGGCAGCTCTGACTGACGGAAAGACTCAGACTCTTCCCCAAGGAGTTCATAGTCTATTTTAGGTATAGTTCTCTGAAAATTCAGTAGAGTCTGACTTACACTCCAAAAATTACATTTCACTGCATAATTTTTTCTGGCACTTGGATGCTTTTATTTGCTTTTAGATTAACTGCCTCACATGAAAATCACAAATTGCAAAGGCCTTTAAAATTCCCCTTTTACTTCTGAGTAAATTTTGTCTGCACTAATAAAAAAAATCTAATTGTTATTACATTTATTGAACATCCTCCTTGAGGCAGCCTCTGGTGTTTTCATGGTTTTTTTCTTTGGAAATCTGAATATGAGCCCTGAGAAGCCGTGTGGTCCCTTCATGGACTGAGGGTAAGAGTCTGTCCTGTTAGACCAGGGGCAAAACTGGAGCCCAGACAACATAATACTGGTGGTATGTGATCTCTATTGTCAAGTAGCTACCTGTGGAAGTAATGCATGTTGATCCTGAGGGCAGAGGTTCAAGTGATTGGGAAAAAATTTTTAGCTCAATGTGAATGAGAAATATCTAAGGACCAGAGCCATCACGAAATGAATAAGCTGCCGTATAAGGTAGTGAGCTCCTTATCCCCAGAGTCCTGTAAGCAGGGACTTTTGGACGGGAAGTTGAACCAAATGATCTCAACCTCTTCCAACCGGGAGATTCCTGAACCACGGGTTGAGTTCTAGCTCAGTCATTGTCTTGCTGTGTGGCCTTGGGTGGGGCCCTGCCCCTCTCTGAGCCTCAGTGACCCAGATAACCCCTATCTTCACACCTGCCTCTGCACACTCAGGCAATTTCTGTTCCATGTATATTCCAAGGCTCCTAGTGCCTGAGAAAAGCAGGCCTGCAAACCTATTGGTGTGAGGCAGCTTCTGTTCCTAGAAATGCTGTGATTCATAGCCATGGGGACAGGCAGGTCTGGGGAAGGAAACCAGCCACTGGGGCAGGATGCATCCCCAATACACCTGACTTGGCCTCTAGCACTGCATCATCTCTCTGTCCCAGGATTGACCCTCAACCCACAGACAGTCTTGGGCACTGGCCTTGCCCCACCCGGTCAGGTAAAGGACAGCAGAGGCTGATGCAGAAATCAACATCATGGAGGTGGAACGTTCATTCTCTTTTCATGAGCGGTCTTACGTCTTCTCTTTTGATTTTTACGGCAGCCCTGCAAGGGAGGCATTACTCTCCCCAGTTTGTTGGGGATCTGAAGCTAGGAGAAGCTGCCAACTGTCAGAGTCCAGCCAGCAAATAAGCAGTGGAGAGGGCACCGGACGAGGCCCACCTGTCCCCGTGACCATGTTTCCTCCCCAAGGATGCTCATAAGCTCACCTTCCAGAAGGAGGCATCAGCTCCTCCTAGGAAAGTGCCCCTTTGCCAGGAGAGTTGGTAAGAGGCAGATCAGAGCCTCAAATCCCACTGTCAGTGTTTGCCAAAGGATG
This sequence comes from Leucopleurus acutus, assembly GCF_964270905.1. Classification (NCBI taxonomy): domain Eukaryota; kingdom Metazoa; phylum Chordata; class Mammalia; order Artiodactyla; family Delphinidae; genus Leucopleurus; species Leucopleurus acutus. The sequence goes on along the minus strand of NC_139145.1, from coordinate 25,860,825 downwards.
GTGAGCATTAGTTGGGCCTGGAGCAACACCTGCCCTCTGAATTCTGCTGGGCCTTTTGGAGAAGTCACTTGCCTTCTCTGAGCCGACTTAGTCCCTCCAACACTAACATTCTAGGATTCCATGGTCCAATGTCTCCTCACTCCCAGGTCTCCATCTGGGTGGGGATGATGTCTTCTGGCCATATACAGGCTGACAGAGTATTTTCCACGGCCTGTCCACCCTGAGATGACCCTGAGACGTGGACAATAGAGGTCCCTCTGTACAGATGAAGAAATGAGAGGCTGCGTCTTATGCCCAAGGGCACATGGTCAGGAAGGCACAGTGCTGCGAATGAGGCCCAGACCCTTAACGCTCTGATGTTGACCTCCCAGAACACACAGAGACAATTCAGGGCCCCAGCAGGGAGTAAAGTGGGGAGGGAAGCAACCAAGCAGGGGAGAGAGGACTGGACCTATATTCTGTGGCTTAATTTTCACAACTCATGAGAGAGAGAGGTGACTTGTCCCATTTTTCAGTTGAAAACACTGATGCTCAGAGACATGAAGCGATTTGCCCCAGGTCACAAAGCCAGGGAGCGGCAGAACCCAGGTATAAACCACTACATCGTGCCGCTAGGAGGTGCGTGATGCGCCCACCCAGGGCTGCTGAGCCAGTGGTCTTCGTCCAGGAAGGGGAAGTTTAGCAGTGAAGCACAACCTACCCCCAGCCATCCAAACGCCCTCAGCCTTTGCCTCTTTGTCACAGGGCGTGACCAGGGAGACTGGGAGACATGCGGGAGGTCTCTTGGGCGTACCTTTGCCCACAGCGCCACAGGCAGGCGAGGAACAAATAAAATCCAATCTCTGGAGTCCTTATTCCCCGGAGCTTTCCTGGAAAGAGCAGGAAGCTCTTGTTAAAAGCACCATCCACAGGCGGTAACCTGGGAGAGGGGTCCCCAACCCAATCGTCACCCCTGTTGCCCAGGAGCGACATTTATCCTGCTCACTGATCAGCTAAGAGGCCAGCAGCTCCTCCCCCTGGCCCAGGCCTGGGAGACAGGGCAGGGGGACATGTCACCTGCCAGGGGAAGAGATGGGCGTCAACTTCAAATCATCCCCACCCTACCACCTGGAAGGGGTCTTAGATTTCCCCAAAGGGAATGTGTATGTGCTTGTGCTCACACACCCGTAGGTGTCAATGAGGTTTTGTGTCTGTTGAGTATTGTAAAGTCGAGTCTTGTGTATCTGGGGGTGGTGTCTCTGTGTCCTGTGCACGTGTGACATTTAGGCGCATGGGTGTCTCTGTGCTTGGATATCAGCATGTTGATGTCACTGTGTGTATGTGTGTCTGAGTAGGGCTGTGTCTGTTTGTTTCAGTGTGTAGGTGTGTATACACATGAGTGCGTATGTGTGTCTGTCAGTCTCCAGGAAGCCCAGGAGGTAAATAGATATAACTTTAGATGCTGGAGGAGCATAAGCTATCTCTAGAGCTCAGTCCCTTCTTCCCCACTCTTCAAGTTACAAAAGGAGAAATCAAAGCTCAGAGAAAGGAAGGGATTTTCCTTTCTCAGCAGAGAGGACTGCAACCCGGGTCCCTTCTTGGCTGTCAAAACCCATCTACCCACACACTCCATTTCCAAGGTCAACAGCTGCTCCCTCTCTGCCTCCATGCAAGTAAGGGCCAACTGAGGCCATCATCTCCACTGGGCTTTGAATTGGCTGCTGAGAAGGAAGAGGTACCCAGACACAAGTACATCTATTCCGGGCTCTGCGTAGAACATTCACTAGTATAATACACCTTTGCTGTGGGGAAAGAGTACGAGCTGAACGACTGGCTACTGAACCCTGAGAGATCCCAAGAGAGGCTGGGTGGTCCCTGCCCTCAAGGAGTCTGCAGGAGGTCAGGCAGGTAAACCAAAAACTATGACCTGGAGTTAAAAGTGCTTACCTGAGGCATGAACAGATTCCTGAAGGATTCTGCACAGAGACAGGGACAAGTGATTGGGCCCAGAGGGTTGAACAAAGCTAGTGAGGAGGTGACATTTGAGTTTGGTGACATTTGGGAGAGACAATGTGGTATGTCAGCAAGTATGTCAGACATTGAAGAGAACGGGCACTCCAAGCTTGGGGCACAGCTTACGCAGAGGTATCTTATCAACTTCCTGATACTTTATTCTAGCAGGATCCAGCTCCTTCCTGGTCTATGCTAACCATCTGATTAGTCTGCCCTCCATGTCTCTTGTCTCTGCTCCTGTTATCTCCACCATCTGGAACTTACTCATTCCTTCAGCAAATGTGTCCAGGGCACCAAAAAGTACCTGGCCCTGAAAGTAGTATGGGAGATACAGATGGGAATTGAGCACAGTCCCAGTCTCTAAGAGCAGGAGATGGGAGTAGTTAACAGTCAACCAACCACAGCTCCTTGTTTTCTATGTGCTTGGTCCTGTGCTCAGTGCAGTAAGGGATGAGAAGACCATGGGGAAAAGGAAGGAAGCTCACTGAGGGCCTTGCTGTGCTGTGTTGTTGAGTCCCCGCAACAACACAGAAACTTAGGTCCTGATGGCCCCACTTCTGGAAAAGCAAGTTGAGGCTCAGAGAGATGAAATGACTTATTTGACGTTGCACACAGTGTGCAAAGTCAAGCCGGGTCTGTGGGACTCTGGAGTCTGGGTTCTTTCTGCCAGGCCCAGCTGACTGCCTGCATAATGAGGAACATGGGCTTTGGAAGCTGCTGTTTCTGCTGTTCTTTCATTTGTAGCCATCTCTTTACTGGGTCCCGTAAGCTTTCAGCTATGTTCCTTTTGAAACTATGCAACCCAGACTGGGACTTGAACCCACGGTCTTTTAATTGACATCACGCACCTGGTCTCAGGACTTAATGAAGCTCAGGTTCTTGATGTCTCGTCACAGAAAGAATTCAGTGAGAGACAAAGTGATAGGTAAGAAGTGGATTTATTTAGAGAGAAACACTCCACAGATGGAGTGTGGGCCGTCTCAGAAGGCGAGAGTGGCACCAGGGTATGGGGTTGTCAGTTTTTATAGGGGTGGATAATTTCATAAACTAATGAGTGGGAGGGGTATTCCAGCTATTTGGAGAATGGGGCAGAGATTTCTAGGAATTGGGCCACCACCCACTTTTTGATCTTTGATGGTCGACCTCAAAACTGTCATGGCAGTGACACACATGGTGAGTGTGTCACTTAGCTTATGATAACGTATTACAATGAGCATATAATGAGGCTCAAGGCCCACTTGAAGTCACATCTTCCGCCATCTTGGACCTAGTTAGTTCTAACCTGTTTTGTTTTGTTTTGTTTCTTTTTTTTTGCGGTACGCGGGCCTCTCACTGTTGTGGCCTCTCCCTTTGCGGAGCACAGGCTCCGGACACGCAGGCTCAGCAGCCATGGCTCACGGGTCCAGCCGCTCCACAGCATGTGGGATCCTCCGGGACTGGGGCACGAACCCCTGTCCCCTGCATCGGCAGGCAGACTCTCAACCACTGCGCCACCAGGGAAGCCCTCTAACCAGTTTTTGTCATGTCCTATAGCAATGTCATTCTTTTAAAGGCTGTGCCCTTCCCCCTTCCCTCCTGTTTCACTTTTGGAAGTACCAGCAAAGTCAGCAGTAGGGCCCCAGGCAGTAGGTGGCTTGCTTGCCCTTGGGCTCAAAGAAAGTGGGATTGAACATCCCCCCTCCAAGGAGCCAATGTGGGCCCAGCAGTGCTGAAGTCAGAGTACAGGGGGAGGACTCAGGGGACATGGCTGGACCTCCTAGTCCTCTATGCCTTCTAAGAAAGCATCTCTGCCCACAGCTCTTCACTTCTCAGACCAAGAAAGGAAGTGTGCACTGAGAGGACCCAGTAAGGCCACGCACAAGAAACTCTCAGCATTCTGCTTGCTTAGAGTAAGTTCTCCATAACATTAGCTGAGAAAAAAATGGCTAGACTGAATGTCAGCCATAACGTTTTGCAGGTTTTCAAAATCTGTTTTATGACTGAAACTTCACAATCTGCCCTGTGATTAGGATTTGCCGCCTCCATTTCACAGATGAGAAGCTCTGCCTGTGTGGAGGTGAACAAAACACAGCCCTCACCCTCAGAGAATCACAGTCAAGAAACATGAACACACAGTGAGACTCTAGGGTGCTCAAGCCTGCGATAAAAATAAGCATGGAGGGGGAAGCATAGGAGCACATGAGGGACTCCTTTTCCAACATGAAGAATTAGGGAAGGCTTCCTGGAGGAGGGGACATCTAAACTGAGACCTGAGGATGAGTCAAAGTGAGGCAGGCAAATGGGAATAGGAAGGAATGGTAAGCGATAGAACAAAGCTTCTATCCCAAAAGCCCAAGTTCAACCCCGTGGTCTCTTAGAAGCCTTGGTTTAACATTCCTTAGATGGGTGTGGTCTGAAAAGGTTTGGCAACAAGAATCTGGGGTGGGGATGGGAGACCAAAGAGGGGATAGCTGATTCCACCTCCAAAGTCAGTTGGTCCCCATACTGGAGGGGACTGTCTCTACCCCGCCCTGTCATAGCCGTCCCCTTCTTTGGAAACCCTACTCAGACCCTGGGCTGGGCTGCTGCCTGCCTTCGGGTGCCTGCTCCAGTTTTCCTGTATCACGTCTCCTTTCCTGGTGAGCTGTGGACTCAACAAACCTAGAAGCCCAGGCTTCGGCAGTGTACCTGGCTCCAGCCCCCATCACAGATCAGCACTCCTCCCTGGAACACCCTCACTGGCCACAGTTTCGGCACAAGATTTCACTTAGGGGTAAATCCTAAAACATTTTCCAGACCAACAGCATCTTGGCATGTAACTGAGATGGAGGGGGAATGGCTGGGTCTGGAGTCAGGAAGACCCGCCTTTGAAAGGCAGTTTTGCTACTTACATAGCTCGGCAAGTCATTACACCTCTCTAGGCCCCAGTGTCCACACAAATATAAAATCAGGCAATAACATCAACTACACAGAATTCTATGAAGAGTCAGATGAGACAATGCATGTGAAAACTGCTTGTAAACTGTTCAGAGGTATATGCACATGTAGGTGTTATTATTGCCGTGATTGTGGTCGTGAATAGCGATAAATGTTCATTCATTCAACAAGTATTTATCAAGGGCCCATGTGCCAGCCTCTGTGCTCAGAGCTGGAATCTAACAATGAACTGAGTAGATGCGGGGTCTGCCCTCAAGGACTTCACCATCTGTGACAGAGATAGACATAGACAAGTTCAAAATAATATGATTTGTGCTTGGGTGGGGGAAGGCACAGAGGTTGAGGGTAGCCAGGACAGTCAGCTAGCTCAGCCTGGGAAATCAAGAAAAGTTTTGCAGAGGTGACATCCCAGTGAATAAGCTAGGGCAGGGTCTGGGAAGAGAGCTCCAGACAGAGGCGACAACATAGGCAAAGGCCAGGAGGCAGGACCAAGGGGTCAGTTTGGGACACCACAGAGTGAAAGAAGTTGAAAATTAAGCAGTGCATATCCACTTCGAGATAAGATCGAAGTTAACTATATTATGTTGATGTCTTTTAAGCAGATTGCAAATAATTTGTTGATTTTTTTTAAAAAGTAAAAACACAAAACCACGACACATAAGTTTAGATCATATAACAATTGTCAGAGCCTGGTGCCGCCCAAAACAAGAATTCAGGTCGCAAAATATTGCCATTAATACCAAGTGTTTGTCTGTCAGCTCCAAGTCAGCTGGAAAGGCAGGACCTCTTTCCTCGTAGTGTCCACAAAAGTCCTAGGTTTCATTCAGATTGGCTTGCTTTAGGTCACATGGCCTCCCTAAACTAGAGGGATGCAGTGATCTGATGGGCTAGACTTTGGTGGACAGCAGGGCTATGGTAGTTCCCTAGACAATATAGCAAGGGGCTGTTATCAGAAGGGGCCCAGGAGAGAGGGAGGTAAAGATAATGGTAGGTAAAGACAACATACCAAATTAGAAGTTCTTTCCCTTTCTATTCTTTTTTGAGAAAGCTCAGAGTCATCCCAGGAGGCATTCCAGCTTCGGTTCCGTGTTTTCTCTCATTTAATTTGATCCTTGCTGTGGCCCTTCTAGGAGGGTATTATCATTCCCATTTTACAGATCACGAAATGGAGGCTTAGAGAGGTAAGACCCCGTACCTAGGGGCCCAGATATTAGAAGGGGAAGATTCTGGATTTGAGCCCTGGTGTCTCCAAAGCCCATCCTCGCTGCACGTCACCAGGCTGCCCTGTTGGTCCCTCTGCTCCCCAGATAGTTCAGGCACATTTTCTAGCCCCGAGGAGAACTTGAATGGTACAGCCTTCTTGGCTGCCCTGGTTTTCCTGTTCAGGTCATTCCCCTGCAACTTGGAATCCAGACCCGCTTGTGAACACTTGTGTTCTGGGCTCTGTTCTCCTAAATGAATAGGGCAGGTGGAGAGATGGAGCCCAGAAGTGGGACTCAGCCAGAGTGAGTTACATGTGGATTTTGTCCAAGCCTCCTACCTCCTACTACTGTCCTCCACAGCCCAAAAGACAGAGACCTGGGGCAGAAGACAGGAAGCAAAGAGTAGCAGTCATTCCCATATGGACCGCCCCTTAGAATTTACGAAGCCACTGTCTGAGCTGATCTCCAGCCTGCAAGGCGGAAGAGCAGATGCCAGTGTCATGCCCATTTTACAGATAAGGAACATGGTCCAGGCTGGAGGAGAACCCAAACGTTGTGGAGCCATAGCTTGTGTTCAGATCTCCAAGATATCATGTCCCAGGGTTTTTCAATTCTCAGGAAACCTCTCCGGAGGAAACCAGACCCCAGCTTGGGGTCCTAAAGGAGTCGAGGGGAAGGGGACCATGGTTCATTGTGTGCCTACAGGGCCCAGGTGCCAGAGCTAGCGCTTCTCCACGTTGGGTCTCATTCACTCCCCACTCCAAACCTGCAAAGCAGATAGCATTGTTCCGAGGCTTGGAGAGGAGCTTTGACCTAGCCAAGGTCAGGCAGCTAGGAAGGGGAATTCAGACCCCAAGCCCTGCTTCCCCATGACCTTCACTCGGCTTTTAGAAGAAAGACCTCCCTGCTACCCACAGCACGATGCCCTGGGCTCCCACATCAGGTAGGGGCTAATTGGAAGGCAGCGCGCTGCAAACTTCCCGCTTGGCGCAGAGCAGCCCCACCCTCCCCCTCTCCACCTGGAGGCAGGGCCATCTGTTCCCTTTTGTCGGGATGCAGGGGAAGATGAAACTAAATTTAAATACTAATAATACTTAACATTTGTCTGGAAAATGTTCTGCACGCTAATTGCTGATTAATCCTCCCCAGGCCCCAGAGAGATTCTGTCTGTATGTCCCCATTCGGCAGACAGGCTGATGGGACCTGGACCAGGAGGCTGGAGGGTGGCTTCAGGGCTCACTGGGCAAGAGTGAACCTCCAGCTCTACTCAGCAGGACGGGGGTGGATGAATAAATTCATCCAATTCATTGCTGCTCCACAGCTAACAATAAAGCCCAAGTTGGATCCAAATTGGCTTGGCCGTCTACCAGCTGCTTAATCACGGGCAGCCCATTCACCTCTCTGAGCTTTGGTTTCTTTATCTGTAAAATGGGAATAATGTTCCCTTTTGTTTCCGTCAGTCACTCACCAATGTGAGTCCACACTGAACGTGACAGACAAGGTTCCTGATCCCTCGTGGCCCACAGTCTGGCTGGGGAGACAGATCAAGCAAGATAATTATAGCTGGTGATAGTGAAGTTGTTAGGCAACAATTTGTCAATGCATTCTTTTAAACGATGATACACCTCAAAATTTTTCTGGGTGATAAAGTTGAAACCGCACAACTCAGATGGGATTTGAACCCACTGTTTTTTAATTAAAATCGCTCAACTGGTGTCAGGACTTACTGAAGCTCAGGTTCTTTATGTCTTGTCACAGAAAAGTTAGTGAGAGACAAAGTGGTAGGTAAGAAGTGTATTTATTTAGAGAGATACACATTCCATGGACAGAATGCCGTCCATCTCAAAAGGCGATAGTGACCCTGCACTACAGGGTGGTTAGTTTTTATGGGCTGGGTAATTTCATAGGCTAGTAAGTGGGAGGATTGTTCCAACTGTTTTGGAGAAGGGGTGGAGATTTCCAGGAATTGGGCCACCGTCCACTTTGGGGCCTTTTATGGTCGGCCCCAGAACTATCATGATGCCGGTGGTTGTGTCATTTGCATATGCTAATGTATTACAATGAGCATATAATGAGGCTCAAGGTCCCCTGGAAGTTGAATCTTCCACCATCTTGGACCTAGTTTGTTCTAACCAGTTTATGTCGTATCCTCAAGGGCTATGTCATTCTTTTAAAGACTGTGCCTTGTCCCTTTCCCTCCTGTTTCAAAGTGACTCCTATTTTTCTTGCAACGTTCATCTAGAAATCAGAGATATGTTCCCAAACTGGAGGAGGTGGCCACAGTGGACAGAATCATGGGCCCAGGAATTTTGCTGTGGTTGGGAACACCCTAACATATCCTGGCAAATCCAGGGCAACAGCAGCTCTCCACCCTTACGTTCCCAGGTAGGAGATGGCTGCTTCTAGCATTTTCCACATCTCCCCTCTTTTATCAGTCACCTTTACGCTTCCCCAGGGCTTCCAGAGCCAGGCCTTTCTTGTGGAGTCGGAGGCTGGGGCCACGTGGTTTTCCAGCTGTGTTCTTTGAAACCCCAATATTCCACAAGAGGCCTTGGGGGCTAACTCAGGGATGAGAAGGGACCCATGCAGGGGTCTCCAGCCCCCACCCCCACCCCAGCCAGCACAGCTGCATTCCAAACTTCTTATCTATTTTCAAATTTATCTGAAAAAAGGATTCCATTTCTTTAAAAGAGGTTGAAAAATAGCCATCTTCGTGGAGACGACTTGGAGTCAGGGGACCAGGACTTAAATTCTGACTCTATCGCTTAACAGCAAATGACCCCTAGCAGGCTGGTTGCTTCGTCTATACAACGGGGTTTCCATCTAACCAGAAGAATGATACCACATGGAGAGCAGTGCTTGGCTCAGTGGAGGGACACAAAAAACATATTTTAGCCTGAATCTTTTCCCCTGAGGGTTTAACAAGATAGAATAGAGCTAGGTTACAATGTCCAACTTCACCACCAGGTGAACCCTACTTGAGAAGGTCATGAGATCCGCAAAACAAACGCACGCCTTAATTTATCAAGGCTGTAACTTCAAAAATTCTGTGTAGCCCATTCATTTAAAAATAGGAGATGCCTCTCTCTTTAAGAGCTTAACGTCTAGCCTTCCATGCAGGGTGAAAAATCAGCACGATTAATGGCAGGGCTAAATCGAGAAAGCCCGCACGAGCCATGCTGTCCCAGTGACAAGGTGTGCAGTTATTCTGAGACACGGCAGGGCTGAGAGGGTCTCGCCACTTCTTTCCTAGTCGGTGCCAGAGAAAAGGATGAGCGTGGCCAGGAAGCAAGGAGATTATCTTGCAATGATGTCTCGGAAATAGCCCCTGCTTCCACACATGTGCGGAAGCAAGAGGGATCACATGTGGTGTGACAAGACTTCTTTCTATAGCACGTTGAGCTCAAAGAACCTCCTCTGCTCTGGACACAAGGGTGTCATCTCTGGTCGTCAGTACAGTTTGACAGAGGAAACCGGGGCCTGGGAAAGTGGGTAACTTACCAGCCTCCCGCACAGCAGATGGTGGAGCTGGGATTCAAACTGAGAACTCTCTAACTAGAGAGGTTCTTTGAAAGTGGAGATGAGGAAAGTATTGCGTTTTATCACGTGAATGATTCAAGAAGCAGAGAGCTTGAGGGGGCCGATGAGACTCAGACAGTGGCTGCTGGGAGTCCCCATTTCTAGGAAAGCTTCTCACCCTATACCACAGCCCCCCACATGGCCAAACGTAACCCCAAAACTGCAAATTTTTACACGGATACAAACACTCAGACGTACAGTCAGAACCCATGGCTACACAGGTGCGTACCTTGTGGAAACCCCCAGCAGGTGCACATAGGCTTACCCACGTGCTTATGTTGGTACAGACTCAGTGACACACAGAGGCCCGCCCAGGGAGCAGTCACATACGTGCATGGAGACGGCACATACACACAGGAGACACACACCAGGAACACACAGCCTGAACCTACACGTGGAAAAAACTGGAGCGTGGAAACGCTGTGTGCCTGTCCCTGCTCCAGACAAAACCCTGACTTCTGATCTGTAGATTCCAGGTACTCCAAACCTCCTCCCCACTCCACCTCTGCCCCTTGCAGCACCAGAGGATTGAGGTCCTGGCTCAGCAGGGACACAAGGGCACCTCTACTGCAGAGGTGGCTCTCAGTCACGTCCAAGAGCCATGGTGCCTCAGGGCCATGGTGTGGGCTGTCAAGGGGTCTCCCTTCTTTGTCTTAGACCAGAATGGCATGGTGATTAGAAGCACAGAGTGAGTGAGAATCCAGGTCACCTCCTGCCCAGCTGTGAGTGACCTCAGACTAGTCTCCCTTCTCTCTGAGCCTCAATTTTCTCATCAGCAAAATGGGGCTATGATACCTACCTTGCAAGGTTTTAGTGAGAAATGAGGTGAAGTATGTAGAACACCTAGTAGGAGCTGAATACGTTTCATTACCTTCCCCTTGACCTTGCCCTTCCAGCGCTCACTGCTCAGTGCAGCAGGCAGATCCACACCTTTCAGTCAGCCACAGGCATTCCTCCACTTGTCACACACATGCACTTATAGAGTCATGCCCACCTACACAAGCACTCACCCAGGCACACACATGCGAGCACGCACACACATGCATGTACACACACATCCTCACCACAGCACACATGCCACCTCCTACCTGTTCATATTTTTGTAATGAAGGCACTCAGGTTTCCCTGCCTAAATCTGTCACCTAAAGAACTGAAGAAGCCTTTTAGGAGAAGAAGGAGGTCACTCCTCACCAGCAAGGGGTTCATGAGAGATCAAGAGAGCAAGACAGGGGTGGCTGCCTCTGCAGGGCCCAGCAATAACCCTTCAAAATTATAGGGGGCCTCTGGGCAAGCCAGCCACGAACGGGTTTGCAGGAGACACAGAGCAACAGAGGGCTCCACCCTGCCCTCTTTCCCTGAGATCTCCGTCCACTGCTCCTTACACAAGCGGTCGGTCAGTTTTACTGCGTCCTCCCCTGCGGTCGTCTTGCCTGGTGTGGCACAGTCAGCATCACTCTTGACCTCGGTTTCCTTGTCTCTAGGACAAGGTTAATGAGCCTTGTTAAAAGGAAGTGTGGGTTTACATGCTGTGCTATCTTGGGAGAGTTTTGCAGACTGAAAGCGCTGTCCAAATGGCAGTTATTAGTGGCCAGCTGGAGGTCGGGGGCGGGGCAAGGGGCAACAACGTAGCCAATGGGTGTGTCACAATTTTAAATCTTAGTGGGAAGGTGGCAGTGGGGGTGGGGAAGGAGCACCAATAGAAATGGGGGTGCCCGAGATAAATAACAAGGTCCAAGCACAGGCAACTATATTTGAATATCTTGTAATAAACCATAATGGAAAAGAGTATGAAAAAGAATATGCATATATAGAGACTTCCCTGGTGGCGCAGTGGTTAAGAATCCGCCTGGCAATGCAGGGCACATGGGTTCGAGCCCTGGTCCGGGAAGATCCCACTTGCCATGGAGCAACTAAGCCCGTGCGCCACAACCACTGAGCCTGTGCTCTAGAGCCCACGAGCCGCACTACTGAGCCTGCGTGCCACAACTACTGAAGCCTGCGTGCCTAGAGCCCGTGCTCTGCAACAAGAGAAGCCACTGCAATGAGAAGCCCGTGCACCACGACGAAGAGTAGCCCCCCGCTCGCCGCTACTAGAGAAAGCCCACGTGCAGCGACGGAGACCCAACACAGCCAAAGATAAAATATATTAATTAATTAATTTTAAAAAAAAGAATATTTATATATGTATAACTCAATTACTTTATTGTACACCAGAAACTAACACAACATTATAAATATACTTCAATTTTAAAAAAAGAAAATAGTGAATTAATAATAACCAAACAAAAAATTCTTGTAATTTTTTTTTAAAAGTCAGATTATACGGGTACTCAGATAATCCTGGGTCATATAAAAAATGATTTCTCATTCTGAATTTTCTTTAACATGAAATAAAATATATGCTGTTCAAAAAAAAAGAGAAAGAAATGGGGTGCTCAGAAAGGCAAGAAGCTTCTGTTTTCTTCATCAGGAAAGTGAGTGTCTATCTCACAGAATTGGTCATTTATTCATTCAACAAACCTTTATTGAGCTGCTGCTATGTACTAGGCACTGGGGTTACAGAGGCCACCAGAGCCAGACAAAGACCTGCCCCAATGGGCTTCTGTCTACTGGAAGAAGACTGTCCACAAGCACACAGATGACGGTCCCATTCGACAATAAGTGCTTCTTAAAAAATAAAATAGACAAATTATCACCCATGACTAGGAGGGTAGCTTGTTTGGTAGGAAAAATCAGAGACGGCCTCTGAGGGGGTGGCCTGAAATTGTCTTGCCAGCTGAATGAGAAGCCACCAGCCATGTGACGAAAAAGGAGAACAGCCCAAGCAGAGAGAACAGCAAATGCAAAGGCCCTGAGGCGGGAATGAACTTGTCATACTTGGAGAAATGGAATGATACCCCATGAGGCTGAAATAAAGTGAATGAATATAAAAGGGGGAGTAGAAAAGTGCATTTACGGAGGACAGAAGGGACCATCATGTAGGACATTGAGGATGACCAAATGGGGTGTTTTTCAGCTGCAGGTGCTAAGAAGATGAATCTCTGTTTGGGGGCTGGATTATACCCTAAACATTGTTTCAATGCAGGAGCCCCTGGGGAAAGATGGAAGAGACTGGCACAGACACAGAGACAAGGTTTGGTGAGCTTCCAGACACCCCTCTGCCTAGAACATCCCCTAAAATGATCAGTTCTTAGAGAGGGAAACCCCAGGCGAACCTGACCTGTGACTCCCGGAGGCCTTGCCAGCGCCCATGACTAGGTGTGGCTGCGGATTCCACGGCCAGTGGCTCACTCTCCTGAACGTTTTCTCATTTTAACTTGTTAACCACCCTATGCAAGAGGCAATAGCAGATCCCTTTTCTGGACCATAAACCTTAAGAGGCCAAACATTTCTCAACACCTTCACTGTCTGTCTCTCCCAGGGAACAGCAACAGCCTTCTAACCCACCTCCTCGCTTTCAGTCCCTACCCTGAACTGTTCTCCACACAGCAGCCAGAGAATTCTCCTTAAAAGGCAATCAAACCTGTCCCTCCCCTGCGTATAACCCTACAGGGATCCACTACTCTCACACTAAAATCCATAGTCCTCTCTGGGACCCTTCTGGCCTTGCATGGCCAGGCCCTTGCTGGCTTCTCATGGCTTGTTTGCCCGACTCTCCCCCTGCTCCCCCAGCTCCAGCCACACTGGCCTTCTGTCTACTGCTCCAAAGCACCAAGCTCATTCTTGCCCCAGGGCCTTTGCACCTGCCTTTTCCTCCCCTTGGCAGATTATCCCATCGTGCAAATGTCACCTCCTCAAGGAGGGCTGATCTCTCTAGAATAACCCTTCTCACGGCCCCTCCCCACACCCTTGTGTTAACTTTCTTCAGAGCGTATATCACTGTCTGAAATAACCTTGACTTTTGTGTATTTAGGCATTGTCTGTTGCCCCTGCTAGACTGAGAGCCTCCTAAGGGCAAGGCTCTCATTGGTAGGGCCTGACACACTGCCTGGCACAGAATGAGAGCCCAGGAAATATTTGTGGGATGAATGGATAGACGTATGTCCAAGGTCACATGGTTGTATGACCATGTGACCATACATGGTTGTCAAGTGACAGAGGCATGACTTGCACCGACAGAGGGGTGACTTTGACCCTCTGAGGCCAGAGATCTTCTCAGGGCCCCAGGACAGGGAGGGAACTCGGGATGGGTGGTCCTAGTCGCAGGTGAAGGGAGCCACTTGAGACGTCATCCTGTTCAGTCTGAGTGATACAATGGCCCGTCTCCTCGCCCACCCCTCCCCCTCCTAAAATCACTGGGACCAGACCTTAATCATGGACAGCAATCCTCCTGCCACGTGGTTCCCGTGGCTCCCTCCTCCCTTCGCTTTGAGGCTTGCCTTGCAGCTACTCACTGCTGACCACGCCCCACGCACACCTCAGCCTGGTGCCAGGCCAATCCTCCCCAGGGGGGGGTACAGGGCCCAGCACCAGCCATTCTGTGCCCCCAGAATCCCAATCTGCGCCCCCAGAATCCCAGTCTGCGACTCTACAGGACAAGCAGGACACACCAATTCTCCACCCCTTGGGTTCCCAGGGGCTCAAGGGAGCATCAGTCAGCCCTGCGATGGTGTAACCAGGCCACAGGGTTGAGAGAGGAGCCCGAGGACTCAAGCTCCAGGCTTCTCTGCCCCCCTCTAACTGTGTGACCTTGGGCAGGGCATTCCCTCCTCCGAAGCTCAACTCCCTCATCTGCAAAAGGAAAGCAGGGTGGATTTAATGATCTCTGAGGGATCTTCCAGCTCCCAGAGATAGAAAGGGCAAAGCAAATCAGTCCACCTCTCTGAGCCTCATCTTCCTCGTATACAACATGGGAGGGTACTTCTTACCTTGGGGGACATTGAGATGAATCTAGGAGGCAATGATGCCAAGGACACAAAAGGAGACTCCAGACAGGACCCTGAGTACAGAAACAGAGAGACGCGGGGCTGGAGGGGGCTTTGGGTACCAGCGGAGGAGATGGGCTCATCCCAGGCAATGTGGGACCACCGCAGGAAGCTTCTGAGCAGGGGAGTGATATGATGTGAGTATTTTAGGAAGATTCTTCTGGCAACACAGCACAGGTTGGATTGGAAGAGCTGTGTGGAGGAGGGTGAGTCGCATTTGTGCCTGGAAAACGCATATAAATGAGGCCCCCCTCTCTCGCAGTCCTCCAGCATCCGAAGCAGTTCGAGAAGCACGGCTAGGGCAGGGGGCTTCCTCTTCCCTCACCCAGATTGCATGTAAGGCCCCAGGGCCGAGGGCATGCTCCAGGGAAGCTCCAACTGGCTCCACTTCTGAGCTGCATTAGCCCCTTGGCAATGATAAAGCACTTTCTTGCACATCACCTTTGGCCATGTCGGTCCAGCTCAGCGCTGCGGTTGAAGCTGGAGAGCTGGGATTTGAACGCAGGGCTATAGGACACCGAGTCCAGTGCCCCTCCATGCAGAGTCACAGAGACTCCGGGGGAAAACGGGCTAGTCCCTGGAAACCTGTCTGAGCCTCAGATAGGCATTCCTCACCTCAGTCCAGGGCAGGATTAGACAGAGTGGGAAGCCTTCCTCACCCTGAGGCCCTCCACCCCAGGAGGGGCACAAGCCAGCAGATACAAAAGTTGCCCAGACCCAGACGGGCCCCATTACTTGGTACCAATCATGACGGAGTTAGCCCTGGCTTCCCCAGGTCCCACTCATCAGCAGGGGAAAGAGAAGGGCACAGGCAACCACCGTGGAGGAGAGGGTGCTGCTGGCCCTGCCTGGGACCCCCCCATCCCCGTGGATGGCGGTGCCCTGTGAGGCTGAGGTCTTCTTGCTGTCAGTGAGTTTTCTGGCCAGGGGTGCTGACAGCTGCCTCACAGGGCTGATGATCTAATGATCACTGCTTATTCATTCAACAAACTGTCTTCAGTGCTTGCTTTACTGCCAGGTCCTGGGTACGGTCCTGGAGACCAAGGGACATTTAGACAGATCCCTGCCGTCAAACCACCCATAGGCTGGTGGTGGATGTCGGAAGTTGCAGGGTAGTAAGTGTGCAATTGGAGGCACACAGCTGGCTGCAAGAGACAGGGGTGCCTCATCCAGCCGGCGAACTCAGGAAGGCTCCCCAGAGCCCACCCAGCCTGCTCGGACAGCTGGGGGCCACGGGAGCCAGGTACAGAGATGGGCAAGGAAGAGGGAGGAGTGTCAGGGCCCAAAGACAGAATGGACAGATTGCCGTTGATGGGCTGATATGCCCGTTGGTCAGGAAGTGTGTCCCGATGAAGCGGTGCTGAGCTGAGTCGGCCAGGGATATAAGAGCCAGGTGACAAACAAAGGCGTCCCAGGCAAAGGGAGAGGCAGGTGCCCACAGAGGCAAGAACGAATGGGGTGTTTTCAGGAAATTGTAGTAGTTCAGTGTAACTAAAGGAGAGGTGGTGGGGTGTGGAGTAAGATCCTAGAGGGTCACAGGGACTAGACGGCAGACATCCTTGTTCACCGTGTGGAAGAGGTAGGATTTTATGTGGAAAGTAGGGAGGAGCTCCTGCGAGCTTCTGTGCAGTGGGGTGCCACTGATCAGATCTGGGGCTGGGGGTGAGGGTACTAGAGGGACCAAAGTCCAGCTAGGCAGCTGGGACAACAGTCCAGCCTGGTGCAGAGGGTCTGGTCACTTAGTAGTGGTCTGGTGACAAGGTGGACGGTGGGTAAAAGAGGCTGTGACTCAAGGGGGCCGCAGGCAGCAGGGTAAGGACACAGGCTTCAAACTCCCCAGACCACCAGCTTCTACCTCATGCTGTCCAGGCCCCTCAGCTAATGGGACCCGTAAACCCCTACCCAGGGCTACCTGGGTGCTTTGTGTACAGTTTACTTAACCTCCTCATGCCTCAGTTTCCTCATCTGTAAAGTGGGGATGTCATGTGCCAGTAAATGGCAGGGCTGGGATTTGCACCCTGGCTGTCAGCCCCAGGGTCCACATTCTAAACCGCCCTCCTGTCTCCTGATTGTCCTCGTGTCGCCAGTGGGTGACACAGGCGGCGGGACACAGCAGCGAACAGAACAGATGAGGTTCCTGCCCTCGTGGAGATTTTATTCTAGCTGGAGAGGCAAGCAATAACCACATAAACAAATGTACTTAAACAAATAAAGATAAAATCATTTCAGACAGTGGCAGATGCCATGAAGACCATTTAACAGAGATAGGAAGTGGCATTTCAATAGAATTTAGATAGAGTAAAAGAGGGGCAGTCTCTTTAAGGAGGGGATGTTTGAGACAAATCTGAATACCTAGAAGGAGGCAGCCAGGTAAGGTTGTGGGGGAAAGGTGTCCTAGGCAGAAGGAACAGCAAGTGCAAAAGTCCTGGGGCAGCAACAAGCTTGGCAGCCCAAGGAAGACAAGGAGTGTGCATGACTGCAGTGGAGCTAGCAAGGGGAGAGTGGTGGGCTAGAAGGCAGAGGGAAGAGGGCCCACTCACGTTGGACCTTGGGGAGCCAGGAGACGACTTCGAATTTCATTCTAAGTGTGGTGGTTTTGTTCCAAGCCAATGGAGGGTTTTAAACAGAGGCAGGCAATGATCTAATTTACATTTTCTCAGGATTCCTCCGCATACCAGGAAGACTGTGTTGGTGTGTTTTAACGCCAACCAGTGCTGCTGTGCATGCTATAACCACATCCACGTTTCAGCAGGTACCAACAGAGAACACCAGTTAGTCAGTTTGCTCCTTTGGATAGGGCTGACCTGTCCGATGTCACTAGCCACCTCCAGTTGGCTGTACGCAGCTCGAGGTGACGTTCTTAGTCATCGGGCAGGCCAGCCACCATTGAGCCAGAGGAGAGGGATGGACTTGCTGATTCCATAGGAACGCATGATGGTGAGTTTCAGAGCACTGGACCTCAGCCTACATCTTCCTAGGACTATTCCCACAAAAGCCCAGAATCTTCCTTAGGCCTGGACATATCTATCCCTCACCTCATGCACACGACCTCATGCAATGCAGACTAACACCATTCTAGAGGTTGGAGGTGCAAAGACAAATAAGACTTGACCTTGGGCTCCCCACCCGGTGTGGGAGATAACACATGAGCAGAGGCTCTGGCTGAGTGAGGGGAGCCTGGTCCGTGAGATGAGGGAAGGCTCCTGGAGGAGGAGTCCTGTGACGACGTGGGTCCTGATTGGAGACCTTATAGGAGAAGCCGGGCTTTGGTGCTGCCCCGGGCCGGTTCACGTCTCCGCGTCATCTCTTTCCGACTGTGTACCTCCTGCAGGTCCCTCAACCGCTCCACGGCTCCGCTCCTCCTGGGAGCTCCCTCCTGGCACCATTCTGGTCATGAGGTGACGTGACATGTGTAAAGCACCAACTACAGTGCCCTGTAGTGCCCTCTCAGTAAACGTGAGCCCCTCCTGGACTCTTAATAAAATCATCCCTTTAGGGGGAATGAACCTGTGACTCTCAGCATCAGAAGCGTGGTTTTGCACGCCTTCCGTTTGCCACATGAACCAGGGGTTCCCAGTGCCCCACATACACGCATGCTACCCTTGGGGGCTGTGCTGTCTACGCAGCGGCCACAACCACTGCAGCAAGATACGTCAGATACGCATCGTGAGAGAACTGCACTGATGCTGAAGAAAAAACTCAGGTTTACATATTTGTTTAAGCAAAAATTAGAGGGGATCCAAAGATTTCCCTATAATAACGTCACACCCAGAATGATAAGGGCAGAAAGATTTGCTGCCATGGGGCCAGAGGTGGGCGAGAGGTCTCCCGTGCTGCACCACTCGGGAAGACTTGGGCAGAGCTGACATTTGGGCTGGGCCTTGAAGCAAAGGCGGGTCTGGATGGATGGAAAGAGTGAGCCAGCAGGTGCATGAGTGGGTGGCAGACAGAGGCAAGAAAGCCACAGCAGGCACAGGGAGCATCTGGACGTTCTCTTCGGCTGGGATTTTCTGGATGTTAGTGGACGAGGCCAGAGCAGAGGTTAGAAAGGTAGGCTTGGGCTGTGCTGCGGAAGGACCCTGACCACCAAGGCAGAGCACTTAGGCTCCAGCCAACACAGCCGCATTTCCCAAAGCACGTGCCTCAAAACACCCCTTGCCTTGATGTTCCACACGGAGAAGGTCCGCGACCAAATAAGCTCTAGAAATGCCACACACTAGGCCACCTCTCTGAGAATCATAATCCAAATAGCACCTCAAAGGCCCTGAAACTTCCTGCAGGGAAATATCTGTTTGACTTCATTTAGCCCAGCGGTCCCCACCCACTTGCCCAAGGGCTGCCTTACTCACAGAACCCCTGTTCACACCTGCACAATCCACTTGAAAAATGCCAGTGGAGAAAGGAGTGAGTTGCCCACTGTTTCGAGCAGGGTCAGCGCTGCGTGGTCAGAGCTGAGCTCACAGAGGAGCTATGAGTCAGCCTCACGAAAGGGATGTGAACGAAAGTGATGCTGAGGGAGCCAGGCAGAGGTGGGGAAACACGTTAGGAAGCTGGGCCGTGGTGCAGGGGGAGCTAATAAGTCCTGAGGAATCCACAGGGAAGGATGGAGGGAGGGAAGGAAGGAGGGGGAAAGGGAGGGAGGGAGGAAGGGAGGCAAGAGATGGCATGGGGTGAGTAGTCCGGACTCGGACCTGGACGTTCACGCTGACCAAGGCTTTGGACTTAAGGAACCAGGGAGATGGCAGAGCTGCCACCTATGACAGTTCTGATGGGAGATGAAGGAGTCCAGTTTGAGGCACCTTGCGTGGGAAGAGCCTGTGGGCTGGTGGCTGTACCACTCTAAAGCCATGAGCCTGTTTTCTTGTCTCCCTGAAGCTACCCTCAGGTTAGGGAGTCGGAAGGAAGTCCTACATCCTCTCTTCCATAACTGAGCACTCAGTCAACTCCCTGTGGTTTAAGTGGGGAACCCCTGGATGAAACACTCCAATGCCATTCATTCCCTCAGTAAACATTTGTCAGGCCCATCCTGGGCAGGCCAGGCTCAGCCCAGTGCCGCAGAGGTGACTCTGCCCTCTCTGAGATGAGTGGCTGTGCAGGGTCACCAGACAGGCAAATAAGAGCTACCTGGCAGCCTGCACAAAGTCCCGATGGGGCAGGGACCAACTCTGCCCAGAGAAGGAGGCATGTGTCCTGGGTCGTGAACAATCATGAGAGGAGGAAGGGCACCCTTGGCAGAGAGAACAGCAGTTCAAGGTGCAGAGGAAGGCTTGGAGAAGGGGCAACACAGGGCTGGAGTGAGATCTCACCCCAAGAAGACCCTTCATGGCCTAGACCTCAGGTTTCCCACCTGTGAAATGGGTGTAACAACCCCCATTTTAGCTTCCTCTGCGAGGTCCACAGAGGAAAGCCTGTTGACACTCCTTCATCCACTTCCCAGGCCCTGTACAAGCCGCGGGGGTCACTGAGATGAATAAACCTCGAGACCCAGGTGGGTTCCTTCACACCACTGACAGATATCTATTTTTTACCTCTGGTGCCGCAGAGGTGGTTATTGTTGGGAACAAAGCAAGGCCTGTCCTCAGCTCCCAGGGGCCCGGTTCCAGATGTGCCCATCTGGCAGCCACGCTTCGGTCCTGGCACAAGTCTGAGGATCCATGGGCCGCTCGGGAAGAGGCAGATGTATTTTGACAAGACTGCCGCAGCTTCTACAGTATCCTGAGTCAAAATAAGCCCTTCTCATGGGCAGCCCCTGGGACGGGCTATTTCTGCACCACATTCCTTTTTCCCACATGGGGGGATGTGGGTGGGGACTCAGCAGCAGCGGTTCCAGCTAAAAACAGGAGCTGCCTCAGCTGGAGCTCATGACATTCCCCTCAACAGAGCCATCAGCTCGCTGCCTGTCCTGAGCTCAGGAAGTCTTTTGTGTGGGATCAGACTCAGATAATTCCCCCCGAGGATATGGGCAGTCTAACCTCAGGAACACTCCAACAGCCCTCCCATCCCAGGGGGGTCCCAAATCATAAAAATAAGTCTTTCCACGTGTACAGAACTTTGCCAGTGACAGTGTTCTCTTGCCCATACAGCAACTTGGTGAGGTGGCTGCTCTTGTTCCCATTTTAAAGATGAGCAAACTGAGGCTCAGAGAGGTGACCTGACCCTGGAGGGGATGAAGGAGAGAAGATCTGAGTCCAAGGCTGTCAGAGTCTCTGGTGGAAAGAAAGAGCCTGGGAGAGAGGACATGGAATTGAGGCAAAGGTGGCTGCAGAGTTTCTAAATTTCACTGGATCAGGATCAAAGGGCAGGAAGGCATGTCACCTGAGTCCCCGTTCACTGTGATGGGTACCATGCAAAGTCACTCCAACAGAGAGCAGCTCATTTTAATCACCCAAACAGTCCTGGAAATAGGATTTGTTAACCCCGTTTTCTGGATGGGGAAACTGAAGATCAGAGAGACAAAGTGCCTTCCTGCTTGGCTATAAGGAAAGCGGTTTCAACCTGGGGTCTTGCATCCGGCCACCAGGCTGCAAGGTCTTTGCTTCCTTGGTGCTGCAGGAGCTGAGGCCAAGGAGGGCTCAGGATGGAGGGGAAGTGAGGGTGTTTCAGAGGAAGCAGGGTGGGTGGTTAAGGTGTCTGCGGCGTTTTCCGTGGCACAGAAGCCTGGGCCCCTCAGTGAGTGCAGGTGCTTCGGTAGGCGCCAGCTTAAAGAGCAAGCCCTTCACGGAGCTTGTTTCTCCTCTGCAGTTCTCTTTCAACGTTTCCATTAAGCCTGTGAGACAGTCTCGGGCTGAGTCCTTACAACTCTCCAATATCAGCCCCTCCCTTTCATTGACCTGAGACTCAGGCAGCTCCAGGCCCCCAGAGCACAGACCTGGACAGCTGGATGCCCACACATGGTTCCTTTTCATTGCGTGTATGTGTACTATTACCCCCCTGCAAGTGGCACTGGTTTTCCAGTGCGAAGAGGCAAGATGAGGTTTCCTTTTTAAATAAATGTAATGAAGGGTTTTATTTTTGCAAGTGAGTGGAATTAGAGAGTGATGTTAAGTAAATAGCAGAGGTGGTATGTAGATGTGACTAACCCGTGAAGGTTCTACTCCAGGGAGAGAGGCTGGCACAGGCGGGCTCCTCACCTCTGGGCCGGGCCTGGCACCAGCTCCACGTGGCATCGCCAGAACTCACCGGTGGGACCCCTGAGAAACCGGCTCCAGCACCCCTCCTCCCGCTGAGCATGAGGTCTCCTTGGTCCTGGGCCCCAGCGCCAGCACAGACCAGCGCAGCTTTGCTGACAGATGCCTGTCTGCTGCGCCCTGAGATGCGCTGGGGAGAAGGGAAATTGGCCCTCAAGGGAAGAACCATGAAAAGAGAAACTTGGAACCTCAAAGAGGCAAAAGTACAGAGCAAGCAACTGTCCACCTGACCCCTTCTCCCACCAAGATCCAAGTTCAACCTTCTTGAAGAGAGCAGAGTGGTAAAGGGAGGTTCTGGAAACACACAGCCAGAGCTCAGGTCCAGCTGCCTTGCCTGTGCTGGGTGACCCTGAGCGAGTGGCTGCACTGCCAGCCAAGCCTCTCCTCTGCAGAATGGGATCGTCACAGGGCCCGCTTCCTAGGGTTCTTGGGAGGGCCACCTGAATTCAGCCAGGTGAAGAATTTATAGGAGCCCTGGCACGTGGCTTGCACCCCATACGTGGTGCCTGTTATTCTATCTTAGGCACTGGCTAGGCAATTTCCAGATGTTATGTCAAGGCTGGCATCAGCCCTGCAATGTGGGCTCAGAGAGGTGCAGTGCCTTGCCCCAGGTCACACAGCCAGGAAGTGCTGGGGCCAGGGGAGGAATCCAGGTTCTCCAGCTTAGCCTGGTGCCCTTACTACGGCACACCTGAGCTTTCCCCCGACCCTCACTTCCCTGCCCTCAGAGTCCCCCCATCACCTCACTGCTCATCCCTCCCTTGACCTTCACAGTTAAGATGCTTTTCCTTTCAAGAGGGCTCCGCCGGGCCTCCATCTGCTGGGTCGACCTTTTAGTTCCACTTCAGCCTTTCTGCTACTCCTGCTGCTTTCCAACCCCGCCCACATTCCCCCATTAAAGTCACTAGGAGAGCGAGTACTCTTTTCATTGCATGAGACCGAACCTCAACTCAAACTGGAGAAGCAAAAGAGGCCATATAACTTCTCTGAGCCTTAGTTTGCCCTTAAGTATAGCGGGGTCATAACAGTATACATATACAGTTGATGTAAGGATTAAATGAGACAATGCATGTTAAAGCCTCAGAGCTGTGCCTAGTAGATAGTAAGTGCTCATTATTAGTATTATTCCTTGTATTGTTGTTGTTTTTATTATTACTACTCCTCGAGGGATGATGGTCAGAGACACTGCCCCAGTTTTCACAGAACGCACTGTCTAGTATGGACACAAAGATAAGGAAGCATCCCAAATCACAGGTACCCTATAATAGAGCAGAGTGAGTGAATTTTGCAGTGTCAGAATGATACATCACTGCGGTCAAACAAGTGCACAATGGTCCACGGCCACAGCGGGAGTAAAAAAAACTGCACAATTCATTTATTCAGCAAACATTTACCAGGCGTCCACCACGGGCCTGGCACTGTGCCAGGCATCGGCGCGGCAGCAATGGCCAAACAGACATCATCTCTGCCCCCGTGCGACCCCCACCCAGTAGGAGAGATAAACCTGGAACAAATCATTACTGAAGTTCAGTGGAGCTAAGAGGAAAAAGTACATTGTGCCATCAACATTTCTACCAGGAAACAGAGCTTAGTCTGAGGGTGTAGATGGGGAAGGCTTCTCTCCCAGAGGAAGTGGGGATTAAAGGGGATCAGAGGAGAAGTGGGGAGGGCAGTTGGATGAGATCTGGAGAGTAGAGATTACAAGAGATATTCAGGGGGTAAAACCAGCCTTCTACCATAAGGCAAAGTGATCAGGGTGCAGTTTAGAGTCGAAATGCCTGGGGCCTAATCCCAGGTCTGCTGTGACACCTAAGCCAATATAAGAAATCTCTCTGAGCCTCAGTTCCTTCATCTGCATAATGGGCACCATGCCAACTACATCATTGGATTAAATGTAATAATATACATGGCGTAGTTAGCACAATGCCAGTCAGTCCAATTTTAGAGATAGAAAATGATAGAAAAGTTAAAGTTGTGTAAGGGCAAAGAAGGACTGTATTAGTTCGTGTAACTGAACAATTCAAGGGCAGTTTTCAGATTTCAGGAAGGGCTTGATCCAGGAGTCATGCAATATCATGAGAGCTCTCTCTCTCTCTCTCTTGATCAGTTCTGTTTCTCTCTGGCTTGGCTTCCCCCTTAGGCAGGCTCTTTCCTCACCATAATCCTGAAGCTCCAGGCTTATATTTTCTCAGCTCAGTAACTCCAACAGAGGAGAATTTTTCTAATATTTCCAAAACAAGCTTCAGGACTGAGTGTCCCTGGACCATCTTAAGTCACATATCCATCCCTAAATCCTATGCTTGGGTTATGTACCAATCCCTAGAGCTTGAGGGAAAGAGGACTTGAGGACTCCACTCAAACCACATAGCCAGAGAACAAGAGAAGGGTGGATCCTCAAAGGAATACTAAGAGGCTGAATGGAATCAAAGCTACAGGACAAGCTAAGATAGCCCATGTCTACCGTAGCAAATACACAGAGACACAGGGTGGCCATGCTGCAGCGGTCGGTGACACACTGACAGTGCTCAATAACCACTCCGTGTCTCCTCAGCCTGAACCAGCCATAGAATGAGCCCCATCTCCCAGGCGGACATCCCGGTCCCAGAAGAGCAGAGGGGAGTGCAGACTCCAGGACCAGATAGGTTGGATGAAGATCCCGAATGGCACCTTCCATCTGCATGACCTTGACAAGTTTCGTGTCCTCTCTCTGCCTCTTTCCTCATCTATGAAATGGGCATAACAGTAATACCTCGTAAGGTGGTTGTGCAGCGTAAACAAGGTAGTATGTATAAAGCACGTGGAACGGCGGCTATAGCACACCACAGCTCAGTCAGGTTAGCTCCTATTATTACCATCATTCCACAGGGGCTCAACCTCAGGGGTCTTGTTGATTTATACCTCTCCACAGGTAAAACCCCTTCTCACCTCTTCCGGAACATCCACCAAAAGACAGTGCAAGGCCACATTCAACTTCTCCCTTCCACTTGGTGAAATTAGATGGAAATATGAAACTTTGGGGCAGCAGGAAATCTGAGTAGATCCTGCAATCTGGTGGGGTCTGCGGCCAGCCCTGAGTTAGAGGGAGCTCTTAGGAGGAGGCATCAGAGACCCCTGGACCACCCATGTCCTCCCAGTGACCAGCCTCCCCCCAGGTTACAATCTCTGTGGAGGTCTGCTCAGGAAGCCAGCTTCTTCCCAGCCCATTTCCAAGGTGTTTAGCAGCATCCCCTGTCTGTCACCTGCCTGACCCTGCAGGTGACCCAGTGTAAGGACCCTGCCATCCCCTCGCTGAAACATCTAGGAGGAAAAACTGATGAGAGTAGGAATAAAAGAGGAAATTCACTTTCATGAAGCACGCTGAGTATGTCCCACAGTCAGCTGGACCCTTGTTTACAGGTCCTAAATTAACCATCACGACATTAGTTACCATCCCCTGCCCCAAGCTTCAGGTGAGGAAACTGACAGAGGTGAAGTGACCTGCCCAAGGTCACACAGCTAGTGAAGGAAGAACCCGGGGGCCCCGCTCCAGGCCTTTAGATGCAACGTCGCAGCTCCCGCCACGCTCAGCACTGAACCGTGCCGGGAATCTAACAACCGGCAGCCCAAATCCAAAGAGAGAGCAGGTTTCCAAGGAGAAGGAGGAGAGGTGTTGGGAACATGCAGTTATTTACAGGATGCAGTGTGGGTTGCTGCAGGAGAGAGGGAGGTTGACTGAGGTTGACTTGCCCAAAGTCCACAGTCGGGATAAGAACCCAGTTCTTTCCATGCTGCCCTGCCCCGGGAGAGACGATGTGAAAGGCAGTACACCCTAAGAGGTGTGGGAACTCACTTACCAGGATCCCAGAATGCTCCATGCCAAGGCCTAGGAGCTGTGTGCCTGAGGCGGAGGTGGCCAGAGCACACCCGCACCCTGCTTACCTCTCTCCCCGAGCACAAGTAGCACCACACTTCCCAGTTCCCTGAAGTCAGTGAGTCCAAGGTGCTAGGTTTGGCCAACCAATGGTGAGCAGAAGTGTCGATATCCACGTGGAACACTTCACGTGGGCCATTTGAGGAGAGCTTCATGAAGGTGCAGGCAGGACAGGAAGGTCCCACAGGGACAGTGCAACTCCCCGGGGCCAGCTTTGGTGGGGAGCCATCGCCACCTCTAAGCCTGAAGGGCAAGGAGGGAGTCATTGCCAAGCCTGGAGAGGGTACGTATGTGGAAAGGACCGCTTAACAGAAGCAGTGGCCTTCAGCCAAGGGACAATCTCATTTTGCTCTTTTCTCGCCTCTAATCCCTGCCAGTAACTCCCATTGATAAAACCCAACCAGAAGCCCAAGGGCAAAGGGAGCCTGTTGATTGGTCCATAGCAATGAGCCTCCTGGGCCCAGAGCTGGGTGGGGAGGGGAAGAATGGATCTGAAGGAGCAACCAGGAGCCAGCCTGGGGCAACCACTTCCCAGCTGGGGCTGTGGGGACCTCTGTGATACTCCAGCTCTCCCTTCCTGCCACAGTGGCCCTGGAAGCCGCACATTGAGTTGGTGGCATCATCAGATGGTAGAGCCCTCCATAAGCCTCATCCACCTCGCACAGAATCTTCCTCTTCCAGCCACAGTGTGGTCTGACCATTACAGTCAAAAACAAAACAAAATAAAACAACAAGCTAAAGAGGGATGTCCTAGAGGCATTGCAAGGAAAAAGGCATCTTTTGGAAAACCTTTAAAAACCGATGACTTAGAATCAGGAAGCTTACCCAGGTCAGTGAGGCCTTGAAACGATGCGTTCCAAAGACACCCCAAAAGTCACCTTGAGAAGGACTGTGGGAACAAGAATCAGAGGTCTTTCAAATCCATCAAATGGAAAGAGGTCAGATAAAAGACCGACAAGATGCTCAATGATCACAGTTCTGGGAGAGAGCTCAGAGATGAAAAGGAGAAATCCGGAACATCTGAGAGAGCCTCGGCCTCAGCCTTGACTAGGGAGAACCTCGGGGAAATTCTTGCTCCCAAATTGCTTTTTGGAAGTAGAGGTGCCAAAGGCACGGCTCTGTCGGACAAATGTTCCAACTCCAGTTGACAAACGAGACACAGACAAATCGCCACAAAGGGATGGCAGCCGTCCAAGAATGCTGATGCCACTCAAGGGTGAAATTGCAGAGCTCTTGGCCAAAAATATGTGCATTTTTGAGGGGATGTGGATATATGAACTGGGATCTGTGGATATGAAGTTTGAGCTTTGGCAAAGCTTTGAGCAAGGACCCACATGTGAGCTCCTTCTCTCACTTAAGTCAACATTACCGTGGGGACCTTGTTGCACAGGTGAGGAGGTGTCATAGAGACAGAAAACTGGGACCAGGATGATCAGCTCCTTCTTGGGATGTGAGAACATTAAACAGAGGGTCCTTTCAGGGTCAGAGCCTGCTTGATTAGAAGTTTTCTGAAGGAGGGGGCATACAGCTCCAATGTTACAGATTCCAGCAGGTCTCTCGCAGGTGACAAAGGTAGAAACCTCATTCAAAGCAACTTAAGTAGAAAGATGGTATTTACTGGTCACATAATGGAAAAGTACATGAGCAGATGATGCTTAAAGGCACACTGGGATCTGGACACTTAAACACTGTCATCAGGAATTTGTCTCCTTCCCTTCTCTTGGCTCTGCTCTACTCTGTGTTGGCATCACCCTCAGGCAGGCTCTCTCTGGGTGGTGACAAAAAGGTCCAGCTGCTCAGGCCCACTTTCTGCCAGCCTTACAAATCCCATAGAAATAGAAAGCCTACGTCTCATTGGTTTTCAGCTAAAGTCCTAGGGCTGACTCTCATTGGCTTAACTTGTGTCACGTGCCAACCCTGAGCCAATCACAGTGTCCAGAGCTAATAGTCATCCGATTGGCCAGCTGTGGGTCTAATGCTCACCCATGGGAGTGGGATGTGGAGTCAGCCCCACCCAGACCACAAAGCCTAAAAGCGGAGGAGAAAGAGATGCCGAAGAGATACTAAACAGGCCAAAATGTGTGTCGGCACAGCAGACAACACCAAAAACATCCCAATGCCAAAATACCATAGTGATGGGGCCAAAGCATGGAAGGAAATCTTGGGGTTATGTGTATGGACAAAGAAATGCAAAAAAAAGGGGACGCAAGTACAAGATTTAAAGGAGGAGGCCAGCACTATAATTGGGGTCTGCGGCCCAGCAAGGAGCCTAGGTCTCCAAGTTCCTCGACCTGAGATGGGGACCTTAAGGCCCACAACCATTTCAACCCCCAGAAGGTAGGGCTATGCAAGGCACAAGTTTTGCCTCTGGAAATAGTCGTTGGGCATTCACAGTGAGGAAGTTCACTGTTTGATGTTGGAGATTCAGGGATGAGCAAGACACAGTCCTCGCCCTCAAGCAGCTTACACTCCAGTAGGAGGAGACAACCGAGGATGTATAAATTAATAGAGGAACAAAATGAACATCAGAGGCGTGGAGTGCACCAGAACAGGGAGTGATCTGTAGGAGAGGAATCGTGGTAAACAGGCTGGCAGAGGAGGTAGAAGGCAGACCAAGGGAGGCCCCCACGGGTCTGGACTTGCTGTAGGCAATAGTGAGTCATTGAAGGTTTCTGAGAACAGGAGTGACACAGCAGGAGGAAGTTTCATCATCTTAATGGAGCCAGATAAAGCCCAGAGGAGAGTCACAGAGATGATCAAAGGGCTGGGGACAGGCCTGTGGAGGGAGACGACAGAGTGAGGACTGGAAAGATGAAGGCCAAGCAGAGCCTTGATCTAAGTCAGGCAGAGGAGCACACCGCTTCCTGACGCTAGACCAAGACACGGGTGGAGCCGCACCATGAAGTCACTGAGAATGTTGCTTTGTTTAACTCCCATTGAGAAAGTGAGTGTCACACACACAAAAAATGTCATTTATATAACTGTGATCCCCACCCCCCGGAGGGGGTGTGGGCTGGAAATGGGGAATAAATCACTAATAAAGAGGTTCTGGTAGAGTTCTGAGCGGTCATCGTAAAGGAAGACTGAGGGGCACCAGGGCGTCTCGGGATGTTCCGTATTCATTCACGAGAGACCACTTCCTGAGGGCCTGCTTTGAGCCTGGCCCTCCTCTAGGCTCTGAGGCCAGAGACAGGAGCAGGCTTCCCCTTGTCTTATTACATCATAGCCCTACCACCTTCTGAAACAAGCCAGCTCCCTGCGTGTTTACTGGGGCAGCATCTGCTTCCCCCATCACACAAGACAGAAATTTGCAGGGTTTTTTCTCTCCATTGTATCCCCAGGACCTAGAGGAGTCCCTGACCTGTAGTGGAAGCTTAGAACATATTTGCTGAGTGAATGAATTCCTCACGTTCAGTGAGTCCCCCTCCTCAAAGGGTTCAAACTCTAGGGAAAAAGCCAGACAACAAAGCCAACGTCAAGTGTAAAATTTCTTTTCAATGGTGCTACAATGAGAGGTCCATGTGGGAGCATATAGGACACCCCTGACTCAGCCCTGCTTCCCAGAAGGGATTCCTTTATACTTTAGCCGAGCCATGATGGTCAAAGTAAAACAGAGCAGGTAAAGCTCCTCTGGGAGCAACCAGTATGGGCAAAGGTGCAGAAACACCAGGTGGCAGCAGGTACAGGAGTGATGGAGCATAGGTGGCTCTTAATGGAATTGGAGAGAGCGGTTCTGGTCCTGGAGGGCCTTAAGGGCCAATTTAAAGGATTTGCACTTTCTTTTTGTGCCAGTTAAGATCCTTTTGCCTGTGAGAAAAGACAAAACTAAAGCCACTTAAAGCAGCTTTAAGGACAACAAAATGGAACGGGTGGTTATCGGCTCATAAAAATGACAAGACCTGGGAGAGCTGTGGGCACAGCTTGATCCAAGGTGGAAACAATGTCACCAGGCTAGGGTTTCTCCCTCTCCTTTTCTCGGCTTTACTTGCTCTCCGCATTCTGAGGCTCCATATGGTAGTTCCTGGGAAGCCCAATTCATAGCCCAGTGAAGCTAAAAGGAGAGTCCATTTCCCTTAGCTCAAGCAGAAGTCCCGGAATTGAGTCTCTCTGGCCCTGACTGGTCTGGTTTGGGTCATGTGACCACCCCTGAACTGATCTGGGGAGCCATGGAGACCTAAGTGCTGATTGGCTTAGCCCAGGTCATGTGATCCATCCGCGGCTCCAAACGAAATACCCCGGTTGGCTCCTCCAGAGCTGATGCCACACGAGGGAGTGGGTGCTAGGTGGCAAAAGAAGCTGTGACCACCATGTGTTTCAAGGAGGAGAGTGATGCAACTGGACCCGTGTTTTAGAAAGCTATGATTCTCCTACAGATTTAGAAACCAGTTAGAAAGTCAGTCTGAAGACAAGAGCAGAGGCAGGAGCCATGGTTAGATGGCTGGTGTTAAGAGTCAGGTGGAAGCGAACTGAGCAGAAGTGAGCAAAGGACTGTGACAGAGAGGGATTTTTTTTCATTTAAATCCTTAGGACAGAGTTCCAGGGCCCTGACCTACAGCCACCATCACTTTTGATCACCTCAGACTCGGAACGCCCAGCCCCGTTAAGGACCAGCTTGTGGCAAGGTCCCCATAGAGGTGCCCTAGCAGGGTCACCTACACTCTGGGACCAGTTGCCCCAAAGCTGCAGATCCCGGCTTGGCTGCCGGCAACCCACCTAATCCCCCTCTAAAAATGTGGCCACCTGTAGAGACGTACCGAGCTCCAATGCTGCTGATGCTGCCACTTCTCAGCTGTGTTACCCTGAACGAGGCCCTTAACCTCTCTGAGTGTGAATATCGCTATCTGAATATAAAGTGGAGATGATGACATTTAGGGTAAGGGACGCGTTGGTGTAGGGATTAAATCAGTTAAAGATATGAATCACCTACCACAGTGAGAGGCTCAGTAGATGAAAATTCCTTCCTCTTCAAACCTTTCAGCTTTTCCCTGGTTTCATCTTCCCGACACCTCTCCAACCCCGTTTGTTTGCCACATAAAAGATGGTTTTGTTTTATTTTGTTTTTTCTGCCAGAAAGAAACAACTGGAGGTTGAGTGGCATAGACCAGCCATTTTTAGATTTGTGGGTAGAAAAATGTCCTCTTGTTCTCAGGCCGGAATCTAAGCTCCCTCTGGACTTCCTTCAGGCGATTCCCATTTGGGGACATGATACTCCAGTCCCTTGTGTGGTGGAGAGGAAGGAAGGAAGCCCAAAGAGGGGGTAAAGAAGTAGAAGAGGGCTTCCCTGGTGGCGCAGGGGTTGAGAGTCCGCCTGCCGATGCAGGGGACATGGGTTCGTGCCCCGGTCCGGGAAGATCCCACATGCCGCGGAGCGGCTGGGCCCGTGAGCCATGGCCGCTGAGCCTGAGCGTCTGGAGCCTGTGCTCCGCAACGGGAGAGGCCACAGCAGTGAGAGGCCCGCGTACCACAAAAAAATTAAAAAAAATAAAAATAAATTAAAAGAAGTAGAAGAAACATCGCCCACCCCTAGTTTCCTCTAAACTTCAAATTCTTCTTTCTCACTCCAACTTAAATGAACTCAGGGGACTCAGGAGGCAGAGTTCTCTGGCAAAGAAGATCATAAAAGTAGGCTTTGTCTAATGATCGCACAGCCCCAAACTCCAGAATCCCCGCCTTGCTCAGGTGTTGGAGGGAAAGAGGATTAACACTTGCTGAGATTGTGCTGCGATTCCCTAAACATTGTTTTATCTGAGCCTCACAATCACCCTGGTAGGTTGGGATCATTGACCCATTTCACTGAGGAGGAAGCTGAGTCTCAGAGAAAAACCACACTATCTGGAAGGGGCAGAGAGCTGCTGAGATTTCACCCATGTCTCTATGTGAGCAGAGCTCATTGCTGTCTCCTCCACAGTGCCTCTGAGATGACTCCGGCATCCCCAGAGCCAACCTCCCTGTCCCTTCCCTGCTTTGGACTTCCAATCCCATCTGGCTTACAAGCTGTGTGTTTTTGATTCTCCTCCTCAGAGCTGCCTCTTCACTAGGATAGCACTTAGTGTGTTGTATTATCATTGACTGTTGGTGGGCATCTCTCCCCGCTCACTCCTGAGTGCTTCAAATCACAGGCTCTGATCTGAAAGGATCTTGAGCGTGTGAATTGGTCCATGTGTTATCTCTCTGTGGAGTATTCGCCTCTCTTACTGTGGAATAAAGAGGGGGAAGAGAAACTCCGAAAGTTCTTATACATCTTTGTCTGCCTAGGACAGTGCCTGGTGTGTCATAGGCCCGCCACACAGGTTTGATAAATGAAGATTTGAGTGAAAGGAGACCTACCACATAGGGTTGTCATGAGCTGAAAGGGCTGAGATCTATAGCATCCTTAGAACAGTGCTTGGCATACTGGATGTGTTTTAAGAATGTAATGCTGAGTTACAACTGGGAAGGAATACTTACCCAGGAATTAGGAGTTTCATTAACTTGCTGTGTGGCATTGAGAAAGTCCCTTCCCATTTCTGGGCTTCTGTTTGTTCATCTGTAAGTTGAAGACACCGGATTAGATGACCAGAAATATAGCTTTTCAGTGCTGACTTTTTATGCATGTTTCATCTCCTCCCTTCACTTCAACTCCTCCCAAAACATACACACACACACACACACACACACACACACACACACACACACACGCACCCCACGTGCATGCCCATCAATCTCCAAGACAGAATTCTGCTGCCTCTCTGCCCTTTCTGTCTTTCATTTCCTTTGACCAGAAGCTCCATGAGCTTATTAAACTTTGTTGTCCATGTTCCTCAGCTATGCCTGCTTTAGTAAAACAGCAATAATGTCCCCTGAGATTCATTTTATTAAA
Source organism: Leucopleurus acutus (assembly GCF_964270905.1). Classification (NCBI taxonomy): domain Eukaryota; kingdom Metazoa; phylum Chordata; class Mammalia; order Artiodactyla; family Delphinidae; genus Leucopleurus; species Leucopleurus acutus. The sequence continues at coordinate 25,828,255 of NC_139145.1, read as the reverse complement.
GAGCAAAATCTGCTTTGTGGGCCAGGATGTGCTGGTCCTAAATGGAAAGTAGAAGTCATTTCCAGCTCTCTTGCTCCACAAATGCAGGGGTTCTGCTAGCTGCCTTTGCACTGAGATGGAAAGAACATTTATCTTCACAAATGTAGGCAACACCATGGAGGCAGCCCTGCAAGGGACAAGGGAAAAAGCCTTCCATTCCAAAAGGTGCGGCAAGACCAAAAAAGAAAAGTTCTTCCTAGAATAGGAACAAAATTACATGGCAGGTTCTCTTCTAACTCCACAATTCTAGACATTAAGATTCACAGGATTTAAGATTCTAAAGTTGTGAGTGAATGTGTGTAATTAGTTGAATCTAAGCTTCTATTAGTCCTAAAATATTATATGATTCCATGATTAAGTATTTTTTCCTACAAGACCAGGGTCCTATGATTCTCAGATTCTATTGACCCAAGACAAGGGTTTTTCAACTAGTGGGTGTATCCAAAACACCTGGGGTCTTGGTAACCAATGCAAATTTCTGGGCTCCCATCTCCAAGATTTTGGTCTATCCACGCAGGATGAGCCCCAAGAGTCTGCAATGTTTTTAACATGTCCCCCCAAACCGCAGTGGATCTGAGTAGGAGGGGGCCATTCTTGAACATACAGTGTTTAGAGAGCCTGTCATTCTAGATTCTGTGATTCTAAAATGGCCTTTTGCTTATGATTCTAGCATTCTGGGACTCTTATTCTGTTTCTACATGCCTAAGGACAAGATTCCAAGGTGTAGAGACTATCTTTCTGAGCAAGGGTTTCACATGGGGGAGGGGAAAAGAGACCAAGTGTCATGAGGTCGGAGGGACATTCTAGAAGGGGGACTTCCTTAAGGCACAGAGCAAACGTTGATGCTGCACCAATTTGCCTGAGCAAGTCCAGTACTAGGACTCAAATGAAGAGGCTTGGTGAGGGGCATTGGCTGGCTCTGGGGTGACATGAGCATCTGGGGTCATCAGGAGGAATTCCGGATGGACAGGGAGATCCAACCATGTCCTGGAGAGTTGGAAGGGCTGAGGTTGGAGGAGGGGAGGCAGAAATCACAGCAGAGAGCTTGAAAGAGAACCAGTGGCAAGGGAGGAAGGAGTTATCCCCAAACATCCTCCCCGTGCCTGTGTTGGATGGTAGGGGAAATGCAGACTGGTTTGGCAGACATGAAAATGTAAGGTTTCAGGAAAACTCAGGCTGAGAGGGAGTTAACTGTGTGGGGATGTCCCTGGGTACAGTGTGTGGGCTGAAAGAAGACTGCCTTGACATGCTAATGAGTGCTTGGATGTTGGAGGGTAGGGATGAGATGAATGGTAGCAGAGGACCTCTAAGGAGCTTGTAGGCAGATGCTGGGCTGGGGAGGGGCTCTGAGTTGGGGACAGGGTCTGGAATAGAGAGGGTTTCCTCAGGAGGTTCCCACACCCACTCCATGTACCACCGATGAGTCAGGATTCAGATGAGGAACGTGGGACCCTCTTTCTGAAAACAAAAGTGGAGAATGGAGAATCCAAAGTTCTCCAGCTTCCCAGATGGGGCAGGTTGGGTTACCAAGCATTTCTCTGGCGGTGGGAGTGGGGGGAGAATGGAAAAGGAAGGATCAGTAACTCTTGGCGATACATTTAGCCTGTATGTCTGCACAGTGGTGATGACACATTCCTGGCTGCACGTACAAACCCCTTCTGCCCCACACAATGACAATGACACATGTGCCAGCCCATTGTGACACACTTACACCTGCACCCTTACCACCAATGATGGCAGCATTTCAAATTGATGCTAACACACTATGCATCATCTCTCATGGACAGCAACACTTAGGACGTACACCATTGCACAGAAATGGTGATATGTCCCCAGAACTTTTGCATCTGACACAGTCTAAGTAAATGGCACCCTCTGTGGCTGTACAACCTGCAGAGCTGCATCTAGTACCCATGCCTTACACCCCAACCATCACGCAATGCCATTAACATATTCCACTGTAACTGCAACCTACTTAGCTCTACACCCAATAACACTCTCACACCAGAGTCACTTCATATCGGGAGGGATACACCACCGCACACTGAGAGTCACATGGTGTCAAACCCACGCTTGCCCTACTAGAACCTGTATCCCTCCACATGGATGCTGCCCGCTCCCACCTGCACGGCCCCCAGAGGTGGGCACACACACACGAAGTCACCTTTGCACACCAGTGGTTTGCCTTCACACTGTGTCACCGCATGTTGAAGGAGACAGACTGGGACCCTGACCTCACAACCTGACAGTGTTGGTACCATAGCCTTGTTAATGACAAGAGGGGAGGCACTCATCAGATGAGCAAGGTGGCCTAGAGCCCTTCCCTCCGCACCACCCCCATAGTTCTCTTTCTGCCTCTGGCACACAGCCACCCCCACAAACCAAGACCGGCTCTGCCCCTGCAGGCTCAAGCTAGAATGACAGGATGTGGAGTCAGCATCTGGAGCATTCAGATGTCTCTCTGCACTGACCGGCTCAACTCCTAGTTGAGGTCAGGGCCAGCCAGCGAGCTCTTCCTCATCTCCCACATGGCAGCCAGCGTGCCCTTTGGACGGAGGCGGCTGCGGGGAAGAAACGGGTTGACCTTTGGACAAGAGCCATGCTCACTGATCACATTTATAGTCTGTGACAGCTGTCATTCCTCACACACTCTTCCTCAATCCTCACACAAAGTACTGACATTAGCTCTCTTGATTGGCTTGTTAGTGAACCTTCAAGGCATGTATGTATCATTTTAAAAATCTGGCCCCCGGCCCCAGCCCACAGGGCTCATCAATAAAGGTGGAAATTCAGCGCCAGCCAGGGTAAGACACTGTAAGCAGAGCCTCATTCGTATCTTACCAGGTGTCTCTTAGAAGCTGTCTACAAAGCAGGGTCTGCAAGGGCCAAGGCTCAGCGTGGAGGGTGGGGACTTGCAGCAGGCTGGATTAGAGATGCAGGAGACGAAGGAAATACTGACAACCCACATGACATGAAGACCCCAATCTGAGTGTGAATTCATGGCAGGTTTTTTTTTTAAGTGAGAAACTAGAGAACAGGGAAGATGATAAATGTCAATGTAAAAAAAAAAAAATATCGGCAGAGCAAAAATTACATTTCCATAGGCTGTGGGATGTGTCAGAAGAGAAGCAGCCCAGCCTGGTGGAAGGACCCCAGAGCTCAGTGTCATGCAGGCATGGGCTGGAATCTTGGATCTGCCAAAGACTCACTGTATCTCCCTGGGCCTTGTCTTCCCCATCTTGAAAACAGGGGTTTATGTGAACTAAAGGAGAGAATGTAATTTATGCAAAGCACCAAAGTGAGCACCTGAGACACAATGGGGGCCTGAGAGTAGTATGATTAGTCATATTATAATCAGTAAGAAATGTTTATAATATTTAGCAACATTTATGTAGTTATAAAACAGTATTTGGGAACCATGTCCAGGCTGGTAACACTGAACAGGAACAAGTATTCATCTTTTCACTACCCTTTTTTGACAGGAAGCATCAGTGGCTCATGTCATCCCCTAATTGTTCAAAGGATAAAGCCACCAAAACATGACTGAGCTGTCCTTTTGTTCACCAGGAAGATTTTCTGCAGCTAGACATGACTCATGTCAGCTCATGCAGTTCTTAATAGGCTCATAGAAACTGGGGTTCAAAGGGTGCTTTAGCTGTCACTTACTGCCCAACTGCCATCTTCCAGGGGTAGGGAACTCAGCACCTCACATGAGGCAGTCCGTGCTATGGTTGGACAGCTCCAGCCGGTAGAAGGTTCTTCCTCTCAGAGCTTCTGTCTGCCTTCCTTTACCTTTCCTCCATTGCCCCAATTCTGTCTTCAACACTAGTAAAAACAGTAGTCCTTTTCTTTCCTGGCAATGGTCATTTATTCATTCCACAAGCATTCTTTAGCTCCTGCTTTATCAGGCACCAGGCTAAGTGCTAGAATTACAAACTGAACAAGACTTGTCAGTCTTTCAAGGGCTAATCCCCCTTCAGCATTCTCTCCTCCAGGTAAAACAGCCTTAAATCCTTCCACCATCCCTCATTGAACCTGATTTCCAGACACCCACCACCAAACCACTTCCTTCTTTGCTAACCGCACTTGAGCCTACTACAGTCCATCTTAAAGTGTTGTGTCCAGAACTGAGCTTGGTATTTTTCTGAAGGCTAAGTTGGATTTTTAGCCCAGCTTAGTCAACATCCATGTCAAAGGCAATGCCCATTGTGGAAAAACCCCAATTGTAACTAGAGTGCTGCCAGCCAGGTCCCACTCACTGAGCTTCTGTTCTAGGAGAACAGGGAAGAGGAGGGAGGAGGAAAGAGGCGGACTATGGCTCTTGAAATGACGGGATGTCAGATCTCCCTTCCCAGAACTCCCCTCAGGCATTAGTGGCAATTCTAAGTCACTCTAATCAAACAGCCTCCCCTCTGCCCCTTCCATTAGTGTCTGCCTCTGGAAAGGGAAGAAAAATTAAAAATGAGCTGACAGGCCAACACAACACAGAAGAGAAAACTCAGCCATAAAGGGAGGGACTCCCCTACACCCAGCCCCACAGCCTGTAAGGGGAAAACAGAGATGAGCTTCAGAAGGTGACTCTCTAGATGAGGAAGGTGGGTCCACCAATGGCTTCTGATTTGTGGGGAGTCCCCCATTTTGAGACCTCTGCTGTGAAAATGTATAAAGGAATAGTCCCCCCTTGTTGGAATAAAATCATGCCTCCTTCCTTTCCCAGATCCTGTCCTTCTGCAGCTCTTGCCGCTCCCTTCTTGGAAGGAAGCCATCGCCTTACAGAAGCAGGAGTCATCTCCACTCTGACATAACCCCTGATTGATGCATAAACTCCTGCAAATCTTTCAAAGGCCTGGTGCAAGGCTCCTCCTCTCTGAAGCCATTTTCCTACACATTGGGCTGGATTAAAGGAAGCATTTTAGAGCCAAGAAGATGGCAATCAGAATGGAAAGGCTCATTAGGAGAGAGTCATAAAATGAAAAATGAGTGTAAGCAGAGGAGGAAAGGCCGGGGTGAGGGACAGATGTTGCCCTGCCTCTTGGTGGTCCCCTTTCTTCCCAGGGCAAAGGAGAGAAAAAATGGCCTTCTAGAATAGGTTTTGCCAAAGAATTCCTTATTCTTCACAGGATATCAGATCTAGAAGGGCCTAGCAAGTGACTTGCCCAAGGTCTACAGCAATTTTGCAGCAGTCTCCTCCCTTTGGGTCCACGTGGAATGTTCCTGAACCCCTATGGAGGCCTTGCCCACATGATGCATCAATGTTTCCTGAGTGCCCATGCGGAAGGACAGGATACTGAGGGGCTGCAAAGATGATCTGACGGTGGTCTTGTCATCCTGTAGGAGCTCACAGGCAAGAGGCATGCAAACAGAGGAAAAGGGGACCCTGAAACAGGGGTGTGCCTGGGGGTGGCAGGACCTCTGAGGATAGTGTGACCAGTTCTGCCTGGAGGAATCAAAGTGGGCTTTCCTGAGCAGGCGATCTTGTATTTCTGCTTTAAAAAAAAAAAAAAAAAAACCTTCCCTCCATCCCCTGACCCGCACTGCCCCTCAGAACATTGAAGCAGCAAGCTTGTGGTCCTAAGAGCTGTGGCCAGGATACGCAGCTGCAGGGGGGATTGCTGGGGATGTCTGGAGCAGAAAATACAAGAAAAGGTGGAGGAGGAAAGGGAGTGGAGATTTTTTTTTTTTTAAGAGAGGGGAAAGGAGAGAGAAAGGGAAAGGGAAACGGAGGGGGGAGGCGGAAGAGGGAGAGAGGGAAACAGGGAGGGAGGGAGAGACGGAGAAAGGGAGGGGGGAGGGAGGGGGAGAAAGGAGGAGGAAGAGTAGAGGGGGGAGGGAGGGGGAGGGAGGGGGAGGGAGGGAGAGACAGAGAGAGAGAGAGACAGAGAGAGAGAGAGAGAGAGAGAGAGAGAGAGAGAGAGATTTGAATTTCCCATCTGGAAAGGGAGAGGTAGCACGTCAGGGTCTGGCTGACGGGCGCGATTGGAGGGCGCCTCCGGCAGCCGCCCGAAGCAATAGCCGCGGCCCCAGCTCACCGGGCGGAGTTGCACGAGGCGGCAGCGGGAGCTGGAATAGCAGAAGGAACCGCCTCGTTGAGTTCGGCCGGAGCCCTGCAGTGGCTCAGACGGTTGCGAGGACCTCCAGGTCGGTGCTGGCCACGGGCCGGGAGGGCGGAGCCGGGCTGTGGGCAACAGGGTCTGGGCTCTCGCCTCCAGGCCGCAGCGCAGCCCGGGAAGCTGCAGGGTATGGTTTTCGGGGGCACAGCTCCCCAAGACTGCCCGGGCGCGAGAAAGGGAGGCTGCGCGGCGGCAGCAGGGACGCTCCAGGGCGCGCTCGCCGTGGTGCTGAAAGGACAGCTCCCCGCAAGGGGGAAGCGAGCAGGCGGAGGGAAGGGAGTGAAGCGGGAGCCAACTGGGAAGGAGGGGTGGGGCCCCGAGATGGAGACCCTCGGGCAGAAGCCCGAAGCTGCCCGGCTCCCGGGGAGCCAGGACCGCCCCGAGGGCGGCGGGAGACTCAAGTCTGAACCTAGAGAACAACTTCGAGCTCTTGGGGTAGGGATGGGGGGACGTCGATCTAAGCTACTTCAGGTTGTGGTTAATCTGGAGCCCGCCAGGGCCCTCTTCGCCTAGGGAGAGGGAGCCGCCCCTGAGGTGTACAGTTCGGGTACCGGAGTGAGTCAGAGGGCGGCGGGAGTGGGGCGGACAAACCGAAGGTGCAGGGGAGGAGAACCTAAACGTTGACTGGGGGTGGGGGGGACGAAGAGGACTCTATTTGTCATGGAAGGAGGAGGAGCGGAGGTTTGGGCTGCACCTGTCAGCTGCCTGGGGTCATTAGGAACGATCAGTTCTTCGCCCTCGCCGGCCCCACTCTGCCCCCTCCCTCAGCAAAGTTTGAGACCAGGCCAGGTCTTGAGGTTGGAGCTCTAAGTGTTGGGGGGGAGGGGTGCTCTCAGTGACCAACCGTGAGCTCGAGGCAGAACTGCCGGCTACGTTGATCTCGGTGGGGGACCGATAGAGGGACACCAGGATTCCTGTCCCCCTCTTCTGCCGGGAGAATACGAACCCCCCGCCGCTTCCGCTTTTCTGCAGGAGCCAGTCCCTTACCCACTCCCATCCTCCACTGCTCCTTTCCCTCCCCAAGTGCTTCTCCCTTCTAGAGGCATGGGGCGGGGGAGTAGAGGGACATCCCCTGTCACTGCACCGCCATTAGCGTAGGGTCCCCCTCAAAAGGCAAATGAGTGTTGAACTGACTTGCAGTGAATATGGCCTGGACATGAGCTATTTAAAAAAAAGACAACAGATAAACAGCCACAAGGACAAACCCTGCAGGTGCCCGAGTCTGCTTGTCAGATGGTGGGGTCCAGTCCTGAAAACCTCCTGGGGCTCTGATGGCCAAGCCTGAGGAGGTGCCTCAGCTGCCTTCGGGTTAGGATGGGTTAGGAGGGAGCCTGAGAGGGGAAGCTGGAGGAGCATCCCAGGCACGCTGAAGGCAAGGAAACCTGGTGCTGCAGCAGCATCCCTCCCCCACCCCTCCGTGTGTCCCCTCCCCCAGCCTAACGTCCCCACTACCACCACCACCACCACCACCCTTCCCGTGCTGGGATAGACCAAGTCTTCCCGCAGACCCGCTGAGGAGCGCCTCCTGGCGGTCCGGCCAAAATCCTCAACTGCACGCAACCTGCTGGACCTCAGCACTCCTACAGGCATATGGCAAAATATCTACACACACGCCTGCACACACGCTTACGCAGAATCACAACGTTGCCTAAGTTCAGAGTTAGACACGCAGGAGCATACCTTGAACGCGTACACTCTCACATACTCGCTGACACACGTTAAATTCAACCCAGCAAATACGTCCTGAGGCTCTACCATGAGCTAAGAAATGTTGTAGATGCTGGGACAGGAGAAAAGCACACGATACAAGCCCTGCCCTGGGAAGAGTTCAGAGTGACTGGGAAGGGAAAGACACAGAGCCGGACAGAGTGCATGAGCTGGAGGCAGGCAGGGCTGTCCTAGAAAGCGCCATGGGTCTCAGAAGAGGAAGACTCCATCACATCTCACCGAGGAGAGATTTCACGGGAGGAGTGATGTATGAAGTGGACCTTTGAAAACTAATGCTGCTGCTGCCGCTGATGATGACGGTGGTGATGACGATGACAGCGAATATGTACTGAGCACCTACTAAGTGCCAAATGCTGGGCTGATCACATTTGCATTATTTCATTTAATGCTTACAATATGCATTGGGTATAGACGTTATTGTCTCCATCTTGCAGATGAGAAAAGATTAAGTCATTTGCTCAAGGTCACTTAGGAAGTAGTGGGGCCAGGAACTGAACTGGCAGAGATGAAGTTAAGAGGTTCCAAGGATGTAGAAATAGCAGATGAACAGATGCCCAGGAGTTTTTGGAAAGAATATGTGTGGAGGTATAGCTGATAAAGAGCCACATACAAAGGATAAGAAATGAATGGTGAGGCAGGCAGATGTTAGACTCTGCAGGACTTGAAGGTCAGCACAAGGACTCTAGCTGGTTTAACCAGGCCATGGGGAGCCACTGCAGGATGTGTTTGCATGAGCAGATCTGCCCTTTAGGAAGATTAATCGGACAGCCTTGTGGAGGATAGATGTAAGGTAGGGGAGGGACAGAGTTAGAGATTATGCAAAAATTCAGAACCTCGAGGCCCTGAACCAAGGCATTAGCAGCCATAGGAGAGGGGATGTGTGGATGCAGGAAACACTGTGGAGCTATAATCTCTGGACCTTCTTCCTCAGCACCCCGTCCCAATTATAACTTGCCAATTCCTTGTGTGGTTTTTGCCCAGCGTCTACCTCCCCAGCTGACTGAATGCTGTGAGAACAAATGCTATGATTCCCTTGTTCCCTGCCACAGCCCCAGCACTCAGAACAATGCCTGGCAGAGAGTAGATGCCCAAAGCATATTTGTAGTGTGAGTGAATGAATGAATGAAGAATTCCCTGACTGTGGAGTTTTCCACTGAGGCAATTGGAAGAAGGAATGCTGGAGGAAAAGGTGGCTGGCGGGGAGGGGAGAAAAGGATGAGGTTGATCTTTGGATAGAATGAATTTAAGAATATCCAGCAAAGAGTTAAATGTGCAGGTTTGGGGAGAGGTAGAGGGAGAGGTCTGTGACTGAAGAAGTGCATAAACCAATAAGGGTAGGTGAGATTTCCCAGGTAGACAGTGGGAGAGGGAGGGGCAGTGGGAGGGGGAATCAGCAAAAAAGAAGACCATTGGAGAAGTAAGATGATGACCACAAGAGTGCTGTGTCATATGGCATTCAGGAAATTCAAGAAGAAGGCTGAAAAAAGGCAGGGTGGGTGAGAGGGAGGTAAGGGGTCTTCATCGGCATCTGATACTACAGAGGGATGGAGAAGGAGAAGGAGGGCTGTGAAAACATTCCTGGGTCTGGTGATTAGGAGGATTCTGGCAACTCTGAGTAAGGCAGCTTCAGCAGCAGTGCAGGGGCTGCAACTCTCCGATCTCACAGAGCCAGAGGGTTTGACTGGGAGGTGAGGAAGTGATGACACCAAGTGGAAACTACTGGATCATGAAGCTAGAGGGCAGAGATTAAGAGAAAGATAGGGTTCGGAGCAGGAGCTGGAGAAGGAAGGGGATAAAAGAGGCGTATGGAGAAGAGATTGAAGGTGTGAGGAAGAGGGAGTAAAAAATGGATCAAGGAGAAGGTGTAAAGAGGGAAAATCTGGAGCTCAGGCAGATGGATTGGCTTCAGGGGGAAGGAGGGAGACTTCTTCCTTGGGAGTTAGGAGGGGAGTTAATTGTTTTGGTAATGATAACAAGAACCATTTACTGAGCCCGCATCATATGCAAAATACATTTCATAGATTAATTCTAAGCCTTCAAAATGGTATTATAATCCTCGCTCTATAAAGAAGAATGAGACTCAGAGAGGTTAAGTCAATTACTCACTATCACACAGCTAAAAAGCAGCAGATTCAGGATCTGAGTCAGATGTGCCTGACACCAGAGCTCACAAGTCTTCCGCTGCACCACACTACCTAAAGTGACAAGGAAATCACCTGCTGAGAGGGATGGGGTAGGAGTAGGTTGGGCCTTAAGAAATTGGTTAGTGGAATCTCTCGACAGGGTGAAGAAATTGCTTAACAGCTAAAATGGCCATGCTGGGAGTCAGCAGCAGGACCTTGAGGTGGACCCAAGAAGTTTGGCTAAGTAATCCCAGGAGGCTGGGAGTAAGAGGCACCTGGAGTGACAGGATGTAAACATGGAGAAGACTCATCCCTTGAGTAGATTACTTTGCATGCGGGGGCTTGGGGTTGGTAATCAAAGTTTTCTCAATGAATACAGGAAGCAGAGGAGTCTGGAGAAGGAGGTGGTTTGGTGACAGAGAGGTGGCATGTTGAGGTTTTTTTTTTTTTAACATCTTTATTGGAGTATAACTGCTTTACAATGAGGTGTAGTTTCTGCTTTATAACAAAGTGAATCAGTTATACATATACATATGTTCCCATATCTCTTCCCTCTTGCGCCTCCCTTCCTCCCACCCTCTCTATCCCACCCCTCTAAGTGGTCACAAAGCACCGAGCTGATCTCCCTATGTTATGCGGCTGCTTCCCACTAGCAATCTATTTTATTGCAGCTCTATTTACAATAGCCAGGAGATGGAAGCAACCTAAGTGTCCATCATTGGATGAATGGATAAAGAAGATGTGGCACATATATACAATGGAATATTACTCAGCCATAAAAAGAAACGAAGTTGAGTTATTTGTAGTGAGGTGGATGGACCTAGAGTCTGTCATACAGAGTGAAGTTAGTCACAAAGGGAAAAACAGATACCGTGTGCTAACACGTATATATGGAATCTAAGGGAAAAAAAAGGTCATGAAGAACCTAGGGGTAAGATGGGAATAAAGACACATACCTACTAGAGAATGGAGTTGAGGATATGGGGAGGGGGAAGAGTAAGCTGTGACAAAGTGAGAGAGTGGCATGGACATATATACACTACCAAACGTAAAATAGATTTCTAGTGGCATGTTGAGTTTGAGTGGTGCTGTGGGACATCCAGGGGAAGGCAGGCAAGAGGGAGGCAGGTGTATTTCTTGACTTATTTATTGCCTGTTTCACACACACACACTCACAGTACACACACTCCCAGAATGTAATCTGCACGAGCACAGGACTTTGTCTGTCATGTTCACTGTTATATCCCCACTGTCACTGCCTGACACATGATAGGTGCTCAACTAATACTTACTGGATGAATGAATATAGGGGTCTGGTGCTCAGATAACACATCTAACTGTCATCAGTGTTAGCGGTCATAAAGCCCCTGGAAAGGGTGAGTTCTCCCAGGGAAATATTAGAGATGAAAAGGAGATAAGGACTGAGGTCAGAGTCCTGGAGAACACACTTCTGAAGAGGCAAGAGGAAGAAAAGCAGCAGCAAAGGAAGGGAGGGGAGAAGGAGCAGTAGGAGAGGAGGGAGAGGAAAGAACTGAGTCACAGAAGCAAGAAAGGAGAGAGGTTGGAGGATACAGTGGGGTAGCTAGCAGTTCAAATGCTGCAGAACTGCTTCAGAAGAAGAGCTGGGAAAAGGGCCCAGAAGATCATCTGGTTCAGGAGAGACGCTTGCCAGAGCAGCAAGTTAGGTGCCCTGTGAACCAATTTGAAACATCTCAAATTAGAGTCCTGCGTCCTCCACAACCACCTGGCAATTCCTTGAGCTAAATGTAAACATAGAGGAGGAACCCAAGAGTTCCTGAAATCATTTGGTTATTATTCTTTTCCTGTTCTTAGAAATGCTGTCTCTTTACAATGTTTTTAGTCAAATGAAAATATCTTGATTGACTGAGCTGAGCCACCTTCAAACTCAGAATTCTAGATCAGGGTGGGTCCTTCTGCATTTCCTGGAAATCCTGTTCCTTTCTGGCATGTCCTCATAAAACATGCAATCAACAATAGCTGACATTAACTAGCACCTGTTACACACCAGGCACCTGACCAGTATCTTCTCTTCCCCTTCATACATCAGTACAGGGTAGACTTAATACTCCCTCATTTTGCAGGGAGCAAACTGAAGCTTTCCCAGGGAGCCACAGACAGTGAGGGTTGGGGGCCAAGATTTCAAACCAGGTGTGTCTGATACCGAAGTCCCTGTGGATGGTTTTCTACTCCATCATGACTTTCCTCAAAACAACCTATCAGGTGATCTGATCACGTGGAAGTCCTCAAACTCTCAGGCCCCATGGTATGAAAAGATCTCAGTCTGCCAATATGTTTTCTCATTTTGAAAGAAAACGAGGAAAATCCTTCATCAATAAACATCCAGTGACCTTGAACTCAACTTGGTTGCAATATCCAGCCTGACTCCTCTGCCACCATTTCCCAGGACCCCTTTATCCTCCTAGCAAATCAAAAAGACCCCAAGTCTATGTAGAATGAAAGTCCTGGGGGAGTAGGCCTGGCCCAATTTGACCATCAAGGTACATGACACTTTGGCTGTTAGATCCCCATCCCCATGGATATCCCCTTCCATGCTTGAAAAAGGATTTGCGGTAGTTTTGCCTATGAAAGCACCAGTGAAACTGAATGGTTAAAATAAAAAGGAAGTCTCTAAGAGTTAGAGCATCTGGGTTCAAATTCTCAGGGATGCTAGAAGAACGGAGTAAGAAGGAGGCCAAGTATAGAGGGAGGCTCCAGGCCGGCTACCCTTCCCCTCCCACTATAGTTGGAACAGTTCCATTTTTATGTATTTTGCATATTGAGATTCCCATTAAGATTTTATTTGGAGAAAATCTTCTGAGGCAAAAAAATAATAATAAAAACTGAAAGTCGGTGATTTAGGGAGAGGGAAATGAGGACAAACATAAGCTGAGTGGTTATGAGGCCCACTGCTTGGTAATTTAAAGGCCCTTAGCCCCAAGAAGATTATTGTGTCTCCAACCCCCTCTGTGTACTTCAAAATAAAAATCAATATTAAGCTATAAAACTTACATGTTTTATGCAATGAAAATAACTTATTTCTCCATTTGTCTAATTTCAGAAGTCTGGATATGTTCATGTAAGCTGGCTGTTCTCAATTTTTCACCTACCTCTTATTTGCTGGGGCCCCGAGCGCAAGCTCACTCCTTCTAGGGCTTGATGCAGTGGTCCAGGCTGGAATTCTCTCCAGTCTCCACAGTATCCCTGAGAAAGGAGGCCCGGCCATCTCTATCTGATAGAGGAGGAAACGGGGGCTCAAGGAGATTGGATAACTTGCATGGAATTCACATGGCAAATAAGGAGTTAGGGTGGCATTAGAACCCAGCTCTGCCTCTGTCCAAATTCTGGGCTTTTTCCAACATGCCTGGCTTCGATCAAATTAAAGCAACATGGTCAAGATGAAGATTTTAAAACAGGGACCAGAAGCCATTTGGCAGCACATATGTGCCTGGCACATAGCAAGGGCTCAGGAAACAGCCCTTTTCCATCCCTTTCCATGCGGTACCAGGCACTGGGTCTTGGCCTCTGGCTGATGGTACCTGATGCCTGAACCAGGGTGACCAGTCATTTGTCCAACTCCACTGCCCTGCCTGTGCAGAAACTTCTCCCATCTAACCCCCAACTCTTCTTTTGGCAGGTTGCCACATCTCCCCAAGCCAGGCCTGCCTGAAGTACTGCATGCAAACTTGGCTGCTGGCTAGGGCACATTAAACAGAGTTGTAGGCATGGACTTCGTCATGAAGCAGGCCCTTGGAGGTGAGGCCCTAGCCCTGCACCCCATGCCCACTACCCAATCCAGACCCAGGTGGGAGGGGCCTCAGCACACCAGGCCCCCCCATCCCCAGGCTTGCCTCTATGACCCTGTCCTCTCCCTCCCCAACCCATCCCCCACAGGGGCCACCAAGGACATGGGGAAGATGCTGGGCGGAGAGGAGGAGAAGGACCCTGATGCACAGAAGAAGGAGGAGGAGCGGCAGGAGGCACTTCGGCAGCAAGAAGAGGAGCGCAAGGCCAAGCACGCACGCATGGAGGCCGAGCGTGAGAAGGTCCGGCAGCAGATACGAGACAAGGTCAGCACCACCCTCTTGCCCATCCTGGAATGTAAGGGGTTAAAAGGGTCTCCCAAAACCTCGGGCTCCCTTGAATCCCAGCTCTCACCTTAGACCTAGTTCTCTCTGAGTCTCACTCTTTTCATCAGAAAAATGCGTGTCAAGGAACACCTCCCTCAAGGACTGTTCTGGGGATTAAAAAAGGTAGTGGATATAGTAAGTGCTCCCTAATGTTTGCTGCTACAGGTCCACAACCTTGTACCCAAAATCCTGGAGACCAAACAAGTTTGGAGCCCAGAATTTGGGGATTTTTGGAAAGTACTATAGTGCCCTGAGCACTGTTATGTGTCACTCCCAGTGAGTTTGCAGCTGCCACCCTATGCCAAACAGCTCAATACTTGTCTGCTCGCACTGCAATAAATCAAGGCTATGAGTAGGCTTCCATCAATTCCAGTCAAGTTTTGTCACCAAAATTGGGCCCAAAGCATGTGGGAGAACATTCAGTTTTCAGATCTTGGAGGATTTCAAAAGAGCAAAGAAATTATGTGGGCAGGTATTAATTTTGAAGGAAACCCCAGGCACCATCTCTCTTTTATTAAATACCAACTGAAGGCAAGCACAATCCCACAAGGAATGTGCCCTTATCCCCATTTTATAGATGAGAGGACCCATGGGCTCACAGGGAGTTCCCATGAGCTGCCTCAGCCACATGTGCATGACCTTGAGATCCAGCTCTCTCCTTGCCCTGTTCATGCTCCTCTCCACCCTTCCCCTCCCCAGTATGGGCTGAAGAAGAAGGAGGAGAAGGAGGCTGAGGAGAAGGCAGCCCTGGAGCAGCCCTGCGAAGGGAGCCTGACCCGGCCCAAGAAGGCCATACCGGCAGGCTGCGGGGACGAGGAGGAGGAGGAGGAGGAGAGCATCCTGGACACGGTGCTCAAATACCTGCCCGGGCCACTGCAGGACATGTTCAAGAAGTAACCGGCCCTCCCACCACATCCCCACTCCACTTGTTACTTTTTTTTTTTTTTTTTTTGGTTCTTTCTTTTCTTTTTATTCATTTAAGTCTCGGTTCTGAAGGGGAAAACCTCAGTTGGCCTCTGTCCCCCTTCCCTGGCCAGGGGCTCCTCCCCCTCAGCACTCTTCACACTCCCTTCATCCCAGGGTATCCAGCCTCCACCTCACTCCCAAGTTGCTTGACAAGAAGAAGACAGCTTTTCTCCAGCAGGGGGTATTGAACCCAGTACAGGAAGCACTGGGGGGCCCCCTCCAGAAGCCTAAGGTCTGTGCTGGTGTGGTAATCCCCATACTTTCCTTCATGCACCCCACTGCCAGGAGGACCACTGTCCCCAGCCAGCCAAAGTAATGACACATTCCAGCCCTGCCCAGCATGCTGACCTTTGGCCTCTAAACCCCAGTGGGCCTCCAGGTCAGGGCAGGGACATTGAGTGGCCTGGCTCTGAGGAAGGGAGTCAGGGTAAGTCTGTCCTGTTAGGGCCTAGCCTGAGGCTGGCCTGTTCTGTTCTGGCCAGGCCTGGGTCTGGGCAGGAGGCTGGGGCTCTCCTTCTTTCCTCCCTCTGATGACACCCAGTCTAGGAGCATTCCTCTCCCAACCCCCACCTGAAGAGGCCTAGCCCCTGCCAAGCCAGTCCCTCCAAATGGATCCTCTATGGACTTTAACTCATCTATGGAGGGGCCCCAGGGTAAGGCAGCCCCTTGTTTCTTCCCCCCCACTCCACTTAGGTCCTGGAGGCCCACTGCCAGGCTGGGCCCGGCTTGCCCAGCCAAGGGGCTGCCCAGGCCCCCCAGAAAATACTTGGAGCCATTGGGCAGCGATGGCCCATGCCATGGGGCTCCCCCATTGGTGCAGCCAGGCTGCCCCCCTTCTTATCCACCCCTCTTCCTCACCTCATCCTGTTCATGTGCTTCCAGGGCCCCACGGTCCACAGGAGGACCCTTCCTGGCCAAAGCCCCAAACTTTTTGGGAAAAGCCAGTCCCCAGTTGACAGAGGGCATCTGTTCTTTCATCTTATTGGCCAAGAACAAACTCTCCTCTGGGATGTGTGAGACTAGCATTTGTTACCCCCACCCCGAATTGTCAAGGCCTCCTTCTCAGTAAGCTGTGTGAGAACTGGGAAGCCATGGAGCAAATGAGAGAGGAAAGTGTTTGTCCAGGCATGCGTGAATGTACATGGCAGAGACTGCATCAGCAATTGTATGCCCAGAGATTATACATAGAAGCCTATGATTAGAGTGTCTTGAGATTGTGTGTGTGTGTGTTAGTCAACATCCCTGTGTGATGTATGTTAGGCAGCCTTGTGTATGTATGCTTGTTTGAGGTGGTATGTGTGAGTTGAGATTGTGTCATATGTGTGTACTAACCATCTCATATGTGTGTTAGAGCTTGCATGTGTTAGCTAGTATCTGCATTTGTTTTCAAAAATAGCATGTATGTCAGGAGTGATGAGAATGTGTTAGATGTTGTAGAAGTATGTGTTTGAGAGAGTTGCCAGAAATGCTGAGACTGTTGTGTGCATGTGTTTGGCTCTGAAAAGGCAGTTGTGTGCAGGACGTGTGCCTGGGGAGAAGGAACATAGGTAAGATGACCCCTCTTGGCCCCCAAATCACTAGTCACAGATGGCCACATCCAAGAGGAGACCTTGTCCTTGGCCTAGAGTCCTCCTGCCCTTGGAGGGTTCCTGCCTGAAGTCCTCAGAAGTCCACTGGGACAGACCCAGGCAGTGCCCCAAGAAGCCATGCTGGGCCCCCACCAGGGCCTACCCCAAAAGCAGGGGATAGGGAGGGGGCGACTTGCCTGTCCCGAAGCCCCTGCCCCATTGGCCCCAGTTTGCATTCTGCAGGTTTTCCATTTTAGTGAATTTATGCTTTTATTTCAGAGAGAGACATGGGTCTTCTCTGTCTGTTTCCAATAGTTAAAGCCATATCAGTTAGACTGCAATACTTTAAAGATGAGACAAAACAATCCATATGTTTAGGGAACTAGAAAAGTCCCCTGGTCTGTCCCTTCTCTGGGGAGCAGGGCCTCAGCAGCTCCAGCTCCCTGGACTTGCCCTTCTCCCCCGCCCACACCCCCTCCCCTGTGCCCCTGTGTCCCGTCCCCCCAGGGGGCCTGTGTCTGTGTCTGTACCTGTTTCTGTGATGGGGAGCCACCTTGCACCCCTGTTGTCTGCTTGTCTGTTTGTATCTGTTATCCCGGGCAGGATGGTCATTCTCAGGAGCCCCGGGGTCCTGGGGCAGAAACAGGCAGAGCCCAGTCCTGGGCCCCAGGCCTCCCCAGACCCTGTGTGTAGGTCCTACCTGGACACAGGGGTGAATCCCAAGTGTTCAGAAAGCTCTCCCTCTTGACAGGGGCCCGCAGACCTCAAAGGTGGTACCAGGGCACAGAGAGTGCCAGATGGACAGTGAAGACCGAGGCCCAGGGAGCTTCAGATGAGCAGGCCCGAGGAACCCCAGATCCCCAAGCGACATCCCTCACAGTCTTCACAGCCCCTCTGCACCCCCAGAGCAGGCTCAGGGCTTTTCCCATATGAGAGTGCCTTCCAGGCTGGCTGGCTTAGTCTGGTGCACATCCTGGACTCCTTTAGACTCCTCCAGCCTGCTTCTGAGCAGGACGACTGGAGGTTTTCCTGGAGGCAGGGACAGGGGGAGAATTTCTGCCTGGGGCATTCCACCATAACTCTTGGGTCCAGGGGAACACTATGACCATCATTCCTGACACAGACCTTACTGTGGAGAGAGGCTAATATGTGGCCCAGAGAGGATGTCATGTGCAAACACACTTGTGGGAGCACAAAATATTTGTGAGGTGTTCGAGCAGGGAAGGGATGGTCACATGAAGTACCTGGGGTGGGAGGTGTATAACGTGGGAGGGGGAAGAATGTGTCACACACAAATGGGGCAGTGTGCATGTGACACACTTAGGAGATGGGGCAGGGAGGGAGTGGCCCCAGAATTCAGCATGCGCACACACAACATACAAGGGAGACATCCCCCAGCTAGGAGAACAGGAAGAAGCAATCATTGCATGTGGGTGAAGACAGAACAAAATGCCCGCTTGCCAGGGACGGCCACTGCTGTGCTGTGTGCCTGGGAGCGGACCAGCAGAGAGAAGGGAAGTGCTTCTCTGGATCTCCTGTGCTGGGCACTGGCAATGTCCAGAATTTCCACACAGGTACATCCTGCTCCAGGTCCAGAAAGTGTCCTTAACTACAAAGGTGTCTCCTCCAAAGGCAAGCAGGAGGTCCAGAGACCCTCCCAGCTGTGAGAGAGGGAGAGAGCCAGAGAAAGAGAAAGGGAAATAGAAACAGAAGTTCTTCAGCCCAGGTCCCTCTCAGGTGGGACAGTTGGTGGACAAAGCAACCTCCCCGAAGGCTCAGAGCTAGAGTAAAATGGGGTGAGCCAACAGCCCCGGGAGCCCCTGGTACCCAGCTAGCAGGGTTGCCCACCACCACCACTGAACTGCTCCATCCTTCTAGGTTCCTCAAACCCTTGACTGCACAGGGGGCTGGGGGTCAGACTGGCTTAGATGACGGGACATCTCTCAGGCCTGAGGACATGACTCCCCCCACATGTCCCCTGCTCTCCTCCCCACTCCTGTGCCCCACCCTCTTCACTGGAAAGAGAATGAGAGGTGCTCCTGCTGGCCCTCGGGTGGGGATGGGGGTCCTACTGAGACCCAGGTGAGGGTGACCATCCTGCTTGCGTGGGGGAATCCATTTCCCACTGTGCTGTGTCCTTGTTGCTCTGCTTCCTTTAAATGTGTCAGTGCCTGGGGGGAGGGGAGGGGCAACCCCCATGCCCCCCTGAACCTGACCAAAAGCCATGGCTGTTGCTCCCCCTTTGTATGACGCAGATGCTAAGATGTACCAAACCAACCATGACAACAAACAAAAGACCTTGTACAGCAGCTCTCGGTCTGTCTGTCCTCTTCTGTCCGCCGGCACTGCCAGAGCTCCATGGGATGCCAGCTGAGAGGAGGGGGGCCAACCCACAGAGCTCAAGAGGTCCCAGAAAACCTTCAGTTTTACCCTTGCTTCTGGCCAGGACACTCTGGCAATGACCCCAGAAACCAGCCAAGGCTAGAGTTAGGACTGGCCCCAGAGATTCAGGGCTACTCACGTCCTGCCCTTCAAAACCAACTGACAATCCCAGGAACTGGTAGTCCAGCTAACACCCCACACCCTGTCTCTGGCCACCCTTCCCCCCAAGCCCCGTGAGTGTGGCATCCTGACACAGAGTCAAGTCACATGGGTAGGCAAAGGTCCGTCATTGGTTGTCCCTCCAACATTGATGGAGTTCCTACCTCTGCTAGTCTGTGTGCAGGAGGCTGGGGACACAGAGAGAGGATGCATTGTTCCTGGACACAGACACATCCCAGACCTTGTTGAGGCGTCAAGAATAGACCACACTCGGCTGCCCCCCACCATCACCGTGCCTTAAGCTAGGTCTCTTCTCTCTGCTTGCATAGGCACCTCTCATTCCCCACACACTGCTCTCCTAGCCTGTATCTCTTCCCTTCCACCCATCCTCTCCCCACCACCCCACCCCACCTAAAAGACTTATCTAAAATTCAGACGTAACCATGTCACTTCCCTGCCCAACACCCTTCAACGGCTTATAGGACAACATCAAAATTGTCAAAATGGGCCTGTGTGATATGACCCCAGCTGGCTAGTTCCAAGCCCACCTAACTGCTCCAAGCTCCCCCAGTCCCCACACATACCATGCTGTTTTGTGTTTGCCTATTCTGTCCTCTCTGCCTGAAATGAAAGGTACCCTTCCCCTTTCTGGTGTATTCCCAACTTCTCAAGATCCAGCTCCAATGTCACCTGCTGTGTGACGCCCACCCTGACATAGCCCTGTCCCCCCCGTCCACAGCAGAGTTTGTTGCTGTGTTCGCACAACACAGAGCATCGTGGCTGAATGCTCAGACAGTGCTGGGTTTGCTGGTGGATTTTGTCACCTAGAAGAGTGATCTTGAAGAAGCCACTTAACCCCTGTGAGTGTTTTCTTGTAAGTGAGATGGGATAAGAATTGCTCTGACCTCCACTGTGGTTGTGAGGCATGAATGGGGTGCTGCCCGCATCCTCTTAGCACCATGTGCCAAGCATTCAATGGATGAAGGCACTGTGCAAATTATGCTCTAACTGGGGTCCCTGCACATCTCTCTCACCAACTTGAGAACTCTATAAGGGCAGAGCTGGCTGGTACCCCAATGCCTCCCAGCATCTACCACAGAATCTAGCCTACACTGGGTGCTCAGGAACCCCAGTGCTGACTTAGCCACATGATCAAGCCCCATCTCCTTTACTTTGTGGCCACACAGCCACTTTTCCCTTAGCTCTCTGCACTTACTGGATAGTGCAAGAGAGGAAAACCAGACCCCTCCCTCTTCTATGCGCGGACATCACCTCTCCTGCCTGTTCTACCAGATCTTCCCAGGAGCCTGGGCTGGTCCACTATGGGTAGCATGTCCCCTGGACTCTTGGAGTGTGCAATGGGAGGCTGTATTAGTTATCTACTGCTGCATAACAAATGACCACAAACTTAGTGGCTTAAAACAACACATGTTTATTACCTCACAGTTTCTGTGGACCAGGTGTCCAGGAACAGTTGGGCTGGGTCCTCTGCTTCAAGAGATCTCACCAGGCTGCAGTCAAGGTACAGGCCAGGGCTGAGGTCTCATCTGAAGGTTCAGCTGAGCAAGGACCACTTCCAAGCTCACGTGTTTGCTGGTGAGATTTAGTTGCTGTTGGATTGAGGGCCTCATCTCCTGGCTGGCTGTTTTCCAGAGGCTGTCCTCCATTCCTTGCCATGTGTGCCCCTCCATTAGGGCAGCTCACAACATGGCACCTTGCTTCCTCGAAGCGTGTAAACCAAAAAGGCAATAGAGAGCATTGGCTAGTAAGATAGTAGTGTTATGTAACCTGATCCTGGAAGTGAAAGACCATCACCTTTGCCATATTCTATTGGTTAAAAGTCACAGGCCCCGACTACAGTTACAGGGAGAGGATTACAGAAGGGTGCAAATACTGGGACGGGGATCGCTAGGGCCGTCTTAGAGTCTGCCCCCAGAGAGGCTGAGACAACTCCTTCCCTACAAAGGAATAGGAGTTGAGCAGGGCCTCAGTGGAGCCAGACCTCAAACGTCTTCAGGCCCAGATGGTGGCGGAAGTGTCTCTGAGCTGGGCAGGGGCCAATGGCAGGCTCTCCTAGGGCTTCTGCAAGACTGAGGCCATTCCCAGAGCTGGAGGTTGGGCTCCAAGGGCCTTCCTAGGCTGGGAATTGGAGAAAAAGGGCTGATGAGGGCTTCAGGCTTCCCTGGGGGTCCATCTGTGTGCTCCACCAGCATGCCAACCACTGTCCCCCCAAGGTTCAGGTCCCTCCTCAGTAAACAACCAAGCCCCAGGCACTCAGATGATTCCTTGCTGCCCCCGTCTCCTCTCATTTACATTCAGTAGCACC
This sequence comes from Leucopleurus acutus, assembly GCF_964270905.1. Taxonomy (NCBI): domain Eukaryota; kingdom Metazoa; phylum Chordata; class Mammalia; order Artiodactyla; family Delphinidae; genus Leucopleurus; species Leucopleurus acutus. Next base: position 25,806,706 of record NC_139145.1, on the reverse strand, counting down.
CCGAAGTGCCCTGGTGGGAAATGCCAGCATCCTCTCACTTTGGGTCCTGAATTTCTTCTCCTAAAAGTCAGTTAAATCAAACTTACTGAGTTCCTACCACTTGCTAGGCACTGTACTAGGCACCAAGAACACCACTCAACAGCCCCTTCCATCCAGGAATCTACCCAGGCAAGTAAACAGACCAGTTACCCATCTCACCATGTGCAGTGATACAGGCAAACTCGGGGCACTTGAGGAAGGCTCCCTGGAGGAGGTGGCATCTGAGATGAGTCTTAAATGAAGAGGAGTCAACCTGGTGGAGAAAGAGGGCACTCAAGGCAGAGAGTCTGGCATAGTCTGACATGGGTGGTGGGAGTAGGGGAGGAAGAGGTGGGGGATGTCTGCAGGAACTTGAGTTCTTGGTGAAAAGCTGAGAGCCTGGGGATGTCCATTGGGGTGGGGGGGGACATCACATAGTGGAGCTTGGGCTCTTCCTGCAGGTCTTGAGCAAAGTGTGACATGATCAGATGTGCAGGTCGAGGAAGGTCATTAGGGCTGTGAGGAGGATGAACTGGGAGCCCAGGGAGGAGCTGGTGCAATGTCAAGGTCAGAGATGGTGAGGACTGACCTCAGGCAGTGGCAAAGGATGGGGGAGAAGTGGGCAGATCAGAAGGCCATATAGGAGGGCAAATTATCAGGACTTGAGGATTGAATAGGAGGGTTATGGAGGAAGGAGGGGTCTAAGCCAATGCCTGTGTCTCCATATTGTGTGGTTCCATTCTCCAAAATCTAGAACATTGGTAGGAGATAGATTTGGAGGAAGATAATGACTTTGGTTTAGGGCTTCTGGGTTTGAGGCGCCTGTGGAGAGTCCAGTAGGGAGTCTGGAGGGCAGGAGAAGCACAGACCATGTGCTCAGTGGGATAGTCCTCAAATGGGGCAACGTCTTGACCATTTACTTCACCACAGGGATCAAAGCTACACGAAATCAAGAAACCTGGAATGGGAAGAGGATTTAAAGTCAAATCCATCCTCCCATGGAACTCAGGAGTCCCTCCTGTGCCATCTGTGGTAGAGGGCACTCTACTTGCATTCCCCGTAGTGTGGGAGAGCTCCTTACAGTGGGACAGGTCCCTTCTTTCTCCAAAACTGAGAGCTGCCAGGAGGCAGGGAGTTAATGAAACCCCCTCGGCATCCCATTAATTGACTGCAAAACCCTGCTTCTAGACCACTCACTTAGCACTTGTAATTAATTGGGGCTTCTTGCCTGATCTGAGAGGTGATTCGATACCCCCCAAGGGCAATGTTTTCTTAGCTGGTATCCTCCAGCTGGAGCTGTCTCTACACTTTGGCCTCTCCATAGTGCCCTGGCTATGAATGCAGACTCCTGCCCTTCCTTCCTCTCTGTGTGAGCTCGGGCAGGGCCCTTCCCCACTCCAAGCACAGAGCGGAGTAGTACAGGCACATGGTACAGGCTGAGTGGCTGGGGCTAGGGCTAACATTACCACCTCCTTGGACACCAGGTCCAGGGGATCCATCCTGTCCTAGGACAGGCCCAGTGGTCTCCAGCCACATTAACTCCCCGCTGCTCTCATAGTAAGAGGCATTTGGCATGACCTTGTCTACAGGAGGGTCAAGGCAGCTTACCTTAAAGTACAAGGGGGCGTGGGGAGGGAGCTTCCACTTACTAGGCCCCTGCTACATGCCATCCACAGGGCTGATTGCTTTAAAGGCACCACCTCTGCTCATCCTGACAGGAATCTCTGAGGTCAGGATTATGCCCATTTTACTCATGAGAATACTGAGGCTCAGAAGTAGAGGCTTATAATGGGAATAGGCATAGGCTTTGGTTTTCAGACAAACATGGCTTTGAATCCTGATTCTTTCTGTCTGGTCTTGGGCAGATGGCTCAATGTGTCTGAACTTTGGTTTCCTTATCTTTAAAATATATATATATATTGAGTATAATAATGCTTAACCCCACTACCACAACCAGGTGGTAATTCTGAGGGAATTAAATAAAATAATGGCTGTAGGTCCCCTGGCACAGTGCCTGGCATGTAGCAGGTACCTAAAAAGTGACAGCCATTACTACAAAATGCTACTACTACTATGGGCAGACTGATGAAGACAAATAAGAGGAGGAGGAGAGGAAAGGAGGGAGAAGACACGGAAAGGAGAAGGAGAAGAATTAATTCCATAAAAATCCTCAAGTCATCCAAAGAGTAAATTGGGAAGCCTGGATTTAAAACCAAATCTGTCTCATGTCTTTTCACTGTAACACAAGACAATCTGAGAGGCAAGGGTCACAAGTGAGAAAGGAGGCAGAAGGGAGTAACTGCCTTTTCCAGGAAGCTCTCTTCAGCTCAAAAGACACTTAGCAACATGGGTAATTTGCATAACAAATTACCCCAAACTTAATGGCTGAAAGCAATGAACATTTCTTTTCTCTCACAGTTTCTGTGGGTCAGTAATTCTGGAGTGGCTTGACTGGGTAGTTCTGGATTGAGGGCTCCAGTGAGACTGCAGCCAAGATGTCAGCTGGGGCTGCAGTCTCATTTGAAGTCTTGACTGGGGCTGGAAGGGCCACCTCCAAGACGGCTCAGTCACATTGCTGGCAAGCTGGTGCTGGCTGCTGGCAGGAGGCTCCCTTTCCAGGCGGACCTCTCCTGAGGGCTTCTTGAGTGTCTTCACCATATGGCAGCTAGCCTCCCCCAGACTGAGTAATCCACGAGAGCAAGGTGGAAGCTGCGACATCTTTCATGACCTAGCCTCAGAAGTCACCCACCGTCACTTCTTCAACATTCTGTTGGTCACACAAACTAGCTCTGATTCAATGTGGGAGGACACTACACAGGACATGGGTACCAGGAGGAAAGATCATTGGAGGTTGGGGTTGGGGGGGGGTCGGTGTGTGCATCTTGAAGGATGCCTACTTCACAATGCACACCTCAGCCCACCTTCAGCCGCCAGTCAACTAACACTCCTTCATTTACCCATCCACTCAGCAAACTCTTCTCAAGGGCCTCCCCATGGTCAAACACTGGGCTAGGCACTGCTTTTCCAACCTGAATCTGTCATGGTCACCGGAGCTCAGAGTCCAGACACACACCAACACACAGCAAAGCCCTGTGAACAAACATTTGGATTTTTCCCTTCAGTCCTGGTTTCAAGCCTGGCTTGTAATGTTGAAGTCATTTGACCTTGGGCACATTATTTTACCCCTCAGGGCTTCCATACAAAAAGATAATAATATCTGCACTGCCCAGCAATTGCAACAAATGCATTAAAATACCCAGCACATAACAAATTCTCAATAAATGATGACTCATACTTCCAATATTATTACTTTAAATAAATGGAGATTGCACTCCCAGATCTGGACAGCAGCCCCATCTAGGCTTCCCCTGCCCCCCCCCCCCGCAAGAGAAGATTGGGCTCTTGGATCCCAAGGCTGCCCTCTGAGTCCCACCTGTCACCTCCTCCCAAAGGCCTAGCTGAGCCCTGCTGTGGCTCTGACAGCCAGAGGCTCCCTGGTGCCAGCCCTAATCAGAGGCTCCAGCCGAGACCTCAAATTGATTTGCCATCATTTAGCTGGGAAGCGAGAGCTCTTCTTGACTCGCAGCCAAAATCCATTCTGTGATAGCAAAGTAATCACCTACGTGGCGGAGTCGGGAGACTGTGATAGAGATCTAGAACAAAAAGTCTCCATCCTACCCCCCAGAACCCGAGCCTCACTGCAGCTAGTCTCCGGTCCCCCTCCCTCCTCCTGCCTGTGTGCGGGCTGCTGTGTGTGTCCTCACAAGGAAGCATGTGCCCCCCGCCCCACCCCCTCACACACACACACCCGCGCTGCATGTGGTCTAATGCAGCGAGTGGCTCTCAAATTTTGCAGAAAGTGCAACTACCTGGGGATCCTTAAAAAAATGCCAGTGCCTGGCTCAGTCCTCCAGACATTCTGATCCAATCGGTAAGGGGTGCACCCTGGGCACTGGGGTCCTTATAAGTTCTCCTGGTGGTTCTAATGGACAGCAGAGTTGGGGGAACTGCTAGTCTCATGCACACAGCAGCGGCTTCACCTAGATGCACGTCCCTCCACATTCATTCAGTCACTCACCAGTTGTTTATTGAGCACCTACAATGTGCCAGGCACTGTTCTAGCAGCTGGAGACGCCACAAGGGACAAAGTTACGGCCCTCATGGAGTTGACATTCTGGTCAAAGAGGCAGATAAGAAACAAAAGAATAAGGAAAATACATAATATGCTAGATGAGAATAAAAATGTTTGAAAGGTGACATGTGGCCAACGTCACCTTTGTATGACACCTGGGTCACCCACACACAAGCTTATAGCAGCTACCCTGTCTACTGCTGACCAGCTTCTGACCCTCAGCCAAACCCAGACTGAGTCTCCACCTCAGCTATAAATGACCCCAACGCTCACAACGACCCCAACCCTGGCCACACACTAAGCCCTGACACCAGACACAGGGTGAGGTTTAACCCCAGTGGCAGACAAGCCCTAAATCTTAGTAGTCCCTGGCCATTTGCTCAGGCCCCCAATTCTCCCATGAACCCAGTACTTCATGTGGAAAATTAAGCCTCTCTAGCCCAAACTTAGCCCTACTCTCCGAAACTTTCCCTACGCCCCACCGGGTTTTCTAAGGATTCTTACTACTAGAATCTAGAGGCACAAGAAAACAGATGGACTAAACAGATGGGAAAGGCCCCCGAGTGGTAAGCTTGTTGATGCTGGAAGGTCCCTTAGAGAGCATCCCACCTCACCCCCTCATTTTACAGTCAGGCCCAGAGAAGTTAATAAGTAACTCACTCAAGGTCACACAGTGAGTCCACAGCAGAACCAGAATGGGAACCCAGGCCTCCTCTCAATCCAGTGCTCTCTCTGTCCTGCCTCCCTCAGAGAGAGTAGGGAGCATCACTCATCTGGTAAAACAGCTCCCAGAATTTCCTTTGGGAACCCACTTTTCCCCTGTTCTCTACCCAGGGTTTTGGTCAAATCCAACCCACGCAGTACCAAGTATTCCCATGGCCCTGTGGTCAGTTGTGGGCTAGACTCAGGAGCCAGGCGAGGCAAGGCTGAGACCCGGCAGCTTCTCTGGTACACTTGAACCTGGGGACTATGGGGCGGGAGTGGCTGCTGCCATGTGGTCAGCTCACGTGGGCTGAGGACTAAGCCAACCTGGGACGGAGAGGAGATTTGACAGATGAAGAGAAATGGAGCTGCAGGGACATCCTCTGACCCCCTACCAAGCCATACCTAGAGGAATTCCTACCTATGCTTCTTTTTTAGCTTCATGAGTCAATAAATCCCCCTTGTGCTTAAAATCAGTTTGGGTTGGGGTTCTGTTACTTGCAAGCCTGACCACTACAGACAGGAATCCCTTTCTGGCTCTCCCAGCAACTCTCTTACCTGCATCAAAGCACCTGCTTTCTGACCCCACCTGCCCTTTGCTCTTGGTGTCCCCAACTCTTAGAGTTCCACAGAGCATGGTCCCTAAATGCACATGGTACTGCTTCTCCCTTCCTCCACATTGTGAGGGGCAGAACAGTGTCCCCCCAGCAAAGATGTCCACATCCTAATCTCTGGAACCTGTGAATATGTTGTTACTTTAGACAGCAAAGAGGAATTGATCCTGCAGATGAAATTAAGCTTGCTAATCACCTGACTTGAAGATGGGAGATAATCCTGGATTATCCAGTTGGGCTCAATGTAATCACCAGGGTCCTTAAAGAAGAGGGAGGCAGAAGGGAGAACCGGAGACATAGCGGCATGAGAAAGACTCAGCCTAACATCACTGGCTTTGAAGGTGAAGAAAGTGACCACAAGCCAAGGAAAGTGGAGAAGGTCCCAGATGCTGGGAAAGGCGAAGAAATGGATTCTCCCCCAGGGCCTCCAGAAGGAACCTAGCCCTGTCCACATTTTGATGTTGGCCCAGCGAGACTGGGCCATTGGATTTCTGATCTCCAGAATTGTAGGAGAATAAATGTGCGTTGGTCAAGCCGCTAAGTTTGGGGTGATAGGACACTAATACACACATCAAAGGACCCTGATGTTGCATTAGAGAGATTGGTCAACATTCCATGTCTTCCTGTAGCCCTGGTTGAGCATTTACCATATGCCTGACTCTAAGCTGGATGCTGGAAACAGCAAGACCGACCAGACACTTGACCCCAGCCTTCCAGGCCCCCACAGCCAGCATGGGGACGGGGGACAGATCTGTAGTCAACTCTGATGGGCAGTGCTAAATGCCATGATGAAGAAGTATGTGGGATGCTATGAGACCCCACAGTAGAGGCACCTAAACCTGCCGAAGATGGAGAGAAGGGACATGTTCAGGGAGTGTTTCCTGGAGGAGTCAAAAGCTTAGCAGGAAAAGGCGTTCCTGGCAAAGGGAACAGCAGAATCAAAGGCTCAGAGTGTGAGGAAACATGGCACATTGTGGGACCTGGAGCATTCAAAGGGTTGGAGGGGTATGGAAGCAGAGGCTGCACTAGGGGCTGGGCCATATAGAGCCCAGAATGCCAGGATGAATATAGACTTCATCCACAAGTGTGGGGAGCCACTGAGAATTTTAAGCAGGAGAGAGATATGGACAGGTGGCATGGAGGGTCAACCAGAGAGGCTCAGAGACCAACATGGACACTCCAGGAAAGAAGGAAGTGTGTGTGAACTAGGGCATGGCCATGGGGAAGGGAGCAGAGAAGGAGACACTGGAGAGCTAATGAAGAATGGGACAGGCCATGTGTGGCTTGCTGATGGCAGGTCCAGGAAGGAATGGAGTTGAGAATGACTCTGCATTTCCTTTTCTGCTCTAGTGGGAGCCCTTCTCCAAGATGGGGTGCCACAGAGGCAGAGCAGACTTGAAAGGGTTGATGAGAAGAGGTAGAGTCAGTGGAACCTGGAAGTAGCCCCAGGAGATGTCCAGGAGGGAGCTGCTCAGCAGAGTCTGAGGTGGCAGGGGGAAGGGGGGGAGGGGGACATTTGGGTCAGCACAGATGAACTTCAAGGCCCTACAAGCCAACAGCCCAAGGGCGTGGTGGGAAGGGAGAAGAGCAGAGGCCTGGGCAACTCAGTCACTTAACAGATTTCTCTACAGTATGGGAGCAGGAAGACGCCTCAAGACTACAAAGAGAATTGGCAGGATACTCAGAGACAGGTGGGACAGGGACTGAGAGTCCAGTGGACACTACAGCCCCCAGCCCAGCCATCATGGCAGTCCAGGAGCCCCCAGGATGGCAGTGCACCTTGGAGGGTCCTAGGGTCCAGATCTGGGGTCAATCCACCTCCCGGCCTGCATCCAAGTATGCATAGGACACCATCCCTGCTGCCAAGGAAGTGCTGGTACCATGGTGACAGGTTTAGAGCCTGGAGAACCCCCAACCTCAGCCTTCCCCTCATATAATGAGCAGAAGGGGTTCCCTGGTCTGGACAGAGGCAGAGGCAACCTCATCCCACCTCCCGCATCTCCCATGGATGCTTTCTTCCCTCCTCCGCCAAGCTCGCCATCTTAGCCACCATTTGATAACAGGCTACCAAGTCCCCTGGGGACAGACTAATGACGCTGCCTCCCGCCTCCTCCCTGGCCTGAGGCTCTGAGCCCCAGCCTACTCCCACCCCTCCTGCCAAACCTCCCACTTCCCCATTGAAGCACTCAGGCTTAGGGGTCTCCATCTGGCCCCCAAATTGCCAGGCCTTTGATGACAAAGGGAGCTCCAGGCTCCGGGAGAGGCCTCAAAATGAGGAAACTGTCTGGGGCAGGGGATCCTGGAGCCAGAAAGTCCCTGCCTCATGCTTGAGTGTCCTCAGAATATTTGCTGCGTGGCTGCAGGAAACAGGAAGCAGAGCCCACCTGCCATGTTTCTGGGGGCATTGGGCTATAAATGGGTCTTTGGTCCCCAGCACCTAAGGAGTCCCAGCCTGGAAGAGCCAGGGCTTGGACATTAAATGGATGTCTCTGCCTCCCAGTGTGTGACCTTGGGAGAAGCTTCCTAACTTCTTGGAGCCTTGGATCTCTCGTACGTAACATGGGGACAATGACACCCCTCTATGCAGGACGGATGGAAGGAGGTCATATATGTAAAATACTTGACACAGGGCCTGGGGCACAGAATGTTTGCAATAAATTATATGCCAGAATGTTTCAAATTGCACTCTGTATCAAGGACAGGTGTCCAATCAGGATGTGGCTGTTGCCCTGGAAACATAGGTTTCTCTGTACAAAGGGTCAGTGGAGGCTGCGGGACTGGACTCCCCTCTCTGGCTCTCCCTAGGCTGGTTCCCCTCCCTCTAGAGGTTGGTACTAATTCGGAACACCCTTGCTTAATCACTGCAAATCCCTGGAGGGCTTCATCAGGCGGAGTCGATGGTTGGGTCCATAGGTCATAGAAGCTCAGATCCTTCCATTCAGCCTCCTTACTCCAAGCTATAATCCGGACAGTGTGGGGAGGAAATAGAATGCTACCCACCCCATCCACGGGGCTGACTGTGACCTTGCCATTACACTAGCAAGGGCTATGGTACCCCCAGGTGTGCTGCCGGGACCCTGATTACCTTCCCTAAAGGACTTCAAGGGCTTTCCTGACCACCCAACTTCCCTCAGTCTGGGTCATATGAGACCCATGGACAGGTCTGTCTCCACAAACCAGTCTGTGAGCTCCCCTGGGGTTCTGTGAGGAATTCCCACTAAGTTTGCCTGCAAGTCATCTCCCCTTCCTCTGGGTGCAGGACCCCAGTGTTACTTTGGAGAACCACTCCTCCTGCTCTCTCAGCTCCCGTAGTTCTGGATGCCCGGGTCTGATCTGCGAGAGGGCCACACCCTCTGGCCATTTGATTGGTTCAGCGGTGGTCCTGTGATCCGGGTCTGACCAGTGAAAGGACCCCATTCCCCTAGGCACAGTGATGGACTTGGCAATGGCCTGTGACCCAGGTCTGACCAGTGAGAACCCTACCTGGGGCTTTACCTGGAACCACCAGGAAAGAGGCTCCATCTCTGCCGTGCTGTGGCTGAGCTGGCCCAGTAAGAGCCTTGAGCTGCCAGCAGCCATTTACCACCTATTGAGGAAAACCCACCTGGGAGGGCAGCTCACATAGAGGAGCTCAGAGCTGAGTTATGGCGAGAGACACTGGTTCGAGCCCTTAAGGCAGTCTCCTTTCCTTCAGAGAGCAAGGCCGCCCCACATCCCACAGCAACCAAACTTATAAACTCTGAGCTGCAACGTGAATGAGTCTTGGGAGTGACAGCACTCACATTTTGAAATGAGCATTGACCATCAGGCTCAGAGTCAGACAGAACTGGGTGTGGGACCCAGCTCTGCATTCCTGCGTGCTTAACCTTGGGTAGGCCGCATCTTCTGTATGAGAGGCAGTTGTATTCTTTTTGAAATGGAGTTAATACCTGAAGGCAAGCCAGGAGACCCCATACTATTTCTTTGGTTAGAATGTACTATGTCCACCTTGTGAACTCCTACTTAGCCTTCAAAACCCCACTTATTGTCACCTCCAAGCAGTCTTATCATTCCCTCCACTCTGCCCGCACAGAGATAATACATATAGAGTGCTTACTATATGCCATGCATTGAGCTGTTGCATGTAACCTGCACAATAATCCTAAAAGATGGGGACTAAAATATCCCTATTTTGCAAGTAAGACATCAGAAACTCAGAGTTTAATTAACTTACCCATGATCATACCCTCCATTCTGGTTGTAGCATTGTCCAGTTTGCTTCATTCTATTCTCCTCTCCCCACCCCTAACAAGACTCTGAACTCCTGGACCTTGTACATCCCTGCATCCCTATCCACTCACCCTAGAGCCTCTACACCAGACGGAAACATCCACGCACATGCTGACCACCAAGAAAAACTCCTATTTATCTCGCCATTTTTCTCCCAACCTGCTTGGCCCTGACATTCACTGAGTGTTCCCAGGACAGACTGAGGAGAGTGAACTCTAATGTCCCAGGGGCCCACTGGGTATGTAAAGAAGAAAGCTGGTGGCAGGGAGACTTCAGTTAATGGAGAACCGGCCCCTCTGGGTGGCCAGCGTCTCTCTACAGATTTGGAAATATCTGCTGGATACATCATTAAGTGATCTAAAGCAAAGGCAGGACCTATTATAAATGAGAGTCGAAAGAATATCTGATTCTTATTGTATGTATTCCTTTAACAAAACTGGAAGGTTACACGAGAATCTAATACGAGGGTTCATTTGTTGTGAGGGGTTGAGAACAGAGTGGATGGTGACAGGTGTGGGAGTTTAGACTTTTCATTCTATTCTGTTTTGTACTGTTTTGATTTCGGAACTCTAAGAATGTATTGTCTATTTAAAATAAACAAATAAAAAAGGTTAAATATCAAAAGAGGATAGCCCCACTCATCTCCAGCTGACTGTTGCCATGCAAAGATGTAGGCCCTGCATTACTGGAGTTTGCAATTATTCAGAAGAAAACAGAATACAGGAGTTTACTGTGAAATAGCCCCATGTTTAAATGTTGGTGATTACTGTATTTCATCAATACAGCACATATTTTCACATGGTAAAATCGCTGAAGTTGGGGTTCATCTTGCAATTGCTGGTATGTCAGCGTTCGTGAGCTTTTCTTCCTTAATGGCACATAAAACAGAAGCACACCTTGCAATCAGTATTATAGTAGGTTTGATGAAATAATACAGTAATGGTAACGTAAATACATGTTTTAAAACATTTACCAGCCAAAGAGCGCATACCCGAGGGCCAGATAGGCTCGGGGCCCCTGAGCCATCCAGTTCTGTGCTACCTTGTCCCGCGAACACAGTGGGGCTGGCTCCTCGGCCACCCCTGGCCTCTCACTGGAGAGGGGCCATCAGCCACCCCCACCAGGGCTCAGCACTGGGGCTAGGAAAAGCAGATGCTAAAAAATGTGTACTGAATAGGATGCCAGACTGTCAGAAAGAATGATTTAGAGACAAATTGGAGTTGGAGGTGGGCTCTCAATCCACCCGCATTCGACCTCAGTCCCTGGATCCAGCCTGACATTTCCCAGAATCGTGGCGGGTGGGCCAGGCAGCCACACACATGTTTACCACGTGAGACACATTCTTGGACTCAGCACATGCCCCTACATAAGCAAGACCAGTCTGATGCCCTTCATCCTCTAGATAGAATGAAAAAGATCTTCCCAGGTGCAGAGGGCATGGATACCTGTTTGTGTTTTTGTTTTTGTTTTTAACTAGCATCTCCCTTTTATTTTGCTCACAGTTTCTCAGTTTTCCTTTGGGAAACCTCCTCTCCCCAACTTCCCACTGAGAGGGGCTGGCCTCATCCCCCTAGCTCTAGGGATGGGCACATGACCCAGGCCTGGCCAATGAGTGTCAGCTCTGGGATTTACCCTAGAACTATTCATCAGTGGGTGGGATGGGGGTGTGTGTTTGACTGCCAATGTTGCTGAACTGGCAGGATGTGGGCCTGGAGCTGTTGGGGGCCATCTGTACCTCCACACAAGGCCAGACTGCCTCAGACTGAAGCCAACGCAGAGGAAATCAGGACTTTGAGACGGAGAGACAGGTATGTGAGTGTGGAGAGAGAGATTAAGACCCATCCTGATAACATCCTTTGAGCTCCTGGATCCATCCATTCCTGAAGTCTATGCCATCTTCCTAATTATGTGAACAGTGCATTTCTTTTATTACTTAAATTATTTTGAGTTGAAGTTTTATCATTTGTAGATATCCTCAAATATCCACCTGTAAGGTATGGGATATTTTACGGAGTCCTTATCAATTAGCCAAACACCAGCTAAGGACTTTTTCATCTTTATTTTACAAATAAGTGAACTCCTTGGGGTGGATACTGTGATACACCACTCAGGTACCCCTTTAAGAATAAAGGACCTATTACCCCAGCTGCAGAAAGTGCTACCATCAGATAACCTTCAGCTCTCAGCACCTTCAGGGATTGCCTCAGGAGAAAAGGATCTTCTCACCTAAGGTGACACCCTGTTCCCAGGGCTTCCCACATCCAGTGACTGACCAACATGGGGATGTAAAAGTCAGGCCGTTTTGCCCCAACTCAAGACAGCTCTAAAGGTCTTCAGCACATACCACCTACAGAACTCACCCCAGGGTCAGCTGAGGCCTCGATTGGCAGAGTAGGGGAACCCGACTTCCCTCTCTGCCCAATCCTGCTTCTGTCCCTTCCCTTCCGCAGGTGTTGATTCTAAGAATAATTCTAATTAAATATCCTACATACTGAATTCTGTCACAGAATCTGCTTTTGGAGAGCCCAACTTGTTACACACAGTTGGTACCAGAAGTGGGTCAGGAAAGCAGACACTGGGATGAGAGTTCAGAGCTGAATCACCTGCTACCCAGCTGGCAGTGCCAACCCGCCTCACAGATAGCCCCCGGCCTGGGTGATAAATTAAGATGGCAGCCTGGGAAAGAGAACTCATTAACTGGTGTGATACATTTGAGAAATATGGTGGAAACAGTAATTATCAGGACAATTGAAATGGGTGGCTGTTAAACCCAATTGATCTGGAAAAAGATAACAAAGAGCAGAGTGTGGTTAATCAGCAATTAAAAGCTAAATGGGAGTGTATATATGTCCATGCCACTCTCTCACATTATCACAGCTTACCCTTCCCCCTCCCCATATCCTCAAGTCCATTCTCTAGTAGGTCTGTGTCTTTATTCCCGTCTTACCCCTAGGTTCTTCATCTTTTATTTTTTTCTTAGATTCCATATATACACTACCAAACGTAAAATAGATAGCTAGTGAGAAGCAGCCGCATAGCACAGGGAGATCAGCTCCGTGTTTTGTGACCACCTAGAGGGGTGGGATAGGGAGGGTGGGAGGGAGGGAGATGGAAGAGGGAGGGGATATGGGGATATATGTATACGTATAGCTGATGCACTTTGTTATAAAGCAGAAACTAACACACCATTGTAAAGCAATTATACTCCAATAAAGACGTTAAAAAAAAAAAAAAAGCTAAATGGGAAAGCCAGAGGCCCTTCCACTGGCATTTAGAAAGACTGTCATCTTCCTCCACAGCAGAACAGAGAAAGTGATAACTTATTCCAGGTTCCGAAGAATGTTTGACTTCAGCCAAGGTAGGTCTGCTATGCCAAGGTCAGAGCCCCAGTTAGGAAAGAGTGGAGCCGTGACACATGGGATGGGGACATCTGAACTGATTCTTCAGATTCCCCTGAACCCTCTAAGCCTGCAGAGGGCGTGCCCCTCCCACCCACTCCCATCCAGCACCCCACTGGGGGCTAGCACTTCCTCCTTACTCAAAGACTGCAGAGGCCACGTCCACACTCAGGATCCGCCCCACTTCTCCTGCTGCCATTGGGCCAGTAATTAAGGTTAAGTCACAACAGAAACTAGCCCTGGGCATGTTGGGCCTGATATGGAAAGATGGGCATTATACCCCAAAGGGGGAGCAGCACGGGACTGGATTTGGACAGAGGGTGTTTGATCAAGAGGGTCAGATCATAAGGTTGGATAAAGGGAGTGTTTATCAATTTGGGAGCCCTCTCCCAGGATGCAGGATTTAATACCCTCACAAGTACCCCAGGAGATGATACACACTCACTACTGCGCCGTCTCCTAGAAGTAGTGGCCCACATGAAATGAGAAGTACCGTGGCAGATGGGGGAAGAAGGGATTGAAAGGCTCAGAGAAGTGGGCGCGCCAGAGGAGATGTACTATGTAAGACTGGAAACCCTGCCCCACCTCCAGAGGCTGGTGTTACACGGGGTACCCAGAGGACACACTGCTCAGCCGCGCTGAGGAGTGTGCTGGTGAGAGGCCCCCTGCATCACTTGGAAGTTCAATGATGGCTGTTCCGTGTAGGCTGGGGCTGGTGATAGGAGATGCTGTTACATAACTGGGCTTGCTCACAGTGATGGGGATGATAGGAACCTGCAGAAACAGAAGCTATCCAAAAGCAGGGAGAGGCAATTTTGTGAGGAGTGGTAAGGTAGAGAGGCAGACAGGGGAGCCTGGCCTGCAGAGAGTTATGGCATTACTAGAACACGGCATCCCTAGGGCAACACAGATGGGCAGCCAACAAGGGTACATCTGCAACTTCCAAAAACATCAGGGATGGGTGGTCAGGAGGCTGACAAGAGTCACCCCAATAAAAAATAATAATCCATTCCCCAGTTTCACACCTGAGCAGATTTTTGGACCTGGAACTCATTAGCTGAAAGAAAGTCCATGTCCCCAGGAGGAAGGACCCCAGTCCTTCCCCAAAGTCACTCAGATAACTGAATGCTGGGGAAAAGGTTTACCCAAGCATTTCTAGGACAGTTGGACACAGAACTGAAATTCACACTGATACCTGGGAAACTAAGCGTCATCATGCTCCCTACTAAGGTGGCCAGGTGATGAATGGAGTTCTAGCCCAGGACCAGCTCACAGCGGTTCCAACTGCATCCCCCCACTGTGGTCTCCAAATGCAAAATTAGAACAGACATATTTAGTAATCGGCACACACCCCCTTCTTACCCTATGAGGTAAGAGCTGTCATGATGGGAAGGATGAGTGGGGGCTCTGAAACTGCCCCTTCTGGCTAAAATAGTAAATCAAAAATAGCATCTCATCCCCAGGGGATGACAAAGATTAGTGCCATTCAAAAAGATCTAAAGGATGCAGGGTGGTAATTCTTATCTTCATTCCACGTAACTCACCAGTCTGGCCCCCATGGAAACTGTAGAGTACCAGAAATGCGAGAAGTGGCGTTCCCAATCGCAGGTGCCTTGCCAGGTGTGACGTGGCTGCTAGAGCAGATTCATATGAACTCGGGTACGTGTTATGAAGCCATTCATTTGCTAAATGCATTCTCTTCTACCCCAGTCAAGAAAGAGAGTCAGAAAGAGTACACGTTTACAAGGAGCAGATGACAATATACATTCACTACTTTCACCAGGGCTCTGTCCTGGTGGTCCAAGGAGGTCAGGACCATTCAGCCACGCTGCAGAATGTCACGTTGATCCGTTACTCAGACCACATCACGCTGAGCGGGCTGATGGACAAGAAGTGCCGGCATACTGGAGGCCAGAGGGTGAGAACGAAAACACATCAGTAAAATTTCTGGGAATCTAGTGGCCTGGTAAATACTGGGGTGTACCTCCACGATAAAGACAAATGATTTCACCTTTCGCCTCCCATCATAAAGAAGAAAATACAACACCTGATGGATGGGTCTGGAGGCAACAGCATATTCCATTAGCTAGGACTACTGCTGCCATCCTATATGCCAGTGACATGGCCCACCGCGAGAAAGTACTTCACAAAAGGTTCCAGCTGCTGGTAACATCAGCCTTATTGCTTGGGCCATCCAACTTAGCATATAGGAAAGGCTGCCCCATGAAGTATGGCAACCTCCAAGGAGAGAACCACAGTGGAGGCCCTGGGGACTTTTAAGCGAGTGTATAATTTACAGCAAAGAATTATACACCTTTTGAAAAAAAAGGTCATGGTGTGCTCCCGAAAAACAGGGCACCCAATCACGAGACGCCAAGCGATCATGTGGCCAGAGCTGCCCCTCATGAGCTGGGTCTGTCAGACCCACCAACTCAGAAAGTGGGCACATAATGAACTGAACGTGAGCAGGATTTGAGTTCACGGCACGCTACACAGCAGGTAGAAAGACCCCTGTCGCCCACCACGATTGCACCAGCACCCTCCGCTCGTATAAACTGCCACATCAGGGATTTTGTGCCACCAGCTGAAGAGGAGGACAAAACCCAAGATTGGTTTAGGTCAGTATGTGGCAAATGACTACATTGGACCCCTCCACCATGGAAAGACCAGGAATAGAGGATACGTTTCAGGCATAGACTTGTCTTTCCCGCCCACGGCTCTCTACCCAAGGGCTTATGAAATATTTGATCCAGTGGCACGTGAACCCACGTAACATTACATCAGACCAAACAACCCACCTGAAGAGCGATGACCTGGGAGTTGTGGGAGTGGGGCCGGCCCACGACCACGGGATCCACAGATAACATCACACACACCACCACCCACAAGCTGCGGCCAGATGGAGCGGTGTAACAGGGTGGAGCTAAGAAGCAGTGGAAAAGCCAACTCAGAGACAATACTTCATGAGGCTTTGGCACCATCCTCCGAGATGCAGTTATCACTTTAAATCAGATCCCTTGTATAATACTGCGTCCCCTGTGGGTAGGACACATGGGTCTAAGAACCAAGGGGTGGAGGCCAAAGAGGCCCTGCTTCCCATCACTCCCAGTGACCCACTTAGGGAATCTGTGCTCTCCATCCCTTAGCTCTGGATTCTGTGGGTTTAGACACCCTCCTCTCCAAAGGGAGGACACTTCTGCCAGTGGACACAGAGAGTCCCTTAGACTGTAAGCTACAGCTGCTTCTTCGGCGCTTCAGGGTCCTTGCGTCAGGGGACCAGCAAGCAGGAAGAGGAGTCTCCAACCTGGCCAGAGCGACTGACCTTGGTCATCAGAAGGCAGTCACATCTGGGGACAAGGAAGAATATGTTGACACCTAGGTGGTCCCCTTGGTGCTTCCTTGTTCATTTGGACAGTAGATTGAAGGTGCAGCCACCCCAGCCTGCAAAGAGCAGGGTGACCAGGGTCTCAGTCCCTGCAGAGATGAGACCTGACAGTGAGGGTTAGTGGGGGGGGGGGGGCTGCTGAGGAGTGTGGGTTGCAGCCCTGAGACCACAAAAGCTTCAACGAGGGAGCTGTAGTTCATCTACTAGCCTCTCCCTTCAAATTCCCCCCAGAGGAGCATCTCCCAGAAGTGGTCCAGGACTGGCCTGCAGCGGGCTCTTTCAGGTACCTCCGAGGTCTCCCTGCAGGGACAGAGGACTTATCACTCAGCAGCGGGCGGCCCCTGGCAGATGGTTGTCAGCCCCTCCCACTTCATTCCCGGGGTGGGGGGGACCTACACGCAATGACCGATCGACACACAGGTGCAAAGGCCCAGCACTTTTGCCTCAACTCAGGACCCCTGAAACGCCATCCTGTCCTCAGAACTCCCTGCATGGCCCTCTGAGCTTCCACTGAGATGGTATCATAGGTCGGCATCCCCTTTTGCCCACTCCTGTGTCTGTCCTCCCTTCCAAAGACATTGATCTCAAGAGCGTTGCCTAACAACCCCCCTGCGTGCTGCATCACAGAGACCAGCCCAAGGTCATTCCCTGAGCTCGAGTGGCAGAGACACACGGCAGGACCGCTGTCCTGGCCCAAAGCCGGTGCCCCTTCCTCTAGAGCATCGGGTCTCTTTTACCCAGAGACCCAAAAAGTCCACATGTGCAGCAGCCAGAAGGGGAGACACTGAGCAGGCCTCTTCATGGAATTCACAGCATCCAGATTTGGGCTAGGAATGTCAGTCTGATTACCTAAGCTGCTGCATGGTGACTGGTGGTATTGCTGAGTCCCACTCAGGGGGTGGGGGCGGGCAGACGTTCAGGCTCAGTTTCCTCAACTCCAGTAAGGATACACCATCAATATTGTGGAGCTTCCAGGTTTGCACGGCTCCTGAGGAACTAATTAGCCTTGCTGCTGATGCAACAGGAATTCACAGCGGGCAACTGGCCTGCGGAGGGGAGGAGAGGCTAGAACATCTCGTTTTGACAAATGGCTTTTGTTTACCCAGGACTGGCAAACAAACGCTTCAAGACGTGGTTAATCACCTAAAAATAACAGCACACATGTTCCCTCTGAGGAGTGTGCCTTGCTAACAAGCACAGGGGCCATGGGGTGCTGGGGAGGGGGGAGGTTCTGTGCTCCCCTTCCTGCCCCCCACAGCCCTGTGAGAGCACCCCAAGGCTCTGGACACACATCTTCCTACGCCCCACGTCCAGCCTGCCACCCCGCCCCTTCAGTCCCAACAAGCCAGCCCTCCCTTCTGCAGCCCCGGCCCTGGCCCCCAGCTGCTCTCCTGGGTCAGGCCTCACCACTTCTTGCCAGGACTGGCACCCCAGTCTCCTCACTGCCCTCGGCCCCACTCTGTCCAGCTCTGTCCTGCCCCGAAGGGGCCCCCCGCTGTAACACACAGGTCTGACCACAGTGATCTCCTGATTAGAACCCTCCCTGGCTTCCGGTCCTCGAGACCATGCCAACCTCATTTTCCCCAACTTGACCCAGCCATCAGTGCTCAACCCCTCCCGGTGCCCCGAGCACACCCCAGACTCTCAAGCCTCCAGGCCTTTGCAGATGCCTGTTGTAGGGTCGCTTCTGTCTACAGTACGCCTCAGTGATTTCAGTCAAGGGCATGGCCTTGAATGACACCTATGCTGGTGACAAATGAATGGCATCTTCTCCTGCATGCCACGCCCATGAGTCCAACCTCTTAACTCCATGTCTCATCTTGGTTGTCAAGTAGGCATCTCAACAATGTGTCCAAACATGCTCACACACACACTCACACATATGCACACAAGTGCACACTCATGCATGCACACACATGCACACACATGCACCCACCTTCCTCCTGCTATTATCTCAATGTTTCCAGTTGCTCAGGCCAAGAGCCCTGGGGTCCCCCTTGACTCCTCTCCTCCTCTCCCATCCCCCAACCAACCCATCAGCAAATGGACCAGCTCCATCTTCCAAACCCATCCGGACTCACCCTCAGCAGCTCCACACTGCCGTCCCACCTCACATTCGACAGGTCCCCTGGCTTCTATACCCGTCCACCTCAGTCTGGTCACAACATAACCCCCAGGATATCCTTTTAAAACTGGCCACGTCCTGTCCCTCCTCTGTTCTAAACGTTCCCGCAGGTTCCATCTCAGAGTCAAGCTAAAGTCTTACAGTGGCCCACAGTAAGGGTGGCCAAATTTAGCAAAAAAAAACATACAGGGGCTTCCCTGGTGGTGCAGTGGTTGAGAGTCCGCCTGCTGATGCAGGGGACACGGGTTCGTGCCCCGGTCCGGGAAGATCCCACATGCCGCAGAGCAGCTGGGCCCATGAGCCATGGCCGCTGAGCCTGCGCGTCCGGAGCCTGTGCTCCACAACGGGAGAGGCCACAGCAGTGAGAGGCCCGTGTACCGAAAAAAAAAAAAAACATACAGGACACGCAGTTAAATATGAATTTCAGAGAAAGGCAAAATTTTCCTGGGACATACTTACATTAAAAAATTATTGGGACTGCCCTGGTGGTGCAGTTGATAAGAATCTGCCTGCCAATGCAGGGGACACAGGTTCGATCCCTAGTTCTGGAAGATCCCACATGCCGCGGAGCAACTAAGCCCACGTGCCACAGCTACTGAGCCTGCGCTCTAGAGCCCGTGCTCCGCAACAAGAGAAACCACCACAATGAGAGGCCCACGCACCGCAATAAAGAGTAGCCCCCGCTCGCTGCAACTAGAGAAAGCCCACACGCAGCAACAAAGACCCAAGGCAGCCAAAAAAAACTTTTGTAATTATTTATTGTTTATCTGAAATTCAAATTTAACTGGGTGTCCTGTATTTTTCCAGCAGTCAGACATAAAGGCCCGGGATGATC
The DNA here is from genome assembly GCF_964270905.1 of Leucopleurus acutus. Lineage (NCBI taxonomy): Eukaryota > Metazoa > Chordata > Mammalia > Artiodactyla > Delphinidae > Leucopleurus > Leucopleurus acutus. The sequence goes on along the minus strand of NC_139145.1, from coordinate 25,787,228 downwards.
TGAGCCCACCTCCACGCCCCTCCGCCACCCTCCCCCTTCCCCCCCTGCATCACCCCCACCCTCCCCTGCAGCTCTGGCTGGCTTTCCCCAGGGCCCCTCATGCATTTCTTCTGCCTCGGGGACGGTACCCTCCGCCTACAGGGTTTTCCCCTAAATCATCTTTTGGCCCGCCTCCCTGCCTCCTCTGGTCTCTGCTCAGATGGAACCTGTCACCAAGGCCTGCCCTGACCACCCGATACCAAATAGTGAGCACCATCGGTGCTCTGTCCTATCTTCCTCCACAGCCCATGTCCCCTCCCACCAGAAAGCCATCTCCTCAAACGCAAAGATTTGTCTGTTTTGTTCACGACTATATCCCCACACTTAGCACTGTGCCTGGTACATCGTAGGTCCTCAGTAACTATTTTTGGAATGAATGATGTCCTTGCTGTCCCGCCCCCAGGCGGCCTGGCGACTCCTCCTCAAACTGCAGGGACACCTGCTGGGCCTCTCCTCTGCCAGGCTCTCCTGACCACACGTGGAGGCTCCAGGCAGGGAGCGTCACCCCTCGCCTGCGCTCCCAGCGGCCAGGGCTGCCCGTTGTCACAGCACAATCCAGCCCGTCCTGGTTGATACATTCCCACAGCTCCAAAGAACGGCAGGTATGTTGGCCACATTTCCTAAATTAAAAAAAAATGTGCCAAGGATGAGCCACATGGTAATGAGGACCATGAGACAGTAGATTTGAAATATCTGGAGAAAATCCAGGCTGCAGAGTCCCTGAAATCAACAGCTCTCCTTACCCTATATTAGAGCCATTATCTCTCCCCTTATAGGCATCCCCACTAGTCGAGGGAACCCACCAAGGTGAGAATCGTGTCCCATCCCCCTTTTTATCCCCAGTGCCTGGTCGATGCGAGCACATGGGAGGTGCTCAGTAAATGTGAATGAATAAATGAAGTGCATATGTGAGTGAGTAAAGGATTAAATAGCTGAGCTTCCCTGGTGGCACAGTGGTTGACAGTCCGCCTGCCGATGCAGGGGACACGGGTTCGTGCCCCGGTCCGGGAAGATCCCACATGCCGCGGAGCGGCTGGGCCCGTGAGCCATGGCCGCTGAGCCTGCGTGTCTGGAGCCTGTGCTCCGCAATGGGAGAGGCCACAACAGTGAGAGGCCCACGTACCACAAAAAAAAAAAAAAAAAAAAAAAAAGAATTAAATAGCTTAGGAAACAAAGAGAATTCTAGTCTAAGGCTCTCTGTAGGGGCTGGTTTGAGCCCTATCCTCCCTAAAGGTAAAGCGTCCTGCTGTTTAGCGCTGCTGAGGAAAGAAGGAGGCAGGGGGAAGAGGTGAATATGCCGTTCCTCTCTCTGGTTCACATCCCACAAAGCACATCCATGGCGCCATCCTCTCAGCAGCCCTGAGAGGCAGCTATTATGACCTCCTGGTCCAGATGGGGAGACTGAGCCCCAAAGAGATGGATCCGTTTGCAGAAGGTCACACCGTGAGGGGTGAGAGGAGACGGGGCTGCGGTGCACGGCGCTGCCTCGCCAACTGGCCCCAGGTTACGATGACCATTGGGGAAGGGGCGTTCTGTTCCCTGGATGCTTTTTTTGCACAATCCACGGAGGTCCCCTGTGCAGGAAGGGAGGACAAGTCAGAGTGCACGAGAGAACAGACCCTGTGGCTTTTCTCCGGTCTTCCCGCCGAGCATCCAGGGCACCTGGCCTGGCTTTCCACATCTACATTGTTCCCTTCTGCTTCTTACCATGGTTCCTTGGGCCGCACCAGCTTCAGAGCCAGGCCGACGCAGGTGCCTGCCCTGAATCACCACATTTGTCTCAACATTCTTTTGATATTAATATCATTCTATGCTAATGAATCAGGCCCACTTTGTCCCAGCAGGAGCCTCGGATGTCTGCTGATTAATTTGTGCAGAGCTCTTGGAGGGAGGGGAGGGGAGGGGAGGGGGAAAGGGAAGAAAGGAGAGGGGAATGGAGAGAAGTGTGGTTTCCAGAGTAGAAACAGATTTCCTCTGCTCACCAGAGAAGGTTCTTAAGCCTGCAGCCAGTTATGGGGCATAAACTAGAAGGCCACGCCCTCCCTGGGTGCTTAACGTCCCCAGTTCAGGAGGAATGAGACGTGCGGGCCCTGCCCCAGGATGCAAAGGAGCCCACGGAAGGGACCGGAAGACTGGGCTTCTGCCTCATTCCAGCCCTGGCCGGTGTTGCCTGGGGGCAAGCGTTGGCCTCCCTGAGTCTCATTTTCCTCGTCTGCGAAATGGGAGCAAAGATCCCAGGAGAGCACAGTTCGTTTAAAGCTCTCAGGTTTGACAACTTGGCTTCCAATTCCAATTCCCCCATGTAGAAGCCAGGTGGCCTCGGGCAAGCCACTTAACCTCTGCATATTGGGAGAGTAAACAGCAGCTACCTGAGTTGCAAGGAGTGAATGAGCTCATGAAGGTGCAGTGCTCAGCCTGGCACCCAGCAGGACCCAGTGCTCAATGACCTGCAGCTACTGTCCCCACGCACAGCAATAGTCAACTGATGAGGCAAAGCCCTGTGACTCCACTCAGTGGAATATTACACGGCTACCAGAAAGGATGCACAGAAGACAGTGTGGCCCACGGAATGCCCATGTTCAAATGCCTCTGCACTATACCTATTTGAGGTAATCTTGTCTCCCTTTCACAGAAGGGGTAGCCAAGCCTCAAAGAAGGGACTTGATTCGTCCCAGGTCACAGAGTTAAGTACACAGCCGAGCTGGGAATCAAAGGCAAGGAAGACGAGCCTCGAAATGAAGACTCTTTCCTCTTTGCCATGATTCCTGCGCATCAAATTTTAAAAATTGATTTATCTAAGTCATGAGCCTGCGGGCATTTCACTCTGGTTTCTGTCCATGTGACTGTGATATTTTTGTGCCGTAGATAATCGTTTTTTGAGGCAGATAATAATCCCTGCCCAGTACTCCCCACCTGGCTGATGTGCAGATCAAAGGAGCTAATGGCTAACGGCTGCGTGAGGGCTTTGGAAACAGGAAAAGGCTAGGTGCAGGGAAGCAACGGTCAGCATCATTACAGGACCTGGGTGGCTTGGCTTGATATTACACATTCATTCATTCATTCAACAAGCATTCGTAATGCCTAAAGGTACATGTTCTAGTCTTAGAAGATACAGGAGTGAACAAAAGAGATGACACTCCTGCCTTCTTGGAGCTGACATCCTTGTGGAGGAGACAGACAATAGATAAACAGATATAAGTGTTACAGAGGAGAACAAAGCAGGATAAGGGCTGTGGGGAGTGAGACTCTTTTGTCTATAGTGTCACAGAAGGCTTCTCTGGTAAGGTGACTTGGAGGCTGACTTTTAAACAAAGTATGAAGGTAAATCATGATATCGAAAGGAAATGCATTCCAGAGCTAGGAAAGAGCAAGTGCAAAGGCCCTGGCCAGCAATATATGTTTGGTGTTCAAGAAATAGCAAGGCCAGTGTGGCTAGAGTGAGTGAGGGGAGAATGATAAGAAAGGGGGTACGGTGGGGATGCAGAGGATATAGGGCCTTGTTGGCCATCATAAGAGCTTCAGAATTAATACTGCTCAACTTGAAAGATACAGTTTATCATTTCCTCATTTGTTGTATTATTTACATTGCCTTTTCCTTCCAACAATTTCCCATTTCTGACTAGATAAAATGTGTTGGCATGGCATTCAAGGCCTTTCAGAGTCCCCCATGTAACTTCCTCCAGTCTCTTTGCTCCCCATGCCCCCCTTGCAACCCTTCCATCCCACCTCTATGCCTTTGCCCGTGCAGTTCTCTCTGCCTGGCTTCACTCAGGCTCACACTTAACAAATATTTGCTGAGCACCTACTAGGTGTCAGACCCAATGGAAGGTGCTGGGGAAATGGGAACATTTGTCCCCACCCCTGTTCTTCTGGCATCTAGCAGAGACGACAAACATTAACCAGGAATGTGTGGGAAATGAGTATGTGATTTCCACGAGCTGCGGGGCCATGGCAACGGCTAACATAACCACTACTAACAGGGCCACCACTCCGGGGTGGGAGGTGGCCAGGGAGACCCAAGAATGAGCAGGAGTCAGCCGGGGGCAGAGGTGAGTGAGAAGGACCCACCCCTAGAGAACAGCCAGAGGGGAGGGGAGAGGAAGAGGCCAGCCTCATACAACCCGGTGGACCAGTTCAGGAGTCAGGCTTTTATACTGAGGCCCGTGCAGGGCTCGGTGGCCAGAAGGCTCCCCTAACTCCCTGCCTGGCACATCCTCTGCTGCCCAGCTTCCTCCCGGGCACCTGAACCAGGCCAGGAAGGGAGCTCAGCAAACAGGCAGCGCCCGCCCGGCTTAGCGCTGGGTAAACAGGACTCTGCCCCACACCTGCCGCCTCGGCCCAGCCTGCAGCTGCACAGGGATAAATATTTGCCTACAGCCCCATCTCTCCTAATGAGTATTTGGGCATCTTCCAGGCAGACCTGGCCCCAAGGGAGCTGGCAGGAAAGGGGCCAGCATCAGGCGACCCCAGTGTCTCACTCTCTGGGGTGCTGGGGTGCAGGACTCAGACCAGGAAGACCCACAACTAGGGCATCCCTGAAGGACTTCGCCTGTGCTTCAGTGGGGTCTCAGGAAGCCTGATGCCTGGAAGCCGAGGACAGAGACTGCAGGAAGGGCAGCCCACTGCTACGTCTGGCCAGAGAGTAGCAGCCAATGCCCTCCACCCTCCTCACTCATTTCCACTCCCTCTCCTCCTTCTGAATACAATGCTAGGGATACATTAATTCTACATCAGGTAGGGGAGAGGGAAACCAGAAAATTGTACCCCTCCTCTTTGTGCCTTTTGAATGCTTTCACCTCATGCATTATTAGGTATGCAAATGAGTAAACTGTAAGGAAATATATGTTCTTTTTTTTTGGTTATTTATTTATTTGTTTGTTTATTTTACACTAGGTCCTTGTTGTTTACCTTTTTTTTTTTTTTCTTATCGCGGTGCACGGGCCTCTTACTGCCGCGGCCTCTCCCGTTGCGGAGCACAGGCTCCGGACGCGCAGGCTCAGCAGCCATGGCTCACGGGCCCAGCCGCTCCGCGGCATGTGGGATCTTCCCGGACCGGGGCACGAACCCGTGTCCCCCGCATCGGCCGGCAGACTCTCAACCACTGCGCCACCAGGGAAGCCCCTGTTTACCTATTTTAAATATAGCAGTGTATATATGTCAATCCCAAACTCCCAATCTATCCATAAATTCATTCTCTGAGTCTGTTTCTGTTATGTAAATAAGTTCATTTGTATCATTTTTTTAGATGATCATAATTTTTAAAAAACCAAATTGTAAAGAAGAGTGAATCCGTTGAAAATAAAAGTCCCCCGACCCTCCGATCCTGCTTTCCAACTGAACCTCATCTTAACTTGGGTAAGATTTCATTTTTGTTTCGGCGTAAATAGCATCGTGTGGCACATCCTGCTCACCTCTACCTACATGTATGCCCAGGACACCTTTCCACACCCACACACCCAGGGCCACCTTGTGCTTCTCAGCTGCTGAAATTTATTCTGTAGTTTGGATATACTGCGATTCATTACACAGTCCCCTTTGGATGGGTATTTGTTTCCAGTTTGTTGCTATTACAAATAATACTGTACTGAATGTCCTTTTACCTGCATCTTTGCATACTTGCTGGAGTTGATTTGTAGAATAAATTTCAAGCAGGAGACCAAGTGGCTGGTGCATGCTCACATTTAACAGAATTGCTAAATTACCCTCCAAAAAGGCTGTGCTGTCCTACCCAACCACCACCATCACCAGCTCAGGAAAGCGCCTATTCCCCCATCCTCAGGTATGAACCTTTAGCTCTTTGACAAACTCATGGGTGAAATAGTGGTACCTCATTATTATTTCTATTTCTTAATTATTAGTGAGGTTAGACATCTCTCAGGCGTGTGCTTGTCATTTGTGTTTTTTCTGTGAACCGCCTCTTCATACACTTTGTAGACGTTTTTGGTGGGGGGTGTTCTCTCTTTGTTTCAGTTCAACAGTGTTTTGACACCTACTCTGTGGTGGATATTGTGTTCAACAACCTCTCGTGAAGCAGGATAAAGTATATCCATGCCCAGGCAGGGGCCGGAAGCAGCAAAGAGTGCCTGTGTGTGGCATTCCCAAGACAAAAGGGAGCAAACAAGCTTTGAATCTTATGGGACGTGAAGCACCTGATTACAAATGGACTGGGCCTCCATTTTCATATCAGTAAAATAGAAAAATACAGTGTAATTCCTGTTCGTTAGTGAAGAAAGCACAAAACAGTTTGTATAAGTCATAATAATTTCAGGAGCAATTGACAGAAAATCAATCAAAACTGGCATAAACACAAAAAGGAAATTTATTGGTTCATGAATAAAAGCTTGGGCTTCAGACATGGCTGGATTCAGGTGCTCAAACAACATCATCAAACCTCATCTCTCTCTCTCTTCATCTTTCAGTTCTGCTTTCCCCTGTGTTACCTTCATTCTCAACCTAGATGTACTAAGATGGCCCTCAGCAGCTCAAGACATACCCTGTTGGTTCCACAACCCATGAAGAGTGCCTATTTTCCAGCAGCTCCAGCAAAAATCCAGGAATTGGTTTTGATTGGTCCAGACTGGGTCATATGTCCATCATCAAGTTAATCATTGAGGCCTGAGTGATAGATTACATAAGATGAGGGATGGGATGAGTCCTGTATGAAGCATATGGCCAGAGTATGAGAGTGGGAAAATTTGACTGCCATTACTAAAAGAAAGGGCAGGCTAAAATTACAGATGTCACTACACTGGATTCTAGCCTCGCCTCGTCTGTGTAACCCTGGACAAGTCACTGCTTCTCTCTGGCCCTTTAGTTCCTCATCTGTAAAACTTAGGTATTAAACTCAATCACTGATTTTGATCTTTTATAGATCAAAAACCTGCCTCTTGGCATATTTCCATATCCCTGAACCAGTGACCCACATCCCTCCCCATCACCATCTTACGATTCCACCATGCTAAAGCCCTGGCCTCCGTGGAAGGGGAAGAAAGAGTGTATACCACTTCCGCCCACATCCCAGTGGTCCTCGGCATCCGGTCACCTGCCTCAATTCAGATGCAAGGAACTCTGGGAAATGCAATCTTCCTTTACCAAGAAAAGGAAAATAATAAAGCTTTTGGTACCTCTGCCACGAACTGTAACACTTACTTTTTATAATGTCAATCGCTGAGAACAATGACGTTGTTTTAATGGATCAAAAAGGATAGGAAATTAGATATTTGATATGGATGACAGATGCAGTCATGTTTCGCCCTCAGCACTGACTTTTTAAAGTCCTATCCTTTTTTAAAATTGTAAATATCAAGACAATCCCAGGTTGCAAGGAATACGAGGTGGAAATGCTAGTGACATTTAAAAGTTTGCTTTGCAAGTCCAGTATTCTCTGTAATTACACAAACAGAGACAGAAGGAGAAACTTCAGTGTCAAGCTTGCACACGACCCAAGTAACTGAGAGCATAAGAAACTATGCTGGTTGTCTCTGAAATATTAATATTTAGCATGCAACATATCTGAGGAGTTTTGTTGCGTTGATTACAATGTTTAAATAATTAAACATATTTAAAATGTGAAGTTCAAGTATTATATTTGTGGAGGCCTCTGCTTTGGAGAGCACAGTGCCAGGTGACCTGTGAGCTTTATAATGCATGCACCTAAGTGGAGCCCTGCTTGGTGTCCTCTGGCAAGACGCTTCACTTCATTAGGCTTTGGTTTTCTCATCCATCATGGGATGCCTTGGCTAATCAAGGCACTTGGCCAGAGAAATAAAAATTTAAAAAAAATAGTGAAAAGACAGACCAAGATGTGTCACTGTACCATGAAGACATCTGTGACTCAGTTGTCTATAATTTAACAACCTGAAAAGAGCATTAAGTTGAAACATATGAAACTCCTGTTTTAACAGATCAAAAATAGCCGAATGAAATCAATTTTGCATACAATACAGTTGACCCTTGAACAACATGGGTTTGAACTGCAGAGGTCCACTTACACGTAGGCTTTTTTTAGTAGTAAATACTATAGTACTACACGATCCACACTGGGTGATCCAAGGATGGGAAACTGCAGATACAGAGGAACTGTAGAAACATAGGGTTGACTATAAGTTATAAGCTGATTTTCAACTGTGCAGAGCGTCCCAGTATATGAAAACTGGAAGTCTGTGGTCCTTTCCTAGCCCATAGACATATTTTATTATTTTTTTTAAATAAATTTATTCATTTTATGTATTTATTTTTGGCTGCATTGGGTCTTCGTTGCTGCGCGCAGGCCCTTTCCAGTTGCGGTGAGCGGGGGCCACTCCTCGCCGCAGTGAGTGGGCCTCTCAGCACAGTGGCCTCTCCCATTGCGGAGCACAGGCTCCAGGAACGCAGGCCTCAGCAGTTGCGGCACATGGGCTCAGTAGTTGTGGCTCATTGGCTCCAGAGTGCAGGCTCAGCAGCTGTGGCTCACGGGCCCAGCTGCTCCATGGCATGTGGGATCCTCCCAGACCAGGGCCCGAACCTGTGTACCCTGCATTGGCAGGCAGACTCCCAACCACTGCCCCACCAGGGAAGCCCGACATATTTTATTTTAAAAACACTTACAAATTGAGATATTTCATACAAAAAACAGATTTCTAGTCTCTCTTTAGAAGAAAAAATTCCTACAAGAAAACATATGAGAAAATCTTTGTGAACATGGGTTGGGCAAAGATGTCTTAGCTACAACACTAAAAGATTGACCAATACAAGAAAAAGTTGATAAACTGGACACCATCAAAATTAAGAATTTCTGCTCTTCAAAGATACTGTTAAGAGAATTAAAAGACTGCATACTTGAGAGAACATGTTTGCAAATCAAATATTTGACTTAGAACAATTTGTATCTTGACCTTGTAAAGAACCTGAAATCTTTAAGGCCACAGATTATATGATTCCATTTATATGGAATGTCCAGAACAGGCAAATCCACACAGATAGAAAGTAGGTTAGGGGTTGCTTAGGGCAGGGAGGGAGAATTGGTGATGGGAGGTAGGGAGTGATAGATAAAGATATGAGGTTTCTTTTTGAGGTGATGAAAATGTCTTAAAGTTGACTGTGTCGATGGTTACACAGTTCTTTGAATATACTAAAAATCATTGAATTGTATGCTTTAAATGAGTGAATTTATGGTGTGCAAATTATATTTCACAATAAAACAGTTATTCAAAGAAGCAACTCTTAAAACAGAGCAATGAGAAACAATTTTTAATGGACAAAATATTTGAGTAGACACTTCACCAAAGAAGATATACAGATGGTTAATAAGCACCTGAAAAGATGCTGAACATAATTAGTCATTACAAAATGCAAATTAAAACCACAGTGAGGGCTTCCCTGGTGGCGCAGTGGTTGGGAGTCCGCCTGCCGATGCGGGGGACACGGGTTCGTACCCCGGTCCAGGAGGATCCCACATGCCACGGAGCGGCTGGGCCTGTGGGCCATGGCCGCTGAGCCTGCGTGTCCGGAGCCTGTGCTCCGCAACGGGAGAGGCCACCACAGTGAAAGGCCCGTGTACCGCAAAAAAAAAACACAGTGAAATACCACTACACACCTATTTGAATTCTTTTTTTTTTTAATACTGACAATATCAGGTGCTGACAAAGATACCAAGTAACTGGAAGACTCAGGCATTGCTGGTGGTGGGAATGCAAAATGAGACAAACAGCCACTTTGGAAAACAATTTGGAAGTTTCTTATATTAAACATACACTTATCATGTAAACCAGCAATCTCGCTTCTACATATTTACCCAAGTGAAATGAAAACCCGTATTCAAACATAAAAACTTGCACACAAATATTTATAGTGCCTTTTTGTAATCACCAAAAACTGGAAAATAGTCCTAATGTCCCTCAACTTGGGAATGGATAAACAAACTGTGGTACATCCGTTCAATGAGATACTACTCAGAAATAAAAGAAATGAGTAATACACAGAGATATAATTTTTTGGGTTACATAACACTTTATATATAAAAATACACATGCATAATCATTGTTTACCCTAGTACAGCAAGGCAAAACAGATTTTTCTTTTAATCCACAGCTATTAGCCATAGGCTAAATTCATGAATCTCTTTGCTACTGCAATAATTAAAATATTTTTACATTAGTTTTTAGCCAAGATAGTCTTATTTGCTCACTAAATGGACTCAGTTTTTTTTAGACATTAGCATTTATTTTAGCTTTTAGAAATAATGATTTATCAACTTTTTATTGCAGTATAGTTGATTTAAAATATTTTACTAGTTTCAGGTGTACAACATAGTGATTCAATATTTTTATAGATTATATTCCATTTAAAGTTATAAAATATTGGCTATATTCCCTAACCTGAACAATATATCCTTGTATATTATTTATTTCATATATAGTAGTTTGTACCTCTTAATCCCCAACCCCTATCTTACCCCTATCCCCAACCCTCTCCCCACTGGCAACCACTAGTTTGCTCTCTATATGTGTGAGTCTGTTTCCATTTTCTTACAGTTGTTCATTTGTTTTATTTTTTAGATTCCAGAAGTAAGTGTTAACACACAGTATTTATCTTTCTCTGTCTAACTTATTTCACTAAGCATAATACCCTCCAGGTTCATCCACGTTGTTTAAATGGCAAAATTTATTATTTTTTATGACTGAGTAATATTCCGTTGTGTATGTATACCACATCTCCTTTATCCATTCATCTGTTGATGGAAGCTTAGGTTATTTCCATATCTTGCCTATTGTAAATAATGCTGCTATGAACATTGGGGTGCAGATATCTTTCCAAATTAGTTTTTTTATTTTCTTTGGATATATATCCAGGTGTGGAATTGCTGGATCATATGGTAGTTCTATATTTAGTTTTTTGAGTAACCTCCATACTGTTTTCCATAGTGGCTGCATCAATTTACATTCCCACCAACAGTGTCCTGTAAGGGTTCCCTTCTCCCCACATTCTCTCTAACATTTGTTATTTGTGGTCTTTTTGACCACAGCCCACAGACCGCTCTGACAGGTGTGAGGTAATATCTCATTGTAATTTTGATTTGAATTTCCCTCATGACTAGCAATGTTGAGCATCTTTTCGTGTGCCCGTTAGCTATCTGTATGTCACCTTCTTTGGAAAAATGTCTATTCAGATCTTCTGCCCATTCTTAATTAGGTTGGGGTTTTTTTTGATATTGAGTTATATAAGTGGTTTATATATTTTGGATATTAACTCTTTATTAGTCATATAATTTGCAAATATTTTCTCCTTCAGTAGGTTGTCTTTTTGTTTTGTTGATGGTTTCCTTTGCTATGTAAAAGATTTTAAGTTTAATAAAGTCCCATTTGTTTATTTTGCTTTTGTATTCTTTGCCTGAGTAGACAGATCCAAAAAATATTGCTACAATTTATGTCAAAGAGTGTTCTGCCTACATTTTCTTCTAAGAGTTTTATGGTTTAGGTCTTCAATTCATTTTGGTCTTTAATCCATTTGGAGTTTCATTTTGTATATGGTGTGAGAAAATGTTCTAATTTCATTCTTTTACATGTAGCTGCCCAGTTTTCCCAGCACCACGTATTGAAGAGATTGTCTTTTCCCCATTGTATATTTTTGCTTTTATCATAGATTAATTGATCGTACTTGTGTGGGTTTATTTCTGGGCTCTCTATTCTGTTCCACTGACCTATGTGTCTGTGTTGTGCCAGTACCATGCTGTTTTGATTACTGTAGCTTTTTAGTATAGTCTAAAGTCTGCTGATACCTCCAGCTTTGTTCTTTTTTCTCAATATTGCTTTGGCTGTTCAGAGCCTTTTATGGTTCCATATAAATTTTCGATTTGTTCTAGTTATGTGAAAAATGTCATGTGTATTTTGATAGGGATTGCATTAAAACTGCAGACTCCTTTGGGTAGTATAGACATTTAAACAATATTAATTCTTCCAATCCATGAACACATGATATGTTTCGATTTCTTTGTATCATCTTCAATTTCCTTCATCAGTTTTTTAATATTTTTTCAGAGTATATGTCTTTCACCTCCTTGGTTAAGTTTATTTCTAGGTACTTTATTCTTTTTGATGTAAATTTAAATGGGATTTTTTTCTTGCTTTCTCTTTCTGATAGTTCATTATTAGTGTAGAGAAAAGCAACATATTTTTGTTTAATCTCATTTCCTGAAATTTACTGAATTTATTTATTAGTTCCAATAGTTTTTTGGTGGAGACTCTAAGGTTTTCTGCATATATATTATCATCTGCAAATAGTGACAGTTTTACTTCCTCCTTCCAATTTGGATGCCTCTATTTCTTTTTCTTACCTGATTGTTGTGGATAGAGCTTCGAGTACTATGCTAAATAGAAATGGTGAGAGTGGACATCCTTGTCTCATTCCTGATTTTAAAGAGAATGCTTTCAGCATTTCACCATTGAGTATGATGTTAGCTGTGGGTTTGTCATAAATGGCCTTTACTATGTTGAGATATGCTCCCTCTATACCAAATTTGATGAAAGTTTTTATCATGAATGATGTTGAATTTTGTCAAATGCTTTTTCTGCATCTATTGAGATGATCATGTGATTTTTATCCTTCATTTTATTAATGTGGTGTTTCACATTGATTGATTTGTGGATATTGAACCATCCTTGCATCCCTGGAATAAATCCCACTTGATCATGGTGCATTGGTGTAGGATGCTTTTTATATATTGTTGAGTTCTATTTGCTAATATTTTGTTCAGGATGTTTGCATCTATAGTCATCGGAAATATTGGCCTATAATTTTCTTTTTCTTGTGGTGTCTTTGTCTGGTTTTGGTATCAGGGTAATAGTGACCTCCTAGAAAGAATTTGGGAGTGCTCCTTCCTCTTCAATTTTTTGGAATAGTTTGAGAAGGATAGGTATTAACTCTTCTTTATATGTTTGGTAGAATTCCACTGAAGCCATCTGTTCCTGCATTTTTATTTGCTGAGAGTATTTTTGGTTACTGATTCAATTTCACTACTAGTGTTCAGTCTGTTCAGATAATCTATTTCTTCCTGATTCAGTGTTGGAAGATTGTATGTTTCCAGGAATTTATCCATTTCTTCTACATTGTCCAATTTTTTGGTATATAACTGTTCATAGTATTCTCTTATGGTTGTTCGTATCTCTGTGATATCAGTTGTAATTTCTCCTCTTTCATTTCTCATTTTATTTATTTGAGTCCTCTCTCTTTTTTCCTTAATGAGTCTGGCTAAAGACATCAATTTTGTTTATCTCTCTAAAAGAAATAGTTCTTGGTTTCACTGATCTTTTCTATTTTTTGGTCTCTATTTTATTTTTTTCCACACTGATAATTATTATTTCCTTCCTTCTGCTGACTTTGAGCTTTGTTTGTTCTTGTTCTAATTCCTTTAGATGAAAGGTTTGTCATTTGAGATTTTTCTAGTTTCTTGAGGAAGGCCTATATCGTTATAAACCACCCTCTTAGAACTTCTTTTGCTGTGTTCCATAGATTTTGGATCATTGTGTTTTTGCTTTCTTTTGTCTCCAGATATTTTTGGATTTCCTCTTTGAATTCTTCATTGACCTGTTGGTTTTTCAGTAGCATGTTGTTTAGTCTCCACATGTTTGTGTTTTTCCCATTTTTCTTCCTGTAATTAATTGCTAGTTTCATTGATATGATTTTTATCCTCTTAACTTTGTTCAAACTTGCTTTGTGGCCTAGCATGTGACCTCTCCTGGAGAATATACCATGTGCACTTGGAAAGAATGTGTATTCTGCTGTTTTGGGATGGAAAGTTCTGTAGATATCTATTAAGTTCAACTGATCTAACGTATCATTTAAGGCCACTGTTCCCTTGTTTATTTTCTGTCTGGATATCTGTCCATTGATGTAAGTGAGGTGTTAAAGTTCCCTACTATTGTATTATTGTCAATTTCTCTCTTTATGTCTGTTAGTATCTGCTTTATATATTGAGGTTCTCCTATATTAGATGCATATATGTTAATAAATGTTATATCCTCTTCTTGGAATGATCTATCTATCATTATACAATGCCCTTCTTAGTCTTTTGTTATAGACTTTGTTTTAAAGTCTACTTTGTCTGATATGAGTATTGCTACACCTGCTTTCTTGTCATTTTCATTTGCATGGAATATCTTTTTCCATTCCCTCCCTTTCAGTCTCTCTGTGTCTTTAGCTCTGAAGAAAGTCTCTTGTAAGCATCATATAGATGAATCTTGTTTTTTTATCTAATCAGCCACCCTATGTCTTTTAATTGGAACATTATTCCACTGACATTTAAAGTGATTATTGATTGGTATATATCTATTGCCATTTTGTTACTTGTTTTTTGATTGTCTTTGTAGTTCTTCTCTGTTCTTTTCTTCCTTTAGTTTCCTCCCTTGTGGTTTGATGATTTCTTTAGTGTTATGCTTGTGTTCCTTTCTCTCTAGGTTTTGTGTATCTATTTCAGGTTTTGATTTGTGATTACCATGGGGTTCATGTATGTTGACCTATAACTATATCTACTTATTTTAAACTGGTAGTCATTTAAGTTCAAACGCATTCTAAAAGATCTACATTTTTTACTCCCCTCACCTATATTTTGTGTTTTTGATGTCATATTTTACATCTTCATGGCTATCCCTTAACTGTTTATTGTAATTATAGTTGATTTTACAATTCTTGTCTTTTAATCTTTGTACTAGCTTATTTAAGTGGTTGATCCATAGCCTTTACTATATATTTTCCTTGACTAGTGGAATTTTCCTTTCCTATAAATTCTTACTTCTTGTTGTACCTTTTCTTTTCCACTTAAAGAATACCCTTTAATAATTCTTGTAAGGTCAGTTTAGTATTAATGAACTCTTTTAGTTTTTGCTTCTCTGAGAAGTTCTCTTATATTTTCTTTAATTCTAAATGATAACTTTGCTGGGTACAGTATCCTAGGTTGTAGGCTTTTCCCTTTCACACTTTCAATATATCATGCCACTCCCTTCTGGTCTGCAAAGTTCCTGAAGAAAAATCAACTGGTAGCCTTATGGGGGGGGGGGTTCCCTTGTATATGACTCTTCATTTTTCTCTTGCTGTCCTTAAAATTCACCCTTTAACTTTTGCCATTTTAATTATGATATGTCTTGGTGCAAGTCTCACTGGGTTCTTCTTGCCTGGGACTCTGATTCCTCTACCTGGAAATCTGTTTCTTTCTTCAACTTCAGGAAGTTTTCTGCCATAATTTCATCAAATACTTTTTCTATCACTTTCTCTCTCTCCTCTCCTTCTGGGACCCATATAATGCTGTTAGCATGCTTGATGTTGTCTCAGAGGTACTTTAAACTATCCTCATTTTTTAAAATTTGTTTTTCTTTTTCCTGTTCTGATTGGATGATTTCCATTATTCTATCTTCTAGGTCACTTATGTGTTCTTCTGTATCACCTAGTCTGCTGTTAATTCCTTCTTGTGTATTTTTCATCTCAGTTATTGTATGATTCAGCTTTGGTTCTTCTTTATATTTTCTAGTTCCTTGTTAAAATTCTCACTGTGTTCATCTATTCTTTCCCCAAGTTCAGTTAACTTTCTTATTACTATTGCTTTGAACTCTTTATTTACTAAGTTATTTATCTCTGTTTCATTAGGGATTTTTTTCAGGGTTTTTTTTTTATTGATCTTTCATTTGAAAACATATTCCTCTGTTTGCTCATTTGACTTTCTCTATGCTCTATGAAATTAGGGTGAAACAATTACCTATCCTTGTCTTGGGGTGTCTTTGTGGGGGAACATCCCTATGCAGTCTGTGTGTGCCCAGTGGCTTTGGTGGGAGGGCTGTATCTGAAGTAAGCATGGGTCACATCTTCTCCTGGAATATGCTGGAGAGTATGCTGCAGGTGTAAGTATGATACACCTTAGTGGGAGGGGCTAGAACCATAGCCAAGTGTGAGCCAGAGCTTCTCCTCTGCACAATGGCAGTCACCTCCTTATCACAGGAGGGTTCAGGGCCCAAGGCTTTGGAGCAGAAGTCCTGTGGGTCAGCTCTGAGCTGCTTCTGTTTCCTCTAAGTGTGCACACTCTCTTTGGCAATGCAAGCCTCCACCACAGTGGAGATCAGTGCCAGAGCAAGAGGGACTGGAATCGGTGCCTGATGCAGGCTGATGTATGCACTGGGACAGTCCCAGCAAGCCAGTCAGAGCCCCAGGCAGTTCTCAATCTGTTGTTTCCATGAACATGCTGGTAATGGCTGCCTTTGCCCTGTTCAGAAGCTGGGTCAGGTCCCAGGTGGCTCCATTCTCTTTATTTATTTTTTTATTTTTATTGGAGTATAGTTGCTTCACAATATTGAGTTAGTTTCTGTTGTAAAAGTGAATCAGCTATACATATACATATATCCCCTCTTTTTTATATGTCCTTCCCATTTAGGTCACCACAGAGCATTGAGTAGAGTCCCCTGTGCAATACAGTAGGTTCTCATTAGTTATCTATTTATACATAGTAGTGTATATATGTCAATCCCAATCTCCCAATTCATCCCCCCTCCCCGGTATTCATACATCCGTTCTCTATGTCTGTGTCTCTATTTCTGCTTTGCACATAAGTTCATCTGTATCATTTTTCTAGATTCCACATATAAGTGATATTATACGATATTTGTTTTTCTCTTTCTGACTTACTTCATTATGTGTGACAGTCTCTAGGTCCATCTACATCTCTGCAAGTTGCACAATTTTGTTCCTTTTTATGGCTGAGTAATAGTCCATTGTATATATGTACCACATCTTCTTTATCCATTCCTCTGTTGATGGACATTTAGGTTGCTTCCATGACTTGGCTATTGTGAATAGTGCTGCAATGAACATTGGGATGCATGTACCTTTTAGAAGTATGGTTTTCTCTGGGTATATGCCCAGGAGTGCGATTGCTGGGTCACATGGTATTTTTAATTTTTAAAGGAACCTCCATACTGTTCTCCATAGTGGCTCTATCAATTTACATTCCCACCAACAATGCATGAGGGTTCCCTTTTCTCCACACCCTCTCCAGCATTTATTGTTTGTAGATATTTTTTGATGGTGGCCATTCTGACCAGTGTGAGGTGATACCTCATTGTAGTTTTGATTTGCATTTCTCTAATAATTAGTGATGTTGAGGATCTTTTCATGTGTTTGTTGGCCATCTGTATGTCTTCTTTGGAGAAATGTCTATTTAGGTCTTCTGCCCATTTGTTGATTGGATTGTTTGGTTTTTTGATATTGAGCTGCCTGGGCTGTTTGCATATTTTCGAGGTTAATCCTTTGTCAGTTGCTTCATTTGCAAATATTTTCTCCCATTCTGAGGGTTGTCTTTTCATCTTGTTTATGGTTTCCTTTGCTGTGCAAAAGCTTTTAAGTTTCATTAGGTCCCATTTGATTATTTTTGTTTTTATTTCCATTTCTCTAGGAGGTGGGTCAAAAAGGATCTTTCTGTGATTTATGTCATAGAGTGTTCTGCCTATGCTTTCCTCTAAGAATTTTATATCCATTCTCTTTAAGTGTGTGCACTCTCCTTGACAACAGCATCTCCACCCCAGTGGAGAGCAGCATCAGAGCAAGAGAGGTAGGAGCAGACGCCTGGTGCAGGCTGGGGTGAACGCTGGGTGGTTGCAGGAAACCAGCCAGAGCCTCAGGCAGTTTTCAATCTGCTTCCTCCGCACTGTTCCCTGGAGTAAGCAAGCATGTGCATGAGCTCTTCACAAGCAGAGTATAGCCCTCCAGTAAGTCCCACTGATTTCAAACCAGCTAATGGGACTCATCTTCCTGGTGTCAGACTCCAGGGCTGGGGTACCCAATATGTGGCTTGAACTCCTCACTCCCCAGGGAGGATCCCCAAGCCCATGATATCCCCCTCCTCTTCTGGGTTCCCTGCTAGGGGTGCGGGTCCTAATCCTATCACTTCTCCTCCCTTCCTACCCAACTCTTTGTGGATCCTTCTTTACAGCTTTGGTTGTTGAAGAGCCTTTCTGCCAGTCTCTAAGCTGTTTCAGTGAGAGTTTCTCCATGTACAGATGTATTTTTGATGTGTTCATAGGGGGATATGAGCTCAATATCCTCCTACTCCACCATCTTGATCTCCCTCTCCATACAGATGTAATTTAAATACACTATGCTAAATGAAAGAAGCCGGGCTCAAAAGGCTAAATGTTAGGATTATATTTATATGACATTCTCACAAAGGCAAAATTTTAGGGACAGGAAACAGATCAGTAGGTTCTTGGCGCTAAGGGTGGGGAGAAGGGTTGATTACAAAAGGCATGGAGAACATCTCAGGGGTGACAGAACTGTTCTATATTTTGATTGTGGTGGTGGTGGATACATAACTGTATAATTTTTGTCAAAACCTACTGAATTATACACTAAAAAGGATGAATTTTACTGTATGTAAATTATGCTTCGATTGAAAACAAAGAAAAAGTAATTTGTATCAACATTGAACTCACACCCCTGAAAAACCACAATCAATAACCCCCTTTAGGTAGTGTATTTTTTGTCCAGATATCCCTAGTTCCTACCAAGTTAGCTTGACCCATTCACCTGTCTGAACCCTGCAGATAGGTTTTTGTTACCTCTGCACTGAAGTCTTATACAGACCTCCCCTCTCTCTTGGTCAGAACATGTTACCCCTTCTCCTGTGCTCCTTCAGCCCCTGGGCGGCCCTGCCTCATGGCATTTAAGGAATTAGCCATGTCCCCATTGTCTTCCCTCACCAGACAGGGAGCTCCTTGGCGTCCATAGTGGCCTGATGCAGAGTGGGTATTAATGAATGTATGCTTAATGAATTGGCTAATAAGAAAAAAGCTCAGGCAAACCCATGAGGGATGAGGAAGGAAACCCAGAGGAGGATCAGAAAATTATCTGCGACCAGATTGAGGAAAGCTTTGAATGCCAATTTAAGGATCTCAGCCTTTATCCTGTGGGCCACAGAGACTTCTTCATCTTCCCCCACATGTGGCAAATCATTCTTTCCCCCTTTGCATGGAAGGCTCTCCCCTCGATAGCCACGTGACACTCCCTTCATTCAGGTCTCTGCTTAGACGGTCATCAGAGGAGCTTCCCTGACCACTACTCAGCCCTGACCCTGACCCCCTTACCCCACTTCGTTTTTCTCCATAGCACTTAGCACCACCTCACATATACCTATTTCTTTGCTGTTTTTATCCCCTCACTACAATATAAGATCAATGACAGCAGGGACATTGTTCACTGCTGTGTTCTCAGAAGCTTGATAAAATATTTGTGGAATAAATGAATCCCGGTTTTACAGATGAGGAAATGAGGTCTTGTAGCTAGTAAGTGGTAGAGCTGGGATTCAGACCCAGAGCTTATATCAGTTGGACTTTTTTTTTTTTTTTAATTTTTAAAAAAATTTATTTGGCTGTGTTGGTTCTTTGTTGCTGCGCGTGGGCTTTCTCCAGTTGTGAAGAGTGAGGGCTACTCTTTGTTGTGGTGCACAGGCTTCCCACTGCAATGGCTTCTCTTGTTGCAGAGCTCGGGCTCTAAGCACGCGGGCCTCAGTAGTTGTGGCACATGGGCTTTGGTAGTTGTGGCTTGCAGGCCCTAGAGCACAGGCTCAGCAGTTGTGGTGCACGGGCTTAGTTGCTCCATAGTATGTGGGATCTTCCCGGACCAGGGATCGAACCCATGTCCCCTGCATTGGCAGGCAGATTCTTATCTGCTGCGCCACCAGGGAAGTCCCTCAGTTGGACTTTAAAGAATATTCTTTTAACCAGTATCTTGTGGAGGGATCTCAGGGCACAGGCCTTGGAGTCAGAAAGACCTTGGCTTAAATTAGTGGCTCTTTATCATTTTGGAATCATTGACCCCTTCAAATATCTATTGAAGGTTTTAGCCCTTTTCCCTAAGAAACAGACAAAAGTGCAAACATGAAATATTTTGCATATGACTTCAAAGAGCTCATGGACACTCTCGTACCTTTCCTGAGCATCCTGGCTTGTGTCTCTGGATGAGTCACCTCAGTCCTCTGAGCCTCAGTCACTGCTCTAAAGTGGGGATAATGAGGCTGATCTCACAGGGTTGAGGGAAGATCCAATCAACTCAGTACAAACACCCAGTGTTCAAATCTTGTCAGTTCCTTTCCCCAGTCTCTACCTGAGCCACTGTGTGGCCTGGGTGCCAGGCCAGCTCATGAGACTCTCAGACCCTTGTTTCCCATAAGCCTTGGTTGCCCCAACAGGAAAGTTGTATTATCACTCATTTAACAGAATAGATCAAGTGAGATAGTGAAAGCCTCAGGAGACACTAAAGCCCTGGACACTTTTCCCAAGACATCCCCTCCCAGTGCCGCAAATTGCTATACTGTTTCAATTTCAGCTACAAAGAGCTTTCTGCAGACCTAGGGCTAAGGAGTTCAAAGATAATGTGGGTCAAATCCCATTACATCAAATCCTATTATAGTGCCACCTTCCCATGCAGAAGGCTGCTCTCATGGCTGGTTTACAGCCTCCCTGGGGGTGGTCAGGCTGACTTGCCTAGTCTCCTGCTAGCCCAGCACAGAGCCTGGCACATTGTAGGAGCTCCATGACCAAAATCTCCTCTTGCTTGAAGTCAAGAACTTGTTGTTTGGTTCACAGGGTTTCTTTTTTAATAAGACGCCAACATTTGAAAGTCAAGAGAGTTCATAAACAAATTGAGGTTTTTGGCGTCTCTTGGAAAATAGATGATTTACGCCCTGAGGTCTAGTTCCAGCATGTGGAGACAGTCAGCTGGGGATGAATTGCAGCTGCCCCTTGTCTCTTTCAATGGTACCTGTCATGTGTCCTCCAGTCCCTGCAGTCCCCACAGTTCCTATTCTTACACTGCATACATGTCCACCTCCAGCCTCAAATCAACAGGCATGTGAGCCAAGTCCCCTATTTTACAACCTCGGAGCACTATAGAAAGCCCATTCACAAGTACCATCTTCTTTAGCCCATAAGAAAGCTCTGTGAGTTAGGTATTATCATTCTCGTATCATAGATGCAAAAAGTCTCCAAACAACAAAGAAACCCACCCAAGACCACAAAGCTTAGATAAGAGATAAGAGACAATAAGATAGATAATAAGAGCAGACTTGAGACTCAACCAAAAACTCCTGTTAACTGAAGATAGATTAAAACCTCTAACAATGGCTCCCACTTACTGAAAGCAAGAGTCACTGCAACTACACTCTGGTACAAAGACTCTGAGCCAACCAGAGCTGGTTTCAAATCTGGACTCTGCTGTGTGCAACCACATGACTTCACCTCTTCTCCGCGTCTCCACATCTCTAAACTGGAGCCTGCCTAGAAGACCTTCCTCACGGGCTTTTCACTAAGCCTTCATAGATCTTGGTCAATGGATCCAGAAAATGCCACCCTGACTCAAGAATGGAATGGGAGTCGACGTAAGGTTTTGGTTTGCTTTGGTTCTGTAGAGGGTCTCTGAGAAGCCATAGAACTAAAGGCAGTTTCCTAAAAAACTGGGAGCTAGGTAGTCATATTTGAAAATATGGGCTTAAAGAATTATTCAGAGTAGCCTGTCTGATTGGAACAATATGATGAGGGAAGGATCATTATTTATGACTTATACTTGTGGCAAAAACTTGTTGGTTTTCCCCAAGGCTTGTCTTCTCCTGGTCCCATAGCTAGGCTACATGTCCCAGGCAGCTCCATGCAGCCCAGTGACTGAGTTATGGCCAGAGGAATGTGAGCAGAAGTGATGCATGTCACCTCCAGCACCACCTATAATACCCTTCCCTGCAACCTCCTCCATTCTTCCTCCTCTGTGGCCCAATGCAGACGAGCATATTGGAGGTCAAGCTTTAAAGATGGTGGAGTCAGAGAATGGCAGGAATCTGAGTCCCTGCATCATCAACTGAAGGAGAAATGCACACCCATCAGAAATATCTATTTTGAACAAAAATGAACTTTGATTTCATGTGACCCACTATATATTTGGGGGATGTTTGTTACAGAAGATAGCACTGACCTGGACTAACACAGCACCAATATTTCTGTTATGAAAGGAGGAAGCTAAGAAATTAACAACTGCCCCTCTGTGTTAGACCACAGACTGTGTGGCTTAAACAACAGAAATTTATTTCCTAGAAGTTCAAGATCAAGAGCCATCAGGTTTGGTTTCCTCTGAGCCTCTCTCCTTGGCTTGCAGATGGCAACCCTCAGTGAGGTCTTCCCCCTGCGTGCACATGTTGTCTGGTGTTTCTTATTGTCTGTGTTCTCATTTTCTTTTCTTAAAAGGATACCGGTCATATTGGATTAGGTCCACTCATATGACCTTTTTTTTACCTTAATTACATCCTTAAAGGCCCTGTCTCCAGTCTGAGGTATTAGGAGTTAGGGCTTCATTACATGGATTTGGAGAGGCCACAATTCAGCCCATAACAACCTCCCAGATTGAATTTTTGGGTACTAAGACACTTCACTATGATTCTCCATGGCTCCCTTACTGCATCATTCTAGGAAAGGGGAGGCCTCAGATGCAGACAGGAGCCTTCCAGTCAGTGTAAAGGACTATCTACCTCCCACCCCTACTGGACAAAATAGATCGACTTCTGATTTTTGTCAGACTTTTGTATAAATGTTTAGCTACCAGGATTCAGTTCCCCCAAATTTTATTAACTTTTTATTTACTAAAATGTCTAATTGCTAGAAGCAGTAGGACTGGGTGTGGGGTATGTAGAAGGGCCTGGGGAAGAACAATGGCTGTGGAATCAGACAACTATGAGATCCAATCCTGACATCACCCCAACCACTAACTGTGTGACTTTGAGCATATGAAATACACACTCTGGGCCTCAGACCCTCCGTCTGCAAAGGGAAATAATAATTTTATTGGTTAGAATTCTAGTTAAAGTGACAAAACCCTAAGCTGACAAGCTTGAGAAAAGATGAACTTCTGGTCTGACATAGTACATTGATAAAGAAGGCTTTAAAGAGCATTCACTCACAATGACTAAGAGAACAGGAAAGGAAATAACAGCAATAAAATTATGGATACTGGAAAGAAAGTGGACTGATGATAACTGTCTGAGCAGACCAGAGGAAACAGCTTCCCCTCAGCTGTGGAAGAAGGTGGCCAGTTAGAACCACAAATCTCCAGAAAGGCTCATGAATTGAAGGCACCAAGTACCTCTGACAGGGATGCAAAGGTGGCAATTACAACAGGTGGATTGGTTGAAAGTCAGTTTAAGACAAAGTTGGAATCAAACGATCAAACTTAATACCACTAATAGTAGGACTTCCTGGCATTATTATAATAACAGGACTTTCGAAAGAAGTGCACAGCTTAAACCATCAAGTCTTCTTTCTAGACTATTCAACGTGAATCTAATAAGTCTTTAGACTGAGCTTCCAGTCTGTAGGGAATACAGGAGAGATAGGAACAAGTCAAATAAGAAAACAATCAGCAAATCTAGATTGTGGGATATTCTGGAAGACAGATAACTAGCCTGGCTTCTTCA
Organism: Leucopleurus acutus; assembly: GCF_964270905.1. Taxonomy (NCBI): domain Eukaryota; kingdom Metazoa; phylum Chordata; class Mammalia; order Artiodactyla; family Delphinidae; genus Leucopleurus; species Leucopleurus acutus. Next base: position 25,763,728 of record NC_139145.1, on the reverse strand, counting down.
GAAAGTTGATGTTCTATATTTAAAAAACTGAAGATATATGACAACCAAGTGCAATGGATCCTGGTTTTTAAAAAATAGGCTAGGGCCTTCCTGGTGGTGCAGTGGTTAAGAATCCGCCTGCCAATGCAGGGGACACGGGTTCGAGCCCTGGTCCAGGAAGATCCCACATGCCGCGGAGCAACTAAGCCCATGCACCACAACTACTGAGCCTGTGCTCTAGAGCCTGCAAGCCACAACTACTGAGCCCACATGCCACAATTACTGAAGCCTGTGCACCTACAGCCTGTGCTCTGCAACAAGAGAAGCCACCAAAATGAGAAGCCTGTGCACCGCAACAAAGAGTAGCCCCCACACGCCGCAACTAGAGAAAGCCCGTGCACAGCAACAAAGACCCAATGCAGCCAAAAATAAATAAATAAATAAGATAAGATATATGGAGAAGCTTGAATACAGATTAGATATTAGATGATAAGGTATCCAGCCTCCAAGATGGATCACAGTGACCCCTGCCTCCATACCCTAATTAGGGAACTCTAATGAAGTCCCCTTCTACATTATGCTAGGGTTGGTCTGGTCTCTAATACCATACTGTAGAAGTGATGGTATGTCACTGCCACAATTAGGTTATAAAAGATTACAGCTTCCATCCTGGGCACTCTCTTGCACCCTCTCACTCTAAGATCCCTTGTTTTGGGCAAAGCTAATTACCATGCCATGAGAACATTCAGGTAGCCTATGCATAGAGCAATGAAGCAAGGACCTGAAGCATCCAGACCGTGGAATGAGCTTGAAAGTGGATCCTTCAGCTTTATTCAAGTCTTGAGATGACTGCAGCTTCAACCAACAGATTTACTACAACCTCATGAGAAACCCTGAACCAGAACCACCCAGCTAATCTGCTCTCAAATTTCTAACATTCAGAAACTGTGAGATAAATGTTTGTTTTTCTAAGTTGCTATGATTTGGAGTAATGTGTTATACAGCAGTGCATAACTAATACAGATGATAATAGAAAATGATTTAATATTCTTAGGTGTGATAATGGTGCTGTGATTATGCAGGAATACCTCTTTATTTTTAAGAGTTGCATTCTAATGTATTTAGGAGCGATGTGTCATGATGTCTCTACAATTTGGTTTCAAATTGTTCAGAAAATATACATACATGGCATATATACACATAAATATACACATACAACAAAAAGACTGACAGTTATTGAATCTAGATGGCAGGTATATAAATAATCATTGTATAATTCTTTCAACTATTCTATACCTTTGACATTTTTCACAATAAAAACTTCAAGAATTTCTGCTCCTGGACAAGATGGATTAATAGGACCCAGCCTGGCCTCCCAACAAAAACAACCCCAAAAAACATTAAAAATATATGAAACATTTTCCTCTAAGATCAGGAACAAGATAAGCATGCCCACTTTTGCCACTTCTAACATAGTACTAGAAATCCTAGCCAAAGCAATTAGGCAAGAAAAAGTAACCAACGGCATCCAAATTGGAAAGGAAGAAGTAAAATCATCTCTGTTCACAGACAACATGATCTTATATGTAGAAAAGCCAAAAGATTCCAGAAGAAAACTAGTAAACAAAACAAGTAAATGAACTCAACAAAGGTGCAGGATACAAAATCAACACACAAAAATCAGTTGCATTTCAATAAATTAACAATCACATTCTGAAAAGGAAATTTTAAAAACAATTCCATTTATAATTGCATTAAGAAGAGTAAAATACATAGGAATAAACTTAACCAAGGAGGCAAAAGACTGGTACACTGAAAACTATTAAATATTGCTCAAAGAAACAAAAGAAGGCATTAAAAAATGTAAAGATATCCCATGCGCATGGATTAGAAGACTTAACATTGTTAAGAATACTACCAATGGTGATTTGTAGATTCAATGCTTCTCTATCAAAATCCCAAAGACTTTTTTATAGAAACAGAAAAATCCACCCTAAAATCCATATAGAATCTCAAGGAGCTCCAAATAGTCAAAACAATCTTGAAAAGGAAGAACAAGGTGGAGAATTCACACTTCCTGATTTCAAAACTTACTACAAATATAAATTAATCAAAACAGTGTGGTACTGACATAAAGACAGACATATAGACCAATGGAATAGAGAGTCCAGAAATAAATCCTCATATACATGGTCAAATAATCTTTGACAAGTGTGCCAAGATCATTCAGTGGGGAAAAAAACAGTCTTTTCAACAAAAAAAAGGTAAAATTGGATAGCCACATTAAAAAAAAAAAAGGAAGAAACTCTTAGAAGAAAACATAGAGGGAAAGCTTAATGATATTGGATTTGGCAATGATTTCTTGGATATAATACCAAAAGCACAGGCAACAAAAGTAAAAATAGGTAAACTGAATGACACCAAAAGTTTAAAATTCTGTGCATCAAAGGACACAATCAGCAGACTGAAAGGCAACCTACAGAATGGGAGGAAATGTTTGTAAATCATATATATTACAAGACATTAATATCCGGAATATATATAAAGAACTCCTACATGTCAACAACAAAAAATAAAACAACCCATTTTAGTGTTTTTTTCGGCAGCACGTATACTAAAATTGGAATGATACAGAGAAGACTAGCATGGCCCCTGTGCAAGGCTGCATGCAAATTTGTGAAGCTTTCCATATTTTTGGCAGAACACTCTTTGACATAAATCACAGCAAGATCTTTTTTGACCGACTTCCTAGAGGAATGGGAATAAAAACAAAAATAAAAAAATAGGACCTAATTAAACTTAAAAGCTATTCCACCGCAAAGGAAACCATAAACAAGATGAAAAGACAACCCTCAGAATGGGAGAAAGTATTTGCAAATGAAACAACTGACAAAGGATTAATCTCCAAAATATACAAACAGCTCATGCAGCTCAATATCAAAAAACTAAACAACCCAATCAACAAATGGGCAGAAGACCTAAATAGACACTTCTCCAAAGAAGACATACAGATGACCAACATGAAAATATGCTCAACATCACTAATTAATAGAGAAATGCAAATCAAAACTACAATGAGGTATCACCTCACACCGGTCAGAATGGCCACCATCAAAAAATCTACAAACAATAAATGCTGGAGAGGGTGTGGAGCAAAGGGAACCCTCATGCATTGTTGGTGAGAATGTAAATTGATACAGCCACTATGAAGAACAGTATGGAGGTTCCTTAAAAAAACTAAAAATAGAACTACCATATGACCCAGCAATCCCACTACTGGTCATATACCCAGAGAAAGCCATAATTCAAAAAGGCACATGCATCCCAATGTTCATTGCAGCACTATTTATGATAGCCAGGACATGGAAGCAAACTAAATGTCCATCAACAGAGGAATGGATAAAGAAGATATGGTACATATATACAATGGAATATTACTCAGCCATGAAAAGGAAAGAAATTGGGTCATTTGGAGAGACATGATGGACCTAGAGACTGTCATACAGAGTGATGTAAGTCAGAAAGAGAAAAACAAATATCATATATTAACATATATATGCGGAAACTGAAAAAATTGATATAGAAGATCTTATTTACAAAGCAGAAATAGACATAGAGAACAAACGTATGGATACCAAGAGGGAAGGGGGGGGTGGGATGAATTGGGAGATTGGGACTGATATATACACACTATTGATACTATGTATAAAATAGATAACTATTAAGAACCTACTGTATAGCACAGGGAACTCTACTCAGTGCTCTGTAGTGACCTACATGAGAAGGAAATCCAAAAAAGAAGGGATATATGTATACATATAGCTGATTCACTTTGTTGTGCAGGATAAACTAGCACAATATTGTAAAGCAGCTGTACTCCAGTTTAAAAAAAAACCCATTTTAAAAACAAACAAAAACTTTGTTTTTGACTGAATGGTGTCCTCTCAAAATTCATATGTGAAGCCCTAAACTCCAATGTGATTATATTCGAAAATGGAAATAATTCAGGTTAAATGAGGTCATAAGGTGGAGCGTTGATCCAATACAACTGGTATCATAAGAAAAGGACACACACAGAGGAAAAGCCATGTGAGGACACAGTGAGAAGGTGACTGTATACAAGTCAAGAAGAGAGTCCTCACCAGAAACTAAATTTTCCAGCACCTTGATCTTAGACTTCCAGCCTCCAGAATTGTGAGAAAATAAATTTCTGTTGTTTAAGCCACCCAGTCTGTGGTATCTTGTTATCGTGGTCTGAGCATACTAAAATAGTTGACATTTGAACAACACAGGCTTGAAGTGTATAGGTCCACTTATACAGATTTATTTTTTCAATAGTAAATACTACAGTACTACATGATCCACAGTTGGTTGAATCTGAGGACAGGAGGAACTGTATCCTTAAATAGACATTTCTCCAAAGAAGATATACAAATGGCCAATGAGCACATGAAAAGATGTTCAATATCACTAATCAGTAGGGAAATGAAAATTAAAACCACAATGAGATACCACCTCATACCTCTTAGGATGACTACTATAAAAAAATATAGAAAGTTACAAATGTTGGTGAGAATATGGAGAATTGTGTACTGTTGGTGGGAGTATAAAGTGGTATAGTTGCTATGGAAAGCAGCATTGTGGTTTCTTAAAAATTAAAAATAGAACTACCATATGATCCAGCAATTTCACTTCTGGGTATATACCCAAAAGAATTGAAAGCAGTGTCTCGAGGAGATATTTGTATACTCATGTTCACAGTAACATCATGTGCAATAGCCAAAAGGTGGAAACAACCCAAGTGTCCATTGACAGATGAACGGATAAAGAAAATGTACTGTAGACATAAAATGGAATATTATTTTGCCTTAAATAGGAGAGAAATTCTGACACTTGCTACAACATGATGAACCTAGACGACATTATGCTAAATAAAATAAGCCAGTCACAAAAGGACAAATACTGTATGATTCTACTTATATGGGGAGCTTAGAGTAGTCAAATTCATAGAGATGGGAAGTAGAACAATGGTTACCAGGGGGTGGGAGAAGGGGAGAACAAAGAGTTATTTTTTAACAAATATCGAGTTTATGTTTGGCAACATATAAATAGTTCTGGAGATCTGCTGCACAACGATGTGAATGTCCTTAACATTACTGTATTATACATTTAAAAATAGTTCAGATGGCAAATTTTATGTTATATATTTTACTACAATTAAAAATTTTAACTTAAATACAAATTTTGAAAAAAATATGTAAAACAACAGTTTTTAAGGCACTGGTTATCAGGTGACAAAGGACAGTGATTTCTGAGAGACTGGAAATACACAAGATGAGCCCTATGAGTGTCCCAGCTTATTTTGAATCGAGATTTTGAATCGAGAGAGACTCCAGGCCATGGCACAGGGAGGGGTAACTAAAGCCAACCCCAGCTGAGTCTCTGAGTTGAGGAGATAGAACTATCATTCCAGGGAGACCAAGGCAGCTAGAGCTGCTAGACTAAAGTATCAGAGAAGAGAGAGCTTCCCAGAGAAAGAACACCACAAATATGCAGAGGATCCCCCTCAAGTACACAACAGAGTAGTGATCAGCTCATACATACAAGGAAAATACCTGCTCCTGTGCAAAGAACCATTTAAAATGATGGGAATGAACAGGGCCTGGCAATCAGGAAAGGCTGGGAACAATGCCTCTTGCCTAAATATTCACATGGAGCATTAAGTAGACCAATCATAATGGTCTTCCCTCAGTTATCGAGAACAACTCATCCTAGATTAAGCATTGCTGTAGACCTTCCTAATAAATGATAAAAGCAAGAACCAAAAAGATCAAGCTGTTTCTGAGTAAGTTAACTGCATTCCATATCAAAGATTAAGAAGATTTATAGGTATACAAAAATATCCAGCACCCAACATGCAAAGAGGCAGGAAAACACAAACCATAATAAGGAGAACAGTTAATATATCAAAAGTGACCAAGAACTGACACTAACGCAAAGAAATACATTAAAAGTTATATAAAAGAAATACATAAAAGTATTAGCAAAGAAATACAATAAAAGTTATTACAACTGTACTTCACATTTCAAAAAGTAGAGATACAGAAGATATAAAAAAAACCTAAGTCAAACTTCTAGAAATAAAAATTACAGTGTTTGAGATTTTAAATACACACAAGATAGGATTAACAGCAAATAAAATATTTCAGAAGAAAAGATTAGTAAACTTGAAGACATTGCAATAGAAACTACTCAAAAGAAAACATAGAAAGAAAAGGGGGAAAAAATTAAGAGTATCAGCAAATCTGTGCCCACAAATCTGATAACCCAGATGAAATGCACCAATTCCTTGAAAGACACAATCAACTGTAACTCACTCAAACAGAAGTAGATAAACTGAATAGGTCCAGAGGGCTAATATGCATATAATTTAAGTCACCAAAGGACTGGAGGGTGAGAGGAAACAGAAAAAAAAATTTTGAAGAAACAACAATCAATTTTTTCCAAACTTGATAAAAACTATAAAACCACAGATCCACAAGGCTCAAAGAGCTCAAACACACACACACACACACACACACACACACACACACTCACCACCTCTGAAGAAAACTGCATCAATGCACATTATAATAAAATTTATCAAAACCAGTAAACAAAAGAACTATTTAAAGCAACTAGAGAAAAAAAGTCATGTCATGTTGGCAGGAACAAAGATAAGATGACACAGATTTCTAATCAAAATTAAGGCAATTAGGAAGACAGCACAGCAACATCTTTAAAGCACTCACAGAAAACCCTGTCTATACCCAGTGAAAATATTTTTCAAAAGCTAAGATGAGTTAAAGACAAAGGCTGAAGAAATTCATCCCAGAAGGCCTACACTACAACAAAAGTTAAAGGAAGACTTTTAGGCAGGGCGAAATAATACCAGATGGAAATCTGAATCTACACAAAGGAAAGAAGATCAACAGAAATGATAACTATATGGGTAAATACAAAAGATTTTTTTCTTATTTTTTGAAAATCCTTAATAGATATTTTACTATTTAAACAATAATAATAATATATTCTGGAGTTTAAAACATAAGCAAAAGTAAGATGCATGATACTAATAACATAAAGAATAGGAGAGAAAAAATGGTAGAATATTATTGTGAACTTTTTATACTATACATGAAGTGAAGTGGTGTAATAGTACTTGAAGATAGACTGTGATAAGTTAAAGATGTGTATTATACACCATAAAACAACCACTAAAGTAACAAAACAAAATGCATAGCTAATATCCAACTAATGTGAATGATATAATTCATTCATTCACATTAGTGAATTATTTAAAAATTTATCCAAAAGAAGTAAGAAAAAAAAACGAAAAAGGGAAAAAGGAACAGGTGAAAAACAGAGCACAAATAGCAAGATGATGAACTCACATGTAACTATATTAATAATCACATTAAATGTAAGTGGTCTAAAATTAAAAATCAGGGACTGTCAGATAGCATTTTGTAAAAAGGCAGACTAGACTGTATATACTATCTACAAAAAACACATTTTAAACATGAAGACAAGGCCACCATCACCCTGATACCAAAACCAGACAAAGATGTCACAAAGAAAGAAAACTACAGGCCAATATCACTGATGAACATAGATGTAAAAATCCTCAACAAAATACTAGCAAACAGAATCCAACAGCACATGAAAAGGATCATACATCATGATCAAGTGGGGTATATCCCAGGAATGCAAGGATTCTTCAATATATGCAAATCAATCAATGTGATACACCATATTAACAAATTGAAGGAGAAAAACCATATGATCATCTCAATAGATGCAGAGAAAGCTTTCGACAAAATTCAACACCAATTTACGATAAAAACCCTCCAGAAAGTAGGCATAGAGGGAACTTTCCTCAACATAATAAAGGCTGTATATGACAAACCCACAGCCAACATCGTCCTCAATGGTGAAAAACTGAAACCATTTCCACTAAGATCAGGAAAAGACAAGGTTGCCCACTCTCACCACTATTATTCAACATAGTTTTGGAAGTTTTAGCCACAGCAATCAGAGAAGATAAAGAAATAAGAGGAATCCAAATTGGAAAAGAAGAAGTAAAGCTGTCACTGTTTGCAGATGACATGATACTATACATAGAGAATCCTAAAGATGCTACCACAAAATTACTACAGCTGATCAATGAATTCGGTAAAGTAGCAGGATACAAAATTAATGCACAGAAATCTTTTGCATTCCTATACACTAATGATGAAAAATCTGAAAGTGAAATCAAGAAAACACTCCCATTTACCATTGAAACAAAAAGAATAAAATATCTAGGAATAAACCTACTGAAGGAGACAAAAGACCTGTATGCAGAAAATTATAAGACACTGATGAAAGAAATTAAAGATGATACAAATAGATGGAGAAATATACCATGTTCTTGGATTGGAAGAATCAACATTGTGAAAATGACTCTACTACCCAAAGCAATCTACAGATTCAATGCAATCGCTATCAAACTACCAATGGCATTTTTCACAGAACTAGAACAAAAAATTTCACAATTTGTATGGAAACACAAAAGACCCCGAATAGCCAAAGCAATCTTGAGAAAGAAAAACGGAGGTGGAGGAATCAGGCTCCCTGACTTCAGACTATACTATAAAGCTACAGTAATCAAGACAGTATGGTACTGGCACAAAAACAGAAATGTAGATCAATGGAACCAGATAGAAAGCCCAGAGTTAAACCCACGCACCTGTGGTCAACTAATCTATGACAAAGGAGGCAAAGATATACAATGGAGAAAAGACAGTCTCTTCAATAAGTGGTGCTGGGAAAACTGGACAGCTACATGTAAAAGAATGAAATTAGAACACTCCCTAACACCATACACAAAAATAAACTCAAAATGGATTTGAGACCTAAATGTAAGACCGGACACTATAAAACTCTTAGAGGAAAACATAGGAAGAACACTCTTTGACATAAATCACAGCAAGATCTTTTTTGATCCACCTCCTAGAGTAATAGAAATAAAAACAAACATAAACAAATGGGACCTAATGAAACCTCAAAGCTTTTGCACAGCAAAGGAATCCATAAACAAGAAAAAAAGACAACCCTCAGAATGGGAGAAAATATTTGCAAATGAATCAACGGACAAAGGATTAATCTCCAAAATATATAAATAGCTCATACAGCTCTATATTAAAGAAACTAACAGCCCAATCCAAAAATGGGCAGAAGACCTAAAAAGACATTTCTCCAAAGAAGACATACAGATGGCCAAGAAGCACATGAAAAGCTGTTCAACATCATTAATTATTAGAGAAATGCAAATCAAAACTACAATGAGGTTATCACCTCACACCAGTTAGAATGGGCATCATCAGAAAATCTACAAACACCAAATGCTGGAGAGGGTGTGGAGAAAAGGGAACCCTTTTGCACTGTTGGTGGGAATGTAAATTGATACAGCCATTATGGAGAACAGTATGGAGGTTCCTTAAAAAACTAAAAATAGAATTACCATATAATGCAGCAATCCCACTACTGGGCATATACCCAGAGAAAACCATAATTCAAAAAGACACATGCACACCAATGTTCATTGCAGCACTATTTACAATAGCCAGGTCATGGAAGCAACCTAAATGCTCATCGACAGACGAAAGGATAAAGAAGTTGTGGTACATATATATGATGGAATATTACTCAGCCATAAAAAGGAACGAAAATGAGTCATTTGTTGAGACGTGGATGGATCTAGAGCCTGTCATACAGAGTGAAGTAAGTCAGAAAGAGAAAAACAAATATCGTATATTAATGCATGTATGTGGAACCTAGAAAAATGGTACAGATGAACCGGTTTGCAGGGCAGAAGTTTAGACACAGATGTAGAGAACAAACGTATGGACACCAAGGGGGCAAAACTGTGGTCAGGTGGGGATGGTGGTGTGCTGAATTGGGCAATTGGGATTGACATGTATACACTGATGTGTATAAAATTGATGACTAATAAGATCCTGCAGTATAAACAAACAAACAAACAAAACAACTGATACTAAACTTTCTTTGGGTTATTTGTATGGAAATATGTTAATATAAATGTTTCAGGCATTACTTGAAATTTCTAAAAATCTTATATGTCTGGTATAATGTTATAAGTCATAATTCTAGTTATTATTTTAAAATGTATATATCAGAAATGACTAAATTTCCTTGTCAATTGCATTATTATGAAGTTTCATCAAATCTTTAACCGTGGTCATTTTTAAGTCTTTTGTCATTTACAGACAGTTCTGAGTGTACTCTGATGCTTTCAGAAAAATGTTCCTATAAAAGGGTTTCATCTTCAAGGAATTCATGGAAAAGATTGACAAGTACAGGTTTCTGGTAACTGACTATACTGCTGAACTGAATGAATAAGCATTTTCAGAACTCTAATGGAAAACTGATGAATTCATAAAAGTTCTAACAAAAGATCAAGATAAAAAAATTAATTACATGGGACTGAGTGAACTGATGAGGATGATTATAATTTTTGTGACTTTCTGTTTGAATAAAAAAATAAAATCCTACAAGGACTCAGAGGCAAAAAATATACAAATCAATTTTCACTGCAAAGGAAAGGAGCTGTTACAGTGGAGGATTACTGGACTGAATATCAATATTATAACATATTATGAGTGTGTTTCATGTTTGGTAATTGCAATCATTGTTGCTTTTTTTATGGTCATCCCTTTACAGTGCTTGGTGTCAGTTTATTTATCTCTTGTAAAAATAAAATACAGTGTGTGTGTGTGAGTTGTGAAAAAAAATGCAAAATGCAAAAAAAAAAAAAAAAGACAGTATGGTACCGGCACAAAAACAGAAATATAGATCAATGGAACAGGATACAAAGCCCAGAGATAAACCCACGCACATATGGTCACCTTATCTTTGATAAAGGAGGCAAGAATATACAGTGGAGAAAAGACAGCCCCTTCAATAAGTGGTACTGGGAAAACTGGACAGCTACATGTAAAAGAATGAAATTAGAGCACTCCCTAACACCATACACAAAAACAAACTCAAAATGGATTAGAGACCTAAATGTAAGGCCAGACATTATAAAACTCTTAGAGGAAAACATAAGCAGAACACTCTGACATAAATTGCAACAAGATCCTTTTTGACCCACCTCCTAGTGTAATGGAAATAAAAACAAAAATAAACAAATGGGACCTAGTGAAACTTAAAAGCTTTTGCACAGTAAAGGAAACCATAAACAAGCAAAAAGACAACCCTCAGAATGGGAGAAAATATTTGCAAACAAAGCAACTGACAAAGGATTAATCTCCAAAGTATACAAACAACTCATGCAGCTCAATATCATAAAAACAAAAAACCCAATCGAAAAATGGGCGGAAGACCTAAAGAGACACTTCTCCAAAGAAGACATACAGATGGCCAAGAGGCACATGAAAAGATGATCATCATCACTAATTGTTAGAGAAAGGTAAATCAAAACTACAGTGAGATATCACCTCACACTGGTCAGAATAGCCATCATCAAAAAGTCTACAAACAATAAATGCTAGAGAGGGTGTGGAGAAAAGGGAACCCTCTTGTGCTGTTGGTGGGAATGTAAATTGATACAGCCACTATGGAGAACAGTATGGAGGTTCCTTAAAAAACTAAAAATAGGACTACCATACGGCACAGCAATCCCACTACTGGGCATATACCCTGAGAAAACCATAATTCAAAAAGAGTCATGTACCAAAATGTTCATTGCAGCTCTATTTACAAAAGCTAGGACATAGAAGCAACCTAAGTGTCCATCAACAGATGAATGGTTAAAGAAGATGTGGCACATATATACAATGGAATATTTCTCAGCCATAAAAAGAAATGAAATTGAGTTATTAGTAGTGAGGTGGATGGTCCTAGAGTCCGTCATACAGAGTGAAGTAAGTCAGAAAGAGAAAAACAAATACCGTATGCTAACACATATATATGTAATCTAAACAAAAAAAAAATGGTCTTGAAGAACCTACGGGCGAGATGGGAATAAAGACGCAGACCTACTAGAGAATGGACTTGAGCATACGGGGAGGGGGAAGGGTAAGCTGGGACAAAGTGAGAGAGTGGCGTGGACACATATACACTACCAAACGTAAAATAGATAGCTACTGGGAAGCAGCTGCATAGCACAGGGAGACCAGCTCGGTGCTTTGTGACCACCTAGAGGGGTGAGATAGGGAGGGTGGGAGGGAGGGAGACACAAGAGGGAAGAGATATGGGGACATATGTATATGTGTAACTGATTCACTTTGTTATAAAGCAGAAACTGACACACCATTGTAAAGCAATTATACTCCAATAAAGATGTTTAAAAAAATAAATAAATGAATAAATATGAAGACACCAATAAATTAAGAGTAAAAAGATAGGAAAAGATATAGCATGCTAACACATGGTCAAAAGATAGCTGAAGTGGCTATATTAATATTAGACTATATTTATTATTAGACAAAGTGGATTTCATAGCAAAGAATATTACAAGAGCAAAATACCATTTCATAATAAAGGAGCCAATTAATCAAAAGAACATAACCACCTCAAACAATTATGCACCTAATATCAGAGTTTTAAAATACATAAAATGAAAACTGATAGCACTGCAAGGAGAAATAAACAAATGTACAATCTTAGTCAGAAATTGTAAAGCCCTCAATAATTAATGCAACAGCTAGATTGAAAATCAGCAAGAATGTAGAAGACTTGAACAGCACTAACAACTTGACCTGACTGACATTTACAGAACATTCCATCCAAAAACAGGAGAATACACATTCTTCTTAAGTGCACATGGAACATTTTCCAAGAGAGACCACATTCTGGGCCATAAAACAAGTCTCAATAAATTTAAAATGAATCAAGCTGTAAAAAGTTTGTCTTGTCACCAAAATAGAATTAAATTAAAAATCAGTTATAAAAAGAGTTCTGGAAAACCCCCAAATATTTGGAAACTAATTATCTCACTTCTAAGTAACCCATGGATCAAAGAAAGAAGAAATTGAAAAGACTTTAGAAAGTATTTTGAACTGAATGAAAATGAAAATACAACATATCAAAATCTGTGCAAGTCTGCTAAAGCAATATTTAAGCAATATTTGGTGGGAAATTTATAGCACTAAATGACTATGTTAGGAAATAAAAAAGGCTTTAAATCAGTGAGTTCAACTTCCCCTAGTGTAAAATTAGGATAAGAAGAGAAATTAAACCTAAAGTAAGCAGAAGAAATGAAATAATAAAGAGTGGAAATCAATGAACTACAAAATGGAAAAAGAATAGAGAAAAATGATAAAAGAAAAAACTAGTTGTTTGAGACCAACAAAATTGATAACTTCTAGCCAGATGTATTAGGGAAAAAATAAATTTAAAAACTTACCAAAGTCAAAAAAGAGAAAGGTGAGATTATTATAGATTCTATAAATATTGAAATGATAGAATATTATGAACATTTTATGGCAATAAATCTGAAAACTTAAATGAAATAGACAAATTCATTGAAGTACATAACCAAAAAAACTCAAGAAAACAGTTAACAGACTACCTCCCAATATAGTTTAGAAATTGAAACTGTAGTTAAAAACTTCCCACAAAGAAAACCCTAGGCCCACAGGGTTTCACTTGTGAATGTTATCAAACATTTAAGGGAAAAAAAGTACAGTTCTATACAAACTTTCCCAAAAAATTGAAGAAGATCAATATTTTCCAATTCATTCCGTGAAGCAAGCATTACCAGACATGAAGACCAGAAAAAGACATTATGAGAAAAGAAACTATAGACTGATAATGTTCATAAACAGAGGCTTTTTAAATTGCTAAACAAATTTTAGCAATTTTACTCTAACAATATACTAAATGGATAATATCTTATGACCAAATGGATTTTATGCCAGGAATTCAAGGTTGGTTTAATGCTTGAAAAAACAATCAATGTAATTCACAATATTAACAAACTAAAAAACGGAAACCATAGGTCATTTACATAGATACAAAAAGCATTCGAAAATATTCAATACCCATTTCTTATTTTTAAAAAACTCTCAGAAAAGCAGGAATGTAAAGAAATTTACTCAATCTAATAAAAAGCATCTGAAAAAAACTACAACTAACGTCAAACTTAATTGTGAAAGACTGAATGCTTTCCTCCTAAGATCAGGAATAAAAGAAGGGTATCTGCTCTCACTACATCTATTAAACACTGTTGTGGAGCTTGTAGCCAGTGCAATAAAGCAAGAAAAATACATAAAGAACATCCGGATTGGAGAGGAAGAAGTAAAACTGTCTTTATTTATCTATGTGGAAAATTCAAGGAAATCTGCAAAAAATGTACTAGAACTAATGAATGATTTAGGCAAAGTTGCAGGACACTAGATTAATATACTAAAGCAATTGTATTTCTATATACCAGAAACAATCAAAAATTTTAAATACCATTTAAAATAGCTTATGGGGAGTTATTATTTAATGAGTAAATAATTCCTATCTGGGATAATGAATAAGTTCTTGAAATCAATAGTGGTAATGGTTACACAACATTGTGAATGTACTTAATCCCACTTGAAATGTTTAAAATGGTAGATTCTATAATATGTGTATGTTACCACCATGAAAAAATCAAATCCAAGAAAAGAAAAAATAAAATAGCATAAAAATGTGAGATACTTAGGGTAAATTCTGACCAAAGTTGTACAAGACCTGTACACCAAAAACTGAAACATTGCTGAAGAACCTCTAAAGGACCAAAGTAAACAGAATGGTACACCTTGTTATTGGGTCAGAACACTCAATATTTTAACATGCCAATTCTCCCCAGTTTGATCCACATATTCAACACAATCCAAGTAAAAACATCAGGAAGGTTTTTTGTACAAATTTGGTTAAGGTAATTCTAAAAGTCATATGGAAATGTAAAGGAACTAGAATTCACATACACACACACACACACACACACACACACACACACACCTGAAAAGGAAGAACAAAGTTGGAGAGCTAAGACCACCTGATTTCAAGAATTGTTATAAAGCTACATTAATCAAGACTGTGGGGTATTAGCATGAAGGTAGCCACAAAGATCAATAAAACAGAGGATAGAGTTGAGAAATTGATGCACACATATATGGGTTTTTGACAAAGATGCAAAGAATGCAGTGGAGAAAAGACAGCCTTCTCAACAAATGGTGCTGGAGCAACTGGATATCCATATGCAAAAAAAACAAACTTGTATCTATGTTTGTCACCATCTACAAAAATTAACTCAGGCCTCTCACCTCTGAGATGGCCCACACTCTGTCTGTGGAGTGTGTTTCTCCCTTGGCCGCTCTCACTTTCCCAGATGAGCCCAGGCCCTGAGGCCACTCTTGCCTTTTGAGATGGACTGCATTCTTCTATGGAATGTGTATCTCTCTAAATAAATCCACTTCTTACCTATCAAAAAAAATTAACTCAAAAATGGATCATAAATCTAAATGTAAACCCTAAAACTGCAAAACATCTAGAAGAAAACATAGGAAAACATCCTTGTGGCCTTGAGTTACACAAAAACTTCTTAAATCTGACATCAAAAGCATGATCTATACAATAACAAATTGGTAAATTGAACTGCATCAGAAGTAAACATTTATGCTCTTTGGAAGACACCTTTAAGAAAATGAAACAGCAAGCCATACATACATAGGGAGAAAATATTTATAAAGATATATTTGATAAAGGACCCTCAAAACTCAACAACAAGAAAACAGCTCAATTTTTAAAAACATGGGCAAGACATTTGAACAGACTCTTCACCAAAGAAGATACACAGATGACAAACAAGCACATGAAGAGATGCTTTACATCATAAGTCATTAGAGAAATGCTAATTAAAACCACAATGAGACACACTTTAGAATGGCTTAAACTAAAAAGACTGACTACAACAAGTGTTGATGGAGATGTGGAGGAACTGGAACACTCAAGCTGGTGAAGTTAAACATACACTTACCATATGATCCAGCCATTCCACTCAAAGAGAAAATGTTTCCACTCAAGAGAAAATGAAATATATATATATATATATATATATATATATATATATATCCATACAAAGGCATATACACAAATGTTCACAGAAGCTTTGCTTGTCATAGCCAAAAACTGGAAACAATGCAAATGGCCATTAACAAGACATCCACAAACAAATATGATAGACCCATGTAATGGCACACTATTCAAAAATAAAAGGAAATGAACCTTCTACATAAGCAACAACATATATGAATCTCAAAATAATTATGTTGTGTGAAAGAAGCCAGACAAAAGAGTACATACTATATGATTCTATCTATCTAAAGCTCTAGGATGTACACGCTAAATTATAGAGACATAAATCAGAATGGTATTGCTTGGGAGAGGGAGACATCTAAGGGGGAGTGATTACAAAGGGTCAAGAGGACATATATATGTCCCCAAATATCCTTTGGGGACAATGGATATATGTTCACTATCTTGATTGTGGTAATAGTTTCAAGGGTAAATAATGTGGTTACATTTTTTAGAGTCTCTTAGAGACTCATACTGAAATACTTATGGGTAATATCACATGATGTCTGAGATTTGCTTCAAAATATTACAGGAGGGAAATAATTGAAACAAGATTAGCCATGAATTGACAACTATCAAAGCCAAATAACGGTTCATTAAGCCTGTGTTTCTCAACCTAGTTTTTCAATATCATCCCCCTAAAAGCCTTTTTAGACATTATTTCCTAATCACTCCTCCACCCCTGAAATTTCAGTATCAAGGATATACTGTGTATCTGTTTATGTGCATGGCCCTTTGGAGACCACACATTGCAATAGTTCAGATTTATTCATCCGCTCCCTAAGAACCAATTTTTGCCACCTTTTGACCCTCCTCTTCATCCTGGTTGAGAATGCATGCATTATACTATTCTACTTTTGTATATGTTTTTAAGTTTCTATTAAAAATGTTTTTAAATAATTTAATTTTTTAAGAAAGAAGCAAAATAAGAAGTATAATCGTTCATCTAAGAAGACAGTGGCCAGGGAAGAATCCATGGAACCAGCTTCTGAGTTGACTGGAAACAGGATTCAAGTAGCACCAAGAGTAACTTGTCAGTTGAGAATCTTGTGGTGACACCTTAAACCACTGAGGAGACTTATGGCTCCCCAATCTATAGGGAGGGTCGGCTTCAGGGAGGAACTGATCCACTAACTAGATCCAGGGACTTTGCTCATACCTCCTCCATAATGGCAACCTCGTCCCAGGACGGGCTTACTTGCTGAGCCCAAGATGGACACTCACTAGGAAGCTATATGCTTCCTAGCTCTTATCCAATAGGAAAGAGAAACTGTGCCCCAGCATTTAGTTAAGGTCCTTAATTCATTCTGACGGAGCCAGCTTTGGTACTGCCCATCTCCGGCAATTTCTATAGTGGGGGAATGGAATGTGCTGAGTGGCCTAACCCAGGCCAAGTGGCCCCCTCTGGAGTCATGGGGTGGGGGCACTCAGTGTTTCCAGAGCCACATAGCTCTCTAAATGAAAATCAGGGCTTTGGGAACAGAGAAAGGGAGAAATGTCATCAGGACCTCCTATTTTCCTTTGTTTCTATCTGCATGTCTGTCTAATTCTTTCAGTTCTCAGGGTGAAGAATGTGCCTTTCAGATGATAGTTACACTACGCTAAGGGGGTAAACAGGGCTGTGAGCTCCAGTTTTTTTTTTAATCCCGGGAAAAGAAGTGATCGCCCTGGTTTTGGTCACATGCTCATGCCTGGCACAATCACTGTGGCCAGAGAGATGGGATACGTGCCTGGCAACAGACAGCCACCCCAGCCAGGGAGGGTGCTAGATTTACAGCACCTGCTTGGGTAGACAAGATAACAGGAGTCCTCTCAACGGTAATTACAAGGCAGGGTTGTTGTGACAACGTACGTGAGGTTTCCTTTCCTCTTCGGCAGTGTGTCTGTAATAGCTTATTTCTTTCCCAACCCCCACGCTTATCCTACTCCAAATCTACCAAACTGAAGAGCAGATCTCAGAAAAAAAATAACACAAAAACCCTTGGGTGAGTTCCGTCTAAGCAGGTTCTGGCTCCCCATGTACATCTCTCTCATTTAGAATAGATAGAGCAGAGCAGAAGGTGTTTTGGGTGTGCCACCACATCCCTGAGACTCAGATTCCTCACCTGTCAGCTGGGGTTAGTAATAGTCCCTATCTCAGAAAGTAATTGTCTATGATATGAACTGAGTTGATGCATGTGAAACAGTTCTGAGCATACAATAGGCACTTAATAAATGGTAACTATTAAAATCCATTCCATACTTTTTAAAAAAACAGTCAAAAGGGAATCTCACTAAAAATAAATTGTCCAAGAATGTTCCAAAGCCTCCCCCATGGCCAGGAAAAGACCATATCACTTTTTTCCCAGGAAGCACCTGTCCCTGGGGTGTCACCCTCTAGTGTCCCCACCTACAACTCTGCACACCCAGGCTGAGCCCCCTCCACCCAGTTTCTCAGAGCTCGGATCTGCACATTTGCCTCCCACCACCTCCCTCCCCACCCTCCAGTCATCTGTGCTGCCCACCCTGGCAAGCTGTCTCCCTAACACCTCACCTACTCATGACTTCATTATTTTATTCCCCACCTTTACTTCTCACTCAGTTAGGAAGGTGGGAGCAGGGATAATCACACAAGGCAGGAGACCTTAGGAACTGGCTGGAACTAGCCCCTGCCCCCTGGTGCCCTGTCCTCTACCCACAGCTCCCATAAACCCACCCTCTGGCCCTCTGGTGCCCCCCTCTTTCTCCCCACCCCTCTCCCATCACCTTCACACTGAGTAACAAGTACTCTCCAGTCCCCACCTCTTTCCCCTCCCCCTCGACTTCCCAAGGTTTCTCATAAAGTCGGGCTAAATTCCAGACCCTCAACTCCAGCAAAAAGCCCAATTCTGTCTGGCAGGATGCATTAGCTGGAAGACACATTCCCATTCTCTGAAGTGGGTTGGGGGAGGGTGCAGTAGGAAAACCACACACTGAAACACGTGACCCTCTCTTGCTCCAGCCTCTTTAGTCCTGTGACCTTGAGCCTACCTATTTATTCCCTCTTCCCCCCAAATACTTTTAAAAATCTAACAACACCAAGCCTTACTTCATGTGTCTCTTTCCCGTCCTGGGAACTACAAGGGCAGCACAGTGTAGTGGAGGTGTGGCTTAATCCTTTATAGACTGTGTGACTTTGGACAAGTTTCTTCACCTCTCTGAGGCGCAGTTCCCTTATCTGTGAAATGGGGATGATCTGACACCCACCTCACAGCCTTGCTTTGAGGAGCAAAGCAATCATAGGATGATGGGAACACACTTTGTCAAGCTGTTGGTTGTTACAAAGGAAGGTTGCTTCAAAGGAGGGTTTTGAAAGAAAGAATAAAAAGGTAAAGGACACTTCTGCTTAATATAGCCAGCAACCAACAGGTAAACTTCACAGTGTTTGACATCTAACAAGAGGTTAATAGGCATGAAAAGAGGTAGGAATATATGACCCAAAATAAGGAGAAAAATCAATTAAAACCAACCTAGAATTGACACAGCTGTTAGAATTAGCAAAGACATTAAAACAATTAATATATTTTAATATATTATATTATAATAATTTCATTATAATATATTTTTAATATAATACTACATTATAATATATTATATTATATATTTAAAACATTCCATATTCCAAAAAGTTAACTGGAGCCATGGAAGATATATTTTTTTAAAAGACCCCAGATTTTAGGGAGTTTTTAGAGATGAAAATTACAATGTCTGAGATGAAAAATATACTGGGTGGGCTTAACAGCAAATTAGTTATCGCAGAAGCAAATATGCCTGAAGTTAAACACACAGAGAAAAAAAATAAATTTCAATAATTAAAAAAGTACTAGTAAACTGTGGAACAACTGAAAAGGCCCTAATATATATGCAGTTGGAGTTTGTGAAGAAGGGGGTGGACAGAAAAATAGTTAAAGAAATGACATCCAAAATGTTCTAAATTTGATGAGAATATAAGCCCACAGATTCAAGAAGCTCAACAAACGCCAAGAACTAGAAACAGCAAGAAAACTACACCAGGACACATCATAATAAAATTGCTCAAAACCAGTAAACAAGAGAAAATCTGAAAACAGAGAGAGAAAAAGCATGTTGCATCTAGAAGAACAAAGATAAAAATAACACAGACTTATCAGCAACCATGCAGGCAAGAAGACAGGCTATGGGGCAACATATTTAAAGTCCTAAAGGGAAAAATAGGAAACCTAGACGTGTACCTTGTTGTTGGGTCAGAGTACTCAATATTATTAACATGTCAGTTCTTCCCAAATTGATCCATATATTCAACACAATGCACATGGAAAATATCCGAAAGCTTTTTGTACAAACAGGCTAGCTGGTTCTGAAATTCATATGGGAAATGCAAAGGAGCTAGAATCCGCACACAACTCTGAAAAAGAGCAAAGTTGGAGGGCTAAGACCACCCGATCTCAAGAATTATTATAAACCTATACTAATCAGGACAGTGTAGTATCAGCATCAAAGTAGCCATAGAGATCAGATGAATAGAAGAGAGGTCTGAGAAGCTGGCCCACGCATATATGGGTTTTTGACAAAGGTGCAAAGGAAATGCAGTGGAGAAGAGATAGCCTTCTCAACAAGTGGTGCTGTAACAACTGGATATCCATATGCAAAAAACGAAACAAAACTGCAGTTGTTTCCAAATGCCCAAAGGGGGACATTCTGCCTCCTGGTATGGTACTCAAGGTCCTTTTTTTTTTTTTTTTGGGGGGGATGGAAGAGTTAGAATTATTTTATTATTTTTTTATTTTTTTTTTAACATCTTTATTGGGGTATAATTGCTTTACAATGGTGTGTTAGTTTCTGCTTTATAACAAAGTGAATCAGTCATACATAAACATATGTTCCCATATATCTTCCCTGTTGCGTCTCCCTCCCTCCCACCCTCCCTATCCCACCCCTCCAGGCTGTCACAAAGCACCGAGCCAATATCCCTGTGCCATGCGGCTGCTTCCCACTAGCTATCTACCTTACTACGTTTGTTAGTGTGTATATGCCCATGACTCTCTCTCGCCCTGTCACAGCTCACCCTTCCCCCTCCCCATAACCTCAAGTCCGTTCTCTAGGAGGTCTGCGTCTTTATTCCTGCTTTACCCCTAGGTTCTTCATGACATTTTTTTTTCTTAAATTCCATATATATGTGTTAGCATACGGTATTTGTCTTTTTCTTTCTGACTTACTTCACTCTGTATGACAGACTCTAGGTCTATCCACCTCATTACAAATAGCTCAATTTCGTTTCTTTTTATGGCTGAGTAATATTCCATTGTATATATGTGCTACATCTTCTTTATCCATTCATCCGATGACGGGCACTTAGGTTGTTTCCATCTCCGGGCTATTGTAAATAGAGCTGCAATGAACATTTTGGTACATGACTCTTTTTGAATTTTGGTTTTCTCAGGGTATATGCCCAGTAGTGGGATTGCTGGGTCATATGGTAGTTCTATTTGTAGTTTTTTAAGGAACCTCCATACTGTTCTCCATAGTGGCTGAACCAATTCACATTCCCACCAGCAGTGCAAGAGTGTTCCCTTTTCTCCACACCCTCTCCAGCATTTATTGTTTCTAGATTTTTTGATGATGGCCATTCTGACTGGTGTGAGATGATATCTCATTGTAGTTTTGATTTGCATTTCTCTAATGATTAATGATGTTGAGCATTCTTTCATGTGTTTGTTGGCAGTCTGTATATCTTCTTTGGAGAAATGTCTATTTAGGTCTTCTGCCCATTTTTGAAAAGAAGCTTTGACATCCTGTCTTGACTGTTAGCCAGCCAGTTCACTCCTAGAAGGAGTCATCAAATAAATGGAATTCCTCTCCCTCCTAAACCCTCCAGGCATCCGCATGCCTTTGCCACTGCTGTTCCCTCGGCCCAGAAGCTTCTTTCCTGTCTTCCCTACTGGAGACTCCTATCCAAAGTGCTGCTCTGTTTTCACCCTCAGAATGGTGCCTTCTCAGAAATAAGAGGCAGGACAGAAAGTCTCCTTTTTTGTACAAACAGAGCCCTTTATACATACTTTAGAGGTAGCTTTCTATGTGTCTTCCTCCACAACAGGTGAAACCCTTAAGAGCAAAATTTTTACTTATTTTGGTCCCTAGCACCAGCCCAGGACTTGGGGCTTTATAGAGGCATTGATGGCTAAATGAATGGATAGAGAAATAAGAAGATGTATTCATGGATGGATGGAGAGAGAAGTAGACTGATGGAAAGATGAATAGAGGATGCATGGATGGATGGATGGATGGATGGATGAAGAGATCATAAGCAGTTCAAGGGCAGAGATTGTTTCTTATTCAACTCGTTTTCACAGTGTCCAGAATATAGGGTCTGGAATATAGTAATAGATACTCAATATATGTTACTGAAGGAGAGAATGAATGATTGAAGGACAAGGTTATTGTGGTAAAAGTTTTAGACTAAGAGTCAGAAGACCTGATTTCCATCCCTATTCATATCTTGAAGTTATCTATGTGAAGATGATCAACTTAACATCTTCAATTTGCTCTCCTGTAAAATGGGTAGGCTGGATTAAATGATTTCTAAGGTCTTTTCCAAACACTCTTGTGTTCCCTGATTTGAAGCTGCGCAAATATAAGATAAGGCTACGGAATGAGAGGAGGGGCCACATTAGAGCAAATGTGTGTTTACTTACAACTTGTCCTAATGCAGAGCTGATCCCAGATCTCTGCCAGCAACGGGGGAGAAGAGTTAACACACTCCAGATGAGATTCTGTTCAAACTGTCTGGCTGAAAGCCTGTGGTGGAAATGAAGGACAGGCTGAGAGGAGAGCCTGAGGGGTAATTAAAAGAGAAACATGAACCTCCCTGAGGCTGTACCCAGCCCAAGTTGAAAGGAAGGTCGGAACTGTCGGGCTGCACAAAGCCTCCCAGTGCCCCTGGCTGCTGGCCAAATGCACACTTTATCCAGAAGGATGGTTATTTGTTCACAGAGCACGGTGGTCTGTCCTGCCAGAGTCTCTCCTGGACTCCTGGTGTGCTCTGGGGTAATAATTGTACTGAGAATGCATCTATCATTAGTTATAGAACAATATGTGCCAGGCACTGTCTATATATCACCTCATCACTTCTCCCCGTAACACTGGGAGGCAGGAACGCTAATCTTTACTTCATGGAGGACAATAACGTAGTAAGTGGCAGATTGAGGACTTGAACCCAGGGCAGTCTGGCTGCCTGTCTCTGGACAGGTGCCCTGGAACTGGTCAGGTAACAATCCAGAGAATTCAGATTTCATTTACTTTTTTAATGAAGGTATAATTGACATATAACATGGTATTGATTTCAGGTGTAAAACATAATGACTCAATATTTGTATACATTGCAAATTGATCTTTCCAATAAGTCTAGTTAACATCTGCCATCATACATAGTTACAGTTTTTTTCTTGTGATGAACTTTTGAGATCCACTCTCTTAGAAACCTTCAAATGTGCAATACACTGTTGCTAACTATAGTCACCATGCTGTACATTACATTCCAGGACTCACTTATTTTATAACTGAAAGTCTGTACATTTTGACCTTCAGCCATCTCTCCCACTCCCCCACCCCCTACCTCTGGCAACCACCAATCTGTTCTCTGTATCTATAAGCTTGGTTTCAGGTTTATTTTTTAGGTTCCACATATAAGTGAGATCATACAGTGTTTGTCTTCCTCTATTTGACTTATTTCATTTAGCATAATGCCCTCAAAGTCCATCCATGTTGTGGAAAATGACAATATTTCATTCTTTTCTATGGCTGAATTATATTGTATATATGGTGTATATACACACCACATTTCTTTATCTATTCATCCATCAGTGAACACTTAGGTTGTTTCCATATCTTGGCTGTTGTAAAAAATGCTGCAATGAACATTGGGGTACAGGTGCCTTTTTGAGTTAGCATTTTCATTTCCTTATATTAAATACCCAGAAGTTGATTTGCTGGATCCCAGACTTCAGACTTCATGCCACACCAAGTTGCAGTGACACGTGCTGGTGCCTGCCTGGTGCCTTTGCAGTGTGCTTTCCCACTGGTTCAAGCCCACAGTGCTGGACCATCTCTCCCATTTTGTAGATGGGGACGTTGAGACTCAGACTGACAAGTGAAGTGACCCAGTCATGGTCACACAACTTGTAAATGGTGGAAATGGGATTCCATCCCTGGGAACTGGAGTGTCAAGCCAGGACTGTTAACTGGTGGATTATTCTGTTCCCAAGCGGTAGCTGTACTGGACATCTGTGCATTTTGCATAAACATCGATTCTTCCTCCCTCTGTTGGCTTCATCTGAATTTTCTTTGGGGAATCACACCCACCACAGCCCACCATCACCACCTCAGTCCACATGATTTGGGCAGCACTGATATGCCCTGTACTCTCCCCACCCCATGCAGGGTGGACAGATGATCCCCCCTGGCCACAGTGGATACATATGACCAAAGATGTCCAATGAGAATTTCTTTTCTACTTAAAGCAGTCAGAGCCAAGTGTCTTTCACTCACGCCTAAGAGCCTCCAATACTGGTCCGTCATCAGACTAAATTTTCATCACTTGTTTGCTTGGCTGTTCACCCATGTAGACCCAGGTCACCTGAGGGCAGAGACTGTCTGAAAGCCATCACTGTATCTCAGTGCCCGATTCCAGCCATGCCTGATGAATACTTGTTGGATGAATAAAACTCCAACTTGATTCAATGGTCCTTTGTTGAAGTTGGAGGCATATTGGGCCCAAGAAGCCCGAATTCTCCAGCCCACCCCACCCTTCCATCCTTCTCCTCCACCATCTTTCAAGGCCTAATTCAAAGCCTGACTCCTCTGAAACTGGCCCCCAGCCTCCTCCCCACTCCGAAGATGCTCTCAGCTCCATCAGGACCTCCATGGAATATATCTGCCTCCTGCAGTAAATTAACACCCTGACCTCTCCTATTCCACTGAGAAGTCCTGAGGACAGGGTTCAAAATGGAGTCATTTATGTATCAAGCCAGGACCTGGCACCCTCCAGGGCTCAGAAAATATTTTTCTCAATCCAAGGGCTCATTTCATTCAATAAACATTTGCCGACCCCTAGTATATGCCAGGCACTGAGAATACAGAGGTGACTACAGCATGATGGTTAATAATGATGATGATAATAAGAGCCAACACTCACTGAGCTATTACTTTGTGCCAGGCAATGATCTAAGCACTTACATGTATTAATTCATTTAACCCTCAGAGCAAACTAGTATGGTAGCTCTTATTATTATACCCATTTTACAAATGAGGAAACTAAGACTCAGATGTCAAAGAACTTGCCCAATCAAGGTCACAGAGATAATATGTGACAGAGCCAGGATCTGAACTCAGGCAATCTGGTCCCAAATCCATGCTCTTAACTGGTCCACTATGCTGTGGGGTCATGAGTACTTAAAAGGCCATTTTGTCATAAGCCTGGCCTTCTCCTTCCTAAGGTCTATATACCCCACTTCTGGAAAGAGCTGGGTTAAAAGTAGAATTGACAATGCCCAATACTGCTGACAGAAAGAGCTTGGATTTTGGAGTTAGATACACTGGTTTCAATTACCACCAGCACCAATCTTTGGCCCCATGTACCCTATTGTAAGCTCGCCAAGTCTCAGTTTCTTCAGAATGAATAACACCTCATGGGCGGTTATTAGGGTTGAAAGAGCTAATATGTGAAAATCAGTTGGCACAGGGCCTGGCTCACAGTCAGTAAGTGCAAGCTGCTGTCACTGGTACCTTTTGTGATCCTCATGGAATAAAGCAATTCATCAATGGACAGAGCTTGGCACAAGGTACACCTTCAAATATTATAAACGTGCTTCCAGTATTTTTCCTTCCCTCACTACATTCTATGACCTTGGAAGAGCACCCACACTTCTCTGAAATGATTCAACCAGTGCTGTTTACCAGCCTTCAAAATGGATTAAAGATTTGGAATTCCCTTTATTTCTCCACCCACAGGATCAAAGGGTGCAGGCAAGGGCTGGGGAGGGGGGAGGAAAGCAAGATGGAACAAGTTTTGAACTGGCAGAAGAGCAACCGCTGTTCAAACTAGGCTCTGCTGAGCTGCAGGGCGCAGCCCTTCATGTTCTGCTCTGCCTGTGCCCTTGAGAAATAAACACATCTGCCAGAATGTGGGATGCTTCAGCCATGGCTAATCCCAGGCCACAAGACGAGCAGCCACTGAGAGGTGCCCTGCGATGCAAAGTGTTTTCCAAAAACGTCAGCAAGTACACAGAGCAAGGAGGCAGGAGACAGTGCAGTGCAAATACACAGTTAGGCTTCAGGATAGGAATAAAGGCTGCATGCACAGATCCGCGCCACCCTTCTGCCTTCCTTGCGCAGCCTTGG
Organism: Leucopleurus acutus; assembly: GCF_964270905.1. Classification (NCBI taxonomy): domain Eukaryota; kingdom Metazoa; phylum Chordata; class Mammalia; order Artiodactyla; family Delphinidae; genus Leucopleurus; species Leucopleurus acutus. The sequence continues at coordinate 25,737,202 of NC_139145.1, read as the reverse complement.
CTCCACTGCCCTCTAGTGGCCAGACAGGGACCAGCAGTCAGGTTTTAACCTAGAGCCAAGTCCTAGAACACAGGGCTTGGAGCCTCTGAAAGAGCTCCTCCTTTCTACCCCTCAGCCACTGGCCTGGTCCAGCCCCTCCTTCAGCTCTCCCTTGTGCTTCTGCAACAGCCTCCTCACTGGTATTAATAAAAAAATAAGTAAACAACCTACTGAACGTTGACTGAAGGCACTGTGCTAAGTACTTGCCTACATTGTCTCACTGAATTCTTACAACCACCTTTCGAATTGGGTAGTATCCCATTTACAGATGAGGAAACTGAGGCTCACACGGGTTAGAGAACTTGGGCAAGGCCATATGGCCAACTATATGTGGAAGATCTAAAGTTTAAACTCAGCAGTGCCCTGGGCCAGGCCCTGCATATATATTATATATAATGGCTTCCATAGCAGCAGCAGCTTCCCCCAGGAATGTTAGAAACTCAGAACCCTGACCCCTTACAGGGAACTAAAAACTCTGGAGATGGGAGCTAGGAATGTGTGTTTTAACAGGCTATATGTACCCTCAGCGCCAAGCCCAGGCGTGGCACAGGGGTGGGTGTGGAGTGTCTCAGTGAATGAATCTCCTTGTCCTTCATGTGTTACTCCCTTCAGTTCATTAAGCCAAACCTGTCTTCTCTGGTTTCTGTCCATCTCAGCATCGTGACAACTATGAGACGAAGCTCCAGACGGATCCCAATGTTGATAACAATCTTCAAAGAATCCCAAACCTTTATGTCTGTGTGGTTGTGAAGGTACATCTAGACTGGGCTGAACCTAAACACTTGGGATTCTGGACCCATACGCAGGGATAACACAGTGGAAGAATATGGGCTTCAAATTAATATACTGACCAAGTGACCCTGGGCAAGTTCCCTAACCTCCCTGAACCTCAGTTTTCATCTGTAAAAATGGGTCCAAGGTACAGTTGTCTGATTTCTCCTACTCCCTTGTACAAGGCCCAGCACTCAGAGGAAGCTCAGATATTTGGTCAATCCAACCAAGATTCCTTTCTACAAAGTGAACAAGAGGACCTCCCCTCCACTACATGTTGAACACAGCACCTCAGCCGCCATTTTGGAGACACAGTCTATCATAAACGTCCAGTAAATCATCGTAGGCCTGGTCATCTTCAACCCAAACACCATGGTGATATCTCATTTCAGGAGAGAAACTTTTCTCCAAGTTGACTTTAATCCCACTCTGGGTACAGTTGATGACCAGGTACAAATTGGCCTGTGCCCTACCCCGTCTCCTTTGGTCCTCAAAGACATCCTGAGATATTTTGACAGATTCTTCGCTGTATCTGTGCCATTGCCTGACCTGTACTGCGGTAACTCTACCAAGAAGGAAAAGGGAAACAAGATGAGTTTAGCAACTTGTTCCTGGCAAAATCCACGGCGACCCCAAGTGATGTCCGACTGCATTCCAGTCAGGGCAACTTCTACCCAGTGACTTTGTGCTATGACAGTGCTGGTCAGATGAGCATGCTTTCACGCTCTGCCTGCTTCTCCCTAAAGGATGAAAGACAAAAATGCTGGATTCCTTGAAGTTCAACAGCTTGTGGTTCCATGTCAGCAACAATTTCAAACATGTGAACTGCTAGTAAATTTGCAAACACTGGCTGAATACTTCTCAGTTTAGTGTCCCTAAACATTAACAAAGGGCCTTAGTTCCAAAATGGGTTTGTTTTTTTTTTTTGGTTGTGGGTCTTAGTTGTGGCAGGTGGGCTCCTCAGTTGCGGCTCACGAGCTCCTTAGTTGTGGAATGCAAACTCTTAGTTGTGGCATGCACGTGGGATCTAGTTCCCATACCAGGGATCAAACTCAGTCCCCCTGCATTGGGAGCACGGAGTCTTAACCACTGCACCACCAGGAAAGTCCCCCCAAATGGGTATTTTTTAATGTGTTAAATATTCATTTTCTCCAAATTCCAGTCCATCCAACCTCTACTTTTTTGCACAAAATGTGACGAGCTTAGGAGACAAGGAAAGCTTTGTTAGGTACGAGGGTTTATACAGCACACAGATGTGGTATGAACACCTACATAACAACAGTAGCTACTTACTGAACATCCACCATGTGCCAGGCATTTGGTACATGCTAATTCATTTACCCTTCATAAGCTGTACTGCCATTATGGACATTACAAAGATAAGCAAACCAAAGCTATGGAGGCGAAGCAATTTGACCAAAGTCTCCCAGTTAGTGGTGGCAGAACAAGGATTTCCACCCAGGTCTATCAGACTCTGCCCTACACACCAAGACCCCACTACCAACCAGTCCAAACTGAAATTATCCAGACACCCTCCCTTCCTTTTCTCCCCAAGCCCACCTCACATTCCACCTGACCTTCTCCACATCCCAGGACCCTGCTGCCCCCTTGGCTTTGCTCCAATCCGCAGCATGCCTTCTCCCACGCCCTCTGCCCGATATTCACACCCTCCGTATTCAAGACTTGCGCTGCGTCCACCTCCTCTCCATCCAGTCCCTTCCCAGAAACCTCAGCTAACAAGAGCTTTACCCGCCTCCTGCTCTTCCTTCCCCCGTTCGTACACACAGTCCTGGCTTCTGCTCCATTTGTTCACAGGCGCACATATCCATCATGGGCCCCAACAGATGCCACAGATAGCAGATCTAACATTTCTCCTCTGGACCTCCCACCAGGCCCAGGGTATGTGATGGATAAGTCTCCTCCCTGCACAGCACCTACTCCTGGAATGATGAACTGGCTAGCTCAGCTGTGGCATTTAAAGCTGAGAAAGCTGGTGGACTCCATGGCCTGTCTCTACAGGCAGCCCATGTTTTCATTAGAAGCTGCTCCTCCTAACAGGGCAGGGGTGTATGAAGCATCTCCTTGTGCCAGGTGCTGTGCTAGACACTTCACAAACCCTTTTTCTCTTTTAATTCTCCTAAAGACCCAAGGAGTAGAGGATTAATCATCCCCACTTTATCAATAAGGAAAGTGAGTTCAGTTCAATCACTGCTGGAGCCGGGATTCAAATCCCGTTCTGCTCAAGTGTGAAGCAGCCTTATTTCCAGTGCAGCACAGTTGTCAGAGGGAGGAAAGAAAGTGCAACGTCACCTACATATGGGATTCCTGAGGGTGCACTGCACTTCATGTGTACACCCTCTACTCCTTCTAAAGATAGGGCTTTCCTCTTAATTCCATCTGTGGGCTTTTCTCCTTCCAATGAAGGTAGACCTCCTGGGCAGCACAGAAACATGGGGAAGAAACACCAGTCTGATCTCAAAACCTCATGCGTGTTCTAGATCTTTGTCATGGGTGTATTTGTAGACTCTGTGGAGGGGTCACACAGCACATGACACGGCAAAACACGTGGAACCTACGTCACCCAGCCTTCTCTCCCGTACACCAAGTCTTCAGTAGCTGCTCCAGGACCTTCCCCTCCCCCATCTTTAAAAACTCCAGGTACTTCTTTTTTTTTTTTTTTTTTTTTTGTGTTACGCGGGCCTCTCACTGTTGTGGCCTCTCCCGTTGCGGAGCACAGGCTCCAGAGGCGCAGGCTCAGCAGCCATGGCTCACGGGCCCAGCCGCTCCGCGGCATGTGGCATCTTCCCGGGCCAGGGCACAAACCCGTGTCCCCTGCATCGGCAGGCAGACTCTCAACCACTGCGCCACCAGGGAAGCCCATCCAGGTACTTCTTTTCTTCCATCTCCTGGTTGCCTGGCTGGCTGCCTGCCTGCCTCTCTCATCCACTACTTCCTCTTTCATCTCTTCTCATGAAGATAAATCTGGCCATTCGAGGACTCTTTATCTCTCTTACTGTCTCCCAAATCAGTTCCATAAAGGATCTGGGTGGTAAAAGAAAAAGACTCCCCTTCAGGCATGGGTATGAGGGAGAAAGGTTGTCAACAGCTCCATAGGTTTTGCTCCTGACATATAATATCCATACGTACCTCTCCCTGGCCCCTCCTCCACACTTTTGAAATGCGACCACGCTGTCCCTAACGTCTTCTAACTCAGCGGCCCACCACCTGTTTGGCAGCAGGGACCGGTTTCGTGGAAGACAGTGGTTCCACGCGGGAGGGGGCGGGGGGCTCAGGCGGTCATGCAAGCGATGGGGAGCGGCAGATGAAGCTTCGCTGGCCTGCCCGCCACTCACCCCGGCTCCCAGCAGGCTGTGGAGCCCTGTTCTAACTGGCATTGTGTCACCTCACGATGCATCGCACAGATCTCCAGTGGTACTTCTAAGCCGACATCATTGTTTTTGACAGCTGCCTGTGTTCTACCCTGTCAGTGTGTCGTAATGCAACCCCTTCTTCTGTACTAGGAGATGTGTGTTTCTCCCTTTTCACTCTTGCAAATAATCTGCATTGAAAATCCTCCTACACTTTTCCTTGTGCGCTTAAAAGTTTAATTTGCTGGGTCAAACAGGATGATGTGCATTTTGACAGCACATGATGGGAAGGTTGATTGTGAGCACGGCATGGGCTCTGTCCCTGGTATTTTTCTTCCTGTCTAACCTCCGCTAGATTCACCTTCACATACAGTTTTCATTTACAGCTTGAAGGCTGTAAGTAACAACTGTAAGAGTTGTTTTTCTAAAATACCCTGGGTAAGATATCGTGTATGGCACCAGTGTGACTGCTTTGGGAACGGTAGCTCCCAAGAGGAATGAGATGTTTTCCGCACTCCATATGAACCATCCCGCAGTTTGGCCTGCGGAGGCCTCGGGGCGCTGGAAGGCGCAGGAGAGGGAGATGTGTGGACCCAGCGCCGCCCAGTGGCCGCTGAGAGGACGACGGCCTTGTTTGCAGGCTCAGGCACCGAATCCCTGGGAACTCCTAGGAATGCTTGAGGGGCATTTTACTGGAGGCTGAAGTCCTACATGAACAGCAGGGAGATGGGAGCTGGTGACATTTGGGCTACTGTTAAAGTGACTCCATGTGTAGCCATAGACTGGCGCCTGGGGCAACTCAGGTGACTGTTGCTTTGGAGTGAATTTGCGTTTTATGGCTCACGTGGTATCTACAGATATTAGAACGAGACAGCGGCAATATGCCAGGAACAAGTCGTTTCTAGGCAGTGCTTATCTGACTTCAGGGACCTGTGCCATAACTCTGTGGTCCATAAGTTGGGAACCACTGAGATGGGATATTGGAACGCTGAGTGCAAATGAAGTCATTAACTCAATGTCAAGGGGAGCGTGCTCTTTAAAGGAACCCTGGGGTGAGTTCTCACCATACGGAAGGAACACCCGGTTGCTCCTATTCAGGATGCTAAAATGACTCCCTAAAGTCACAAATCAACTTCTCTGGGCAGCTTGTTACCCCTTCCTAACGAGTCCCCACCCTATAATGAGCCCTGTTTCCTGTGGCTCTGATCAGGGCAGGTGCTGTCACTGCTATCGGCAAAGAGAAGGCTTCTAAGTCATTGCTTCTGCTTTTTGTACCTCCGTGAAACACTGCCTCCACCCCTTTAGTAATCTAAAACCTACCATCTTTCCTGCCCTTCTTAACACTCACTGTTCCAAGTCCTCTCAGCCACTTGGGCTTTTAGTGACTTTGGATTTTGTGAACTCCTGAAGCTGGTGTCAGACATTTGCTGTGGTCTCTGTGTCGGGTCTGTCACATGTCTTCTCAGCTAGACTGTGACTTCTGACATCAGTGAGGCTTCATGCTTCCATAGCTCCTTGAAGGGAGATGCTGGACACAAAATAGTGTAATATTTCAGTGACTTGCTGCGTGATAAAAAAAAATGAAAGCCTTTTTGTAAACGGAGATCTTCGTTTATTAGATCTGCTTTATGTAGAAATTTTTTTAAATCTTTCATTCATTCAGTCACGCATTCGCATGCATGCACACACGTACGTACACACGCTCATACAGGGCTGGTCACAGGCGTAGGCGCATAGCCTTCCGCTTAGAACAGAGACGTGTTCCTGCAAAAACCATGCCCACCAATGCGGACAGTCAAGCTGATGGCTCATAAAAACGGAGCCAATCTGCTTGGATCGAGACTGGGCATCCAGACCACGTGGATCACGTGTCCACTTTCCCAGGCCTGGCGTGCTGCTCGGAAAACACTTGTTGGGTGAGTCGTGGTCCTATATCTATTGGATTCAGCTCTGTTCCCTCTGGCTCTGCTTCGTGCTGACTTTATGTGAACAGTGGATTGCTGGCCTCTGGGTTAAGAGGAGTTATTTCATGCACACAGGCCAATGGACAACCGCTAACTCTTGCGAGTTCAGGGGATCTAATATCTTGGGAGGATTTATACCAATGACTTAACTGCCTGAATACCAACCTTCCTATTATCTTTATGATAAGATGAGCTTGGGTCTCACATTTATCCCGAGAAGACAGCCTTATCCAAATCATCTATATTTTAGCAGGCAGTACCAAACTTCAGGCCTCAGAAACACATTTTAAGTAATTCTTGCCATGCCATATATTTTAAGTAGCATTAAAAAGCCACTTTCTTACTTTTAAAAATATGTGTGCAGTAGATTTTGTGAAGCCTGTAACAAGTCTATGAAAAATTGATTATTTTCCCACGGGTATAGGTTCCGATTTTTATTCTGCTTGCCAAATGAAAACTCTAGCATGCGTGGGTCCTTTATCTTATTTATGCCCTCTGAATAGAATCACCATGTACCCAAGCAAAGAGAAATGGGTCACTCGGCTTGAGTCGCCTGATCCCTTCCTGTGGTGGGCAAAGGAGTTTGTGCAGCTCTAAACGAGGAAGCATGGATTTCCCTTGCAAATGCCTCATTTTCTTACTCTTTGCCTTTCAGTCAGCTCCATGTAAACTGGGTCAGAATATAACAGGGTGCTGAGGTGAGTTCCGGCTGCTGGTGGAATGTGCGTGTGATGGAAATAGGTCGCTTTAGGACCCAAGGATGATGCAGAGAGGTTTACAGTCAAAGATAATAATCGTTCTGCCCTTTAGTTATCATTCCTGTTTTTTTTTTTTTTAACTGAACGATATGCGCCAATGGCCCCCACGTACTTTCGTCTCAGTTCTCTGGCCCTCATTGCTACAAGCTGGTTATGGCGTTGGCTGCTTTCCCAGCATTCATTCTCTCCCTGATCATGAACCATGGCTCAGCCCCCTGGTTGAGAGATAGGGAGGGATGGGGTATCATCATGCTCCCCCGTGCCTAAGTCTCTTCTGAATTACTCCCTCTCCACCCTTCCATCTGAGAGTCCTGGATACTTGTTAAGCCCCCAGAACAGACAAGGTGGGGGAATTGGGCACCTTGTGCAGGTGACAGTGTCATAGATAATAGCGCCTCACCCATAACTAAGGGGGGAGTAGAAACAGCCTTCTGAGCTGGGGTGGCGGGTGCGCACACAGCTCTCACTTCACAAACAAGGATGAAATAGGCAACACACAGAGGCTCGAGAGACCGGCGTGATGAGTAACTCTTGAGTACAGGGGGCCACGGCGGTGCTCTGTAAGCTTGGACGCTACACTGGGGCTACATTGTGGACGATCTCAAGGACCGTGGTGGTGAGTGTGAACTGATTCGGCCTTGAGGGGCCAGGAGGGTTTTTCAGCTGGAGACTTTTGAGAGTGTGATTTGACCCGAGGCTTTTGACATTGTCTTAAAGAGAATTGAGAAGTTGTCCTGTTTAGTGGTTTTAAACCTTTGCTTTGATGCTCTCCCCGAGGGGCTGCTCTGGTGGGAGGATCTGGGGAAAGAAGCCTAGAGGCTGGGACCCTGGGCTCTTTTTCCCACTGATTCAGCAGTTCTGCCTCTGTTTTACTCCTTGAGCTGCCAGGTAAGAGTCCTTTCATCCGTCCTTTCCTCCTTTCCTCCCTTCCTGTAGTTAAACACATAAGTTGGAAAATTTTGTTAACTGTTTCTAAGTGTACAGCTCAGTAGTGTTAAGTATACTCATTGTTAAATAGATCTCCAGACTTTTTCCTCTGGCAAACTGCAACTCTAGTCTCTTTAAATAACAATTCCCCCTTTTCACCTCCCTCCAGCCCTTGGTAACCACCATCCTACATTGTTTCTATGAATTTGACTAGCCAAGTAAGATTTCTTTTCAAAAAGCCATCAAGCAGCTGAGAAGGTTTGATAGCCTCCTGATGTATCCATCATTCCTCACTGTCTGCCCCCGACCCCCAGACAGTGAGGAAACTGAAATCCCAGAAGTTCTGGGAAGCCAAGGTGGCCACTCAATGCAGATGTTAATCACACGGGTACTTAAGCCAGAGTGCCAGGTTCAGATTTTGGTTCTGATGCTCTGTATGGGACACTGGGTTGGTGATTTAACTCAGTGCCTCAGTTTGCTCATCGGTTAAAGGGACACGATGGTAACAGAATCTGCTTTATAGCCTTGTTGTGAAGATGAAGTGAGGTCATCTATATAAAGCCCTTGGAATAGGGCCTGACACTTATATACGTGTCTGCTATGATTGTTAAGTGACTTCCTAGCATGACACAGTTCCTTTTAAGGAGAGCTGTAACTTTGGGCCTGCAACTAGCTTCTGTGGTGCATGTCTTTTGAGTTTCCACTTAAGACTGAATAGATAGCTTCGGCTGGCAAGATTTCCTCCTACACATCCCTATCTCTCATCTAGGGCATGCCATGGATCTTGAAGTGTGCTCCATCAATATCTTAATCCTCAGGGAGAAAGTCATGCAGTTCATATCATACAGCACAAGAAGGACAGTTATCCAATGGCATTAATTCAACAAATATTTATTGAATGCTTTGATGTAAGGACACCTGGGGTAGATGCTGGGGACACTGAGCAAACCAGCCCCAAATCTCTGCTCTCGAGGAGCTTGTGTTCTCTTGGGGAAACCTTTGTAATGCAGCCCTTTTAATAAATGAAATGTTTTTCCTGAACTCATCTAGCTAAGGAAGATGAAAAGTTTGCTTAAAAATATTCAGGTTCGGAAATGAACGCTCTAGACCTGTTGCTGATGGTGCTTTTGAAAACCGGTTCATAGAAATAGATACTAAAAATGGTGCAGAAATACTGGTGATTTCAGATTTGAGGCGATTTTTCAGATACAAAGTTTGCAAGTTGGTTTACCTCCAGTGCTTATTCTGGGGTTGCAGGACAGTCCCTCATACTTAGAACTCGGTGAGGACAGCATAAGGCTCACTTTACCTGTGCTTCAATCAGATGTCAGGAGGAATGTGGGATTCCTCCTGCCTACGCCTCTCCTGGGCTTCCTCCTTTCCTCCTCGGTGTGGGCAGATGACATTCAGACTCAGAGGAAGCAGAAGCAGGCGTAGTGCGGTTGGGACCGATCTTCTAGAGGGAAGAAAACAGGAATTGCCATCACAGGCTGGGGCTTTGCAGCCACAAGGGAAGCTCTGCGGTCCAGATACCATGCTGCTTGCTCCCTCCTTGGCTCTTGGGGTCGTAGCCGGTGCTGCACAGCACAGCTCTTCTTTCCTGGGGCCCTACAAGTACTTCATTGGTAGGTACTTCCCAACACAGCATTTCCAGGGTGCCACTGCTAGTCAGTCAAGGTTGTTGGGTGATAGGCATCCCATGTACTGTTAGAAACTGCTGGGACTGGTGTGGTGGCCTTAAAGCTAACAGACACAATCACCAGCAGCTGTGGCCCATTGTTCATTGCCCGCTATCCCCACTTCTTTCCCATTAAGAGACTGCTCTTTTGTTCAGGTAGGGTGGAGAACCCTTGATCTTAGGGAACAGGGGCCCCTCTTTTAACCCTAAGGGATGAAGCATGGAGGTCTGGGCCAGTTGTAATATACCCATTCCCAAACCCAAACCCAAACCCATCCTCCTTTACAACTCTAAGTGTCAATGTGACACTGGCCAACGAGTCTGGTGGTTTCTAGGAAATATTTTTTTTAACTTTCCCATATAGGACTTCCCTGGTGGCACAGTGGTTGAGAATCCTCCTGCCAATGCAGGGGACACAGGTTCGAGCCCTGGTCCAGGAGGATCCCACATGCCGTGGAGCAACTAAGCCGGTGCACCACAACAACTACTGAGCCCGTGTGCCACAACTACTGAGCCCGTGTACCTAGAGCCTGTGCTCTGCAGCAAGAGAAGCCACCGCAATAATAAGCCTGCACACCGCAGTGAAGAGTAACCCCTGCTTGCCGCAACTAGAGAAAGCCCGCACGTAGCAATGAAGACCCAACGCAGCCAAAAAAAAAAAAAAAAAAAATTCCCATATAAAGGCAGAACGTAATGAAATAGCCTTATGCCCCTCCTTCTTCCCAAGGTGGAATGCTATTGTGATGTTACAATATCTGGAGCAGTAGCAGCCAATTTACAACCCTAAGTTTAAAAAATATATGAAAATCAGAGAAACCGGGTGAAGCCTGACTGGCAGGCTGTCACCACAACTGGACTGCCTGCTCCCAGGTTTCCTGTTCCATGAGACGGTTAGATGTCTTTATCACATGTGTTAATCTGGTTCTGTTACAGGAGACTGGAAGGATTCTAAGTGATGTAGCATTTTAATACTCGTCTTTGAGATTAGATGCCCACATCACAGATGGGTTTCCATTATTGTGACTATTATGTAACCAAGAGAACACATGGCCTAAATGTACTCAGTTGTCTGACTTTTGACACAGGATCATTGGACTCCAGTGCTGGGGGAGCAACTTTAGAGAACTTCGAATTCTGGGTTTCCTACCTTAGATTCCATGAAACTTGTAGGCCTGTGAGTCCCTTCCACCTAGAAGGGTTCCATGCCCAAGTAAGTTTGGGAATCCCTCCTATGACAACCCCCTCTCAGAGGAACAGGTTGTGTGTCTATATTTCCATTCCATCTGTCACAGCTTTTGTTCAGGACCCCTTTTCTTGCTTGTTTGGACCTCTGCAGTAGCCTTATTTCTGGTATCCCCACATCCCCTTATTCCCCACCGTCTTTGATTCATCTTTCATGTTACCTCCGTTCACTCATGGCTGAGCACATGCTGGATGCTGGCACTGTTCTAGTTGCTGGGGATACAACAGTATCCTGCCCTCATGGAGCTTATATTCTAGTCAAGGGAGCAATGTAGTAGCAAACAAAAAAATACAGAGAGAAATATGCAGTATAGTAGAGAGTAAAAGCTTTGGATAAAAACCAATCAAGGAAGGGAGAAGACATACAACTTTGAATAGAGTTTCAGGGCAGGCGTTTCTGCAAACATAACATTGAGGTGGAGGCCCAAGGAAAAGCTCTCCAGGGAGAGGGAACAGCATGTATAAAGGTTCTGAAGTGGGAGAAGATTTGTGAAAGAATGAGAAGGAGAGAATCATGGAGTGGAGGGAGGAGAGAAAGTAGTGGGGCCTGTGGTCAGCTGAGGAGTGGAGACCAGTCATGTGATGCCTGCTGGACCCCTGCAGGGACGTGGCTGTGCTGACGGAGGTGGGACGTGTCACGGAGGTTCTGAGCAGGGGAGTGACGTTAACGGACATATATTTTAGAATGATGCTTGCTGCGGTGAGAGTCGATTACGGAGGTGGTGCCGGAAGGGAAGTAGAGGAGACCCAGTCGCAGGTCACTGCAGTAATCCAGGCAAGAGATGATGGCTTGGACCCCGGGTGGTTGCAGGGGGAGAAGTGAGAATTGACTGGATTCCAGATGTAGTGTTTAAAAATAGTTATTTATTTTTTGGCTGCATCGGGTCTTAGTTGTGGCACGCGGGATCTTTTGTTGCGGCATGTGGGCTCTTGGTTGCAGTGCGCAGGCTTCTCTGTAGTTGTGGCCCGCAGTCTCATTAGTTGTGGCACGCGGGCTTAGCTGCCCCACAGCATGTGGGATCTTAGTTCCCTGACCAGGGATCAAACTGACGTCCTCTGCATTGCAAGACGGATTCTTAACCACTGGACCACCAGGGAAGTCCCTCCAGATGTATTTTGAAAGTAGTGACAGGATATCATGACAAATTGGATATAGTTATGTGAAAATGTAGGATCAAGGGTGATTGTAAGCTTTTTTAAAACTATGCAGCTAGAAGGATGGACCTACCTCTTATATGATGGGGAAGACTCTGGGAAGAGCAGGTTGGGGGGTGCAGACAGGAGCTCAGTCTTGGACAAGCTTGAGATGCTTGTTAGACATGTAAGTGGAGATGTTTAGTAGTCACTTACATATAACCCCTCGTAATGCACATCTGGAGTTCTTGGTCGACCTACAGGCTGAAGAGGCAGTCAGCAAATCCATCGTACTAAGTGCAGTGAGAGTGGCTGAGAACACCTAGTCTAGACAAGTCCTGGAAGGAGTTTTGCTGTAAAAGGGAAGACAAATGGGGAGGTAGCGGAAGGGGAAAGTGGGTCCAAGACAGTATTTTGTCACAGCAAAAATTATACTGAGCAAAATTAAATGGGCAAGGAAGATTTTATTCAAGCTATTGCAATAGGGAAGAGAGGCCAGATCTCAGTCTGAGCCCAACTCAGCTGAAGCAGAGGGTGGTAGGGTTCTAAGGGCTGTAGTGACAGGGAGCTGTAGGCCATCCACGTTTGCTGATTGGTTTTACCCCAAGGAAAAGTAAACTTCTCATATCTCACTGATAGGAGGGAGTTTTACAACTTGGAGCAAGGTGCCCACTGAGGTTAGGCTCCTACCCTTTCCCCTTTCATAGAAACTGGGTGATGCAGGTGCTGTCCCCTTGAATTGTATTTCAAGAGAAGTTTCCCAGGACGTGGAAAAAACAGTCCTGGGCTGAAAACCAAGAGGCTCTTAAAAAGATGTATGTGCTTTTTAAAGGGGGCAGAGAGAATTTACACGTTTCCTAAAGAAAATGCTTTAAGAAAAGGGAAGTCAGGGAGAATCCTGTCTCAAGTTTAGTCAGCTTGAGGGGATTAAGGCCATCTTGGCCAGTTTCTGAAACAGATACATCATCTTCCTATTAAATTTCTGACATCTTCAGGATAATCAAGACTCTTTCCTAGTCTGCTACAGCCTCATCTGTATCCACCCTGCCTCTTCCTGAGGCCTACTGATACCCCCAGCACTGTTGGCTGTGTCTGGACCACTCTAGAAAGTGTTGTGCAGCCTTCCCTCTTCCGACCTGTTCCTCTTCTCTGGGTACCTTTCAGGGCCCTCCGTGTGCAGGGCACAGCTCTTTTCTCACCTTCTCTGTGGGACTCTCCCTGACACTAGAGCCTTTTATTTCTAATACTTGGCATGCTATTCAGCTAGTGTTTATTTTGAGTACAGGTCTTACAGCAGTTTCTACTGCCTAAGAAGTATGTGTGATACCAAGGAAGTAATTGCCTATGTTTCTGCTTAATGGCAAGAATTTGATTCTGAGTCTGTAAGTCCTCCTAGGACTATGTTTAATAATTTGGCTGCTATGAAATATGCTGGTTGAGATCTCATGACTTTGAGGCTTCACCACCATATGGATTCTGAGTAAAGAAGTTCACAAATGATTCCTATTTTAGACTGTATGATGATACACAGCCGTGCCAGAGCCAGTTTCTATTCCCCAGCCGTGTACGTTGAGTGTGTGTAACTCCACGAATACAGACTGACAAGTTGGTTTAATGTCACCTCGAGAGAGGGCTTCGGCTACAGAGTTGTTGGACTGATGATGTAATACAGCTTTGCAGGCTGTAATAGGTTTGGCAGGAGGTTTCATGGGGTATGGGGCTTTAGGGTTCAACTTTGGAGCCCCTGAGAAGGGCTGATGCTTTCACCTGTAACTGTGCTCGGGGCTTCCTATGATTAGAGCCTCAGACCTTTGAATGGGGCTAGAGAGGGAAAACAAGGCTTTAGAGTTAGCAGGAGAAAATGAACATGAAGGAAAAAAACACCAGTAAGTGGTCACGGAGCTGGCAAGAGTGAAGGAAATAATGAGACAGAATTAGTTCTTACTGACAACTTGAAATTGCCTGGAACATTATAAAAATCCATCAGCCTGTGAAAAGCAGACTCACAGTGACCACTGGATGGTGTGATATTTGCAATTTGTCTGGACACAAATTTAGAGAAGCCAGCGGAGATTTAGCCTAATAAACAGCTTTTGGCTGGTGCAAAGGTTTTGAAAAGAGGACTCAAAATTAGCTTCCACCAGGGTTCTCTTTCTCCAGCAATCTTGAAATCAGTAGAACTGAAATTGGTCGATTACCCATTTTTCCCTTCAAACATCTGTTGCTGTTTTGCTGTTCTTGCAATGAATTATAAAAAGTCGTAGTGTCTTGTCCTATTGAATGTTCCTTTGTGGATTGCTTCTCTGCTTTGCACCCTCTCTAGTGGCATTTAACAGTGTTGGCGTGGCCCTCAAATTTTTGATGAACTACAGGAAACTCTTATCCTACTAAAGTTACTCTTGTAACAGTTGCAGTGGTTGCTGAGCATAGAAGAACTCCTCAGGGAGTTTCACTCTCTAGGAAGAGGCAGATGATCAGCCCTCAACTGCAATAGGTTCAGAGAGGTGTTTGATTGTATTTGGTGCCTAAGTCTTGGCAGAGCAGGGATCGCGTAGGGTTCCTAACTTTATCCCCCGAATGTCAGTAGATGGAGCTTTGCTTAATGGTTAAAAAAAAAAAAAAAGACTCCCAAGAAGATGGATGTGTTGAGAAAGGGAATTTCAGACACAGGGGAAAGCAAGTACAGAGTCGCAAGAGTATGAACAGATCTCCAGGTTTACGTGATGGCCGGGTGGTGGAGGGCTGCGGGTCGATGTGCCAGTGGAGGTGGCTCAGGTCGGGAAGGGCGCCCTCTGCAGGCCACGTGGAGCAGCGCAAGTTCGTGCACACAGCAGGTGCTCACAAGTGTTTACCACGTGGCTGAAGGAAGGAAAGGAAGGACTTCAAAGCAGGGAGGCCCCTGATTAGATTCGTTTTAAATTTCTCCTGCCTGCCACTGTGAGGAATGGTCTGGAAGTGTTGAGTCCGGAACAGAATCCTCACGGGGTGGGGGGATAGTGTCCCCCAAGGGACACTGGGTAACGTATGGAAGTGCTGTAGGTTGTTATAACTTGGGGCTTGTTACTGGCATCTAGGTACACATCTTAGAATGAAGAGGACAGCTCCTACCCCGACCCCCCCAAATTATCCAATCCCAAGTGCAGATAGTGCTGAGGTTGAGAAAGCCAGGTCTAGAATGAGAATATCCTTAGCACACAGGTTGTAAATTTACTGAAACTACTACTGAAATGTATAGAGAAAATGTTTCTTAAATTTGCTTAGAGCTGGTCTGATATTCCTCAAGAGCCCCACTTACCAGGTTGAAGGAAAAAAATTAACACTATTAAGTCTAATGTGGTTTAGAACTTGGTAGGATCCAATCATTGTAAAGTCCCGTTAGAGTGTGATCAGTCTTTGGGAGATAATTGCACAGTCTCTTCTATTGCCATACCCCCTCCTTCATTTTTCCTGATCTTCTCTAATTTAGTATCAGAGTTTATGAGGGGGGCTCATGAGATCCCATGGTGCCTGGAAAATTCTTTGCGAAGCTCAGGGACCACTGCTGGGTAGAACAGCCATCCTATGATTTTCAACCTAGACTGGCCCAGCAATATATTTTTTTGTTTACATATTTGGGTTCCATGTATGATTTTGAGAAAAGGGCTGTTCTGCTAAAAAAAAAAAACCAAAAAACAAAATGCTGATCCAATACACCTTTGAGGCCATCTGCACTAGAATGTGAATTAAAGGCTTAGATTGGTGTCATGTGACACATCAAGGCATTTTTTGGGTATCATGACATTTGTTTCTAGGTTTTGTTCCTGAGAATTGGGCTGCCCAAACCTTTTAGTCATGTACAATTTTGTCATCATCGTGCAGATGTGGATAAAATCTTTTCATCATGGTCAATATGTTCTTTACAAATGTAGCAATTTCTCATCGAAAACTGCCCTCCTGAGGGAACATAATAGATTTCATGGTTCCCCAATGAAGAGGGAAGGTGCTAACTTGCCGCTGTGTGGCTCCAAGTACATCATTATAGTAACTGCTTCCCTTTAAGGAATTAAGAGCTGGTATTACAGCCTTAAAATTCCCTTTTCTTATTAATAAAAAGACATTTTCACACTTTCTCTGTGAATAAAGTTTCTTCAGTAACTCCTTCTGCATGGCCGAGTCTCTTCTGTTTCACCTGCGAGATTAGAGGACAGTTAGATGAGAGAAGGCTTTTGGAACAGGGCTGCAAAGGGTTTATGATGAGGCATTAATAAGTGTCAATTACCGTGAATAAAATAGCAGTCCATATTTGTTGCTTGCTTACTATGATCTCAGCATTGCTCTGAGCACGTCTCATTTGTTACCTCGAATCCTCACCGCAGCCCTACAAGTAGGTGCTGAGACGGGGAACCCAGACGTGAGGAGGTCAAGGTCACGCTTGACCGGACTCTGATTCAAACCCCCGTGGCCTGGTTCCAAGGTCCAAGGGCTGGGTTTTCTGTGTGTACTGATTTTTCTCTCTGCTTTAATGCTTCCTGAGTCAGGATCATCCATCTGCCTACACTAGAAAAGCAACATCATGTCATCAGTGTCCTTAAGCAAAGATTAGGAACACTTACATCTCCCTGCCTTGCACTTTAAATATCTATTAGGGGGGTTTGGTGAACATTATTCTTCTAGATATCAGGCTGTTAGCGCCAGAACTCTTCCCATTTTATGACTGTCCCGTTGTCATGGGTCATCTACCCTGGATTTGTGTGGCTCAGGGACGGGAGTCTAGCAGGGCATTGATGATCTGTCATCCGTGCATTTAGCAAATACTTCAAGTCCATGATGGACACAGCACGTGCCAGCATTGTGGGGGTTACAGAGAGATATGCCTACTTCTTCCAGAAGGGTTTGATGTCAATATATTTGGTAAAGAAAGAAGACACACATTTATTAAGCACCAACTGTGTACCAAGTACTGTGCTAGGCATCTTACGTTTGTTCTTATTGGATTCCTCGAGCAACCTTGAGAGGTAGGTACTATCTCCATCTGATGGATGGAAAACAATCTCAGAGACTGAGGCAATTGTTTAAGGTCACACAAGCAAAATAAGGGCAAAGCTAGGAATCAAACCCTGGAGCAGATTAAAAAAGAAAAAGCTTTCATGAGACCTGTTATGTACAGACCTCCCCGCATCCAAAGAAAAGAAGAACGAGTTAGTTCTGGAGAACAGTGTTTTTTCAAACCACTTTGCATGGAATTCGTTCCAGAAGTTGTTTCTTCCAGGGGTGGTGGAGGGGAACCAAATTGGTTGGTAGTCCAGTGTGAAGAGTGCCATTTTCTTCTCAGTGATCCACGGTGCTCATTAGCACGGCGAGGCCCCCAGAAGTACTGCAGAAGGAAGTTTTTTGACTTTGTTTAATCCATGCAGTGTTGCCAGACTTCAAGGTGATCAGCAGAAGACCAGCTTGGAAAATTGTGATTTGAAGGAAGGAAGTCTTAGGGGGAGAAGCAAGAATATGGATAGACTACCACTGGATAGTTAAAGCCTCCTTGGGTCACATTAGAGGCTGAGGGAGAGGGGATCCAAACCGCGCAGCACAAACTCTTCTCTGCCAGGAGTAATTTTATCTGTAAGGTCCCATTTGCTGCCTGTTTTATATGTGTGTGTGTGTGTGTGTGTGTGTATAAATTTTCAATTTATTTATTGGTTGAGGTACAATTCTGAAAGCATAAAACTCACTTTTTAAAGTATACAAATTTGGTGGTTTCAGGATATTCATAAGGTTGATATAAGGATATTCATAAGTACAACCATCACTCTGATTCCAGAACATTTTCATCACCACCAAAAGCAACACTGTACCCATTATAGTCACTCCCCATTCCCCTCCACCCCACTGCCTGGCAACCGCCAATCTACTTCCTGACTCTGGGTTTGCTTATTCTGGACACATCATATAAATGGAATCACGTGTGGTCTTCTGATGCCTGGCTTCTTTTGATTAGCCAAATGTTCCAAGGTTTATCTGTGTTAAAAAGTATGTATCAGTACTTCATTCCCTTTTATGGCTGAATAATGTTGCACTGTTGGGTATACCATCTTGCATTTGCCGTTTGAGAAGGAAAGATGGTAGCCAGAGAGGACCCTGTTTTCTCTGCGACTGGGGAAGGGTGTGAGGTGGACAGCTATCATTTTTGCCCCTCTGTTCCTTGCTCAGAAGCCGTATAAAAGCTGATCCTCAGGCCAGGGCAGGGGAACCAGGCCTGGTCCATCAGAAGCTTGGATCCAGTTCAGGTATGTGACCCAAGCCGTATCTGGATTGGTTGGAACAGAGGCCTGGCCCTTGGCTGGGGTCGCTGTGGGACAGTGTGTCAGCACTTGCAGAGAATCTGCCCGAGCATGGGTGTGACATAAAGGAAAGCAGGGGTCTTGTAACCTTACCTGAAACAAGTGGGTCGTGTGAAACCCTTAGGTGGTGTTTGATTGGTAATGTTAACCAGCAGAATGTTTAAGGTGGGTAGGGCTGACTGCTCTCTAACCTGTTTCCAGATGATAAAGACAACCGGTCTCACACAAATTCTCTCACGTATACAGACAGCTAATAAGTACATTGAAGTGCGAGCAGGAGCCGCGTGGGTTGATTTACTCTATTAGCTTTATGAATTTAAACATCCTGATTGTTTTAGGTCCGCAGTAAAGAGTCTGACTTCCCTTTTTTTTTTTTTTTTGCGGTACGCGGGCCTCTCACTGTTGTGGCCTCTCCCATTGCAGAGCACAGGCTCCGGACGCACAGGCTCAGCGGCCACGGCTCACGGGCCCAGCTGCTCCGCGGCACGCGGGATCCTCCCGGACCGGGGCACGAACCCGCGTCCCCTGCATCAGCAGGCAGACTCTCAACCACTGCGCCACCAGGGAAGCCCTGACTTCCCTTTTTGATGTTTGCTGAGAACTTGTAAGCCTCTTTCCTTCCTCTTCCCCTCCTGTCCCACGTGTGGGTAAGCAGGTCAGAAAGCCTGGGTGCTCCTTCCTTTGGTGAGGGGGCGGGAGTCAAACCACACACCCCTTTCCTTGTGCAAGCTCTCTCCCCATCCCCACCTCCTAATCACAGTAAGAACCCGGGCCAGTCTCCAGTTTTTCAGTCTTGAAGTCCGAACCCAGTTTTGGGTGGGAGTCCATCCTGTGTCTGCAGAGTGGCCACATCAAGGTCTTTGAGTGTAAGGTTCGCTTGAGGCAGAGATGATGGTATCCCAGAGGCAAGATTCTTTTCCGTGAAGATCAGCATAAATAACTAGAAGTCTTCCAAACCCATGGCTTGGCACATGCCTGGTTAGGGATGAAGCCCTGGGAGGGGATCGCCTGGGGTAAAAGCCATAGGTCTTACAGAAATGATAAGCAAACATTATTCTTGCAAGGGGAGGGACGTCTCAAAGATTTGCCAGTCCACATACCTTGAATATCTTTAACTTGACCATTAAGAACTTAATCCTAAAATTCATCATGTTAATTAATTAGCCGCTATCTTCTTACTCTCACTGCTAATTGGCAAAGCCTTGGTGTTGACAGAGGTTTGGATAATAGAACTGTGTGTAATTATCTCTTGTAGGTTCCCTTGTTTTGTATAATGTTTCCCTTTTTTTGTATAATGGCTACAGATTGTCCCTAGAGTTGAAGCTTAACCAACATAGACATGATTTCATATGTCTGTGCTGAAGCATTTGAAAATTACAGATCTTGGGCTTCCCTGGTGGCACAGTGGTTGAGAGTCCGCCTGCCGATGCAGGGGACACGGGTTCGTGCCCTGGTCCGGGAGAATCCCACATGCCACGGAGCGGCTGGGCCCATGAGCCATGGCCGCTGAGCCTGCGTGTCCGGAGCCTGTGCTCCGCAACGGGAGAGGCCACAACAGCGAGAGGCCCGCGTACCGCAAAAAAAAAAAAAAAAAATTACAGGTCTTCTAACACCTGACCTTTGTAGAGATCCCGGGTCCAGTTAAGCCTGATGCTAGATCTTTCTGTGAACTTGACAATTACATGAGCCAATCAATTCCTTCATGTTTCAGCTTAAGGTGGTATGAATTGGGCTCCTGTCAGTTACTCCTAAAATACTTCTGAACAAAATAGAGTGCTTGAAATTCAGAGTGGAGGGTGGACAGGCCTATATTTGTCCCTCCTACCCTGTTTCTCAATTTTCTCCAACTAAAGAATTTCTGATATTTGTGTAGCTGAATTTTTAAGGAAAATAGTAAAACCTTCAGTGTTCTTACCCAGACCCAGTTCTTAGTGGCAGAAAATACAAATCTCCTGGGCTGCAATGTTAAGTATTGTTCTAAATTTCAAAGCTGTTTTAGTGAGATCGTGTTCTAGCTTTATTCCCCTCCAGCCAAGCTTCGTGGGTGGGCTCTTTGTTCAACAGCTTTCCTTAGAAGATTGAAGCACAGGGAGGAAAATGGAAAGCACTCCTCAGCCTCAGAGCACATGTTAACAGCACAGGAGGTACTAACGTCCTCAGAAATAAAGATCATTAGAAAAGAAGGATACATGTGTGCTTTTCATGCAAGTCAGCATTGCCGGAGGATGCCAACATTTAAAAAACCAACTGAGGTTAAAAAATGACAGAGTGCTCTCCGGATAAACCCCTGCCTCTGCTCCAGGGTGAAAACCGGGTGTCTTCCATGGGGGTCTCTGCCTTTTTGGCTCTTGGAGTCATTCAGTGTTGATAACAGGAAGAAGAGCCCCAGTGGTTCGGGCAGCACTTCTGATGCCTAAATGCAAGGCGCTGTGCTCTGCGCTGATGAGGTGATGAAGCAAGAGACAGACATGCCCTCATGGACCTTGCCCTCCAGTGGGAAGTGGGCAGTGAGCAAGGGAAGAGACACGTGGATAGAATGGTTTTTAAAATTGAGTGCAGTAGCAGTGCTACAGAGAAAACAAAGTGTGCTAGACCTGCTGGGAGTGACAGGGCTGAGGGCTTTCGGGGAGCGGGGAGGGAGGACTCAGCTGCCTCTAGAGGTGAGCCAGGGGAGCCTTCACATGAGAAGGGCTAATGATGCATTTGTCTGCGCACCTGAGTTGTTTCTAGTGCTAAGCAGCCTTGCTGTGACTGCTTTACCGTGGTGACTGAGGCCTTACCGTGGGCTTATTAGACAGGAGAATTGGTGGGCAGACTTAGTCATTCAACAACTGGTCGGCGGAGGTAGTCACTCAAACCTTGTGTTGGGTACTAAGCACTGGCAATATGACATAGAGGCTGGGTTTGGGTTTGAAGGTCATTTAGGGCCTGGCTACTGGGAGCGTGGTCCACTGACGGGTAGCATCGGCATCCCAGGGAGCCTGTTAGAAATGCAGACACTCAGGCCCCACCCCAGACCTGCTGAATCAGTCTGCTTTTTAAGCAAGATCCCTAAGACTCATGGTTTGGAGGATCCTTAACATTGGAGAAGCGCTGGCTTAGGCAACAGAGTTAGGAATGAGTAGAGCTGGAACCCGCCCGCAACTAGATCTTGGGTTTGTTGATGGAGACAGACGGACATGCGAATACATGACTTCCTAGTGTGAAAGCTACAAGCAAGTAACAAGGGGCTGGGAGTGCAGAAGAGGGTGTGAGTTACGCTCACCTGGCCCGGATGGGGTGGGGAGGGGAGGAGAGGAAGGTCAGGGAAGGCTCCCCAGAGTGATGACACCACAGCTTGACGGGAAGAACTGGTCAGATGCACACACGACTTGTTAATGGGGGAAGGCCACACAGATGGGCATTGGAGGCACTGCTGGGTTTGTGGAAAGATGGAGTGGGGGAGGGTGAAGCAGAGCTCAGGGGGCCAGTGTTCCAGATGAGGCAAGAAGGACCTGAATCCTGGTGGTCGGGTTCACCCCGGCTTGGGAGGCCTTGGGAGGAAGCACCGCTTGAAAGTCTAGGAGAAGACAGCACGGAGCAGGCAGGCCTGGAAGGCTTGGAAAGAGCACGGTGTGCCCGCTCGCTCGCTGCTTGAGCTGACTGCACTCAATCTCACCAGAAAACCTGGGCGGTTCCCCGGTTCCGGATTTCCCCCCAGCTGGCCGGCTCCCTCCCTCTGCACAGACCTGCTGCCTTTGCACGTGGAGGTCAGGAGTGCGCTGACCCAGCTCAGAGCTAGTTGGCCTGATAAGGGGGTTGGTGGAGACAGTAGGGGAGGGCAGCCTGCTTCAATGATTGGCAGATCATCACTCCTCCTTTCCTCTCTGGGTTTCTTGCTCAGAAACACATGTAGACTTCCTCAAAGTGTTGGAGAGCTTTCGAGGGAAGGAGAAGAAACAGTGCCATTGACAGTGTGCGATTTAGTGATTCTGTATTTAGCAGACAGGGAGAACAGATCTCAGATAGAATGCAGGTTGCCAGGGGCCAAGTCTAAATGTCTCTATGACTTCATTTTACAACAGTGGTTTCCCAAACTCTTTTTAAGACAGAAAAACTTAAAAAAGACCTGTTTCACATACTGAGGTGCTGTGTTAAGCGGTGCCCCTGCAGCTTTTGGGGGTTGGCAAGGGTGGTGATCATGAGACTCCCCCGCAGTGGGCCTCCTACTTACCCAGAAGGACTGTAGAACCCCAGGGTTCTTGATACACCAGGTGGAAATCAACGTTTTGGTATAAAAAGAAGATAGGCCAACTCAACTCCTATATAGAGTTGCATGTATGCATATAAGCACATATACATATTCCTACAAAGCGATCAATGTTATCTTCACACCCTAAGAGTAAAACAAAACAAACAAAAAAAACCCAGACAAAACAATAGACCGCCATATAAATGCTTAACAACGTGGATTTTAAAAAAGACATAAGCCGTAAATTGAGTGTTAAATCATGAGGAAGCACGGTGAAAGTTCTTGAGAAGACGGTGGCGTGTCTCCCAGCTCATTTAATTAACCCCTGACTGCGGGGAGAGACCCCGGCTTAGTCTCTGCCCGCCTTTTCTCCTGTACGATGAAGTGCTGGCCTGAGCAGGGCAGCCAGGAGAGCCCAGGTAAGCTGGCCAGTGTTCCAGCAAACAGCCTTGCAGGGCTAGTCAGTCTGGCCTCCCAGGCGGCAATCTGGAGGCCGTGAGGGAACATGCTAACGCATATATATGGAATCTAAAACAAAAAACAAATGGTTCTGAACAACCTAGCGGCAGGACAGGAATAAAGACGCAGACGGAGAGAATGGACTTGACACGGGGAGGGGGAAGGGGAAGCTGGGACGAAGTGAGAGAGTGGCATGGACTGATACACACTCCCAAATGTAAAATAGATAGCTAGTGGGAAGCAGCCGCAGAGCACAGGGAGATCAGCTCGGGGCTGTGAGTCCACCTAGAGGGGTGGGATAGGGAGGGTGGGAGGGAGACGCAAAAAGGAGGGGATATGGGGATGTATGTATACGTATAGCTGATGCACTTTGTTATACAGCAGAAACTAACACACCATTGTAAAGCACTTATACTGCAATAAAGATGTTAAAAAAAAAAAAAGGCTGTTGGCTTCTTCCCTCGCCCAAGCCCCAGCCTCCCCTCAAAGACCGAGAATTCGTTAAAGAAACAAATCCGGGAAGTGCCCCAAGGAGCCCTATGGGAGGAACAAGGAAAACATCCATTGTAAACAGCAGGTTTGTCTTCTGACGGGTTTTGTTTGCAAATGATAACAATTCCAGGTAATTTTTCATTTCAATCGGAGGAGCCGGTATTAAAAAGAGAGGCGGGGCGAGGGAGAACGAGGGCCAGCGGATCTCCAAGTGGCGCGGGCACTCCCGGATCTACAAGCGAACACGGGCGCGGAGGGCTGGGCGGTGCCTCTCACTCCATCAGGCGAGGTCGAATTGTGGCTCCTCGGCCTGTTGGCAGATGCAGTTTCTACAGAACAGCAGCCCAGAGACAGGGCTGCGTGATTAATGCCTCCAGCTGCCGTGTGCCCCGTTATCTGCGCACGTGCATAACTTAATGGTTCAGGACAGGGGACAGAGGATGCTTAATTGAACGTTTAGCAGGCCCTTGATAGCTGAGTAATTGAAGAACTGTCCTACAGCGATTCAGCGAGACGGCTAAGATTTCTGCATGTCGTTAAAATTCTTACTTAGGATAATTTTTTTTTTTTAAGGAAAAAGAAAACAACAATGCCTGAAAGCAAGCTGGGATTCCCCCCACCCCTCCCCCCGTTCACCGCTTCCTCCCCGAGGCAAACGGAAGTGTTGTTTCTGACAGCTGTAAGATGTCTGAGGACAGCTGGGAGGGCGGGGTCACACTCACCTCCTTTCCTCATTCCTTCATCTCTCCTCTCCTCCCAGGACTCCCAGGAATCTCCCGTCTCCTGCTCCGAGTTTGTCTCCTCTGGTTCTTTTTGTTCGCTCCACCATCTGCCCCTCTGTGCTGTGCTTTATGACCCATTTGCCATCCTTCCCCCGGAGCCCCCGGCCTCTAGCTGAAAGGGGAGGGGGGAGCAGATGGCTTAAAATCAACGAACAGCCCACACTGCTTCTGTCCGTTTCATTAGTTGCTAATGAATATTGTTAAACTAATTTGTTTCTAATTATGTGTCACCAGGCATCACAGTGGCAGCTGAGGTGACTGCTGGTGAACAGTTTTCCTCCTTGAATCCTGTTTTTTAAAGTAAGAACTGCTAGGAATGATTAGCAATAATCTGAACCTGGTAAGCTTTTCCCCCTTCCCCCAGTCTGTTTATTAATACTACCAGGATCTTATCACCACCTGCCTCACCAAGCTGCTCCAAACCTGGGACAGCCCTACTTCTGAAGTCTTCAGCTCCACTGAGACCACAGCTTCTCATCACTTCCCGTCATGGTTTTGTGGGTCTGGAATTTGGGCAGGACCCAGCATGTTGCACGGACTGGGTCATTCAGTGCTAAACTGGTCTGGAGGGTCCTGGTGGGTTTTGCTCGCATGCCTGGCCCCTTGACGGAAGGGACTAGATGGATGCGGGGCTCAGCTGGCCCCCTGCTCTCTCTGTGTGGTCTCTGCCTCACCACGTGGTCCCTCCAGCAGGGTAGTTGAACTTCTCCTACCGTTGCCCAAGGCTCCAAGAGAGTATTCCACAGACCAGAAGTAGAAGCTGCCAGTGTCTAAAGGCCTGACCTAGAAGCTCACATAGCATCATTTCTACCATATTCTGTTGGACAGTGCAGTCAGGGTCTACCCAAACTCAGTCTACTCCTAACTTGAGCTGTTGAGTGCATCCCAGAAAACTGCACATCCCTACAAAGTGGCCCCTCTGGAAGCAAGTGGGTTCAGATCTCAGTTGGGTCATCAAAGCTGCCTGGTCAGCCTTCTCTTGTGTTTGATTTCTCTCCCTTCCTGTGACAGTTATAAGAAACGTTTACGCCCTCCTGGAATGCCCAATCTAGCTCTTCCTCTCGCAGGACCTCATTTGATCTAATTCTTAGCAGGTGGCCTTGCCTTCTGTTTCTCAGAGGTATGAACATTCTCTGTCACTTGAACACGTCATCTTCAAACCCCTGTCTCAGAGATGTCCTGCCCTCCTTTCAGATTGGCCCTACCACTGTTTGCACCCTTCATTTCTACACTTTTCCTCAAGGTCTGACCAGTATTAATCATTCCTTCTCTGGGTCCATTCTCTCAGCCTAAAAACATGCTCAGTCTTGTCATGGAAATACTAGTGCTATCAAATCCTTGGACCTTCCTGACAAAGGTTACCAGGGGCTCCTGATCACGGTATCCAATGGTGGAACTAATTTTTAGTCCTTACCTTGCTTGGTTTCTCTGCACAGTTCACCACTCCTTTCCTCTCAAACTTCTTTTTTGGCTGTGCCGCACAGCTTGCGGAATCCTTAGGGACCAAAAGCAGATCAGTGGTGGCCTGGGGGTGGAGGGAGGGAAGGACTGCAAAGGAGCATGAGGAAATTTGGGGGGTGGGGTGGGAATATTGTGTGGTTTAACTGTGGTGGTGGTTTTCCATGAGTGTAAGTGTCTGTCAAAACTCATCCCCGTTGTCTGATGGATGCAGTTTACTGTGTGTAAATTATACCTCGATAAGGTTGACGCCCCCCCAAATCAGATGGGGGAGCGGGGCCAACAGGCCTAGGCACATTGGTCTGTCACTAGTGGACAAAACTGAGTCATGACCCTGCCTGCCCACCAGACTGTCACTCTGAGCTTGAACCCAAGGCCAGCCCGAGCCCTCCCTCCCAAGCCAGGCTCCTTGGGAAAGAGCAAGAGGGGTGTCCCAGTAATAGGAGTGGGTGGGCAAGGGAGAAAGGGGGAGTGTGCGGGGTGCTGGACTCCAGTCAGTGGCCATCCAGGGGCTTTTTCTTGTGCTCTTACGTAACCTTCCTCAGCGGCCTTTGGGTCAGGCACACCAGACCCATTGTCACCGGAGGGTTAGGTGCAGCATGCGGGATCTTAGTTCCCTGAGCAGGGATCAAACCTGTGCCCCCTGCAGTGGAAGCACTGAGTCCTAACCACTGGGCGGCCAGGGAACTCTCTCCTCTCAAACTTTTGCTGGTTTCAGAATCATTTTACGGTTTTTTTTTTCCTTGACTTCTCCCTTCCTCAAATGTTAACATTCCCCTGAAGTCTGTCCTCGGGTCTTTGTCATGCTGTCTGCTTTCCCTCCATGGTGCAATTCGTGGGTGTGTCAATTGCTGTCTAATCTGAAGACCCTCAAGCAGATCTAGCCCAGATGCCTTTCCTCAGCAACAGGCTTATATATATAGAATTACCCACTAGACATCTTGGCCTGGATGTCCCACAGACAACTCAAACTTACATATCCAAAGTAGGACCTGTCACCTAAGGAAAAGCGCAACCTAAACGACAGACCGATTTCTAGCCTGCTTCATTTTCCTGTTTCGAGCCTTCAATGTGCAATCCTTGTACTCCTTTTCCTTGCTGTTCACATTCACTTAATCACTAACTTGTACTGATTCCCTCTCCTAAGTATCACTCATCTTGCCTTCATATCGATCCTTATCATCTGGTCAGGATGACGACAAATAGGTAACTGGCTTCCTTTCTCTTCATCTCCTCTACCCTTGTTCTGTTATCCACACAGCCACCAAAGACATGCTTCTAATCTCAAATTTGAATAAATCATTGCCCTACTCCTGATCCTTCAATGGCTCCCCATTGTCTAGAAATTAAAGCTCTAACTTGTAGCCTGGCATAGTAAACACTTTCTGCCGCCCAGCTTGATCCCTCCATTCCCTTCCTCACACCCTACACTTCAGCCTCATTCCTGCTTTACGTTTTCTTACCTTTGCATTTGATGTTTTATTCCTGCCTGAAATCCCTCCCTTCCTCTCTCATTAGGCAATTCCTACATACACTCTAATTCTCCACTTAAGTTTCTGTAAGAGATTTTAGAACTTGCTCCCTGAAAACATTTGGCCGTGTCTAGAGAAATTCTTCATTGTCACAAGTTGGGCATGATATCAATCAGGGCTGCTGCTAAGTGTTCTATAGTATAGAAGACAGCTCCCCACAACAAATAATTCCCTGGCCTAAAATGTCAGTAGTGCTGAGGCTGAGAAACTGTTTTAGGTCAGTTTTTATTGTGCTACTATTCCTTGATATTTCTAAGTTTTTCCTGCCTGCTGTACTGGCTGTTCTTGAAACTCTTATCAGTCATTTACACTTTAGAGTGAATGAGGCTTGGTTGGTTTCTTCAGTAGATTGATTGGTAAAGGAAAGTAGCTTAAGAAAGAGACAGGATGCAAAGGAAGCACTACAGTTCTTGCTCGTCTCGCAAGCTTATCCTCTTCCCTTCTCTAGATTTTCAGATTCTCCCTTTTCTTCTTTATAGTCACAAACACTTCTCAGAACATCTCCAGGCAACCTTTATTTGCCTTAGTTTACTAGGACTTCTAACAGTGAAGCGCAAGAGGAGAAGTGCTACTTACTAGTCTCTTGGCTTCAGGCTCCATTTCCACTCTTCCATGCTCTCCTGTGTATCGTGGGAGGCTACAAGGCTACAAGAAAACCGCATTTCTAGAATCCCCCTGCCCAATGGCTTCTAGTTACCTTCTACAAATTGGAGGCACTGGTAGGAGATTAGGAGGCATGAGGAAGGAAACGATATTTTATGTGCTTCTGCGGTGCAGCAGAGATGGCAGTGGTGGTAGACAAGTCTAGACTCTAGGCATCCTGCCCAGGCAGTGGGTATTCCAGCAACAAAGCGCCTGTAGACTCTGGTTCCAGTAGCAACCATGACTGCTGTGGACAAGTTTAGACTCAACTTTCTGCAAAGAAACCCAGGCTGTTCTCCCAACAACACCAGCATGGAATGTTCTGGCAATAGTGTACGGATCGTGGACGTTGAGTAACATTTTCCATTTGTTCCTCCAGTCCTAGGATGGGAACAGCTTCTTGCAATTACTGGCCTGTGGCTAAGTTCACCTGGTCACTTTTCTCTCTGCCGGCTCTTTCCAGATATCTGTTTCCTGTATTAGCTTTCCTGTCTGCAATACCTACAGTGGCTTCCGTTTTCCTGATGAGACATGGAATGGTACAGCACTACTATGGCACAATCCCATTCCCAGGAATTTTTCATTTTTCTGGGTTCCTGAGGTTTAGATTAATCACTATAAAATTTTACTTCCTGGAGATTAGGGTGTGAATCCTGGTAAATGGGGTGTTTGAACTACAACATAAAGGGAAAGATGGTCTCTTGCAGAGGTAAGATGTTAAAAACTTTTCTGATTGAGAAGGGCTTCAAAGAAAGATTCCCCTACCTCACTTCCATAATCTTTTTTTTTTTACATCTTTATTGGAGTATAATTGCTTTACAATGGTGTGTTAGGTTCTGCTGTATAACAAAGTGAGTCAGCTATACATATACATATATCCCCATATCCCCTCCCTCTTGCATCTCCCACCCACCCTCCCTATCCCACCCCTCTAGGTGGTCACAAAGCACCGAGCTGATCTCCCCGTGCCCATAAATCTTTATAGCCTTCTGACATTGAATGAATTGATAGGTTTGATCTCATTTTCTCTTCTCTGAAGTTAAAAGCAAGTCCTGATTTGATTTTATTTTTCTGAGGAAATACATTCCTTGGATACAACAACTCTGAATACCAACCCCAGCGGTACCTGCTTTGACAACCTTGCCTGCTGTATTAGCATGAAATAATTATGCAGGAGCCCGAACAGCCTCATTTGCTTCATCCCATAATCATGTACCAAGCAGGCATTTCTCTGAGAAAATACTGAAAACTTCTGATGCCTTCCTTCCTACCATAACTAGAAAACAATTCAAACTACCCTCGCTGTCCATAGTGAGGTCCTTGGCTCTGCTGTCCCCCACCCCACGCCAAACACTCACATGCTTACCATGCAGGCTGCTTTTCTATTGTTCAAATACTAAAAGCTTGTACCTGACTTTGGGTTTTTATATTTGCTTCCCAGAAATCCTCTGCCTCTAGATCTTCTCGTGGTTAGCTCTTTACCGTTCAATTCTCAGAGTTAATACCACTTCTTCAAAGATGATTTCATTAATGTTTCTCTACAGAGTTGTTCCCCGCTCCAAGTTATTCGCCACTCCAAGTTATTCTCCACTCCATAATTCTCTTTAATGTTTCATAGTTCATATTGCTCTATCAGCGTCGGAAATTACGTCATTTTTTTACTTGTTGATTATCTGCCTTCTACCACTAGGATGTAAACTCTCCGAAGACAGGGAGTTTACCTGTTTGCCTTTACGGCTTTATCTCTAGAGTTTAAGGTGTTCTGTAGAAGACAGTAATTGCCTAACAGACAGTTGCTGAATGACTTGATTACTGTCCTCACTGTGCTTTCTGTTCGGTTCAGCAAGTGTTGATGGCGTCTGCACTCTGTGGATGGTACTGTGGTGAGGGGCAGAGGACACGGTGCCTCTCAGCTAGTGTTCAGTGTGGTGAGAATGGGGTCTGTCAATAACCACGACCCCCTCCCCAACAAAAACCAGTTGCTACTCAGCACTCACAATATGCCGGGTAGTTGGCTAAGTGTCTCCAGACTTCATCTCATTCAGTCCTCTCAACATTTCATGACGTAGGTATGAATCACCCCATTTTACAGGTGAGAGAACTGAAATCTAGAGGGGTCGCAATTACCCTAAGTCATGCAGGGAGTACACGTCGAAGCCCCAGACTGAACTTAAGTCGGCCTGAGTCTAAAGCTGTACTTGTTACCACTTTACAACACATGTGTTTTCCAATACCTTACTTTGCTTTTCAGGATGCTTGTTATATAACAGGTAGGATTTGATTCGTTAAATCACCTTCTCAATTTGAAAGAAGTAGATGAGGGAAAGAGAACTTTCCTGTTGTGAGGCAAGGATGTGTGTTAGCTAAAGAATAAGGATTCCTGCGAATGCTGGGTTCTTGTCCTTGATTTTATTGCTAACTCAGATGTTAACTGCTAATTAACCTCTTTCACCTCACAGTTACCTTTTTTTGTGGTGAGAACACATGAGATCTACTCTTTTTGCACATTTCAAGTATATAACACACTGTTAACTATAGTCACCATGCTGTACGTTAGTTCCCCAGAAGAAGATGAATTACAGGGAGTTACAGACTTAGATGTAAACAAGGATGGAAAGGAGGTTTTATTTGTCCCCTGACCCCTGCTTTCTATTTAAATGTAGACTTTGAAAAAAGTGAGAGGGTCCAGCGTTTACTTTCATACATAAA
Source organism: Leucopleurus acutus (assembly GCF_964270905.1). Lineage (NCBI taxonomy): Eukaryota > Metazoa > Chordata > Mammalia > Artiodactyla > Delphinidae > Leucopleurus > Leucopleurus acutus. Next base: position 25,706,702 of record NC_139145.1, on the reverse strand, counting down.
CTTAAAGTGCGTGCATGAATGAATGAAGCAGGCTACATAGCTGCTTGTGTTACTGCAGGCAGGAGCACAAATGAAAACCAAAGAAGTTATTAACAGGACCAGATGCACAGCATATCTCTTTTCTTGGCAGCCCAAAGAACCTCGTGCACAAAAACACGTTTATCTTTGGAATGACCCTTTGAGAGTGGTATCTGGTTAACATATTACCCTCTGATTTATTAGGGCCCACATGTAGCTTTTTGTTTCTATTCACAGGAGATCCTAGATAGGTCTGAACAAACCCATGATGAACGCCAGACCTCATGTACACAAAGATTCTAATAGGAGAGAAGTAAACAAACAACAAAGCAAGCATACTTGTTATTGAAGTAAAACCCGGTTTTTATCTTTTGAATAAAAATATCACTACCGTAGTTGTCATATGAATGAAGACCTAATTCAGTTACATTGTTTTCGGAGTCCCTGCCCGTGGCATCCCCACCAGACCAAGGTATCTGCCAGGACCCTGCTGTGCAGACCACGTGGCGCCTCGTTGTCCAGCTGAGGGACAAAGGTTTTGTTATGAGGTCCTGCGTATCCACACACAGGGTTTTCCTTGCTCATTCATCCTATGCCATTTCAGGGCTATGGAATCCTCCAGTTTCCAAGTTAAAGCTCACCCTTTAATCCTTGAAACCTTGGAAGTGGCAGCCACCCTGAAAATCATGTGCTATGTTTAGAGAACGTTTCCGAGGTGACTTGGGAGACCACTGACGTCCCAGCTCTAAAAGGGCTTGTGGCTCTGCCCGCAGCAGTCTGACGTGGTGGGATAAGTGCCGACCGTTTTAGGTGCGTTAGGTATGGAGGGCTGGCAGTGTTCGGGACAGAAGACTTCCTCCCTGCTCCCACACGCTGTGGGCTGGGAAGTTAGCCAAGCCTTCCTCAGGGCTGCACTCGTTTCTGTTCCTTATGGTCACGGTGGCACGGCTGACAGAGATGAAAAAGGAGTGGCTCCCCATTTGTTTCATGAAACACTCCTGTATTTTCCTCCTCTGTTCTCATCAGAGGCCCGATGGAGTGTGACGTAAAGCTCCAAAGACAGGTAAATGGGGGGGCAAACCTGCACCTCCCAAAGCAAAGAGGCTGAACTGCAGGCGAGGGCACATGTTCTCACCATCTCACCAGGATGGGATTGGGGTGGGTGGCATAGCCAGAGACCCAGTCCCTGACACAATACAGAGTAGAACCTGAAACAGCATGCCGCTTGAAAGGTTAAGGAGTTCTCCTAAATGTCTCTAGATGGAGAGAGACTCTGGAACTGAAAGTGCAGTTGTCCTTGGAAGTCTTTCTATAATCCGGGTAGTTACTCTTTGCTGATCAATGACAGTAGAGCTGATGCCACTTCTTATGATGAAGCAGATTGTCTCCCTCAGGCACAAGTGTCCAATCATTTCGACTCTTCATTGGAGTGAGCCGTACAGGTTGCTGGTGACAACCAGTGTCTTGTTTTTTCCCAGAGAAGGGGAGGTCAGGAACTCTTGTCTGAGTTTTCAGGCTTGGCCCACTTAGATGGTTCCAGAAGCCAGGATTTAACATAAGTCAGTAAGGCAGATGGTGGAAGGCCTGGTTTAAAGGCATGGCTGTCATTCAGCCCCAGTGATGGTGGCTTTTTGAGAATGCGAACCCAGCGTTGCCAGATCTTTTGAATTTTTCCAGCAGCAGCTGGAGTTCCAGGTTTTCATGATGGCGGACAACTCAGATTATATATGTACACACACTTTAAGCGCTTTTTTTTTTCCTTTAAGCGCTTTTGAGGGCACATTGCTGACCAGTCCTAGAGTAGCCCCCTTTCCCTGTTTATTGCTCATGTGAAGGAATCTTGTGAGCTTTTGGATGATTGGAAGTAAGCTGAGGTTGCAGACGTGCAGAATGCCCCAAAGGTTCTGTCTGTTCTTCATGTTTATTGTGATGGAATCCAAATGATAGAAGCTTGAGGTTAAAAAGTAGGGCATGACATCTGGTCTAGCTAATCCCTCCAAGGTACCATGTGGGAACTTGGGATCTGAGTGAGATTCAGCAGGACTGCTGCTTATATGGCCTTTCCGTTGTGTAACACAGTATACGGTGCCCTTGGAGTTATGTGGTGGGAACCACACAACTGCACAACCGTCCATGTTGGTTTAGTATCATAGAGGTTCCTTCTGCCAGTGTTGGGTGTTCTATGATGGACATACTTCCTCTTTCCCATAGCCTATGGCGTCTAACCTCGGGGCTAGGTCCTTTTAATGCTTTCCCTTCTCCTGAAGTTCCCACCTCCCTTCTCTTCCCAAGCTGTGGCTTTCCCCAGATTCCTCCATACTTTGACCTACAAAGCTGGGTAGAAATCAGAGCTGTGCCCTACCTATTTTCACTTTTGGGTTGGGGTGAGACTTAGAATTCCAAGAATGGTAGAGGAAAGAAAGGAAGTCAAGGTGGCCTTGACATCTGGTGGTGGCTTAAAATGTTTTTTGCCCTCTTTTAGTTTCTATGGAGATCTGAAAAAAAATTAGATATCTCTACTGTAGTATTTAATACTTGGCCACCAAGTCAACTTATGAGACACATCTCCCACGTTATCTGCATAACTTGTAGGTCTTATTTTGCTAAGAGAGCATGTGTATACTTTGTGATTTCAACTTGTATTACAAATTTGCCTGGGCACTACATATCAGTCAGGGTCCTGGAGAAATCAAATGTCATACCCTAATTGGATCATTTGTAGTGAGTTTGATAAAGGGATTATTTATGTGTGGAGCAGAATCACAGGCAGTTGTGCCATCTGCTGGGGCTAGAAACAGTGGGTTGTTTGTGGGGCTCTGTTAGCACTACCCTCAGTGGAGATACCAACTTGTGGAGCCAGGTTGTATGGAAGTGGCTAATGACAGGAGACTGCCAGCCTGTGGTGGCCCTGCAGAAGGAAAGCCAGGGGGATAAGTGTTCCAGCCTCGTTCTCCTGTCTACTGTCTGTTCGCTCTGTTGGCCAAACCCAACTGGAACTTGTCAATATAGATCATACGGGTGACAGCGTGGAAAGGCTGGAGAGGGGGTCTGGAGAGGCGTATGGAAGCTATCAAGCACAGCATTTTAAAATATCAAGGACTTCCAGATAGGGTAATGAGATGCCAGTGTGATGTGGATTCAGGTGAGTGTAATTCTTAGTTTTAGTTTGAACAGACTAGTATGGAAATGCTATCTCAACAGAAGCATTTGAATAAACACTATTAAAGGAATGAAATACATGACAGAGAGTTAACCTCATGGTTGTTTATAAAATTCAACAAATATTTATTGAATCCTTACCATGTCCCTGGTGTTGTGGTCATCTTATTTATGAACCATATTGGTCTCACTGTAATAAACGGCGGGATTAAATGATATTTATGTGAGGTTCCACTGGTGCTATCTTTCCTTTGTAAACTTGTTTGGATAAGAGATTTTCCATCTGCCCTTCAGGTATTATGTAGAGCGATTCTTCAGTGTGAACCAACTTCTATACTGTTGCTATTCTATAGGAGAATGGTTTCTAGGAGCATATAAAGTAATTTTTTAACAGTTCAATTATTAATTCAAGTTTTAATTCATGGAACGGACATTAAAATTGCACTTAGAGTTACCTCCTTGTAAAATGGGGATTAAATGAGATAATGCATATATCTGACCCTTTGTAAGCTCTTAATGGAGGTGAACTGATTTGGAATAAAAGAGAAACTGCCAAACTCCCTACCCTGCAAATTCAATGTTTTCATGTTTCCTTATTCTCTTTTAAACCTTATTCTTGTGCCTGTGCAAGCGAAAGAAGCCCAAACTTCAGGTGGCATTAGGAGTGAGGTCATCAGGACATTGTTTGCATTTCTTTGTCTCAAGAGGTCTGCCCTTCTTCAGAAGGCTCCATCCTCAGGCTGGCTTTCTTCAGGGGATATAAAAGGCCCCTCCTGTTTCAGGCTTCACACCTACATACTGGATGTCCTGGTCACCTTCGGCTGCCAGAACCAAATACCACAACCATGGGAATTTATCTGTCATCACTCTAGAGACTGCAAGTCCAACATCAAGGTGCCAGCAGAGTCAATATCTGGTGAGGGCTCTCTCCTTGGGTGCAGACTGCTGCCTCCTCTTTGCCCTTACATGGCCTTTTCTTGCTGCCTGTGGGTGGAGAGAGAGAGGAAGCAAGCTCTTTGGTGTCTGTCCTTGTAAGGGCACTAATCCCATTAAGGGCACCCCACCCTCATGACCTCCTATAAACCTAATAACCAACTGAAGGCCATATCTTCCAGTGTAATCCCATTGGATATTAGGGCTTCATGTGAATTTGGGGGTGGGGGATGCAGTTCAGTCCATAGCACTGGACTTGCCAGACAGGTCTTCTCCCCCAGCTGTCAAACAAAAGTTCTGTCTTCACTTTGAGTGGACTAGACGAAACCAGCCAGTGCAGATAGGGAATGCCACAAGCTGATGAGCTGGGTTTTTGCCCACAACTGATAGAATCATTGTATCAAAGGGTGGGAGGATGAGATGATTTGGACTGGCTTGTATTGGGGGTGGGAAGTTATGCCGAAGCAGCATGGCTGCCACCCAAGGCAGGAAGGGAGGCGTCAGCAAGATACTCTACGTTTCACTCATCTCTTCCCCTATTGTTGGAGAGTCAGCTTGTTTTCAGTGATTCCTGTTCTATAACATAACTAAATTGAATTTCAAAATTTCGCATGAAAGAGCATTAATGTTGGGTTCTCAGAAGTTTTGTCTGACATGCTCAGCAGTGGTTGCTGCTTAATGGACAAAAGCTAGTACTACTGAAACCAAGTTTTCCAAAAAATCAGTATTACTACAACTGTGAAGCCCTTGCCTTCCATCTAGTCTCACCATAATGAAATTCAGTCATGGCATGATTTTTGAGCTGCCTTTCTCAGGTCACATTGTTCTACAGAATGTGTTAGTGGATAAACAACACATTGAAACTCAGCCTCTGCTAGTGATCAGTGTCATGCTAGATACTCTGGAAAATAAAAATGTGTGAAGGCTACTGTCTAGGTTGGGGAAGAGGACTAATCACATGGAAATGTTGACCAAAACAAGCCCATCCTGAGTGTGTGATAAAAGAAGATTGGAACAATAGAAATTTAGAAAAGATCCCAGTGGATTGAACTTTAGGGGGCTTCATGGTGGAAGTGGCACTTGAACTGGGCTCTGAAGAATGGATATGCAGGTTCTGGTAGGAAGAAGGATCTGGGAAGGGCATTTACCAAAGGGTGAGACTAAGTGCTGGCGTGCTGTGCTGGGATCCCTGAGAAGTCAAACAGGAGTGGCAATTGTGTGCGGGGGAGAGGTGGGACAGCGGGGTGATGGGTATTTGTTCTTTCCTGTATCTCCTCCAACTGGCTTTCCTCCCATTCTAAAACATCTTTTGGGGGTACTTTAAATTGCTTAAAAAAGGCAATATGTGAAACGTGAAGGTTGGAATCATTTTAGAGTCCTTGTGCTCAGTGGACACCATCTTAGGAGAAGGTCTCATTAGGTGACAACCTTCTTTCAGTTTTTGTTTATTCCTTGGATATTTTTTATGAGTTTATAGGCACATCTCAATAAAGAATATAAATGACACCTCCTCTCGTTGTGTGTGTGGGGGGTGTCTCTGTCCTCTGCTGATATTTAGTCCAGAGTCTAACTGAAAAACCATGAAGACTACAGGGCAGAAATGATGGAAATTGAAACCAGGAACTGAATGCAGGAGTGGAGGGCAGGTGGATTCTGACAAGTTAAGAAATTAAAACAGTTCCATAGATTCTAAAGTAAACCTATAGTTAGGGTTAAATTAAAATTGATATTTTTCATTGTCAGTATTTAGGTGGAGTTAAACTTTGGGGATATTAAGACGTGATACATTTATATTGATTCTTCCAATAGGCTTTCCTTAAAGCATAATAAAATGTTATATGCACAAATGTGTATATGTATAAGCAGATGTTTTCCAACATTGTTAGAAAATGAATTTTAATTTACTGAAGAATCATCTTTTATGCTTATTGCTCGAAATTTTGAATTTAGATTTTTTTTTACTAACTTCTGGAGATGTCTATTTATAATCACATCTTGAAAATTTTCTTAAAAGTGGCAATATATGTGTCTGCATCTAAGGCAAGCCACAATGACTCTGGTTCAATGTTATTGCTTTGGGTTCTTTGATTTACTGTCCAATGGAATGCCAAGTCTGGTTATATTCTAAACAAATGAATGGTCAATAGAATTTATTCTCCTAAAATTTTTGTTGGGTTTATATGAAGACTGGCATCTGAGTAGCCATTGGAAGTAAAGTATTTTGTGAGGAAAAATGGCTCAGTGTTCCACCTGATAGGAAAACAGGCAATTGTTCTCAGCATTTAATATAGGTGAAACTTTGCTATACTCATCTTGATTGTGACATGTTCCATTTACACAAATGTAATTCAGTTAACTGTTTGTTAGTTTATTTATATATTTGTAGTTTTTAAACCTCTAATAATTCTGACGTAGTTAAATTGCCAAACGTTATTTTGGGAGTTGATGCCTTAGGGCTTTCTCTAAGGTGCCTACTTTTCTCCTAATCCTCAAATTTTTCTCAATCCTAGCCCTTAAGGTTCTCTTGCTCCCTGCTTCTCTCCTTCTTCTGACTCAGCTCATTATTATGAGCTCACCTTTGGCTTCTTTAGCAATGTGGTGGTTATGAATGTACGTTTAGGAGTCTAATCCAGTTGCATCACTTAGTTGCTGTGTGATCTTGGATAAGTTACTTAACCTTTCTGTTTCTCCATCAGTGAAGTGGAATCATAACAGAATCAATCTTACTTTTGAACAGTAAGTGAGATAATGCATGTGAAGTGCCCAGCACTGTGACTGACCCCATAGTAAGCATGTATATTAGCCAAGGTAGGCTAGTTGTGTTATTGTAACAATCAACACAGGATTTAAGTATCTTTAAAACACACACATTTATTTTTCATTCACCTAATGTTGGCTGTGGGTCTGGGAGACTCTTCCAAGGGTTGGCTAAATGGTAAAGGCTGCTTCGACCTCATGGCCCCCCCATCTCAACACATACTTCTGTGATCGATGATGTACGTGGAGGCGAGTGGAGGGTCTCACTGTCAAGTGCTTTGGCCCAGAAATGACACATATCACTGCCCCTTAGAACCAGTTGGCCAGAACTAGTCACGGGACCCAAAGGTAAAAGAAGCAAGGATGTAATCTTCCCATGTGTCCAGAAGGGGATGAGCCCCACACTCGATGTCGCCATGGATGAAGAAAATGTCACAGTACACAGTGCAGCTGTATACCAGGCAAATGTCCTCCGGGAAGTCGGCAGATGTTGGAGCCACAGAAGTTTGAAGTTTTACATTAGGCCTTAAGGAGACCTTATGTTTTTCATTTGTCTTCAGAATTGAGGGTTCCGTATGGCCTGGGTAGTCTCAAATAATGGCCTAAATTTAGAATAAAGCTGATATTTCATAGAAAATACATGAAAGATAAAATGAGATATTTGTAGTGGTTCTGAGAGATTTGGTGCTGGTAATGAGAGTGCGGGTGTGACGGTTATTTATCCAAATCCCACGTGGCATGGTTCACTAAGGACATGGATCTGGTATTTTGATCTATTAACATTATTTTCCCAAGGGAGGGCTTGGCACTGCTACTGATGGAGAGGTTGGAAAGACAGCCCAGTGCATCTTTGGGCCTGTGAACTGGGAGAAGTCCCTGCGCCCCGATGGTTGGATCAATCCTCTGTGACACCAGCACTGACAGTTAACAAAGTACAAAATAACCCATGGACGTAGAGTCAGGTTTCCCATTCCAACAGCACTGGCCCCAGCAGTCAGCAGTTAGCCATGCGCCACTAACGGGGGCTGGCCGGAGAACCCCATTCACTGTGTGTCACTAATAATCCTGTTCATCAGGGCTGGGTCCACTAGACTGCTTTTGGGAACTGCTTTTGGGAACTGGCATTTCTTGGAAATGTTGAACCTTTTTGGTGCCAAGTGGAGAAGTCCCTTTGTCAGCGCTGATTTTGTTTGGAACAAAGGTGTCAAGAGTGTGATTATTCCTTATCAGCTCAGGGAAAGGAATCACTGAACATGGAGAACTGGAACAGAATTGCCATAGAAACCGAGATTCCTTGATTTTTAACGTCAACTCCTATAATAACTTGCTGTGAGAACTTGGGCATGTCATGTAATTTTGTTGGACCTATTTCTTTTATTAAAAAAAGAATAAATGCTACACTACCTACTTTGGAAGTTTAATGGGAAAAGCAGATGAGAAAAATGCAGCCCCTTAAAAAGCATGAAGGTAGTGGAATGGATATTTTTCTTGTTACAAAGAAAAATATTTTATTATAAAATTTTGGAAAATATGAATATGGGTAAGTAAAACTTCAACATGAAAATCTTAAAACCAAACAGAATGCCACCACATAGAGATAATGGCTGTTAATGAATGGATGTATGTCTTTCCAAGAGTTTTATAATCTACTCTTTCTATATAAAGTATATTTTCAACATCTTTTTGTTTTGTTATGTGCTTTAAATGGATGTGTGGTATTCCACCGAATGAAGATAAATGGTAAAACCAGTGTCCAGTTTACAGATATTTTAGGTTATCTTCAGTTTGCCTGGCTCTAGTGGCTATTCAGAACTTCCCCTTGTCCGCTGCCTGTCAGCTGCGTGGTCAGGGTAGGATTTCCCTTCTCCCTCCCCGCCCCACATCAGCCCTGCTTGGTGTAAACTAACCCCAGGTGGCCCCATGCCCTCTTGCCACAGGGACTGGGTCAGGAGCAAGCAGGGAACCGCAGTTAATTCCGCTGGAATGAAGCTCAGTACTGTGTTCTATGTGTTCTGTGGCTAGGAAAAGGGGAAAAAATTCCTCTCCTCTAACAGCTGCAGCCCTTAAAAAAAAAAAGGCATGTGGAAGCCAAGTTAAGAACAAAGTCTGCACATGGAGGAAGGCAGAGCTGGGAGAACTGGCAGAGAAGCCCGGGTAGAACCATGGTGGAAACTCGAACTACGACTGAACCTATCAGTGGGTGAACCAGCAGACTCCCTGTTTTACTGAGCCCAGTTTGAGTTGAGGTTCCTCTTTCCTGAAACCAAAAGCATCCTAATTGACACATTCATTTAAAACAGCACTGCAACAAACATACCCAGTTAAATCTTTGTGCCCATTCATGACTTTTTCCTTTGCCTATATTTTAGTAGAATTGTGCAATTAGGGTGTGTGTGTTTGGCCAGATTCCCTTGAATTCCTTTTTACAGTTTTTATGTTCCCACTGGCTTTGATGTGCTTTCACTGCCACAGTAGGTACCTGGGACTCTTTTTGGGAAAACTGCGCTTGGGCTACTGGAGTTTGTCCGAACACCTGGAGAAACGGAAGTGCCTGAAGGTTGACTGTGGTGCCTGGAAATCACTCTGGTGTAGCCCTTAGCCAGTGACGGGTAGATGAGGGGGTAGGAAAGCCCAGCTCCTTGGCCCCAGCTCTGAGGCACCACTTGCACTTCAGAGTGGTGAAACTACCCTCTGCAGGACCTGCTGGGCGTGTGTCTTTGCGTGGCTTCATCTCGTCTCTGTTCTGCTTCCCCGCTCCGTTTGCCAGTCTCCCTGGGAACATGTGCACGAATCCTCATCTCAGGGTCTGCTTCTGGGGAGTACAATCAAAGCCAGCTTGTGAACGATCTTCAGGTTTCTGATGGCACAAACATTTAATGGAAATGATTAAGGGCTAGCACGACTGCTAGTCAGATGGGACGTTACGATGGTCTGGCCGGTGACATTGGATCTCAGGTACCTTGGGAGGTAGATGAAAAAGGGAAGAGGCTTCACAGCTTCTGACAGTGGTTTGCCGAACACCCTTGAGTGCAATTTTGAAACTGGCTTTGGATCGCTGAATGAATGTGTCAGCTCTTCCTTTGGGAAACTGAATATTATCCTGTCTAACAGAGCTCAATATTACGGTCTTTTTTTTTTTTTTTTTTTTTTTTTTTTTTTTTTTGCTGATGTCTAAATCCCCTTCATTTAATGCCATCCCATTTTCCTTAGTTATAGTCTATTGCACCATCCTAAAAACTCTTTATACTTGGTCCTAACGATTCTCGTTTGATAAAAGACAGGCTGCTCTTACATTGGAAAATGCATGAGTGACCCTGCAGGAGAGAGTGATGGGGAGGAGGGTAACGGCATATAAAGCCCTGCGAGGGGCTCTTCCGGAAGGCGTCTCCAGCCCCCGTGTGCTTGGGTTGGTAACATTAGTGCTGTCTTTGAGTCCTCTCTACCCTTCACAAATAACTTCTCTTTGTCCTTCCAAAGTCCCTCTTGTCCTGCCCTTGCATTTCCATTGTGATCACGTGCTTTGGTCCCAGTTCACACCATTTATTGGGAACTGAATTGTATCCCCCCAACCCCTGCCAATTCCTGTGTTAAAGCCCTCACCTCTAATGTGACTGTATTAGGAAATAGGGTCTTTAAGGAGGTAATTAAGGTTAAATAAAGTCATACTGGTGAAGCCCTAATCAGACTGGACTCGTGTCCTTATAAGAAGATAGAGACATCAGCGGCCTCTCTCTGTCCATGCACACACACAGGTAAGACCATGTGAGGACTCAGTGAGAAGGCAGTTGTCTGCAAGCCAGGAAGAGAGGCCTCAGAAGAAAGCAACTCTGCTGGCATCTTGATTTTGGACTGCAGAATTCCAGAACTGCGAGAAAGGAAATTTCTGTTGTTTAAGCCTCCAGTCTCTAGTATTCTATTATGGCAGCCCAAACAGACTAATGCACCATTTTATGTTGGCTTTTTTCCCCAGGAGAACAGTACCTGTAACAGTGGACTAGCATCCTGGTCCCCAGGTCATTTTGGTTCAGTTAAATTCTTAAAGTAGCACTTACATCTTACCTCACACTGAAATAAATCCTTTTGTAGCACGTGAGTGGCACAGAGTGGAGCTTAAAAGATTTAGCGGGCCATCAGGCTCTCTCTAACCCACCCCTCGAACCTGCCTTATACCATCTTCTTTGCTTTAAAGGCAACATATTACCATGAATAGAAGGGAGAACATAACACAAATAATATACAATGCTAACATTACGTACATACACATATATACAAGTTGTCTTGAAATATATTCCCAGATATTAATTGGATTAAAGTGTGGGGCAATAAAGCATTTTTTCTCATAGAGAACATTATTCTTTAAGGCACATACAGACACACATATCTGCCCTGCTGGCCTCTCACAGTTTCAGTTGATTCCAGTCATGCCCCCAGTTCATTTCCCCATATATTTATTCTCAGATTAGTGATTTTTGAAAAGGTGTTCCTCTCTTTAGAAATACCTGTGCCATGACCGCAGAGTACTCAGATTTCTTTTTGGCATTTGGTGGCAGATGGTGGGGAAAGTGACAAGTTGTATGACAGGAGAGGTACAAGGCGAACCTTAGAGTAACTAAGACTTTATGCGTAGTTCTTAATCCCAAAAGGAAAAGAGAAGGATAGCAGCGAAAGTCATTGGAATAAAGGACCTCTCAGATGAATCAGCATTAGGATAATTCATTGGTTACTGACTGTCCAGTCGGTTTAGGTTATAAAGTATTCCTGAGTGACTGCATCACTTTATGAAAGGATCTACCTAACTATAGCTTTCTTTTGCTGGAATTACTTTAGATGGCAATAATATGCATAGAGAATGGCAATTGTGAATTCATGTCTTCCCCAAATTGAAGACACTCGTTAAGGTACAAGTTTACCCAATGATTTATCCATACTATACTAACTGAGACTGTGTCTTACCATTCTTGTTTGTTAAAGGAGATAACAAGGCTAACTTTGAGTAATAGCAGGATACTTAGAAAATACTTTCAGGTTAAGTTTTGTAAACAAAGTTCAGTGTTTACCCACCAAAACCAAATCAGCTCATTTAGTGTTGCAGGAAATGCCTTCATACTTTTTCACTGCCACTAAAGGAATTTAAAATACCTGTTGGATATATTCCCTCCTAGAATGCCATTTGTACACTTATTCCTAATAGGACCTGTTATTTTAAATGCAAACTCATAAGGCTCAGAATTGATACTCAGTATTTTTAGTGATCACATGGTTTAGGGTTCTAAGATTTGGGCTCAGACTTGCTTTTCAAGCATTGCAGTCTGGGCTTGTTAAATGATCTCCCTGCAACCAGGAAAAATTGTTTATCTGAATCTAAAGTCCAATTAAGTAAATGTGATAGTGGTGATAGTGGTTGATGAAGCAGACTAGCATAGCAGCTAGGGCAATTATGGACAAGTTACATTCAACCTCTGTGCCTCAGTGTCTTCCTCTGAAACTGAGTTTCTTCATCAATGGTGATAAATACTGGTACCAATCTGACAGAGTTATTGTAAGAAATGAAGGAGTTCACAAATGTTTGGCTTGTCGTTACTAAATGCTGGTAATTATTAGTAAAACAATATCCCTCTATTATTTATTATATCAAAATAATAATGATAAGGGCCAGTTATTTTAGTAGTTCGATTTTGGGGTGATATAGTTTAGACTAACACATATTGTTTAAATGTGAAACCAAGAAGAAAAACAGTTTTGTTTTTTTAACCTGGTCAAGGAACCCAAATCACCTAATTCAGAAATGTTTCTAACTTGGCATCTGCTTTGAATCTGTCACAGCCAGAGAAAGTTTATTGTCTCAGAAAGTGACAACCTTGTATTTGTGTAGCATAGAAAAGAAGATACAAGCTAGATAAGATACATACCCCTTATCATAGTCATGCCACATATAGTGCAAAACTATTTGGGCTGGGTTCAAACATTGTGATCCAGAGCCTGCCATTGCCTATTATCAGGAGGAGCAAAGCGTAAGAACCACGTGTGTTTGCCCTTAAGTTGGTATACAACACAGATACTGTCAATCAGCCTCTGATAGTACCCTCCCTGTGGACAACCTTCTGTGCCCTTTTGAGCATGCTCAGGTGGAGTCTACCTTCAGTGCGGTGGGAGTTCACTTCGCTTCAAGTGTGTCCACGTTGAAGGATGAAATTAACAAATACTAACCAAATTGTGGCTGTCCAAACTAGGAAAATAGTTAAAGAATCAGGACAGGAAGAATCAGGCAAATACTCATTTAGTGTCAACCCAATAAAAAAGCTTCCTGGTGAGAAAAATATTGTCAAAGATGAAAGCCCAGAATAGTGCCACTTTAGCGTAACCACAGTGTCAAAGCAAATGACACACATACACACAAACACAAAAGGAAGCCCTCTTCACACTAATGCCCCAAAGTCCTTTATGGGTCTTCAAATTGAGCAGATTAGGTAGGTTGATGGTTGTCCTTTACGGATTGGGTCCACTTAACAAGAGTGGTTACTAACAGAATATCTCTGTTTTGTCATTTAATCGACATCCCAAACTTAATATACCTTGCAATCAAATACACACATAGTCACTCATGCTTTTCTTGTAGACTCTCCAAAACAGAAAAGCGCAGCTCCGTTCTTCCTGGTGCTCAGTTACAAAACGTGATTCATCTTTGACGTTTTTCTTTCCCTCTCCTTTCACATCCAGTACAGAAGCACAATGTGTCAGCCGTATCGTTGAGATAGAACCAGAATTTGACAGTTTCTCGGTTTTTCCACTGTTACCACTCAGGATTAAGATTTCGTTGTCTGTCATCTTAATTATTATCCCTCTGAACTGTGTCCTTAACACAGTGGCTGGAGAACCCTTCAAGAATCTAAGTCAGAAGAATTACGTGACTTCAGTGTCTTCCCCTTCATCATAGTTGAAGCTGAAGTTCTTAAAATGCTGGAAAGTTGCTACATGATTACCCTCCACATTACATATTTGATCTCATCTCCTCCACCTCTACTCCTTGCTCACTCTTTTCCAAACACCTTATACTCTTCAGTCCTTGATGTTCAACAAGTATAGTAGGCAGACATTTTCACTGGCTGTTCCCTTTTCCTGAATTGCTGTTCTCTTTACTACCTACAGTACTCATCCACTCACTTTTTTAGGTCTTTTCTCAAATATCACCATCTCCATCATGAGGCCTTGCTTGCATTCCCTGTAATAACCTGCAGCCCCACTAATACACCCTACGTCCTTAGAAGCCTCCCTTCTGCTGTACAATCTGTTGAATGAATGAATGGAGTGAGTTATGTCTAATTTCCAAAAAAATAAACACCAACTGTAAACACTTGTTGAGAGACGGGTTCAGGGTATAAAGAATAAAAGAAGTGTAAATTCAGGCCTTAGCATTCACCATCCATTCCCTCAGGGTTCTGCTATGGTGTATCTTTGAATGAAAAGCACAATTTGATAAGACTAATTAATAACTTAAATTCATTAGAATTTACCTTGATTATACCTAGATTATACCTTGACTTTGTCACAATCAAACCTTTTATAGTAGAAATGTGATAAAAATTGTGTCAGAGATTCTCAACAAAATGTTAGCAAATTGAAGCCAAAAAAGTATAAAAACAATTATATACCATGACCAGACGGGATTTGTGTCAGGTATGTAAGGCTGGTTCAACATTTGAAAATTAATTAATATAATCCAACCAAGACAAAAAAAGGGGAAAAAAACATATAAATACATGCAGAAGAAGAATTTGACAAAATCCAGCATGCACTCATGAGAAAAACTCTCAGTAAACTAGGAATAGAGAGGGACTTTCTTAACTTGATAAATACGATCTACAAGAAAACCAATAGCTATCATCATACTTACTGGAGAGAAACTCAATGCTTTCCCACTAAGATTAAGCACAAGGCAAGGATGTCCTCCTTTATGATAACTTTTCAGTATTGCGCTGCAAGTCCTTGCTAATGCAATAAGGCAAGAAAAGGAAATAAAAGGTTTACAGATTGAGAAGGAAGACATAAAGCTGTCTTTGTTCACAGGTGACATGATCATCTATGTAGAAAATCGTAAGAGTTGACCCAAAACTCCTGTAACTAATAAGTGATTATAGCAAGGTTGCAGGATCCAAGGTTAATATACAAAAGGCAATTGCTTTCCTATATACCAATAATGAACAAGTGGAATAGGTTAAAAAAACCACCAAACACTATTGACATTAGCATTGCCAAAAATGTAATCCTTCAGTATAAACCTAATAAAATAAGTACAACCTGTATAGGAGGAAAACTACAAAACTGTGATGAATGAAGTCAAAGAATAACTAAATAAATGGAGAGATATTGTATGTTCATGAATAGGAAGACTCAGTACTATCAAAATGTCAGTTCTTTCTGACTTAATCTATAGAAATTCAGTGCGATCCCAATGAAAACCCCAGCAAGTTATTTTATGGATATTAGCAAACTGATTCTAAAGTCCATATGAAGAGGCAAGAGACCCAGAATAGCTATCACCTCACTGAAGAAGGACAAAGTTGAAGGAAATACTCTACCCAGCTTGAAGACTTATTATGAAGGTGCAGTAATCAAGACAGGGTGGTATTGGTGAAAGAACAACTAGATCAATGGAACAGAATAAAGAGCCCCAAAATAGACCCACATAAATACAATCAACTGGTCTTTGGCAAAAGAACAAAGGCAATACAATGGAGCAAAGATAGTCTTTTCATCAAATAGTGCTGAAACAACTGGATGTCCACAGTAAAAAAAAGAAAAAAAAGAACAATCTAGACACAGACTTTATATCCTTCATAAAAATTAACTCAAAATGAACCACAAATCTAAATGTAAAACACAAAACTGTAAAACTCCCAGAAGATAACATAGGAGAAAACCTAGATGACCTTGGGTATGGCAATGACTTTTAAAATATAACACCAAAGGCACACTCCATGAAAGAAAGAATTGATAAGCTAGACTTCATTAAAATAGAAAATGTCTGCTCTGTGAAAATCACTATCAAGATAATGAAAAGACAAGCCACAGTGTGGGAGAAAGCATTTGTAAAAGACGCATCTTGTTAGGGTAAAGTGGCAACTTGCAAGCTTCTTACATGTGCAACTGGTGTAATTTATTTTGGTATGTAGTGTGAGGTACAGACTTGAGTTTTCAATGGGTGTGTAGTTTTCTAGGCATCAATTTTGAAGATTATACCTTGACTTTGTCACAATCAAACTTCCCAGACATACTTAGAACTATTTGTGGATATTCTTTTCTGTTTATTTTGTATATGTGCTCATTCATGTAGTAATGCTACAATGTTTGAATTGTAGTGGCTTTGCAGTTAAGTTATATAGCTGCCTGCTCATTAACAGATACTCAACTTCTAATAAAGTTTATTACTTGTACCTGAATGCCTCCAGACTATGTTCTTCATTCAGGCTCTTTACTATTCACTCAATATAAATTCAGAGCTGATATACATTAAAAACTGAACTAAGGTGGCTAACATGTTTTAGTTTTCATCTATATTCTGAGATTTAAAATATGAGAAAGTAATAGAATGCAACATTTTTAAAAACCTCTAATGACTCACATTTTCTATCTCTAATTAAAGCAGAATACCCTGTGGAATATCTTTGCATCATTTACCCGGTTTCATTAATTCTGGCTGCTGCAGTTAATTTAAATTCACTCTGGTAAAATGAGAGCTCAGTATAAGCTTTTAGCACACTCAGTGAGACTTACAAATAGTCATCTACTAGGTGGTAAACAGTAAACAGTCTTGTTTATTGCAAATAATCTTAGCCAATAAATGTTACTTATGATCCATTTGAGAATAAAGATGTTCATCTGAGATCACAAAACGATCTTTTTCTTAAAGCTAAAAGCAATTCTGCTTTGATTAGTTGCAAATGCGAATATTACCCAACTTCTTTCTCCTTCTTTGATAGTTGTATAGAAATTAAACTAAATATAAGCCAAACCCACTACAAATGAAACTGCACTACAGGCCCAGTATCTTCAATGATTTCTAGATGATTTCTATGCTCAAACCTTCATTCTGTCCTCTCTTCCTAAACAGAATTGTTTTGTTTTGTTTTTAGTTTTGAGTAACTTTTATTACACAAGAGATTCATATTCTTTATAGAGAAATCATGTAATCAAATAATCCAAAAATAGATTAAAAAGCAGCCATAATTCCACCTCTCAGATATATTATCACTGTATCTATTTTATAGTATATCTTTCTTATATATTTTTTTAACATTTTTATTGGAGTATAATTGCTTTACAATGTTGTGTTAGTCTCTGCTGTATAACAGTGCATCAGCTATACATATATATATATCCCCATATCCCCTCCTTTTTGCGTCTCCTTCCCACCCTCCCTATCCCAGCCCTCTAGGTGTTCACAAAGCCCTGAGCTGATCTCCCTGTGCTATGGGGCTGCTTCCCACTAGCTATCTATTTTACATTTGGTAGTGTATATATGTCCATGCCACTCTCTCACTTCGTCCCAGCTTACCCTTCCCCCTCCCCATGTCCCTAAACAGAATTTTAAGTAGTTCGCCAAGATAAAATGAGAAACTGATTTAGACTTAGGTCCCAAATTTACAGCTTCAATGATTTAGGAAAATTCCTTGACAGCTATACTGAGCCTCAGTTTTCACATTTGTAAAAGGGTGAGGATGAAGAAAACTGATACTTCTGGAAATGCCTGTCATTCTGATTGGATATTTTTAAAATGTTAACTGAAATTTAAATGTATAAATTATAAAAAGAAGATGACAAAAAGGCCTATTATCACTTTATGACACAGATAAACCCTGGTGGCCCACTGATAGGAGAAGGGTCTTCTCTAAGCAGTTTTCTTCATCCTGATTTCTGGACACTCCCTTCTTTAATCTGCTTTTGGAGGCAGCAGATGACATTTTGGCAAGTTGTATTCAATTTCTTTATGCCTTGATTTTAGGAAAGAAGGATAGTAGCTGTGCTGAGCTCTGCCAGGTCAGATAGAATTTTGGAGTATTCGCTTTCTCTCTCTTGTAAACAGCCACTGTCATTTGGTAAGCCATAAGCCTTCCTTTGCTTTGACTGTGGTGAGTGTGTTTGCTGGATTTCTAAAATATATTTTTAGTGTTTACTTGTTTAGATTGAAAAGATTGGGCAATATTTTTAAAAGTTTATCTCTTCATTTTGGAAGGCCTTTGAAGTTGTGATATTGCACGTAAGAGAGCTAACGGAATTCTGGACTCCATATTTTCATTTTTACCTTTTTTTTTTCTCAGACTTTGAACCAACAATGGCTAAGAATGAGAGGAACTCAGACCCCAATATTTTTTCCCTTGTAAAGCACAGAGAATATGGGAAAAAATGAAACTGGGAAATTGTTTTGCTCCTCTTCCTCCTCCTTTCTGGTCGGTTACCTCAGTCGTCCAGCTCACCCTGTATTTCTAGCTTGGCTTCAGAAAGACCTGAATTTGATGAACTACACACTGTTGGAGTAGTAGATTGCTAGAAGGAACCAAGATCCAGACAACCTTAAATGGCGGCTTCATGGAATTATTTTCAAGACGGATGGTCTAGCCAATTTCCCCACTTCCATTGTGAAAGGAGTTCCCCATTCCTAAGGAAACGGACCTATGTCCAACTGACACAGAAGATGGAGATTTATCCCAGTGCATTTATATATGTATATATATTAAAATTATATATATAATGCCTAATGGAAATATCTCAGATGTTCTATTTTATTTTTTCTTTAATTTTACTTATAAAATTGTGACCATTTTTTAACTCAAAAGAGGAGAACCTTAAAAATTAATTAAAAGGACGTTCTCAGTAGTCTAAGGTTCAAAGTGACTTGGCAGAGTAAATTGCTGAATGGTTAGAAAACAGTGCTGGTATGCTTGGCTATTTTAACACTTTACATTTGAGTTTCTCTTCCTTGAAATTACAAGAACTATATGACTCAAGAGAAAGATTGATAATTAGGAATATTCTGCTTGCTTTTTATATAGCCTATTCAAGAACATTTTGATTAATTATTTGGAGGTCATCGGAAGGAACCTTCATGATCTAACTGTTGAACAAGTAGTGTTGCAACACAAAGCTATGACTTAAAAAGGAAATTTGAAATGACCTATTTCTTTTGGCCTCTGAAGCCAGATATGTGTCAGTAAAATGAGTCACTTTTCAGTCAAATGGGTGGTCAGCAATATAATTTTTTATTGGGAAGCTGAAAGACACCATTGTCAAACAGAGCATCTGCAGTGTTCACATCTATATTTGAGCATCTTTCGTTTTCCCAAGGGGTGCAGATGAGAAGAAGGAAGGCAGAGAAATGCACTTGAATAAAGCTTTTCAAGATGGATAGAACAGAGAGCATTCCCAGAGGCAGGTCAAGTTCAACCCAAGAACAACTCTCTCAGTGCTTTCACAACTAGTTAAAATACAAGACCAGTAGTAACTCAGTTCTCAAATCAGTGCTGAAATCAAGCAGAAGGTTGTTAATATTGATATGGTTAACATACATCAAATAGGATTACTGAATTTTCTGAATCCAAAAGTTCTCCACAGTGTTGACATTTCCTTACTGAACTCCCAGGATCGTTTGGTTTCAAAGGCTGTTGGGCTCAAGACGCATTTGGTTTTAAATAATCCTTCATAAAAATTTCAGCTTTCAGTCTAATATGATTGAAACCCAGCTTGAGTGTATTTTATAATGCACTGAACTTGAAAGACTATGGGCATTGAATTATTCAAAACATGGTAGGCAAAGGAGTGATATGTGGGGAGGAGGTGATCAAAGAAATCAGTGAGACTTGAGATGTCTTGTTATCTCATTTTATTTATCTTTTAGAACTCTTCCAAATATTAGAGGAAAGAAATCAATTTTCACCTGTTACTTCCACATTTCAATTATTAATGAATGTCAAATGTGACCACAGTTTTCTGTACCACCTGCTCTGCAATATTTCTGAGCCTTTATTAAAAATGTAAAATTGTCATTGAATTTCCAAATATGATTCTCCAGTGCCTAATTCAGCTTGTTTTATTAATAAGCAAGTTCTGATGAGTAATACTAATTTAATACGCCTGCATGTAAGGTTAAACTGTAAATTATTCCTGCCGAAGGTGATGAGATATGACTGCGATGTGGTGGTAGGGCACTCACCTTCCTGAACAAACCCTGCGAGCACACAGTTCTTGGGAGAAACCAGTACTTCATATAGTAACAAATCTGATATTATTTTGCATGTCTCCTGTAGCAGTGGAATGCACACACACACACACAAACATGATCATGGGTGAAAAAATACACATGCGCACCTTAGATGGTTACATTAATTTCTGAATATAGTTCTCCGGGAAGATAAAGCTGTACTGATGATTTGTATTTTTATAGTTTATTATTTTATCCATACTAAAACACTTCATGAAATCACTTACTGTTTTGTTGTTCATGGAATCTTTTCAATTTTGAGATGCTAAATATAAATGGAAATAATGATTATAGTCCTTGGCCATGAAAGACTTAAGTTACAGAGAACCCGGTGAATGGAGGTCAGAGCTGCCACGGAATTATTCTCTGCTCCAGAGACCATTAGAATATCACTGTGTACCCACTTAAGGATAGAATGCTTCTATTGAGAAACTAGCTCTCTTTTATTTCTACTAAAAGGAGAGAACAGTAGGGGACCTTGGCTGCTTGAGTGTATGAGAATTTCTCTCTTACAATAAGCCAAAAACAATACATGAAATAGCCTCGGGCCTTTTGTCTTTTGTACCCAGCTCCTTCCTGTATTGCTCCTGATCAATTACACTTAAATCAATAAGAGTTGCTTGAACATTTTGACAGTTATGTTCCCCATACCCTGAAGCATTTGTAAAGGGTTACTGAGATAAAGCTATTTCAAAAAATACTCCCTCCAAATTTTTTCAGGGTGGCATCAATGAAAGTAACTTAGAGGAAAAAAACTCCACCTTGAGTTCCTGGCCTACCACTCTAAGGCCAGGCAAGCATAAACCTTCATAGCAAAACCTAAGTTTGCTCCCAGTTGAGAATTTGGTTTCCATGGTCTTATATAGAAAGTATATGGAGACTTTAATGCCCTATAAGCCCTTTCCAAAGAGTAAATACAGTTCATCATTCGTAAGAGATAATGAAAATTACAATTTGGTTGAATAGGTGGAATATATATTATATATGATATATATATTTATTTTTAATATATATATAAAATATATAAAGTTACTATTCAGAGTCCTAAAATATGGATTTTTCTTACCAAGAATGAACAGTAGCTTGATCTCTACAATACAATAAAGCACCTGGTCATAGCAGAATCATAACAAATATTTGATATCAGAATGAATTCACTGTTCAGGTGTAAAGAGGGAGTAGCTTCAGTTTTCCTCTTTCTTGCACCCCATTATTGCATCCTGGACAGAGGGGATTTTCTTGATTTTAATCTAAAGGAGAAATGTTCACTTTTGTTAAGATGGAAATTGACCTCAGTAGGCAGAGGCACTGTTTTTATTTGGCTGAATTCATGTTTCTAGTGATAATTCAAGGTGTAATAGGGTTTTCTCTGCCACTCCAAAATCTGAAAATGATAAGCATCTCAGCAGAGTTTCAGGATGGCCCATTACCTATTCTGTGGAAACGATATTCAAAATACCATGCTTCATCAGTGTCTTCTTTGACTTATTTAATGAATGGACAACTACTGAGTTAAGACAGTGTCTTATCCTTGCTTCAAAAAAATAAAAACAAAAAAACCCCACAAACACAAAAAAAACTGTTAACGATGAAAACTTATTATGCCAGGCGTTAGTATGGCCTGACTTGGAAATTTAGTTTCAGAGGCTTTTGTGAATATACCAAGGAAAGAGGACCTAGGTGTATCTTGTTCCCACAGGCCGCCAATTAATATTTGCTTCACGGAGAAAAAATTAATATATAGTATAGGAGAGAACCTGACAGATGCTTAACATTATTGAGTGATGGCAATGCCCAAACTCACCTGTGATCAAACACTATGAAAGTATCCTCCTAAGGATAAACTTATTACACATAAGTGAAAATTCAATTATAGAGATACTTTCAGTTCCAGCTCTGATATTGCAAAAAGCTTGGAAGTTGTCACTGTATCTTGTCCTTACAAGATAATGCTGTACAAAATGAAAATCAATGACTTTTCTCAGAAGTGATTAATAAAACATGTAACTATGAAAGAATTTTAAAACTAATTATGTATGTGTATATATGTGTCTCTGAAAAATCTGGGTCAAAGGAAACTGAGGCTATCAGTATAAACTCAATTAACTTCTATCTCTTCTTACCTTTATTTCCTCCCAAACTTACCAGTATCCATCCAACTCGAAGGATGCAAGTGATTTTTATTACTGTGCAAGGTTTTTTTCTTATTCATATGTCCATGTTTCCCCAATTCTCTAAATTATTATCTACATCTTCAGGATCTCCTTTATCAGTTCCTTCATTTCAACATATAAAATGTAAGTCCTTCTCATTCTAAAAAATTCTTTTTTGCTAATTATTTTCTCTTTTCATCCAAACTCCTTCAAAGCAGCGTATTCCCACTGTCTTCACTAGGGCCGCCTGGCCCCCACAGGCAGCCCTATGCCCTCAATTTATTGCAGTCTGGCTTCTTGTCCACCACTTCACTGAACTGCTCTAAGGTCACTGGGGACCTAACTGCCCAAATCCAATGGACACTCACATTCTCTGAAGGATGACACTGTCATCTACTTCCTCCTTCTTGAAACTCTATCACCTCTCTCCTTCCCAGAATTCTTTCTCTGCTTATTACTTAAACGTTGTCAGTACTCACAATTCTCTGAAATCTCATCCATGTTCATGATTTTAATGACTGCTGATATGTGCTGATGACATTCAAATTTTTATCTTTCCATGTCTTCATGTGCATCTCTAGTTATCTACCAGTTTTTCTCCCGAATTCTACAGGTGCTTTAAAATTCAACATGTCCAGAAGTAAAGTCTTTTCCTCAATTCAGCTCTTTATCCCCTATTTCCAAACTCAATGATACCACCACCCAACCTTAGTCACACAGACGGGGGTTCAGCCTCCGCCTCCTACTTCTTCCTTACTTCCCAAGATCAAGTCTTGCTTGTAATTTCCTAAATAAAATTAGAACTTATTTCCTCCCTTCATCTATACCTTATTTCAGACCCCTTTCTTCTTGCTATTACATGGTCCAAAAGTTACCAAATTGCTGTTTGGTGGAACCAGTTGTTAGACACTTCTATTAAAGAGGACGCTAGAGTCAAATAGCTTTGAGGATGGCTGTGTACCATGCGCCTGCTGTGACGATCCAGAATGAACACTAGCCTACAGCAGCCCCGAGGAGCTGTACAGTAAAGAAACCTGATTAACTTTACTTAAGCCAGGTTCTCCCTTCTGCCGGCCTATGAACCTTTCAGTAGGGACAGGAGAGGAGGTGGCAGTGTGAAAGTCCCTCTTGAAAATAAAAAACGCTGCTCCTCAGAAGAGTGGGGCATAATTGTCTCCAGGCTTCTTCAGATTCCTCATCCATGCTGACGTCAGTGGTCTAAAATGCCACCTGAACTTGTCCTTTCCATTCTTAGCTATTTTCTGAGGAAACCAGCTCCATGCACATGGGTGGTTAAGACCCACTCTCCTCCTCCTCGCTGCCTCCTTTAGGGGCACTGCCTGGGGACACTGCACTGATCCTCCAGAGCCTGTGCCTGTGGCTCCGTAACACACCCCTCGCACACTCACGGCTCTGGACTTCCGCTGTCCACTCTGCCTTGAGTATCCTTGCCTTTCACCGGCTGACTCACCAGTTTCTCAGGAGTCCTTTAAGATTTAGCTTAGGGACTGCCTCTTTAGATGACTTTTCTATGCCTCACAGCTCCCCCTCTTCTTCCACAAACACTGACCAAACGCCCTGAATATGCCCGTCACAGCATGTCACGTGCAGGATGAGACATCTGCTGTGCGTCTTCCCTCTCACTCCACTGCTAAAGGGCCAACGCTACATCTTGCTCATTGTTTCACTCCTCTAACACCCAATCCATGACTAATGAACTAACTAGTACTGTAGTAGCCCTATTAGTAACAATCAGGCAGGACCATTTAGAAGAAATCTGACACTCCAGCTTTTCTCTGATCTCACCTTTCAGTCTGATTGAACTAAAGACTTATCTGTGCATGTTTTACCAGGGAGACATAATTGAATCCAGAGATATGTCATCACATACTCTTACATACTCTGCCGTTTAAAAATTCTGCTCAGATGGGGGAAGGAGACAGGTGTGCTTTCTGACACCCCCACTCTTTTGCATCTCTAGTGCTCACTGGCTTCTCTCTCGGTGCCTTCCTTAAACCCTTCTTCTCTTAACAACAAGGAAACAGAGTAACAAAGTAATTAAGAGCCTGGGTTCTGCCTATCTGTGAAACTGAAACATAACCAAGGACATAGAGAATAGACTGGTGGTTGCCAAGGGGGAGGGGGTGGGAGAAGGTTGGACTGGGAGTTTGGGAGTAGCAGATACAAACTGCTGTATATACAGGATGGATAAAAAAAAGGTCCTACATGGGACTTCCCCGGTGGCGCAGTGGTTAAGAATACACCTGCCAATGCAGGGGACACGGGTTCGAGCCCTGGTCCGGGAAGATCCCACATACCAGAGAGCAACTAAGCCCGATGCCACAACTACTGAAGTCCATGCACCTAGAGCCCGTGCTCTGCAACAAGAGAAGCCACCACAATGAGAAGCCCGTGCACCGCAACTAGAGAAAGCCTGTGTGCAGCAACGAAGGCCCAACACAGCCAAAAATTAAAAAAAAATAATAAATATATTTATTTAAAAAAAAGTGGATGTATTTAAAAAAACCCAGAAAGGTCCTACTGTAGAGCACAGGGAACTATATTCAATATCCTGTGATAAACCATAATGGAAAAGAATATGAAGAAGAATGTCTATAAATGTATAATTAAGTCACTTTCCTGTACAACAGTAATTAACACAACACTGTAATTCAACTGTACGTCAATAAAAAATAAAATTAAAAAACAACTGCCAGAAAAATAATCACGTAAAGGGGACTTTCCTGGTGGTCCAGTGGTTAAGACTTCGCCTTCCAATGGAGGTGGTGAGGGTTCGATCCCTGGTCAGGGAGCTAAGATCCCACATGCCTTGTGGCCAAAAAACCAAAATATAAAACAGAAGCAATACTGTAACAAATGCAATAAACACTTTAAAAATGGTCGACATCCAAAAAAACTTTAAAGAAAAAAATCACATAAATCAGAAACAAAGGAAACATAATAAAGTCCATACATTAAAAAAAAAGAGCATGGGTTCGGGTCACATCGCAGCTTTCCACTTACTTACAGCTGTGTAATTCTGGGCAACTCACATAATGTCTCCTCAGACTCCTCATCTATAGACGAGGATGGTAACAGTTCCCAACCTCATAGCGTTGCTGTAATCCATAAACACGGTTAAGTGCCTTGGTAAATGTTTGAGGCTCTCTGGTTACTGTGAATTAAAATATGTCAATGGCTTCTGGCCATGTGATTTATAATAGTTTGACATTTAACCAAATGGTAAAAGTATCCCATTTATCATTCCCATCTCTTTTTACCCCTTACCCTGCTTTGTTGTTTATGTTTTCTCCCAACACAGAGTGCTAGTTCCAGGAGAGTAAAGGCTTTATTTTGTTCACTGCTGAAAGCAATAGCATCCAGAAAAGGACTGTACATATGAAGCCCTCAGTAAACACTAGCTGAATGAATGGTGCAAACTGTCACAAGGAAAAATACACCAAAACTTTCATTATAATAAAAAAGAATAGATAAATCTTTCTCTAATGGCTTCCAGTCAAGTATTTTAAAACACCATATGCTATAATAAAAACATAAGTAATTTATTAAAATTTGAAGGCAAAAGCATAATTTTAAAAGATTTTAAAAGATTTAGACCTATGTTAGGCGTGATAGAGTATGGATGCTTTCTTGAAATTCACAATCAGATCCAAGAGTATCACTTTCAGAATGTTCTAGTAGACTGAGTTTACTTTTAGTTGTCTTTGAAGAAACAGTCACTATTGTACTGTCTTTCTTAACAGAAATGTGCTTTTTCGAAGACTCACTTCTAATTGGTTCATTAAGCAAAGAATTATTTTGCCCAATTCCTTTGCTTTTCTGCTTTACAGGTGAGTCAGAGCAGGAATGCAGGTTCTTCCCAGGTTGTTTCTTAGGAGAGTAGTTTTGGGTATATTCACCTGCTTTGGTCATTTTCTCTGAAGAAGACCTGCTATTTCTAGATAATTCCTCTTCTTTTCTTTCACTTCCAGTTCCAGAAATGACGTCTGCTGAAGGAGAACATGTTCTAGCAATGAAATCTTCAAAAGACTCCTGCCGCTGCTCTGTGACTGCGACCCCCAGGTTGTCTTTGGAAGTTTCTAAGGCCTCCTGAGTAGAGACTGGGACATGGAAGGAGTCGAGAGGCAAAGGAATCCTAGCATCACCTGCAATTTTCTGAAACCAGGGGAAAAAACAAAAGACAAGACAAAAATTCAGTGATGAACAAAGCCAACCATTAAAAAGTAGAGTTCAAAATTTCAATGTTACTCTGTGATCTTATTATTAACACAGTCAATTGATTCTTCAGAAGATTTCAGAGCCAGTTTTTCTCTAATTATATCCTGCCAAGTGATTCTCAGCTTAACCTAGCTATATCCAAGGCTATGTCCACTACATTTTCAGACTTTGGTGACAGGGGTAGTTATTACCCATTTCCTTTCCCTCACTAAAAATAAAACCCTATTCTGTAAGATAATTAATTTCTTTTCTATCCTCCAGGCACATGTAAACAGTATATAATATAGTTTGTGACCAGACTGTGTTCTCAAGCTGTCAGTTCCCAAGACCAGTCTGAGATTGGTTGAAGGGGGCTCCAAGCAAGGCTAGAGGAAAAGCTGACAGGTTTTCCCCTCCCATTCCCATAACCAGGTGATTCACTGTCATATGTTACCTATTAGCTATGTCTGGATTACTTATTTTAAAAATTATATCAGTATGTGTACCTTCATTAGTGTTCCTTCATTGTAAGCTGACTGCATACAAATAGAAACCTAGATAAAATATGAATAGAATAGACATTTATACAATTTAAAATCTGGAATATTTTCTCTAATGTTTTCTTTCTTCATTAAAGATAGTTTGCTTTAACTCATAAATTTTCTAAAGAACTTCCAGTCTCCTTATTTACAACAATACAATATCATGAAATGGGCACACATTTACTAATCTCAGATTTGGAAAGGATTCCAGAATCTTCTAGCTCCTGAGCATGTGAACTACTAGAGACTGATCATTATTGTTTTCTCCCTGACTTGGTCATTTCCTTTTTGCTAATCACTCTTAGAATCCTTAAGTGCTGTCCTCTCCACTTACTTGGAGATTTTGCGTTAGTCCTGGGGCACTCTGCTTTGATTCTGATTTTTCTTCTTCAAGTGGCTTCTTTTCTTCTTTAGGTAGACTACTAACAGTAGAATTCATCTGGGGACGACCTAGTAAATGAAAATCTGACTGCTCTATACCAGCCATTGTGGCCAGCTGCCCAAGCCTGGACCAGAGGAGGAAAGGAGAAAAGACAAAGGTTATTATAATCACAGAAGAGCAGTTTAGATTTCCCCAGACCATGAAATACTTCTAAAATCTTAAAAGCTAACATCCTACTCCAGACTACAAGCCTCTCTCTCCCCCAAATTCTCAGCCCTTTCCAGATTCATCCTCTAGGACACATCTCATCTCCTTACCTATTACCGTTCCATTTTAAACACTGTCTCACTAGCAATTTCAACATCTACCACGCACCTCGTCCACTACCTCTCACACCTCTATTCCCACGCTTCTTTCCCACCTTTCCTCCAGTTTCCAAGAATGTGTTTGTTCCTTCCTTCCCAACACCAACACCAACTCATTCACTGACAAAACACTACTCCATCAACTATCAATCTCCACTTCCCTCTTTCAGCAAAATCGCTCATGGTTGAGAACCACTGACCTATATCTCCCATGCAGATTAATAATAATCTTTTAATTTTTAAAAATAACTTTAATTCAAACTTATCAAACAAGCAAAATAAGTGAAAAATAAGACAATTCTTATGCATTCCCGAATATTTTCAATGAAAACTGCCTTCAATTTAGTCCTTACAAAAAACTATACCTACTAATTACTCTGTCTACAGGTTACTCTTTTATACTGGGCTCCCCACTCTACCAAAGCAGGCTTCCCTATTTGCATTTCTTAAAAAATTTAATTCCTCAATTTAAAAAGTCAACTATATTACCTATAATTACACTAAATATGGCCACAGAAGTGATGAAAATTGCTCCAGTTCCTCAGCAAACTACCATTATAGTCGCAAAGAGAAGAATGCCATGAAGAGAAATGAACTAACCCAGCATCTTTAAGGAGATCCAAGAAAGCATGGAACTTGTGAAAAGAATTCTCAATGCTGCCCAAAACACCTTCATCATCCAGGATCATGCTTGTCAATGAGTGGACATGAAGGGCTTCAGACAAAGAGAAATTTATATTTCTTAACTGGGCATTTTCATGTTCCAGCTATAAAAGAAGATGGAAAATGTCTGACATGATTTTTTCTCATTGTCATCAAAAGTAGTCTTGCCTAGTTTCAAGGAACAAAACTAAAACACTCAAAATGTAATTAATCTGTAATTAACCTAACTCTCCACCAGTAAAGACAGAGACCATATCACATAGTAACCAAAACCCACAGGCACCCAACAGTTTCCTATATAACACTTAGGTGGTATATAAATAAACCAAAGTTACCGTTTTATTAATGATCTTTCACAAAAGATCACATTTCTAACTGGTTCAATTCATAACGGAGCCTCATTCCACATTAGAAAATTACCTGCTTTAAGTTTCCCTTAAATTGGAAAGTGAATTATAGAATCTGATCTGAACAAAACATATTACAACTCTGCTGAATGTTAAGAATTAACTTTAGTGAGCAAAATATCTAATGCTTACGTTTAAAAGTCCTAAATCATACCCAACCCAATTTATTAAATGTACGATCACCAATATTTTCTTTGGCTTCTTGAAAATATTCACCCCCGTGAACTCTTCCCCTTCCGCTCATCATCTATGCACTTAAAAGCCCCTGTAAGCTCAACTCTAGTATTTCTCAGAAAGGCCGTTAATGTTCATGATGCCCCTTTTGCCTTACATGAGCGGGTGCTCAACGTTTATTGAATGAGTGTCCGCCAATCCAATGGATGCACTTTCAAAAATTCCTCCCTACACTCACCCTGTGATAAATTATATTTACATAGAACTTTTTAGATTATGCCCTGCTTTCATGCACATTACCTAATGTAATTCTCATGGTATATATATATATATATATATATATATATATATATATATATATGGGTTTGTTTTGTTTTGTTTTGTTTTTTTTCTGTACGCGGGCCTCTCACTGCTGTGGCCTCTCCCGCTGCGGAACACAGGCTCCGGACGCACGGGCCCAGCTGCTGCACGGCACGCGGGATCCTCCCAACCGGGGCACGAACCCGCGTCCCCTTCATCGGCAGGCGGACTCCCAACTACTGCGCCACCAGGGAAGCCCCCTCATGGTATATATTTTTATCTTTCATTGCATTCTTAGAAGTTTTCCAATATCTTAAGTTTATTTAAATGATTCACTTTGCTAATTCACTGCCAGGACAGTCTCATCATGTCTGTTATGTTACTGTATATACAATATATGCACAAAAAGTGCCTTCTTGAATCAAAGAATCATGAACAGGAAATATGCTAATGTCATATAAAAGCACACACACACACACACACACAAAACCAGATTTTCACATTTTTAAAAACATGCTTTCTGGAATATAGATCATATGATCACTGAATACCAGTAAATGCAAAAGTCCATATGATACAACCAATTTGCAACATATTACAGTTTTAAAGCTTACAAATTATGTGTATATGGCTTAAAATCAAATCAAAATAAAACCAAAACACTCTCAAAAGCAGAAGAAGAAACTTGTTTACCTCACTGACTCATTTATCAGCCTTCAGTCTTATTACTCTTTCCTCCTTTAACTGCTTTAGGCATTCCTCCAGGTTTTCCTAAACAAACAGAGTAAATGTTATAACTAATTCGTAGTATAATATCCAAAAGCCTTTCCAGCTATAGGACTCATCAGGATTTAGGGGCAGAGCCAGAAGTGAACTCAGATTTTAGTCTGCTACTGGTAATATCATACCATGCTAGTGAAATGAATTATCAAAATCTATCAAATTAGCATAGTAAAAATTTACTTAAATTCCACTCTTTCCAACATAAGTTTGTGGCAGCCCACCATAAAAGGCATATGCGTATAACATAGTAAGTCAGAAATAAGAAGACCAAGAAAGAAAAATTCTATTTTTATTTGTGGGTCTCTTTATAGCAGGAAGTCCTATTAATGAACATGCTTAACATACCTGAATTGCATAATTGCAGATTCAAAAGCATGTTTTTAAAAAGTAATCACTTTTAAAGCAATTTACAGTCAAGCACTGTTCCTGGAGTTCGCTGGGTATCAAATAATCTAATCATCAAAACACTAAGAGGGGGCTTCCCTGCTGGCACAGTGGTTAAGAATCCGCCTGCCAGTGCAGGGGACACAGGTTCGAGCCCTAGGCCGGGAAGAACCCACATGCCGCGGAGCAACTAAGCCCGTGCGCCACGACTACTGAGCCTATGCTCTAGAACCCACATGCCACAACTACTGAAGCCTGCGTGCTAGAGCCTGTGCTCCGCAATAAGGGAAGCCATCGCGCCGCAACGAAGAGTAGTCCCCGGCTCGACGCAACTGGAGAAAGCCCCCGAGCAGCAACGAAGACCCAACGCGGCCCAAAATAAATAAATAAAATAAATTTATAAAACAAAAAACCCTACGAGGAAAGAACGATCACTAACTCCATGTTATTTTACAGATGAGGGAAACAGAGGCAGAGAAGTAGAGTAAGTAGAGCAGCACAGCCAAGGTCACACCACTAAGTAGCAGAGCCACACCGTGGACTCAGGAAGCTGGGTGCCATTCCTGCTCACAGAGGTGGTAGTCTTCCCATTCACCAAGGTCACTGAAATAAAATGAACACTGATAAACTCTCTTAGGAGTTTTAGGAACTAAGACACTTCGGTCCTTGAAGTGGGGACACTGCTAGCAATAGGCAGAATTCTAACAGAGCCCCTAAGACTCCTACTTACTGAAGTACACAAACCTTCCACTTACCCAATCAAACTCTAAATCTAGGTGCTGTAGTGAAGGGATTTTGCAGACGGAATTAAGGTTCAAAATCAGTTGATTTTTTTAAGATAGGGAGATTATTCTAGGTGGATATGGCCTACTCAGGCACCCCATGAAAAGGACCTGAACTCTTCCTGAATTGAAGTACAAAAGGGACAAGAGGGAGACTCTCCATTGCTGGCTCTGAAGAAGTCAAATGCTGCAGCAGGGAAGGCAAGCGAGAGGCCTCTAGGAGCTGAGACTGTCCCCCGACTGACAGCCAGCAAGGAGATGGGGACCTCTGTCCTGCAACTGCAGAACCTGAATTATGCCAACAAGCCGAAGAAGACTGGAGGCATTCTTTCCCAGAGCCTCTGGATGCTAACACAGCCTGACTGACATCTTGATTTCAGCTCTGTGACCCACACAAACTGTGGTGAACATCCAATGTTTGGGGCTCAATGTCTTACACTTACATTTCACGTGCTTTAACACTCGCAGGAGGGAACTCACATGTTCCCGTGTGTATCTGAGCAGGAAACCCAGTCACGCTGTGCCTGGACTTCTGATCTGCAGAACTGTGAGCTAGTCAAATAAGTACTGTTTTCAGTCAGTAAGAGTGTACTAAAAGAATTAATATTCTACTCAACCTCCAGGTTCGTGAACAAAATAAGTGACTGTCATTGTTTTAGGCCAGTGTTTCGGGGTGGTTTCTTATGCAGCGATAAACAATCAGAATACCCATACTTATGAAAACAGTACGGTATATTTATACCTTTTAACTGCTCTGAACAATCACTTAAAGAATGAGGAACTCTATTATATGCCATCATTGGGAGAGGAACTGGTATCACTTTCTGGAGAGTAGCTCTTGGTACCTAACAACAATCCTACATCAGGAGTTTACCCTAAGGAAATCAAAGATGTGGGCAAAGATTTATCTACCAACATGATGTCATAAGATTGTTTATAACCAAACCCTAGAAGAAAGCTAAGAGCCTCCAAATTGGGACTGGTTTAAACAAAAACAGCTCACCGTCTGAAGGAATGCGCTATGAAGCCACTAAGAAAAGAATGACAACAGGTGTCAACCAGAGTTAATGAATGGGCTTCAGGAGTTCTACATTCATAATGTATCTGTGCGTTTTTCCTGGGAGACGGTGCATAAGCTTAATCAAATTCTCTGATGTAGAAGAGTATTTAGGGACATGGCAAAATATTTTTGATACTTCTTTAAGACAAAAGAGCAGATTAGGTGTGTGTACATGCAGAGGTGGCTTTTATTTCCTTCAATGAGTTGTTCATTGTTTTCAAAAATTTGCTCAATGAACATATATTTTTATATTCAGATGTTTAAAAAATTGACAGTATAAGAACTTCAAATTCTTTAATGTTTCATTACTAAAGCCAGCCAAGTTTTCAATGGGGAAAAAGGGGAAAAAATTGCAAAATTCCTCTACTTTCAATATAATGGTTCAATAAATCTTCTAAAACCGATTTTAAAGAAATTCTAAACAAATAATCAAACAAACAAAAAAACCCTCACCACAGTCAGAGGAAAGTAGAGTAAAACATCCTGACTGGTTCTAAATAGCACATCAAAGTGCAATTACATGAATAGTTTCTCCCTCTAATGGAGGGAATTAGTACACAGTATTAAATTTTTGTGAAAAACTGTGTCCTCTTACTACAAAGTATTCATAATTCATGCCCCTTACATGGAAATATGGAACCAAAAAAGTTAGAAAGTAAAATTGCTTGATATTCTATTACTTAAGTAAAACTAATGATAAGCCTTTGGAATAATTTTCCTTCCTGTCATCTGCTCTCCTTCCTCCCTTCTGTACACCGGCTAGGGTGATTTTTCTGGGACAAAGCTCCCATCATATTGGATATCAAATTTTATGTTCACCTTTTCTCCATTTAACATTGAAATCAATCATTTCTCATATAATCAGGGGATTCATAACCTTGATTTTTTTGTGTGGGCTACAAAATATTCCACTGAGTGGGTTTACTGGTTAACCATTTTACACATTTAAATTCTTCCAACTTTTCAATATTATAAGACAAAATAACCGTTTTTATGCATGAAGGCTTTTTTCCATATTGAGAATAACGTTCTTGCAATAAATCCATAAAAATGAGTTTGACATCAAAGCAAATGCACATTTTTAAGGCTTGAGGTACCTATCTCCAAACTTCTTTCCAAAAGATGTCTGAGATTTTATACTGCCATCCATCAGCAATGTATCACTTGGTATATAACCTCTACTATAACTGTTGGCTTATTTCCTCACTTAGAGTGCAAGTTATCTGAAGATAGGGGGTGTATTTTATTAAGTGTTTATTCCCAGCACCTGTGCCTAGCGCAACGTAGACGGTCAATAAATAATTGCTTAATAAGGAAAATCCCTGCCAATACAAGATGTACGTGTGTGAAAGACAGACTGTGTGCTTTTCTCTAACTGGATAGATGAAAACTTGTCATCTTCTTTAATGTGCAATTTTTTTGCTTATAATTAGTAATTAAATTTCTCTTTTAGATTGTATTGTAAAAATTCAGACTCTGAGGTAAATGGGCCTGGCACTACCCATTAGCTATATAACCTTGGACAAGTTCTATAACTCTAGGCCTCAACTTCCTCATCTATAAAATGGAGATAAGCTCCCACATCACAGAGCTCTTGTGAGGATTACATGAGTTAAAACACATATAAAATTAGAAGAGTGCTTGGTACACAGCATATGTTCAGTTAAGGCTGAATGAATGAACATGTGAACGCAAGCAGTAGTGAAGGGCTTAAAATGAAATAGTCTCATCCCACTCCCACATCCAGCAGTCAAGAAGCGACTGATTCTTTACTCAGGTTTTTAATTGTAAAATACGATAATGTGTACTGAGAAGTGCTCAGGACAAAATTGTCAATGTGACAAATGAAAACAGAATACTTACATAACCACTACTCGAATCTGAAAGTATTGATACTTGTCAGCATCTCAAACCCCCCCCCCCCCATATCCTTTTCTCATCACAATCTCCTTTCCTCTTTCAGGTTAAACACCATCCTCACTTCTTGACAATCATTTCCTTTAACCTGCATGCATCCCTAACAAAAGAGTTTAGTTTTGTCAACATCTACCTTTATGTAGAGGATCATAGTATATGAAGTCTTTTCTATCTTATTTCTTTCTCTCAACATTGGTTTAAAAAATTCACCCACATTGCTGCCTGTAGCTCTAGTTCATTCAATTTTATTGCTGGATAGTTTTCCCACTGTACGAATACACATAATTTATTTAATTTTTGACTCTTAATGAACATTTAGTTTGTTTTCAGTTTGTGCTAATGCAAATCATGGACAGGAATCCTGCTGTACCGGTTATTCCGGTGCATTTACACAGGGCGGGGGTGAGGGCTGCTGGCTCACAGGCTATTTATATACCTTCAGTTGATGGAGAGTGCTAAATGCTTTCCAAAGTAGTTGTGTCGATTTGTACTCCAGTATAAACAGGGTAGAGGATTCCCATAGTACTCCAGGTCTACAATACCTGATACTACCACACTTTATTTATGTATTTGTCAAACTGATTGGCATGTAGTTTCATTGGTTTTGACTCACTTTTCTCTTATTACTTAATGAAGTCGTACACTTTTCTCTGTTTACTGGCTGTTTGGATTTCCTTTTGTATGACGTTTATGTCAACTATTGTTATTTTTTATTATTTTTAAATTATTACTTATTTATTTTTGGCTGTGTTGGGTCTTTGTTGCTGCGTGCAGGTTTTCTCTAGTTGCGGCAAGCAGAGGCTACTCTTCATTGCAGTGGCTTCTCTTGTCGTGGAGCACAGGATCTAGGCACGCAGGCTTCAGTAGTTGTGGCACATGGGCTCGGCAGTTGTGGCTTGCAGGCTCTAGAGCACAGGCTCTGTAGTTGTGGCGCACAGGCTTCGTTGCTCCGCGGCACGTGGCATCTTCCCGGACCAGGGCTCAAACCCGTGTCCCCTGCCTTGGCAGGCAGATTCTTAACCACTGTGCCACCAGCGAGGTCCAACTATTGTTATTTTGAATTCTTCTCCATTTCCAAGTAACACTCTTACATGACTATTTTCTCACTAAATTGGAGGCATTATCTGTTCATTTTCTATTTTACTAAGTAAGGGTTTAGTTCCTTTACACTGTTTCCACACTGCTTAGTAAAGTTATGTCATCATTAGTTTTCCACTGCTCAGGATCTCTTTGACTTGTAGTGATATACTTAAAAACCTAAATTGTTGATCAGCTATAAATTCTCTCAACGTCACGCTTTGTAAAATGAGGACATTCATACCATCTTTCCTTCTTTCTACCTCCTGTCTACCTTCCAAACCTAGCTTTTACATTGTCAAAGTTGAAATTTATATTCTGTTCTATGTGCAGTTAAGTCTTCTGTTATTTGAGAGTCAGTAGGGAGTAAGGTTTAAGAGAACAGGCAGAGAGCCTAAACTCAAAGCCGCAATCCAACCCTAAATTAGGTACAGCCTGGGCAAGTTCCTTCCCTGTTTTAGCTTCCTTTTCACAAAAGTGGGAATGCG
This sequence comes from Leucopleurus acutus, assembly GCF_964270905.1. Classification (NCBI taxonomy): domain Eukaryota; kingdom Metazoa; phylum Chordata; class Mammalia; order Artiodactyla; family Delphinidae; genus Leucopleurus; species Leucopleurus acutus. The sequence continues at coordinate 25,670,888 of NC_139145.1, read as the reverse complement.
GCTTCCCTGGTGGCGCGGTGGTTGAGAGTCCGCCTGCCGATGCAGGGGACACGGGTTCGTGCCCCGGTCCGGGAAGATGCTACCTCCCGCGGAGCGGCTGGGCCCATGAGCCATGGCCGCTGAGCCTGCACGTCCGGAGCCTGTGCTCCACAACGGGAGAGGCCACAACAGTGAGAGGCCCGCGTACAGAAAAAAAAGAAAAAAAGTGGGAATGATATTAGCACCAACCTCATAAGGCTATTCAGAGGATTAAATGAGTTAATATATGCAAAAACACTTAGAGCCTAATATATACTAAGTACATACTAGTACATTTCAGTACATACCAAGTTAATGCAAATACATACTAAGTATAGGTTAGTTATTTGTTATTACATGCAAGTTGACAATAAAACCGGCAAACCGAGACAGTATTGCCATTATTACAATTACATTAATATTGCCCACTGCAGATGTACTGTCTGTGTGTATAGACTACACCTCGTTCCATACTGTGTCAGTGTCACTGCCCTTGTGCAGGGTGACCACATACCCCAAGCCGCCTTGGGCTGTTCCAGTTTATACCTGTTGTCCTGATGTTACAGCATTAGAGCACCCCCTTACACTATTGAAGTGTTCTGGTGTGGACAACAAATTAGATAGGTGGTCATTACCCCTGTGTGTCACTGAAAAGGGGGACATCTATAGTGTCAAGTTTAAGTGGATTCATCGATAGTGTCAAGTTTAAGTGGTTAAAAATCAACCATAGCTTACTTTGCTTCAGGTTTATGTCCGCATAGCCTTTTCTCCTCTGGAGTTCAAGTTCCTTCTCCTCTTCCTCTCCCTCCTCCCTTCCAACAGTGCCTAATAGCTAGTAAGTACAATATGCCTCAAGGTGTTTCTAAGCTCTCAATCACAGTCAATAGAAGCCTCTCCAATCTAGACTAGCTGCTCTCTGCACTGAATCCCCTATTACCCTACTTCTTGGTTTATTGCCTCATTTTGCTGGATTATTTCTATAAATAGCTTAAGGTGTAGCACAGGAGGTCAATTTTTCAAATATCTTTGTGTACAAAATATCTTCTTCAGCCTCCACTTATGACTGATAGTTTGGCTGGATACAAACCCCTAGGGTGAAAATTATGTGCCTGAAAAACTTTGGAGGTATCTTTCTAATGCCTTCCAGGATCCATGGTGCTGATGACAAGTATGATAAAGTCAGATTTTAACTTTTTTTTTTAGGTGACCAGTACTTTTCTCTCTGGAATGGATGTATCCTCTCAGTATTTTATTGTATGTTAATTTATTTTTTCAGTATTTTAATGTTTCACAGTGAAGGATGCCTAGGTATGAGTCTATTCCTGTTTACCTTGCTCAAAAATTGAGTAACTATTTTCAATCTGAGGCCTGATGTCTACGTTCAGCTGTGGGGAATTTTGTTGCCCTTTGATAGCTTCCCTCCATTTTTTTTCTGGGTCTGGAGTTTCCAATAGTAACATGTGGGATCTCCCAGATGCAGCCTCTCTAACATATTGTTATCACATTTTCCACTGTGTCTTTCTTTTTCATATACTGAGAAATTTTTAAAATTCCTCCTGAATTTATTTCAGCAACCATATTTTCATTTTCAAGAGACCTCTCTTGCTTTCTGACCATTCTCTTTTTAATTAACACCCTAGTCTTATTTTATAGTTGCTAGCTCTTTTTAAACCTCTCTCAGGATACTAATTAGGGATTTTTCTTAAATTATTTTGTTCCCTAAATTGTCCCTGGTCCTACCAGGATATGTTTTCACTCTTTTTTCCCCCTCTCTCATGTTGTAAGCTTTACTCAACTATCAGGCAAATGACAGTTATTTTCTATTTAAGAATGAGTGCAGAAAGCTCCCTGAAGTCAATGACTGATTGGTTTCTTATGCAGGAAAAAGCGGGGAGTAACTGTAATAGGATCTCCCCCAAACACAATTTTCTAGGGTGTAAAAACTCACACCAGCTGCCCTAGTTCTCGCCAGTTTCACTGTTTTCAAAATGAAATCATCTCATTTCAGGAGTGTGAGGGTGGGGCTGGGAGTCCACTCCTCCAAACACAACCCTTCAATAAGCTCCCCTATTTCAGTCACACTTTTAACTAACTCCACCCTCTCTCCTACATGCGCATCTGAGCATGGGCCTACTTCTGCAGGTGGGGTCAGAATCCTCCTCAGTTGCAGGTGGTCGCTGTGCATATTCCAGGTGATGCTTTTCCTCTGTTCTACTGCTTCAGTTTCACACTCTTCCACTTGTCTTCCGTCTTTCAAAACTATGTTGAAATCTCTTGATTGTTGTGGGCTTATATACTTAAACACTTTGATACCATCATTGTAGTGTCTCGTCAAAATGGAGAAGAGCTAAAAGGGTTCTCAGTGCCTTCTGAATCTGCTATTCTGTGGTCCCAGTGTTTAAACTTCTTGGTCTTCCCCAGTGTCTATCATTGCTTTTAGAAATACAATCTCCTGGTCTACTCGTGGAGGAAATGAATACAACACATCTAAAATGACAAGCAATGCGGGTAGATGCTCTAGGGTCTTCTCATACTCTGCCATTTACTAATAAACCACTACGTGCTACAAATTGTAGGTGCTCATTTATAAAACGAAAGGGGGTAACTCTACATGAACTATAGATTTCTCCTACTCTAACATTTCATAATTTTCTAAGTTCTTTTCTTAAAATTTCTCTATATTATCATTAATTTTAATTAAAAAACTAAAAATCTAACTTTCTCTTTTGAAAATCAAAGAGTTAATTCCCATAGTCCTACAATAATGGGATAATTAGTTCTGAAACCGGTCAAGTTTCATACAAAAAGAAAATCATATTAAATAATTTAAAAAAATTAAACATGGACTTTGTAGCACAAAGACAAAGTCCCCCCCAAATGGTGTTCCTTTATTTACTAGAAATGTTCAGCTCTGCATTAAAGTTGAAATAAAATAAATATATTATTTTTGAGGTGCAAAAATTTCTTATGAAAATCAATTTTTCTTTTCTGTCCATACAAACAAAAGTATGGAATGACATTAGAGGTCAAGTTTGTTTGTTAATATAATGTAGCTTCTTGATATTTTTTATTTTAGGAAAGGAGAATATCAAAATCAAAACTTTTTTCAACTTTACTTTTATTTAAAATGAGGCCATATTTTCCTCTTATTAAAACAGAGTTCAACTAGAACTGTCAATTTTCTCATCTGTAAAACAAGAACCCTGAATCAGCTGACTAGATTCATTAAGAACTCAATTTCTTTATCTTATGATTACTATGGTTCTCCCTAAATCTAATATACTAAGGTTCTAAGGAAAGGAAAATATATTACTAACGACATGTTTTGATTTTTATTTCTTAGAGTTCAAATGTCCACCATTCACCTTGGTCTAAGCTTAAGGAACCATTCAAGGGGATACAATGAAGATGGGAGGAGAAAACAGAACCCTCACACAAGCTGTGGCGTGTTGCAATCAGGCTGCTGTTTGAAAAATAATCTTCTCTATAGCTTTAAAGTGATAACTTTGTACCTACAATGCTTCTTGTTTCAAACTGATTTTCTCTGGCTCTTCCTGAACACTTTCTGAGGAATCATCAACCTCTTCGATTTCTGAGGAGGAAGGACTCTCTACTGTCACAGTCACAGGAAATTCTGATGGACCTGAGTGTCACAAGAAGAAGATAGGAAACCACAGAGTTGTTAAACTAAAGTGTAAAGAAAGAAGACAAGATTGTATAAAAGACAACACAAGCCAGATACCAAATATCCAGATATTAGAGGACATTTAACAAAAGTGATCTGAGGTATCATTTATAAACGTCTCTCACTGCTCCATGGTCTAAAAGAGGCAATGACTAAGTAAAATTACAGGAACTTATCTTTGCTATGTTACTGTACAGACCTCTGTTGTACATGGTTAGGATTAGTAATGGGAATTGCCCATATTATTTTATTAAGTTTCTTTCACAGAAGCCAAGTGAAGATCCAAGGTAAACATTTTTTCTCAGATCAACTTTATACTGCAAATGAAAAATTTATTCTTCACCATCAGACACAAACAGTCTGGAAGAAAATGTAGTTTTACAGAGGAAAATACATCAGTAAAGGGACTGATAAAGAATCAGAAGAATAATCAGAAAGTCAACATATCTAAGCTGGGAATAATAGATGTTAGAATCTATAAAAGTAAATCACATACACATACATAACTAAAACTGACCCATCAGAAATTTCATCTTCTCATCACCCTTAAGCCAAAACTAGGGTAACAGTAATACAATTCTCCCATCAAGAGTCACTGCCACTGCAATGCTGTTCAACTGGACATTTCCAAACATTTAAAACCTGACCTGGCCACAACCCCATAAAAGTCTACAGATCATAAAGAAGTGTGCTGGGATTATATAACCACGCAGAAGACAAGTCACTAGGACATCATTTTGACAACAAGCAGCAAACCCTGCAGCATAGGAAAACACTAACAGGAGAACGCGGTACACACCCCTCTCTCTGGGCATGCAAGGGCAGGACTGACACCCAAGATGCTCTTCTCTCAACCTCAGCAGTGGTGCCTTTCACAGAGCAACTATGCAGTCTCCCAGAACCACTGGGAAGGAGAATCTGATACTGACAGTATTAGCTTGCCATGAGGCCATAAGCTAGGGAATGTGTGTGGCCTTGGTGAGAGAGCAGAGGTTCGGGAGATGTTGCTTTATATTGGCTTTCAGATCAGGAGTTTGTACACATAGCCTGCAAACAACGTTTCTTGCAAACATATGAACGTTCTTGAGTATGAGAGTTCCATGTGAGGGGTCAGAAATGGCAGTCAAGTTCGTTTCACGGGTAACAGCTGATTTGCCGACTGGACAACAGGCTTCCTTGTTTACAGACAACCACAGGCTGCCAGTTGTGTGCCAAATCCACACAACTACACCGTTGCATTGGGAGAGCGACCAAACATGTTTTACATGATTTATTTCAGAGAGGGAAATGCTTCTGGTAAGACTCTGTCCGTTTAAAAAGCAAGAATGACCATCTACCTTTCCCAGTTCAAGCCCTATATATCATAAATATGATAGCTAAACACCAGCAACTGATTACATACATCACGAGCTTTGATGAATGGAAAGCCCCTAAAAAGATATCAACAAAACAAAGTTAGATCTTGATGTAAATACATCACCAGTTAAACCCAGTTAATACAACTATTTAGTATTATGTACAGTATCCATATAGAATTGTGTATAAAAATAAGCTCAAAACAATAAGCTCAAAACAAGGACCTGGAAGGCTCTGCTACAGAGAAAACTGAGCAGAATTCAGCCGACTGGCTTGGTAATAACTCTCTGAACTGCTGAGAGGCCCCTTCAGTTCCTATGTTCAGGATGCTTGAGATTTCAGTCTCACTTCTTTAAATGGTGATATTAATCATTCTCTAATTTACCACCCTGTATGAGGAGGATGGACCTCAGATTAAGTGTCTCAGGAAGAAGATAGGAACCTACAGAGTTGTTAAAGTGCAAAGACTGGGGATTCAACACTATAGTTTATGCAACAGCAATTCACATCCCCATTTGGTCATATTCTTTCTACAAAACAAAAGATGCACTAACATGTATTAAAAGACAAAAATTAACTGCCATCTGTATCAATATGTTAATGTGCTTCAATCACATATGTTTTCATGAAAGTTTAAACATAAAATCACCTTTAAGATCTTGGCCATGTAATCTGCTCCCTGCCATGTCAAATTATACCCCGTGAAGTTTACTGTCTTCAGAGTGATAGAGTTCTTTATACCTTGACAAGTAACTAAAAGGAAAAAAAAAACCACACACACAATAAGATGAAGAGCCTATACATTTGTCAATCTTGACTTTTCTTTTCTTGAGTAAAAGTTTCTTCTGTAAACTTGCTTTTCTTGAGTCAATTGGAGGTTTACAGCCACATTCTTAAAATCATTAACTACAATCTTCCCAAACAGGTAACTGATGAACTGATGCATTCTAAAACTTGTCAGTAACAAAGTGTTATGCCAGTTTACAGCAACAGTTTAATTCTATTCAGTACTAAAACTGAATACACTGGATACTGCAAACTTTCTTCCCAACCACTCAGTAAAGTACTACATACTTTTGAGACAAAGGAAAAAAAAGAAAAACCTAAAGAGCGTAAGACTTCCGATTTTCATTTCCAATAATACATGCCAATCTTGATGATCAATCAGCGATGTAAATGTCAACTATAAACCCAGTATTTTATTAGCTGCTATGCAGTATACTAGAGCAATAGAAGAGGGAGGACCTCAAACCCTCTGTTCCCTCAAATTGAAAGGCAGGCTTCCTTACCCCTTCAGACCACTACTGGACACAGGGAAGGCACACTAATGTTTCAGGACCCTAATCAAGAGTCACCTGCTTTGTGATTACTTCCATGACACACCCTCACCGACACCACTAAATTTGCTGCTCCTATGGGACGTTACATGTATTTCCTATTTAAACACATACCACAGTGCATTATAATTATGATTGCAGATAGATGACTTTTTTGCTTTTTTTTTTTGCAGTACGCGGGCCTCTCACCGTTGTGTCCCCTCCCGTTGCGGAGCACAGGCTCCGGACGCACAGGCCCAGCAGCCACGGCTCACGGGCCCAGCCACCCTGCGGCATGCAGGATCCTCCCGGACCAGGGCATGAACCCGCGTCCCCTGCATCGGAAGGCAGACTCCCAACCACTGCGCCACCAGGGAAGCTCAACTTTTTTGCTCTTTACATCTTGCTATTTCCCTTCCCATAATATTTCTTGAAAAGAAACCATAAAAATATAAACAAACACAAAAAACAGAAAATATACAAAACATGTGGTTTGTGGCTTAACACTAACTTAAATAAGATTAATTCTGACAGTATCCAGCATGACAAACTTCCATGGTACAAATGAGAATGGACCAAGGTTTGAGCAGGTACAGGAGACAATCCAGGCATGAACAACACCAAGAAAAGGTAGACGGGAAAAGGTAGACAGACATGGTGTGTAGGAAATCACGAGACCAGTCCGATGGGAAGAGACTTAAACAAGACTGAAACTCACTTTCTAAACCTCCATCTCCAACTGGAGAATTCACAGGACACAGGTGCACCAAAGAAGCCAATTATTCAATCCCTTTAATGGGGAGGAACAGTTTAAACTTTTTTTGGTTTCGTTTGCCCCAAAAGCACCCTAAAAGCAACTATCAACTGTTGGGAGGACACAATGAAGGCTTACCTTTGTTAACATAGTTAAGTCTCTCTCTCTCACAACTAGCCCACTTAGCTCCACATTCCTTAGCACACCCGACGCACTTACACAGCATTTATGAGCTTTACACAACTGGAAGGTCACATCTTTATTCCATATCGCAGGAACACGACTTCTGTAAACTTTATTTCTGTCACAACCTAAAGCAAAATTATTGTAAAATGAGTGATTTAAACCATACATTTTATCATCATTAAAAAGCATCTAAATAAAAACAAAAGCATCTGCTCTGTGCTAAGGATTAGAAACGACTCCTGCCCTTAAAGCCTTCATTAAAGAGGGACATGTATAAAAACTCAAAATTTCAATCACATGAGATAAATAAACGTAACCTTTATACGCAGAGGTTCCTATGGAGGCAAAAAGTTATGTCTAAGTGATGGCTTCATGGTAACCCTGAAGTACAATCTAGAAAGATGAGGCTATGCAGAGTTGGAGTAGGAGGTGCATTAACTGCAGAGGGAACATCTGTGAAAACATACTCAAGCCTGACTCCTGCTGGGCACTGTAAATGCTGCAGGTGGGGATGACTACGGGCCAGGGGTCCAAGTACAAGTAGAGACAGAAATGAAAATAGAGATGTTGGCCGAAGCAAGCCTGGGAGAGAGCATGGCTTGTACCCCACAGGTGATGAGGCCTGGGGCTACCACTGGCTGAGTAAGGGTGCCTCCGCTGATTAGAAGAAGGCACCCCGCTGCTGAAGGACCAATTAGATTAAGGGAGTGATCACAAAAATCTCCCCTTCTCCAGGGCAAAGAGCCCTATGAGGCTTGGCCAAACACAGTTCAGACTACACGCCTCTGTGCAGAGCACACGCTGGGCGGCTAGTATGCACTAACTCTGTGTGGGCAAGCCAGTAGCAGCATTATTTTAAGCACATCTTTTTATGGTAGAAGATCACTCAACACGAGTAGGCAGATGAACTTAGAGGAACTGAACCATGGGCCGCAAAACCACCCAGGAGTTTCTGCCACAGTCTGGGCAAAATGTAATATGGATGAAGAAGCAAATTTAGGAGAAGGCCAAAATCTACAAGCTGGGCCCATTGGATGGAAGACCTAAAGAAAGTTCAGTGAAGGAACTCTGAAGAGAATGGGCTCTACAATAAATTTTTCTTACATTCAATGTAAAATATTAGGCAAAATTAAGTACTGTGGCCTTTCAGGTCCCTTCCAGCTCTAATTTCTTTTGATTTCTAACTTACTACTCTGGTTAAGTAAAGTCCCTTCAGAGGTACAGAACACTTCTTATACCTGAATGGGATGCAAAGAATAATCTGACTTCTCTTCACCAGGGGATGAGCTGAACTGTCGTTGCAGAAGAGATAACAGATGGTGTGAACCCCAGGTCCTAGAAAAGGGCCAGGCACATGATAAGTATTCAGCTTTTCGAAAACAAATGAACAATCATTTCCTCTCCTAGATCTTCACACCCTTCCTCTGCTGGCTACTTTCTCTCAGCTTATAAACATCCTCAAATATACCCACTTAAAAAACTCTCAGACCTATGATTCTTTGGATACTCTTGTGGATAACCTAAGTCTCTACCATGCCTTCAAACACCTGTCCTCCCAAAAGCCCACATCTGTACCTTGGGCCCAGACCTGTCTACCAGGCCCCTCTAAAGCACTGAAGATGAAGGAAGATCCTCTCGCCACCCCCAATCCCTTTCTACTGTGCTCTGTATCTCTCAAAAAGATGCAGCTGTAAACTGTCACCCACGCTTGCTGCCCTCCCTTTTCTAACTGGTCACCAGGCCTCACCCATTCTCTCTCAGATCTGCAAAACCCGGTCCCACCTTTTATAACTTAAGTGGGACCCTTAGATTACAATTCACCCTGCACCAAATCAACTGCCTTCCACATGGAGGTCCAAGTGAGCCTCTAAACCAGAATTCCATTTCACTGTTCTTTGGTGTTTCCCGCAGCCTTCAGGATAAACATCCAAACTTCTGCCAGGACAAACAAGGCGCCTTTCTGTTGGGCCCCGCTAAGTTTTCAGTATCAACTCTCATTTCTTTCCCAAACCCTGAGTTCCAGTCCTGTACATTAGTTTTGCCATATTTTCTTACATTTCTCAAACTTCAACACACACTGCTCTCTCCTGCCACCCCAGGAGCTTCTACACATCCTTAGAAAGGATGGCACTTCCTCCAAGAATCCTACCCTGAACTTTCCCTTCCAAGTTTCTGTGCTCTGCAAAGGGGAAAGATGGTGGGGAGGGATACATTAGGAGTTTGGCATTAGCGTATACACACGACTATATATAAAATAATCAACAAGGACCTACTGCATAGCACAGGGACCTCTACTCCATACCGTGTAACAAACTGTACGGGAAAAGAATCTGAAAAGGAATGGATATATGTATATCTGAATCACTTTACTGTACACCTGAAACTAACACAGTATTGTAAATCAACTATCCTCCAATATAGAATAAAAATTAAATCAAAGAAAAAAGAGATTCTGTGCTCTGTAGCAGCAGAACTCACTTCTTCCAGAGCACTGACTCCTGTGCTTGTGTTTACTTGCTGCCCAGCAGAAGGGAAGATTACCTAGGGCAGAAGCATCGTCTCCAGCAGCCCTTGGTTCTGACAACTCATTCAAGTGCCAGGATACTTTACACACATAACCTGCTTAATTAATTCTAAAAACCCACAGAAAGAGTGGTTTTTAATGTCATTTTACAAGTGTGGGGATTGTAGTGCAAAAGAAACCTGTCCAGGCCACAGAGAGCATCAGCCCTGGAATTCAAACCCTAAGCTGCCTTGACACCGGTGCTCTTTCCACTATATATGATACACCTATTGAAAAAAATTTTTTTTTCCTGAGCCCTGTTTGAATGGAAAGGAAATGAAGCTGGGATATATCCATTTCCTAATCGCTTTGGTGTGTACCAGGCAAAGTCATTCAACAGACCAGGTAACATCTGTGCAACAATTAACGATGCTCCAAACTGTGCTAAGTGTTCTACTTTGTAGAGTCTAGAAGCATTAACACAGTGCATCCTTGTAACCGCCACAGAGGCTGGGTCCTGTGAAGCCCATGCTACAGATGAGAACACTGAGACCTTGAAGCCTTAAGGCACTCGGCCGGGGTCACCGAGCTGGCAGGAGTCCTAGGCCGCACGCCCCGTCTAGTGCACGTACACCCGGGCACTGGGCACCGGTTCTAGTGCCCACCCTCCACCGTTAACCATTTAAAACCCCGCTTCTCAGCGCCCACACGAGGGCCCCTGGAAGCGGGAAGTACAAACCTGTCTCGACAAGCCGTGGCTGGAAGAAGCTCTGGATACAGATCAGGGGCAGAGGGTGCTCAGGAGCGGCGCCCAGTCTACCCGCGGAGGCAGAAGGCGTTAAGTCCAGCAGGCCCTCCCTCAGGGAAGCCCGCACGGAGGGCAGAGGCACCGAGTCCTGCAGCGCGCGCAGGTCCTCAGAGCGCGAGAAGGAGTCGGCCGCGCTGTCCGGGCGCAGCTTCACCGAGTGATCATGGCCTGAGCGCGGCCTCGGGGACGCTGGCTGCAGACAGGATGCCCACATCCTCCTGTGGGTCCCGGTTCGCCTCCCGGCCCCTCGGGCGCCCACCGCCCGGCGGCTGCGGCCCGAAGACACAGGGCCACGGGCCCCAGCTAGGCCGGGCCCTCCATGCCGCGCTCCGGAGCCCACGCGCGGCCTGCTGTTGGCGCGGGCATCAACGCCCTCCCGAGCCGCGGGGCTGCCGTTTAAGCCTCCGGGCGGGCCCGTGGGGGCGGGGCTCGAGGACTTCTGCGCGCTCGCCGAGCGTCCGCACGCAGACCCGCCTCCCTTGACGACGCGGCCTGAGGAGCAGCACGCAGACCCGGCTCTCCTGACGACGCAGCCTGAGGAGCGGTGTCGGCAGCCTCGAGACTAGGGCAGCGCGAAAGGTAGGAGGTGTGGAGAATTTGGGGTACGTTTGCTGACTGATCCAAACAAAAGTGAGACATGGTTGTATCAGCGCATTTTAAAAGTAGTTAAACTCCCGCAAAGTGTCTGTGCTCGCCCCGCCCAGGAGAGAGCGTGAACTCCGTGAGGGACACAGGAAAGGCTGAGTGAACGTCTGCCTGTGGTCCCTTACCTGGTGCACGGGTGTGTGAATTTCTGCGGAGAGCTCTTAATTTCTGTCGTTTCTGCTGGCTTGACACGGTGGTTGGCAAACGGTGACGTGTTCCGTGCATTCAGGACATGATCGTGGTTCCTAATAATCACTTTGTTTTGTCCTGACACCTCCACAGAGAATTTACTACTGAATAACCACTTTAGAGAAGAGAAAGTGAGGCGTAGGAAGTGAAGTGACCGAGTAAGAGGAAGGACTCAGACAATTGGTGTTAGTAAATTAACCCTGCAAGGAGGCCGTTAGCCTGCGGTGGCTCTAGCGATGCGGCCGCCCACTTAAACCAACCCAAATCGAAGCCTGTCAGCGCCTCAGGGTGACGAACACCGCTGAGGACACCCAGTCACAAACCACCAACTAGGCGTTAAAGCCATAGCAAATCACTCGTTTCCTTGCTTTGCTTCTGCCCTTTTAAAATAAACATCTGTGCAGCTCCTGTGGCTGGAGTGCTCCTCACCTCTTCCGCTTTGTGGTGCGTGAATTGAATCTATTTTTGCGCACATAAAGTGTTAAAATTTTAAATATGCCTCAGTTTGTCTTCTAGGATTGGCCGTAGAAGTTGGATTTGTGTCCAGTTTCTAGAGCGGTGGTCGTCCTCTGTTCAGGCCTTAGGCGTTACGTGTACAACGTTCCTCTGCTACCACCACCTTCTGGATGCCTCCACCCACTACCAGCTCCCACGCATCAGTTCCCCTAGATGTGGTCAGCAATGGCTTTTACATGCAGCGTGCTCACATTATAACATCGCAGACACTCCGCCGTCCTCCACCCAGCGTGTGAAGTGAAACATTACCATTCCTGTTGAAGAGTCTCTGGTGTGACCACTTTCCCAAACACAGCCACTCCCCAGCTGACCCTGGGTAACCACTCTTCTGAACTTGGTCTCCATCAGTGGCATGGATGTCTTTCTATGTAGGCTACATGTTTAAGTATTTTTAAGCTGCATATCATATGCTATTTTGTTTTCTCTTGTTACTTGCTTTATTTAGTGTTATCTTTGCTAGGTTCATCCATGCTGACACATAAAGTTCTGTCTAGTTCATGTACTTTCCTCGCTACGTAGGATTCCCATATAGGGAAATACAATAATTTATATGTGCATTTTCCTGTGGATGGACATTTAAATTGTTTCGAATTTTAAGTATGATTTCTTTTTAAAAAAATTTTGTATACTTTTTAAAGGTTACTCTACATTTGCAGTTATTACAAAATATTGGCTATATTCCCTGTGTTGTACAATACATCCTTGAGCCTGTCGTACACCCAGTAGTTTACATCTCTCACTTCCCCACCCCTGTATTGCCCCCTCCTCGCCCTCCGCACTGGCAACCATTAGTTTGTTCTCTATATCGGCGACTCTCCTTCTTTTTTGTTATATTCTGTCGAATGTTGTATGTTTTAGATTCCATATATAGGTGATATTCTACAGTGTTTCAGAGTTCAAAAGACTCTCACAACAGAAGCCAAAAGACAAGAGCCATTTTACATTGATAAAAAGCATTTTAACTATGTAGAAGCAGAAAATGAAAAGAATAAACTTTGCATTAAATTTAATTAAAGCTTAGGGAGATCTTTGTGGTATATTAGTGAAATTATTTGTGGAAATTTAGCATGTACATTGTGTTGGAGAGGCACCAAGAGTTCAAGAATTCTCACAATTTGAGTACACAATTGCCTTACTTGTAGGCATGGTGGCAGCCATTTACATAACAATGATTTGGAGGATGTGTGTTAGTCAGCTCTTGCTGTGATAATGCTTCAGAACAAATCGACCCAAAACTCAGTTCCATAAAGAAGAATTTATTTTTCTTAGACCTATTGGCTAGCTGCAGTGGCTCTCTTTTAGACCTCTAGATGGCTGGTTTTGCTCCGTGTTTTGGGTCACTTTGAGGTCTGTAACACACATCTTCCTCTGGAGCCCAACTGTGAGGCCGCAGCTCCCAGGCCCTGTCTTCTCACAAAGTTCACTGAAACATAAGAGGTGAGCCCAACTGCACAAGCCCATTTAAGGCCTCTGCTGCTCATTGAAGGCCATCATGTCTGCTCACACTTCATTGGCCGAAACATGTCACAGATCTAAGCTGTATTTAGAATATGTGTATTTGTTTAAAGTTGGGTGCCCTCACAGAAGAATATTGCATTTTGGACAGTGTTACCTTAGCATTTTCATTGGCATTTGCAAACGTGATAAACGCCGTGTGCACTTTTACACCTTTGAGAACTTTCTGAAATTGTGGGACCATTTCTATTGGAAAAGAGGAAGGTACACTTTAGAACTCAACTCTAGTTACGGCATTGTTGGGAGAAGAATTATTGAGATAAGGTCAATACAAGTGAAAGATTTGGGATCACATATTCATCATTAACATTAGCATTCTACAGAACATTCCTGGAGAATTGTGATGCTTGCTTTATGTGATTTCTATCATAAATCATTAGAATTTGACCAAGACACTTCAGTGAAGCATACATCATACAGCACATCGCATTTTAGTTTTTCCTACCACTCCACAACTTATCATCAATACTTCACCATAACTCAGAAACAGAAACAGAAACTGAGTGAGTTCCTTGTTAGCAGATGGGCTTCACAAGTAATACTAGTGGAAGTTCTTCAAATGATAGCAGACAGTAACTCAAGCCATACAAACAAAACAAAGAATGCTGACTAGAGCAGTTGTGGAGGGAATTATAAAAGATACTGTAATTTCAAATTTCTTCTCCTTTTTTCTCTTAACTAATTTGAAAAGTAAGTGCCTAAACAATATGACTATATTTGGATTGTTCTCTATATAACATAAAGAAATATCATATATTTGATGATATGGCACAACGAAGGCAGTGAGAACAAAGCTGTGTTAGAATAAAAATGACAGTAGATCATAAGCTGAATCCGCAGGAAGAAAGGAAGAGAACCAGAAATGGTAAATAGATTAACCTGACAAACTCAAAAATATTTATTTGCTCAACTTTCTTCTCTAAGCTCTTTGAAAAAATAAGCTTGTGAGAAGTAATTATTATAATAATATGTTGTTAAGTATGTAACATATATAAATGTAATAAAAACAAAAAAGAGGGGAAGGCATACAGCTCTATAAAAGTACAGTATCTGTTTCTATCTGGAATGAACCTAGTAAAAATCTGAAGAGATTCTTAGATGTATTACATAAGCCCTAGTGCAGCCATTACTCAAACAATGTGGTTAAAAATCATTAAAGGAATTACATGTTACAGTAGAAAATATCTACTTACTATAAAAGGAAACTGGAGGAACAATAACAAAAAAGCAAAAACATGAGGCATGTAGAAAACCAAAGGTAAAATGATAGACATAAATAAATCCTACCATATCAATAATAAAAACTAAATGTAAATGAATTAAACAATACAATCAAAAGGCAGATATTGTCGAACTGGGTATTAAAAAATGTTTTCTATAGGAGACACTCCTTGGATTCAAAAGTCTAATGTGTACAAAGTAAAAGGATGAAAAGCTATACATCATGCAAATAGTGACCGTAAGCATTGCTGAAGTGGCTATACTAATACCAGAAATAATAGACTTTAAAACAAACAAAAAAGTTACTAGATATGAAATGGGACATTTTATGATAAAGAGAGGGAAGATACAAAAATTTTTAACATATTTGCCCTGAATAAGGTAAAACCAAAATACATGAAGAAGAAAATACCAAAATCCATGAAGAACTGAAGGAAGAAATAGGTAATTACACAACATTAGGTAGAGGCTTCAGTACTCCACAGTCAATAATGGATAGAACAGTTAGGCAGAAGATAACAATGATATAGAAGACTTGGACAAGACTATGAATTAACAAGACCTAATAAATGTTTACAGAACACTCAACCAAACAGTAAAATACTCATCCTGCTCAACTACATGTGAAACGTTTTCCAGCATAGATGACATGTTAGGCTGTAAGAGAAGAGATTGAAACCCATATACATTGCTGGTGGGAATGTAAAATGGTGCGGCCATTTTACAAAACAGCTTGAGAGTTCCTGCAAATGTTAAACATAGAGTTACCCTATGACCCAGCAGTTCCACTACTAAATATATACCTAAGAGAAATAAAAACTTATGTCTGCACAAAAGCTTGTACGTGAATGTTCATAGAAGCATATTTCTAAAAACAAAAGGTGGAAATAATTCAAATGACAACCGGATAAATGAATAACCAAAATGTGGAATATCCATACAATAGAATAGCATTCAGCTATAGAAAGGAATGATCTACTGATCCATGTTACAACATGGATGAACCATGAAAGCATTATGTAAAGTAAAAGCAGCCACTCACAAAAGATCACATATTGTACGGTCCCATTTATATGAAATGCCCAGAATAGCAAATCTGTAGAGACAGGAAGTAGATGAGTGGTTGCCTAGGGCTGAGTGGTTTGAGGAGATTGAAAAAAAGCTTGTTAATGTGTAATGGGTTTTTTGTGGGGGGACAGAAATCTAAAATTGGATTGTTGTGATGCTTACACAAGTCTTTTAGTGGTTACACTGAGAACCACTGAATTGTATACATTAAAGTGTTGAAATTATGGTATGTAAATTCCATCCCAATAAAGCTGTTAAACTTATGATAATTTTATATTTATAAATTTGAAAATTCATTGAAAATGACAAATTCTTTAAAAATGCAAGCTAACAAGACTAACCCAAGAAAGAAAAAATATCTCAAAAACCTATATCTACTGCAAAAGTTGTTTGTATAATTAAGTACCTTTACAGAAAATGATTTCCAGGGATAAATGGCTTTCCAAGTAAATTCTTCCAAATATTTAGGGAAGAAATATTGGTAATCTTACATAAAAATCTTCCAGGAGACAGAAAAGTATATATTGCTCAAAATATTTATAAGGCCAACATAAGCTTCAGATCAAAACTAAAAAGAATATTACAAGAATAGAATCACAGGCCAGTTTCTCTTTTGAACATGCATGCAAAATGTGTAAACAGAAGCACAAACCGTATCTATGGTATGTAAAACAATCATATATCACAATCAAAGTAGCTTTATTCTAGTAATGCAAGGTTGGTTTAATGTTCAAACATGAAACTGATCCCAGGAATGAATTAGAGTGGGAAAAAAGTCATTTAAAACAGAAGTCTTGGGACTTCCCTGGTGGTCCAGTGGTTAGAACTTGGCGCTTTCACTGCTGGGGCCCTGGGGTCCAATTCCCGGTCAGGGAACTAAGATCCTGCAAGCCATGAGGCAGGGCTCCCCCCAAAAAAAAGGAAAAATGAAGACAACCAGGAGAAGCACAAGATCGAATAAACATAACAGATAACACCTTATGAAAAGTAGGTGAAGATTATGGAATATTCTAAAATTTTAAAACAAAAAGAAACATTTAAAGGTTCAAGAGGATGTGGCAAATATTGTACATAGGCAAAAAATAAAATAAAATAAAATATACGGATGATGGGAGCCCAAAAATTCAGATGCCCATGTACTGTCTCTGAAGATTCTCATTCAATGGGTTATGGATTTCCTCTATGTTTAAAAACCTACAGGTGTTATAAAGCAGAAACTAACACACCATTGTAAAGCAATTATACGCCAATAAAGATGTTAAAACACAACCAAACAAACCTACAGGTGATTCTGATATGATTCACAGACAATGTAAAGCTTCTGCTTTACAGGAAATAATACCAGATTATTTTGTTATTTTATAGTTATAGTAACAGGTAGTACTATTGACCGGTAAGTCTGATGTCAAAATGCACTCCCCACTAGGGATATAAAAGGAACTAATAGTCTCTACGGCTACTTGGTGGCAGCATGCATGTATTGCAAGGGCAATTATTGTAGGAATCCAAATGAGTGGAACATATTAGAATTGGAAGACTACATACAGATCATCTAGTCAAGCTTCCAACTGTTATAGTTGTGAAAACTAAGGCCCATATAAAAGAAATGATTTATCTCCAAAGAGCGTTAGTGAAAGAATATGAAATTAAAAATATCTCTGAACTTTTAATTTAGTGCTGTTTTTATTAATCTCAAGTATTAGCTTAAACTTCAGTGTGACAGATTTGGGATTGAATTCTTGCTCAGCTTTACTAATTACGTGCCTTTTAGTAAGTTACTAAAACCCTTTTTTATTTAAAAGTAGATTTATTTATTTATTTTTGGCTGCGTTGGCTCTTCCTTGCTCTGCGCAGGCTTTCTCTAGTTGTGGTGAGCGGGTGCTACTCTTTGTTACGGTGCGCGGGCTTCTCATTGTGGTGGCTTCTCTTTGTTGCTGAGTGCGGGGTCTAGGTGTGTGGGCTTCAGTAGTTGTGGTTCACGGGCTCTAGAGTGCAGGCTCAGTAGTTGTGGCGCATGATCTTAGTTGCTCCGTGGCATGTGGGAGCTTCCCGGACCAGGGCTCAAACCCGCGTCCCCTGCACTGGCAGGCAGATTCTTAACCCCTGCGCCACCAGGGAAGCCCTACTAAAACACTTTTAACTTCGCTTTTCACATATGTAAAATGGTGAGCCTTGACTGATGTAGAATATGAGATAACCTAGCACTGTTCTTAACACATACACGTAGTTAACATTTTTTGGCTCTCATCCCTCTTAAACAACCTCTATCCTCTTGACAATGAAAATGTGTTTCAGCTAGCAAAGCACCCTAGAGCTGAACTCATTCTGGCAAGAGATATAGGATTCTTTTTCTTACTGGTGGTTCTTTATACCTGATATTTGAACTGCACTGAAACATGAACATCTCTTGTTTATACTGTATTAATGGATTTGATAGATGAATTTTAAAAAGTAATATGCAGGAAAAAAAGTAATATGCAGGAATTGAGCTGCCTTACTCTCAAGAAATATAATTCGATAGTGGTGGCTAAAACGATAAACGGTGTTTGCACAGGGAGTCCATATTGGATGTGAACTACCTGTACTCCCATTCGTCTATTAAGAATAAATAGAATCCTTTCAAAATCTGTTTTAAAGCGCAGTTATTCCCTTCTGACTCATTTAAGTTACCTGCAAGAAAAAGACAATCTCCTGAATCCTTGCTTAAAAGGCTTTTAATATAAAGCAGATAATTTTTTGCAACATTTCCCAAACTTTTCATTATCAAATTGGCTGAGGCTTCTCAACAATTATCATTTCACAACAATATCTCCATTTTCACCTTTTTTTTTTAAAGAACTGGCCTCGTAGATGTGCCCTTAAAGCAGAGCTTCACTCTCAACATATTTTTTGTATTCAAACAGTATGAAGAAAACAGGATCAGGGAATTCAGCCATAAAAGTGAATGGATTACTGATACATGCTACATCATGGATGCAGCTAAGTGAAAGAAGTCAGGCACGAAAGGCTCTATATTGTATGGTTCCATTTATATGAAATGTCCAGCAGTGGCAAATCCATACACACGGAAACTATTATACATTAGTGGTTGCCAGGGGTTTGGAAGAGAGGGAAATAGGGAATGACTCCTCAAAATGGGTATATGTTTCCTCTTGGGGTGATGAAAATGTTTTGTAGTTGGAGTGGTGATAGTTGCACAACATTGTGACAGTAGTAAATTCCACTGAATGGTACAGTGAATTGTAAAATGATCAAAATGGTGGATTTTGTGTTATGTTCATTTTACTACAATAAAAGGGAGAAAGAATTAGGGAAAGACTTAGAGTATGGGAAACTAAGGTGAACTGGTCAAGAAAAAGACAGCTCTACTGTTCAGTGTTCTCTCAGCTCTCCCAGTGCATTGATCCTCAGCAAAAAGTAGCCTGAACTTGTCGATGATAGTCATTCAACACAGTCCAGGGAAAAGTAAATAAAATAAAACCCAACTCTTCTTCTTTAGCACATCTGTGAAAGGTTAACTTGCTGCTCAGCCACGTGGACATTCATGAAGACGTTTTACTTTAGGTGTCCTCTACTTCAGTACTTTACTCACAGCTCATTCACACATGTAGGCAACAGCATTCCTTAATTGGATGGAATCTGCAGTGCTGGTTGTGATCGGTCTCATGAAAAGAAAAGGAAGGAGGAAAAAGCCTCCACATTGACTTGGTGGCCTTGACGAAATGGATGCAGAAGACAGCTTGAGTGTCAAACTGGAAACTGTTATTTTCCTTTTCCTTTTCTTTTAATCTTTCCTATCAGGTCTCCAGCCCACTTCCCACCCCCTTCTTTCAAACAGGAAAGACACTAATTAGCTGCTTTTTTGTGTTTTTGGTAAAACAACTATTGTTTTGCGTTTCTTGTTGTTCGGTGAACATTATTGTTTTTACTGCCAAATGAGCTTCAGTGGTTGATGTAGGGGGTCTCTTGGGAACTTAACTTTTTCCAGTTTAAGTGGAAAAGCTTTTTTGTTTGAATTGGCTTTTACTGGGTGCTTCAAGGTTTGCTCTTGGCACTTTGAAGGGGGACTAAATAGCACTGTGTTTCCTTTGAGGTTCCGTTCCAATGAAGAAAGGATCCTATGTCCTGGGCACTTTTTGTTGATTTTGCTGTGTGTCCTCTCTAATAGCCAGAGGCAGATTCCAGGAAAATGACATATAAATGAATATAAGTAATCTAATACTTTTACAATTTGCTTTGGCCATACTCCTGGTCTTATCCTACTTGTAGCAGATGGCTTTAAAGAGCATTAGCTATGTATATATTAAAAATAATATAAATATACCAATATTAAATATTATATTGACGTATAAATGTAATATACTATTATTTATATTAGTGTATAACAATTATGTATTATATTAATATATATTTTTGCCTAGCATATATTATATACAACATACATGAGTAATGAAATGTATTTATATGGTTAATATGTTCGTAATATTAATGATATATCCTGTAATATTGATTATAAAACAACTATATCATAATATATAAATATATAATTATTATTATCTGATATAATACACTATAGTTAATATATTCTATAGAACACAATGTATAATGTATTAGTATAAGATAATTGTATTATATAATATAAATATAATACATATATAAAACTATGTATCTTTTAGTTATGCATTACAGATACGAGTATGTATAGCTATTTATAATTTTATTTACATAGGAATCTGGTCATCATAACAATTGATGTAAAAATATGCAATATTTTCAATCCAATGGGCCTTAACCTCACTACCTACACACGACTACTTTTAAAATCTTGAACCCTGTCTAACTCATGCTTCCATATCTCTCAACCTGCTTTTCTACACATGCACATAGACACACATTTATACACGATATATATGTATAGTACCACTTTTCAGTTCAATGTCTATAAAATATATAATGATATTCCTGTGTATGTATACAAATATAAATCAAAGATATGTGTATAGGTATGTATTTCATATGTTTATAGAAATGTATCATACAAATAATATATGTGTATGTAAATACATGACTGTATACATACATACACAGAAATATACTTATTTAAACAAAAGGGACCTAAATAAACATAGTTCTCTAAGAATAAAAATGTATGTCTCACTGTTTCAGTAACAGTTTATAGTTTTCTACTATATGTGCTTCTACAATTGTTATGAACAATTCCCATTTTTGTTGAATGTTGTAATTTTTTGCCTTTTTTTTTTTATGGTACGCGGGCCTCTCACTGTTGTGGCCTTTCCCATTGCGGAGCGCAGGCTCAGCGGCCATGGCTTACGGGCCCAACCGCTCTGCAGCATGTGGGATCTTCCCGGACCGGGGCACAAACCCGTGTCCCCTGCATTGGCAGGTGCACTCTCAACCACTGCGTCACCAGGTAAGCCCAATTTTTTGCCATTATTAATGAAGTTCTGAAGAATACGGTGGGCAAGATTACTTGAAAAACTCTCCTAAAAGAAAAGGGTTAGGTATACTAGGTTAAATGTACACAACTTATTTTTAAGTGCGTGGTTGATTTTGGAAGTGTGCAGTCGAAATTTCCAGGACCCATGAAGGAAGGGTGGTCCATGTGTGAGAGTGATAGCTTTATTAAGAGTGGATTGAAGATCTTGATAGCTTAGAACAGAAGCTGGAACTCCTGTTTTTATGGAGCCAAATGGCAAATATTTTAGGGTTTGTAGACCAAAGAGGCAAAATTGAGGATATTATTTAGGTACTTAGGTAACCATTTAAAATGTTACCAGTTAAAACGTGAAAATTATTCATAGCTCATAGGCCATAAAAAATAGGCAACTGTCTGGATTTGGAATACAGGCCGTAGTTGAATGACACACCTGGTATAGAGACTTGTTTTTAAATGGCCATGACCACATGGGAGGCAGGAGGTAAGACTCCATCCCTACTAGATGGGAAGTTAGAACTAAACCTATCTATCCCTAGCTTCACCTTTAATGAAAGGGTGTGCCAGGAGAAAAAAATATCTGCTGGCAAAGGGAGACTAAGAGCAAATTCTCTTGGCCTCTGCTCTGGGTAGGAAACAGGTAGGAAATCTTGACAATTCTGAACCGCAGATCTGTGTTCACAGTGTTTGGGTTGCAAATTTATTTGCGGTCTTGCAAACAGAAGCTAAGAAATGAACTTAAAATGCTCCCAAATCGGTGGTATTCCAAACACCAAACTAAACCCTTTCTGGAGAGGTAGACCTTCAACACAGGCCTATAGCGTTCCCACAGATAAAGTTTAGCTAAACGTGAGCTCATGATCTAAATTTACACAATAATGAAGAAATCAGCTACAAGTGGAGAGAATCAGCAAAAACAATCAATACCAGAATTAGATTCCCAAGGCCAATCATCAGGTGTTGGAATAATCAGGTGCCAGGCAGAAAATATACATAAAACTAGAACTGAAACAAGGAGCAAGGATGTTTTAAAGACTGGGTAGGATCTTTCAAACATTTTTAAAGTA
The DNA here is from genome assembly GCF_964270905.1 of Leucopleurus acutus. NCBI lineage: Eukaryota > Metazoa > Chordata > Mammalia > Artiodactyla > Delphinidae > Leucopleurus > Leucopleurus acutus. The sequence goes on along the minus strand of NC_139145.1, from coordinate 25,648,586 downwards.
CATGTCATTGTTAAAGCTAAAAACTCGAAGGTCGTGTAATACAGCAGATTAATCGTGGAGAAGAGTGAAATTATGCTGTTTTTAAAAATATGGCAGATCAGATTTCCTGCCTAATTACATAAGTTGATTTATCTTAAGAAAATACACAGTATTTTAAAGACTTACTGGCTGTAAAATAAGTTAAGGGTATTTCAAAGGGCTTCTCTGCAAAGAAAAGTGAGAAGTAGCAAAACACAGAAAGTCGAGGGGAAAAAATGTCAATATATACATTGCTATAGGGTGAACTAAACCTTAGGCCAGCAACTATGAGGAGGAGCTGACCCTTAGATAAGTACAACTAAGCTGGAATCTTCAAAACGTTCAACTATTTATAACTAAAAAGATTTATTAAAATTAATAACCAAGTGTTTTAATTGACATCAGAAGAGTAAAACAATAAACCCTGAGAACATAGAAAAATAGACAGTAAAGATATGAACAGAACTTAATAAAACAGAAAAAAGTATAAAATTGAGGTGATTTAGTAAGTCAAAAGAATATTCTTTGAAAAGATTTAGAAAAACACAATTTGATTAAGCAAAACAAAAACGTAAGTAAACAATATACAGAAAGAATCAGGACAATGTTATAGCATAGAGTACAAACAGAGAATATATGAAATGCCAGTAAATTTGAACATTTCTGTAAAGTGGACAATTTCCTAGCTCCTAAAGTTTACCAAAACTGACACAAGAGGAAATTTGTAGCTGGAGTTCTTGCACCAGTAAAGGAATTAAGTCAATAGTTTACAATCGTTCACCAAGAAAATACCAGACCCGGCCAGATCATTTGGGAGGTGAATTCTATCCAACTTCTATTAAACAGATAACATCAATATTAACAAAGAAAAACTTCTAGAGAGTAGCAAAGGAAGAATGCTCCTTTATTCATCTTATGAAGTCTATATAATCCTAATACTGAAAATAGATTAAGACTGTAAGGAAAAAGAAAATTACAGGTCAAATTTACTTGTAAATATAAAAGCAAAAATTTTAAACTATGCTATTAGCTACCCAAGTTCACTAGAGTAAGAAAAAGCATGAGCAAGTTAGGTCATCCAATGTAGTTTAATGTCAAGAATATATATCAATAGATTGAAATCACCACATTTTATTTCTTTCATGTGTCTCTTTAAAAAATTGGTAAGTACTTATATTGATCTCTCTTGTACTAGGCACTGTGCTAAGTCACTTACATATTTACTACTTTAAACCTTCTATCATCCCTGGGGGAAAGTTCTATTTTGCTTCCATTTCTTTTTTTGTTTTTTTTTTTTTTTTTTTTTTGCTCTACTTGGGCCTCTCACTGTTGTGGCCTCTCCCGTTGCGGAGCACAGGCTCCGGACGCGCAGGCTCAGCGGCCATGGCTCACGGGCCCAGCCGCTCCGCGGCATGTGGGATCTTCCCCGACCGGGACACGAACCCATGTCCCCTGCATCGGCAGGCGGACTCTCAACCACCGCACCACCAGGGAAGCCCTTGCTTCCATTTCTTAGCTAAGACTCTAACCCCCAGGAAAGTAAAGCAACATTTGTAAGTTTTTGTGGATGGTCAGTGACGGGACCAGTACAGGAACATCCAAAGTCTGTGCTTGGAAGCAGTGCCCCATGTTGACACTCACATTACAGATGAAAGGAAAGGAACCATGCACTTACCATATAGATTAAATCTCACATTACAGGTTAAAGGAAAGGAACCATGCACTTACATTATAGATTAATACCCACATAACAGGTTAAAGGAAAAAGAAACATGTGCTTCTCTCAAAAGTTGTAAAGAAGGCATATCCATTTCTAAATATATTTCCCAATTTCTTTTGCTTGTTTTCTGACCTTTGTAGTGCATTTTGCCATGAGGAAAATTTTAATTCTTATATAATTAAATGTATCCTTTTTTCTTTGTATCTTAGAAAGGTATTCCTCATGAATAATTTATTTCAAGTCTCCCAGGTTTCTGATACTTTTACATTTTCATTATTTTTTAACTTTTAACTAGTTGCTGTATCTAGAATTTAGTAATGATAGCCATATTTTCCCACTTTTGTTGAATAATTTTTGCTACTGATCCAAAACATGAATTTTATTTTAATCTCAATTCCCTTATGCTCTCGCATCTAATTTTAAGATGCTTCCTATTCCGTTGTTTTGTCCATCTAAAATGAAATGCTACCTTAAAAATAATGTAATTATAATATAATAAATATAATTAGTAAACATAATACAATATATAATAAATAACATAATATAAAATAACAAAATATAATTTACCATATAACAAGGTCAAAGGAGAGCAAAAGTATACAATCACTTGAAATATCCCCCAAAAGATATTTTATAAAATTCAATATTCATTTGTAATTTAAAAGAAAGAGTAAAATAGGGATTGATGAATGCTTCCAAAATAAGAAGAAATTATATGTCTAAAAGAGAAAAAGGTAAGTGATAGACTTTAGTTACACTGGCAATAAATGCAGGACAAGATGAGGATGCCTGATGTAATGTTAAAGAAAAAGTATTATGTAACATTGTGTTTGCAGCACTGATGAGTTCAGTGAAAAGAGAATCTCATAGAAAAGAGTATCTCCTTCTTCTTAATGTATGTACACTCGTCCATTGCATGAACATAACAGCTTATTTAACCAATATGTTACTGATCTGCATCTGGATTTTTAGGTTTTCATGGAATTTTATTATGCACAGTTGTTTCAAACACTAGGACTTCCTCTTATGTTTATATCTTTTGAAAGAAACACTATCTCCACCGATGATTTATCTGTGCTGGTGCTAGCTGACTTTGGGTACTTCTCAGTTCTTCCCTTTACCTTCCTAGTCAATACGAAAACGGAAGGCAAGAAGGTCTCCCGTTTAGAGACTGTAAAGATAGATCTTGGTGATGAAGTCTTGATGGTAAAGGCTAAAAGTATTAACCCAGAACAAATGTTTTTCCAGCTGTAACTGTGTGTGATTCCCTTGGCTTGATTCCGTAGGGGATGTAAGACAAGACTGTAGAATCTGCCCTCAAAGTGCTTCCAGTAGGATGAGCTAAGTCAAGTATGGTGGCATACCTAATTCAAGACAAAATATCACGTCTCCTTTTCTCTCCTGGCAAAACTTGGTGGAGTGAATGTAGAAGTCACTGTATGCTTTAAATTAAAGCAACACAATAAATCTTGTATTGGAAGGTGATTATTCTGGTCTCTTTCTGGAGATGAATTGGAAATTGTCTAGAAGAAGGAAAATTAGGTTAACCAAAGTTAAACTCATAAATAATTGAGCATTAATTAAATATCTGTGGTCTGTGTTTCTCTTTGATCATAATTTCTCCCAATTTATAGACCTCTTTGATACCTGATTAATCCTTGTCAAAGATGCAGTTAACAATGACTATTACTGTGTATTAGGTTTTGCCTGGGCCCTGAAGAAACTATCCTAAGTTACCTGCTATGATTGTCACTTGATTTCCTCACAGAGAACAATCAGAACTCCTTAAGTGACTTGGAATGTGAAACTAGTTAGTCTCTTAGATACTGTTAGAGGACCCTACAGAGCCCATTGGTGAAAGTTTGGAAAACATTGGGCTTCTTAAAATTGATTCTTGTAGTGCTTCAGGAAAGATCACTGAACCAAAAGAATAACAGTGTTTCTGGTTCTGTTGTTAGTGTTCTCCATGGAAAGATTGCTGAAGCTTCTGCACTCAATTTCCTTCCCCATGTGTGAATGTCACTGAAAAGATCCAACTCCATTCTATCCCCATATAACTTCAGAAACTAAGCAAAATGAAGACTCAAAATTCATTTCAAATAATGAAATGAATATATAACGTAGAATGGAACTGGGAAAATACCTGGTTTAAATTCTGGAAAGTACCAACTATACAATTCTGGATAAGTTGCTTCATCTTGCTTAGTCTAATTTAATGCCCATCTCACAGGATGTTATGGTGATTAATTTAATATCTTTGTATAACATACAGTGTTATGTAATTTCTTCTTGTTTTTCTTGAGTAAATTCATATCCTTAAGCAACTCACTGTAAACAATAGTTACTTGCTTAAATTACTCTTATCTTCTATTATCAGCTGAATTGTGTCCTGCTCAAGTTAATATGTGGAAGTCTTAACCCCCAATACCTCGTAATATGACTGTATTTGGAGATAAGGCTCTTAAATAGGTAACTGAGGTCAAATGAGGTCAAATGGGTGGGCTCTAATCCAATATGACTGGCGTGCTTATAAAAAGAAAATATTAGGACACAGACATGCACAGAGGAAGACCATGTGAAGACAAAAGGAAAACATGGCATCTACAAACCAAGAAGAGATACTTGAGAAGAAATCAATCCTGCCGACACCTTATGTCAGATTTCTAGCCTCTAGACCTGTGAGTGAGTAAATTTCTGTTGTTTAACCTCCTCAGTCTCTGGTACTTTGTCATGGCAGCTCTAGGAAACTAATACAACTTTTTATGGCCTCCTTGTCTCAAGTTGAAAGTTCAATATTTGGCATCATAGCTAGGAAACAAAAATATCATCTACATTCCTTGTTGTAGTCTTTCTTCCCCATTCTCATTGCTAGTAATTTCCATATTTGGGTCTGTTTTCTGTGCCTTGTAAACAGAGCGTTACGCTCATTTCTGGTCTTACTGCTAATATACAGTAAATGTGCAGATACTGAATAGATTTTGGAGAAGTGCAGCATATAGTTGGCACATGTGTGTATGTGTGTGTATTCATATAATTTATACTTTTTCTCTATTTTCTTCCTTTGGTGAGCTAAGATTCTCTGCTTTTGTGACTAGTACTCCTGAATACTAATCCCTGAATTTAATTCACCAAAAATTGCCAAAAATAATAATAATATGGGGAAAGAGAGAGTGATAGAGGGAGAAGAACAAACAATCAGGCAAGGGCAGTACTGTGAATTATTAGGGTCTTATTAATAAGATTATATTAGTCTAGAGGAAATGACCGTAAATATCATCAGTGAGCCCAGTTGGTCTTTACTGACTGCTAGACACATCCCTGAGTTCTGTTCTTAGTCTCCAACTCTGTGATTACTACTGTCTGGAAGTATCATTTGAACAACTAAAGTCACTTAATGGAAAACGAATATGTCTTTAGAGAATCAACAGTAATTTTTCTATCTGATTACAAAGGAATGTTGACTGTCTGGAAACCTCAGTCATATTTGTAAGCAGGAAAGCATTGGCTATTAAAAGTGGATGATGTAAAGAGATGAGCAGAAACTTTGGCGATAGGTATACCTGGATTTAATTCTCACTCCTACCGCTTGGCAGCTGGATAGCCTTAGGCAAGTTTCCTACCTCCCTGAAATTCACTTAATTCAGTCTGTAAAATGGCATAATAACTTATTATAGCATCCTTTTAGGAATTTTAAATCAGTTATTGAAATAAAAGTACACAATGTATAGACAAGTATGGATTCCTCAATAGGTGTTTGACCTTTCATTTCTCCAGTATCCCACCCGCATCAAATAAAGAAAAATACTTTTTTTTTTTCTTTTTTTTGTGGTACGTGGGCCTCCCACTGCTGTGGCCTCTCCCGTTGCGGAGCACAGGCTCCGGACGCGCAGGCTCAGCGGCCATGGCTCACGGGCCCAGCCGCTCCGCGGCACGTGGGATCCTCCCAGACCAGGGCACGAACCCGCGCCCCCTGCATCGGCAGGCGGCCTCTCAACCACCGCGCCACCAGGGAAGCCCCAGAAAAATACTTTTTAAAATTTACGAATATTTCATTGTTCTAAAGTTAAAGCCATAAAAATAGAAATAATCAAATGGCCTACTGTCATACCATTAAAAGAAAAAAATATAGGTGTTCATGAGGAGTTCCATATTAGAATACAAGTTTTCCCTAGGCACCTGTTTATGTATGCTATTCTGCTCTTTACAATAAATAATAAAATTCAAAAGACTTAATTCCTCACTTTTAAGACTTTATTAGTTTAGAAATTACATATTGACCTATGCTAAATTTTATACCAACCCATGCTAATGAATTCAGTACAGAAAACAAAAAACACTGCACTCAAGCAAACTACATATATATATCTATATATCTATATCTACCTATCTATCTATCTATCTATATATATATATATATAACTTAAATGCATTTATATCCTACCATGTCTCATAAAGCATTGTGGTAACTCAGCAAAATACAGACAATCGAATATAATGGCAAAAGCACTTAATATAAACAGGGCCAAGGAAACATAGACAGAAGATGAAGAAAAGATGAGGGAAATTTGAACAGGAGGAAGTGTAGTTAATCGAGTTGTATGTTTTGACCTTAAGGATCTCTGTGTGGGGACTTCCCTGGTGGCACAGTGGTTGGGAATCCGCCTGCCAGTGCAGGGGACATGGGTTCGAGCCCTGGTCTGGGAAGATCCCACATGCCGCGGAGCAACTAAGCCCGTGCGCCACAACTACTGAGCCTGTGCTGTAGGGCCAATGAGCCACAACTACTGAAGCCCACGTGCCACAACTACTGAAACCCTAGCGCCTAGAGCCCGTGCTCTGCAACGAGAGAAGCCACAGCAATGAGGAGCCCACACACCACAATGTAGAGTAGCCCCTGCTTGCCCCAACTAGAGAAAGCCCATGTGCAGCAACAAAGACCCAACACAGCCAAAAATAAATAATAAATAAATTTATTTTTTAAAAAAAGATTCTCTGTGGATAAAACAACATGTAAATAATTGGTTACAAAGCCACATTATTTGAAGGTGCCACACTGCACATTAACAGTCTGACACAAAGGGACAGCACAGGAAAACTATTCAGAGATAAAGATTTTTAAATCTTTGCAGTTTGAAACCTTTTAGAGCAAGTATAATGAGCTCGACACACATTTGAACACTCAACATGTTAATCTCATGTTCAAAGTATGTCTCAAAGTCATTGGAAATAGTTGCTGTCTCTGTCTCTGATATGTAAAACAGATCTGTGATGTGTAAAACTCAGGAGGTATTGATATCCACTTTTTGGCATCTGAACAGGAAACAAAGTTGTTTTGCAGTGATAATAAAGAATGAAGTAAATGCAACAGTCAAATAAAAGACAAAGTACTGAGGGAATGTATTAACAAAACGAATCCAACTAAATTCTGGTGACCTGGGGCCTACGATTGTACACACTGCATGGAAATACCCCGGCCTAAATACTGGCATAGGAGGAAGGGTACTGCTAAGGCCATCACAGTATAATCCTTTTAAATGTCCCTTTCAAGGTTGTCTCCACTCAACACTGAGTATAGGAAATCTTCCCATCAGGCAGAAACACTGGCTGCGCAATGATTGACCAAGAAATTAACACACTAATGAATAAATGATGCTAATTTATTTCTATCCCTGACAACGGGAAACAGCACACACTCTGTGTCAATGGTATGTCCTCTTTCCCACTTTTCTAAATGGTCAAGTATGTTTTTCCCTTCATTGCTTTATATCATGTGTGGCAGGCATGATGGGAAGTGGCTACCAATCGTTCTGTTATTGATTTCTACCTTCATTTCACTGTGGCTAAAGAAGATACTTTGTATGATTTCAATTTCTTAAAAATGTATTGGTACTTGTATTGTGGCGTAACATATGGTCTTTCCTGGAGAATGTTCCATGTGTACTTGAGAAAAATGTGTATTCTGCTGTTGTTGAGTGGAGTGATCTATATATGGCTGTTAGGTTTAGTTGGTTAAATGTGTTATTCGGTCCCCCTACCTCTCTACTGATCTTCTGTCTAGATGTGTTATCCATTATTGAAAGCAAGGTATTGATCTCCAACTATCATTTTAGAACTATTTCTTCCTTCAATTCTGTCAATGACTACTTCACATATTTGGGGGTTGTTTGGTACATATATGTTTATAGTTGTTATATCTTCTTGATAGATTGAACTTGTTATCAACATATAGTGGCCTCCTTTTCCTCTTGTGATAGTTTTTGATTTAAAGTTTATTTTGTGTGATATTAACGTAGCCATCCCAGATCTATCTTCCTTCCTTGCTTCCTTCCTTGCTTCCTTCCTTCCTTTCTTTTTCTCTCTCTCTCTTTCTTTCTTTTTGTTACTATTTGCATGGGATATTTTATTCTGTGCTTTAACTTTCAACCAACTTGTGTCTCTTGAAATCAAGTGAGTTTTGTGCGGACAGCATAAACTTGGATTATGGTTGTTTTTAAAGTCCATTCTGCCAATATTTATCTTTTTATTGGAGAGCTTAATCCACTTACTTTTTCAAAAATTACTGATGAGGAAGAACTTAATTCTGTCTGTTTCCTGCTTGTTTTCTGTATGTCTTATGCAATTTTTGCCCCTCATTTACTCCATTACTGACTTCTTCTGTGTTTAGCCAATTTTCTTGTAGTGAACTCTTGATTCCTTTTTCATTTCTTTTTGCATATAGTCTATTGATATTTTCTTTCTGGTTATCAAGAAGATTACATTTACCCTTCAAAAGTTCAAACAATATCATTTGAATTGAAACCAACGTCAATAGCACACAGAAACTCTGTTCCTCTACAGTTCCATTCCTCCTCTTTACATTATTGTTGTCAAAAATTACACCTTTATACTTTGTGAGCTCAATAACATGGATTTATTATTATTTTATGCATTTGTTTTTTCAATCATGTAAGAAATACAAAGTAGAGTTACAAGCCAGTAGCGCAATACTGGCTTTAGTGTTTGCCCATGTATTTATCTTTACTGGAGATTTCTATTTCTTTATACAGCTTCGAGTTGCTGTCTAGTGTCCTTTCATTTCAACCTGAAGGTTCAGTTTAGCATTTGTCATAGGGCAGTGTTAGGAAGTTGTAAAACAAACGCCCTCAGCCTTTGTTCATCTGGGAATGTGTTAATTTCTCCCTAAGTTTTGAAACCAGTTTGGCCAAATATAGAATTCTTGGTGGACAGTTTTTTTCTTTCAGCACTTTAAATATGTCTGGCCTCTTGCTTCCGTGGTATCAGAGAGGAAATTAGCTATGAATCTTTTTGAGGATCCCTGCTTTGTAACAAATTTGTTTCTTCTTTCTCCTTTGGGAGGAAAGATTCTTTCTCTGTCTTTTGGCATCTGAGAGTTTGATTATACTGTTTCTTGTTGTGGGGTTCCTTGAGTTTCTCTTAGTCCTGAAATCAGGCAAAGATTTACAGCAACCAAACACATACTGAACCAGGGAAGAGGCAATTGGAAAATGGCAGGAAAGCTTTGTGGCATTTTTACTTGCCCTTGCCCCATCCACTGTTAGTGTAGTGATGGTCTTAAAGTGGTGGAGTCTTGATGCAGTGATAGTCTTAAAGTAGCAGCAGATCATTCCTAGTATGGGACCCTCAATCCTGCTTCAGGAGGGAGCAGAAGAGACCGTACTCTCAGATTATTATGTGTATCTGTTCTAACCTGTCTGGGAGCTACCTGAAGGACTGACACAAGATGCTTAACTGTGTCTTAGCTAACTTGGAACACAGTCTGGAAAAGCAGCGGTCATTGCTCAAGAAAAGTGCAAGGTGAACTAACAAAGCACAGATGGCTGGGGCAGAAGACTGTGCATTGAAATACAATAGACCACATAAGATGCAGGAGCAAACGTTGGGGGAGATTCTTTGGGAACTTAGAACATACAAAAAGTACACATGTGTCCAGAGAAATTAAGAAAGCCACATGCATACTCAAGATCAGATGCATGTTCTGAAAACGCCAGGGGAGTCTCTAAGCTTTTACCATGGGCTGAGCCCTGACCTCAGTGCAGGTCAGCTAAATGTTGAAGGAGTGATCCTTCAACATTTTGTTCTCTGTTCATATATCCCCAATCTGCACAATGGGGAGAGGTGTGTGGTTTTGAGTGTGCATGTGGATGTGCTTGTGTATATTTGTTTTTGTTTGTCTTAGGTGCAGGAATTCAAGGACATCTCTGTCAAAACATTAGCTAAACATGAACTAAAGGAACAAGACTTCAATGCCTACATACGATAAGGAGTACGGTTATTGCTAAAATAGTTTGGAAAGGTCCCTAAACAAACAGACTACTACAGCCTTCAACAATCAAAAGCCCAGAAAACCCTCGGAAAGTGAGAGAATCTGATTTCCATAGACACCACATTATAATATGTGAAAGCCAAATGTTCAACCAAAAAAATCACAAGGTATACGAAGACATGGAAAAGTATGGTCCATTTAGGAAAACAAATTGATGAAACCATCCCTAAGGAAGCCCTGATTTTTCTCCATTGCATATTCTTGCATCCTTTGTCATAGATTCATTGACCATAAGTGCATGGGTTTCTTTCTGGGCTCTCTATTCTGTTCCAGTGATCGATGTTTTTGTGCCGGTACCATACTGTTTTGATTTCTGTAGGTTTGTAGCACAGTCTGAAGCCAGGGAGCATGATTCCTCCAGTTGTGTTCTTCTTTCTCAAGACTGTTTTAGCTATTCAGGATCTTTTGTGTTTCCATACAAACTTTAAAATTATTTGTTCTAGGTCTGTGGAAAATGCCCTTGATATGTTGATACAGACTGCACTGAATCCGTAGATTTCCTTGGGTATGATGGTCATTTTGACAATATTAATTCTTCCAATCCGTGACCATGGTATATCTTTCCAGCTGTTTGTGTCATCTTTCATTTCTTTTATGAGTGTCATATAGTTTCCTGGGTACAGGTCTTTTACCTCCTTAGGCAGGTTTATTCTTATGTATTTTATTCTTTTTTATGTGATTGTAAATGGGATTGTTTCCTTAATTTCTCTTTCTGATAGTTCACTGTGAGTGTATAGAAATACAAAATTTATATATAGAAATCTATTGTATCCTGCAAATTTACCGAGTTCATGTTTGAGCTCGAATAGGTTTTCGATGGTGTCTTTCATATTTTCTATGTATCATGCCATCTGCAAACAGTGACAGTTTTACTTTTTACTTTCCATTTTGGAGTCCTTTTATTTATTTATTTTTTCTTGTCTGATTGCTGTGGCTAGGACTTCCAAAACTCTGTTCAATAAAAGTGGTGAGAGTGGGCATCCTTGTCTTGTTCCTGATCTTAGGGGAAAGGCTTTCACCTTTTCACCATTGAGTATGTTAGCTATGGGCTTGTCATATATGGCCTTTATTATGTTGAGGTATGTTCCCTGTATGCCCACTTTCTGGAGAGTTTTTACCATGAATGGATATTGAATTTTTTCAAAAGCTTTTTCTGCACCTATTGAGATGATCGTATGATTTTTAGTCTTTAATTTGTTACTGTGATGATAAGAGACCTAAGATAGCTACAGAGGCTAAGTGACCTTTCCTTCCCTGAATGGGTAGGTATCCTTGTTCTGCCTTCTAATTGAGTTAGTATCTGAGTAAAGAACTGCCAGGTGTCATTTAGTTCACAATACACTGCTGTGGCAATATAGAAATGAATTTGCCTAAGTCATTTGGCTTTTCTCAATTATAGTAAATGAATATACTGAATGAATACTTCAACTTAAGGAAATGTTCTTAAAAATATATTAATGTAGGCAACTTCAGTGGAGAACTGAAAACAAAACAAAACATTCAGGTAAAGGGCTGAAATAAAAGTACACTCAGTTGTATCCAGTTTCCTCTTGTAAATCTCTCTTTTTAATTTGAGTGGACAGTCACTTGAGAATATCTGACTTGGGGCTAAGGAAATCTAAGCCTTCTTGGCCACACTGTATTCTCTTATGTCATTTACTAAAGGCACCAGTTGGGCTGCTGAAAAAAGAGTGGGAAAAATCAATCCCTCACATCCAAAGGGCGGCTCTTGAAAATATGTGGGTTGTTGTAGTTATTTTGCTCTTCTGGCCTCAGAAGTTCTAATCTTAACCTTAGCCCCTCATGGAGAGAGACTTTGTAAACCAATTCCCACATTACTCATTATGTGACTGTTGAAAAAGGGCAACCCAGCTCTTTTCCTGTGCTTTCAACCAGTTATCTTCTTCAAAAATCTGTTTGGATTGTTATACCTTAATCTTGCCTGGCAAGGGACTTATTGGAAGGTTCTTACTGTTTGAAAGTTTGGTGCCAGTATCTGCAAAGAAAGAAGAAAGTGAAGAAGGAAAGATGTGTTTATCAAACATCCCAATAGTGAAGGTGTGTGAAAGCAACTTTTGAAAAAGTTAATCTGTCAGAGTTTAGCCATATTATTACGTTTTATTTTATTCACTGAAAATAAATAATTATCAATGAATCCTTTCTAGATTTTCTAGTTTCCTAAAGTTCCCTGTATTCACATTCTAAGAGGAAAAATGGTATTTTAAGTCACTGCTCTCCACCTTATATTATTTATAATCACTCCTCGTGACCTCTTCCTTCCAAGAAACGTGATCCTGAGAAGTGTCCTTTGTTTGTCTTTGTGGAATAAGTGATGAGGATGCATCCTGGAGACCTGTGAGATGTTTAACTTGTGGCATAATGAAACTAGGATGGAGAGTTCTGGAAAGATCTGGAAAGGTGGCTTGTAGAGTGTGGCCAGATGTGGGAGAAGAGAGACGTACAGAGAGAGGGAGAGGAAATGTTCAGAGGGAGAAAATGAAACATAATTAAATAAGTTTTGTTGTGTGGTGTGGGACGCAAGCCTTTCTCTCCCCCTTTCCTTCACAATTTCTTTGTTAAAGACTGTGTTTTTCATTAGTTTTACTGAGATAGGATTTGCCGTTTTGTTTGGATACTGAGAATGGACCCAGGGGAACAGTTACATTTGGGTTATCTCTGACTATCTTTAAGGAAGAACATAAATATTGGCCACACTATCTATGCACATGCTATCACCATGCCTTTTTTGTTCTCTGTTCATATATCTAAGTCCTCTTCTTTCTTTAAGGTCAATCTCAAATCTCATCTGAAATGTACATTTATTGATAGATTCAACCCATAATGAACTGTCCCTTCTTTGTCCTCCTCCTTAGGCTCTGATTATTTATAAAAACTCATTTTTGAACTTAGAAACTGTCCAATATGATATATTAGTTATTTCATCAGCATATGTTATATCCTCAACACAATTATATGCTTTTGTGGGGCTGGGATCATACATTCTGTAATTTTTCTCAGTACTTACACTTACTTTGATAAAAAGCACATTCATTCATCTAAACATCATTTATTGGGTGTTAATTAAATATCTCAACTCAGTAAATATTATTTGAATGAATGCATGCATGAATGAGGGAGTATGCAATAGGTAGCCTAATGTACCGCCCAATGTGAGAAAACCAAAAACATAAACACAAAAGCAAGCCAAAAAGTGGACCAGGACTTTCTGTAAAATATCCTGCTTTTTGTTGGATGATGCCATGAAAATCAAGATGCTCCTGAAAGGTCTTAATAGCTGATCAAGAATAGTAAACAATTGAAATTCTCTCAGGCTTCTTCAACCCTATCACTGGACACATTTATACCTCTCAGAAATGGTATTAAAAGAAGAGATTAATAAAGCTTTTATAGATGAGTTGATAAATCTCTAAAGATTTAAGTCTTCATTGCCTCCTAGGTTTTCTCTATTTTGGGTTTCCAAAAGATTTCAATAAACCACAGGATAATTAAAAATTAGACATTATCTTTCTTACCTTGACGTTTTTTGATGGTAAACACCTTTTTATTGTCTCCATAGTGCTGCTCAATTTCCACCAGTACAGTACTTAAGTGAATTTTGCTCTGGATGGTGGGATATGTAAGATGTAAATGAATTGTTTGTATATGTTTTAGAATTCTTCAAAAAGGCCTGGCCATGGAAATGCATTGAATATTACTTAAATAACTAAGATAACTTCCTCAGAATTATTATTCTGTTCTGGTTAGGATACTATCTGCTCTGGTTTGTTAAAATTTCCCTTTAGAGTGGTTTTAATTTTGTTTCTGATAGGGTCCTAGGATTTATTGCCACACCCATCCTGCATCTGTTTTTCTTTGAATTACTCTCCTTGCAGTTTCTGATTCATACAGGGCCTTACAGGTTAGTGACAACCTGGCCATCACAACGCTGGGAAGGACAGGCCTACTTTTCAGAGGTGTTGATGTTTTCCGTACCTGAAGGTTTTCAAGAGATATCAATCTTCCTCCCCACCTCCTTTGGCCCTCTTAATGGACTAAGCAGTTCCTCGTGAAATTTCTGTAGGATATCTGTACCAACTTCTCAGTATTGTTCCATCCTGAGTCTAAATTCCTGGCCTCAAGGTAATGTTAGATTTCTAGCTCCAGCCCCTATTTACATAAGGCCTATACTAAGGAACGGAACCCACAGACATAAGTCAGCTCTTCTTTCTCTGGATTTAATTTCTCTGTTACTTTCTGAAACATGCAGGTGTTCCTTTCTTTCTTTTAATCTCTGCTATGTGCTTTTAACTTTTTCAAAATTGACCCAGAATTTACGTGTGTCTCCAGTAAGAGTACATTAAATTGAGCTTAGTCTGCTATTCTACTGGCATATTTGAGATCCAGATAATTTGCTACTTAACTGGATTCAATGACCTGTATATTTCAGGCATCTAAAACTCACCATGTTCCAACTTTCCCTCCTTATAGTTAGTAATTTTCTTGGGAATCTGGATGACATTAAATGGAATAAAGTTAGCGAGTGGCCCAGGAATGCCTGAAAGTTTGTTTGTCAGAGTGGCCAGGGAAAGTTAAGCAAGGAAGAAAAGCAAATGAAAAACAGAATCCCATTATTATGGCTGAGTTTACTCCCAGGATTCCATGCAGAGCTCTCTGTAGAGCTGGGATGGGTTATAACTTATGCCAGAGCTCTACGTGGGGCTGACACCATCTCATGCCAAGCTCTCAGTTCTGGGCTAACGTCATCTCTGGTCCACTCTGTGGAATGGAAACTTTGGAGGAATGGCCAATGTGTTCTGCGGCGTAGGAAGAGGGAAATTGTGAATGTGACTTTCTAAATTGTGGAGGAACTAACCACTGTAAATGTGCCTTGAACTATGTTGTTTAATTTGACCAGTCAGATCAATGACTTTCCCCTTGAATGAAATGCTGCTACGTATATGAGCAGAAAAACAAAACTGGTATAAGGAACAGATAGCTAGTGGGAAGCAGCCACATAGCACAGGGAGATCCGCTCGGTGCTTTGTGACCACCTAGAGGGGTGGGATAGGGAGGGTGGGAGGGAGGGAGATGCACGAGGGAAGAGATATGGGGACATATGTATAACTGATTTACTTTGTTATAAAGCAGAAACTAACACACCATTGTAAAGCAAATATACTCCAATAAAGATGTTAAAAAAAAAACTGGTATAAGGAGATGGAGAGACTGAGAGTCTTATTTTCCCACCAATTAACTTTGCCTCTGACCATGACCTTCCCTTTGAGTCTCCTAGACCTTGGGGATGATCGCAGCCCCTTGGGTTGGGTGACGGCAACCCCATCTTCACTAGAACCTCTATAGTTAACTTTGATTTTTCCCACTCTGTCTATCCATCCCATGTGTGCAGTCAGACATTTGATCTTGGACTTTTACTGACAAAATGTGCTTGAATATAACCATTTCTTTTCACTCCCACTGCTACTGCTCTTGTCACTGCCTTAACTAGGGCTTTATCTTTAAGTTCTTTATATAAATATATAAATATCTATATATAAATATAATATACAAATAAATAAAATATAATATTAATTCTGAAGATTTTAAAGTCTTTTCTTGATAAAGACTTTTCCTGATAAAGATACACAATATCTTATATAAATATTTTTGTATTATCTGTTCTTTTCTTAGAAGTTTAGTCATATGATTCTATCCCTTGGTTTGTCTAGAACTTTTTGATTGAATGCTGGCTATTTGGCTTTTTTTGTTTTTCTCAGCGGAAACGTTGTTTTGCTTCAAAATATTTTATTCTACCTGGAAGTAGCAAATCTTCAAATTACAATTTTTTAAATGCTTTCAAATATCAATACTATAGGTGTCACAAAATCCACGAAAATGACATTTAAAAATTACTGCCAGATGTGTCTCTATAAAACTTTTCCCCCACTCTTTTAGCTATATATTCTTTAACTGCCTCCTCATACGACAGTTTATATATTTTCGAAATAAAATTTTAAGAAATAAACTTTGTAGTTTTTAGACATAGATTTCTTGTAACATGGTTGATTACAATTTGCTTCTAGTTATTAATAGTTTAGAAAAGCTTATTTCAGTTTCACAATTTATTATTGATAATGTCACATTAATTTTCATTGTTAACTTTGAGAAAACCTCTATGGATTACTTCCTCATAAGTATTTACTATTATAAATGCATTACTGATTTCAGTACTGCTATAGGCTTGTGCATTACAGGAATTCTGATAAAATACTCATTCACACCATTCCATTACACACATTGTTGATGGAGTATATTCTTCTATTTATTTATTTATTTATTTTTGGCTGTGTTGGGTCTTCGTTGCTGTGCTCAGGCTTTCTCTACTTGCAGAGAGTGAGGGCTACTCTTTGTTGCGGTGCACAGGCTTCTCATTGCGGTGGCTTCTCTTGTTGCAGAGCACAGGCGCTAGACACGCAGGATTCAGTAGTTTGGCTCGCAGGCTCAGTAGTTGTGGCTCACGGGCTCTAGAGCGCAGGCAGTGTAGTTGTGGCACCACGGCTTAGTTGCTCCGTGGCATGTGGGATCTTCCCGGACCAGGGCTCGAACCTTTGTCCCCTGCATTGGCAGGTGGACTCTCAACCACTGCGCCATCAGGGAAGCCTCTGGAGTATATTCTTGACAGAAGAAAATTTCCGTTTTGACTAAGCATTGATGAGAACTGAATCTTTGACTTATCTTTCACATGCCTGATGATTGAAGTAATTTTCCACAGAATAGCTTCTGGTTTTGTACTTTTCAGTTGTTTTTTTTTTCTTCAAACGCACATGCTTTGAGAGCTGTGAAGTGCGAGACATGGCTATATTGTAAGGTGGTTTTTGTCCTTATGCTTCTGTGTCTTGTGCTAGTTAAGTCAGTAGAGTAGTCATTATGAGTACTGGAAGTTATTCCTGTAATGGGATAGTATATAGTCAATTACTTATGGTGGTGTCTGAAAATCACATAATAGCCTCACTTAAAACATCTCCTTAGGGCTTCCCTGGTGGCGCAGTGCTTGAGAGTCCACCTGCCGATGCAGGGGACACGGGTTTGTGCCCCGGTCCGGGAAGATCCCACATGCCGCGGAGCGGCTAGGCCCGTGAGCCATGGCCGCTGAGCCTGTGCGTCCAGAGCCTGTGCTCCACAACGGGAGAGGCCACAACAGTGAGAGGTCCGCATACCACAGAACAAAAGAAAATCTCCTTAGCCAGATTTCAAAAAAGCCTGTGGCCATTCCAATATGATCCAACATAGCGGAATATGATAGAAGGAAAATTGGCAAAGAAAGAGACGCTGGTCTTACCTGATGGAAGTGAAAATATCTCACTTTTGACAATTTTGCAAAAACCTATAATTACATGAATTAATTTCTAGGGTTCTTCATAGGACCTAAAAAGGAACCCATAGAGTTGTGGAACAACAATAGAAGCTGCTGTGATGAGAAGCCCGGGCACCGCAACAAAGAGTAGCCCCTGCTCGCCGCAACTGGAGAAAGTCTGAACGCAGCATTGAAGACCCAACGCAGCCAAAATAAAAATAAATAAATAAAAATAAATAAATTTATTTTTAAAAAAGTAATACTCAGGTTTGAGGCATGAGAAGTATGATGAGGAAAAATTAGCTAATCCTTTCAGAACTTTTAAAATATCAAACTCAGTCTCTAAGATTTTAGCATTATATACAACATCAGTTACTTATTAGTGGTTTGGGAAGGCCAATTTAAAATTTTCTGAACTTACTGTATTGAAATTCACGACCCTAATGTTTTCCACATTGACTATATGAATGATGAAGTAAAGTCAATCATGTATTTCCTTTCCAACTGGGCAGAAAACAAAATTTTGAAAAGTGTTTGGACTACTGACTTTTGATATCTTCTAAGGCAAGTGTATAGGTAATTTTTATTCCCTGATTAGGAGAAAAATGGTGGAAGAGGGCAGGGTTAAGAATGAAGATTTCAAGAGCGTGAGAGTTAGACGACCAACCAGAGTTCCTAAGGTTCGGTGCCTGTAACTGTCGCCACCGCTTAAGCCTGCCAAAGCAGTGGTACGGCTGCTGCCCTCGTATTTGCTACCTCTAGAAACATTCTTGCCAGTAGTGGCGGCAGCGGGACTCAATTACCCCCTTTTCTCACTCTCTCCAGAAGCTCCAGATGGCGTCTTCTGTGGGCAACATGGCCGACAGCACAGAACCAACGAAACGTATGCTTTCCTTCCAAGGGTTAGCTGAGTTGGCTCATCGAGAATATCAATCAAGTGATTTTGAGGCAGCTGAGAGACACTGCATGCAGCTGTGGAGACAAGAGCCAGACAATACTGGAGTACTTTTATTACTTTCATCTCTACACTTCCAGTGTCGAAGGCTGGACAGATCTGCCCACTTTAGTACTCTGGCAATTAAACAGAACCCTCTTCTGGCAGAAGCCTATTCGAATTTGGGGAATGTGTACAAGGAAAGAGGGCAGTTGCACGAAGCAATTGAGCATTACTGGCGTGCATTGCATCTCAAGCCAGATTTCATCGATGTTTATATTAACCTGGCAGCCGCTTTGGTAGCAGCAGGCGACATGGAAGGGGCAGTACAAGCTTACGTCTCTGCTCTTCAGTGCAATCCTGATTTGTACTGTGTTCGCAGTGACCTGGGGAACCTGCTCAAGGCCCTGGGTCGCTTGGAAGGAGCCAAGGCATGTTATTTGAAAGCAATGGAGACGCAACCGAACTTTGCAGTAGCTTGGAGTAATCTTGGCTGTGTTTTCAATGCACAAGGAGAGATTTGGCTTGCAATTCATCACTTTGAAAAGGCTGTCACCCTTGACCCCAATTTTCTGGATGCTTGTATCAATTTAGGAAATGTCTTGCAAGAGGCACGGATTTTTGACAGAGCTGTGGCAGCTTACCTTTGTGCCCTAAGCTTGAGCCCAAATCATGCAGTGGTACATGCCAACCTGGCTTGTGTATACTATGAGCAAGGCCTGATAGATCTGGCAATAGACACCTACAGGCGAGCTATTGAATTGCAACCACATTTCCCTGATGCTTACTGCACCTAGCCAATGCTCTGGAAGAGAAGGGCAGTGTTGCCGAAGCAGAAGATTGTTATAATACAGCTCTGCGGCTGTGTCCCACCCATGCAGACTCTCTGAATAACCTAGCCAATATCAAAGGAGCCCAGGGAAACATTGAAGAGGCAGTTCGCTTGTATTGTAAAGCATTAGAAGTCTTCCCAGAGTTTGCTGTTGCCCATTCAAATTTAGCAAGTGTATTGCAGCAGCAGGGAAAACTGCAGGAAGCTCTGATGCATTATAAGGAGGCTGTTTGAATCAGTCCTACCTTTGCTGATGCCTACTGTAACATGGGAAACACTCTAAAGGAGATGCAGGATGTTCAGGGAGCCTTGCAGTGTTATACTCGTGCCATTCAGATTAACCCTGCACTTGCGGATGCCCACAGCAATCTGGCTTCCATTCACAAGTATTCAGGGAATATTCCAGAAGCAATTGCTGCTTATCGCACTGCTCTGAAGCTTGAACCTGATTTTCCTGACGCTTATTGTGATTTGGCTCATTGCCTGCAGATTGTCTGTGATTGGACAGACTATGATGAGCGAATGAAGAAGTTGGTCAGCATTGTGGCTGACCAGCTGGAGAAGAATAGGTTGCCTTCTGTGCAGCCTCATCATAGTGTGCTCTATCCTCTTTCTCATGGCTTCAGGAAGGCTGTTGCTGAGAGCCATGGGAACCTCTGCTTGGATGAGATCAGTGTCCTTCACAAACCACCGTACGAACATCCAAAAGACTTGAAGCTCAGTGATGGTCGACTGCGTGTAGGATACGTGAGTTCTGACTTTGGGAATCATCCTACTTCTCATCTTATGCAGTCTATTCCAGGCATGCACAATCCTGATAAATTTGAGGTATTCTGTTATGCCCTGAGCCCAGATGATGGCACAAACTTCCAAGCGAAGGTGATGGCAGAAGCCCATCATTTCATTGATCTTTCTCAGATTCCATGCAATGGGAAAGCAGTGATCGCATCCATCAAGATGGTATACACATCCTTGTAAATATGAATGGTTATACCAGGGGTGCTCGAAATGAACTCTTTGATCTCAGGCCAGCTCCTATTCAGGCAATGTGACTGGGCTACCCTGGGACCAGTGGCGTGCTTTTCATGGATTATATCATCACTGATCAGGAAACTTCACCTGCTGAAGTTGCTGAGCAGTATTCTGAGAAACTGGCTTATATGCCCCATACTTTCTTTATTGGTGATCATGCTAATATGTTCCCTCACCTGAAAAAGAAAACAGTCATCGATTTTCAGTCCAATGGGCACATTTATGACAATCGGATTGTGCTGAATGGCATCGACCTCAAAGCATTTCTTGATAGTCTCCCAGATATGCAGATTGTCAAGATGAAATGTCCTGATGGAGGAGACAACGCAGACAGCAGTAATACAGCTCTTAATATGCCTGTCATTCCTATGAATACTATTGCAGAAGCAGTTATTGAAATGATTAACAGAGGACACATTCAGATAACAATTAATGGATTCAGTCTTAGCAATGGACTGGCAACTACCCAGATCAACGTTAAGGCTGCCACTGGAGAGGAGGTTCCCCGTACCATTATTGTAACCACACGTTCTCAGTACGGGTTACCAGAAGATGCCATTGTGTACTGTAACTTTAATCAGTTATATAAAATTGACCCATCTACTTTGCAGATGTGGACAAATATTCTGAAGCGTGTTCCCAATAGTGTACTGTGGCTGTTGCATTTTCCAGCAGTAGGAGAACCTAATATTCAACAGTACGCACAAAATATTGGCCTTCCCCAGAACCGTATCATTTTTTCACCTGTTGCTCCTAAGGAGGAACATGTTCGGAGAGGCCAGCTGGCTGATGTCTGCTTGGACACTCCACTCTGTAATGGACACACCACAGGGATGGATGTCCTTTGGTCAGGGACACCCGTGGTGACTATGCCAGGAGAGACTCTTGCTTCCCGAGTTGCAGCTTCCCAGCTCACTTGTTTAGGCTGTCTTGAGCTTATTGCTAAAAATAGACAAGAATATGAAGACATAGCTGTGAAACTGGGAACTGATCTAGAATACCTGAAGAAACTTCGTGGCAAAGTCTGGAAGCAGAGAACATCTAGCCCTCTGTTCAACACCAAACAATACACAATGGACCTAGAGCGGCTCTATCTACAGATGTGGGAGCATTACGCAGCTGGCAACAAACCTGACCACATGATTAAGCCTGTTGAAGTCACTGAGTCGGCCTAAATAATGACTGTGTGCACAGGAGAATTACCCCTGTACCTGAGCCTCAACCTTCTGGGGGAAAGGGAACTACTTTTTCCTTATCTGTACAATACCATGTTGCAGATGGGTGACAGACAATGATAAGAAATAGCACAGCCAGACTTGCTTCCTGCATGATCATGATCACGATAGGGAGAGACACAAGAGATGGGAAACTGCTGTTCCACAAGGAGTCTCCATAGAATATTGCAGCAGCCAGGTGTCTGGAAGGTCTGGAAGATAAGTGTGGAAGGTCTGATCTCCCTTGGTCTTCCATGGGATGGATGGTTAGTGTGGAAGGGAGATAGAGATTGCCCAGCCGTTTTGTGATTATCATGGATTGATTGAGTCTTCTGGATTAATATTTTTCTTTATATTTTGGGTATTGGAGCTTTTAAAAATGTTTGGTTTCAGGTATTTTTATTCATGTGAAGTGTATATGATTCTCTTGAGATAAGGGTTTAAGCTAAAATATTCCTTGTTTTAGTTTCTGAACTCTACAGATAAATGGGGACTTTGCTGGTGTAGTCTTTTTATAGGTTTTGTAAACCACCTGAGCCTATATCAGTCATTTTAGTGTCTGACATAATGTTTGGAACTATCAGTGCCTTGTTGGTTTATAGATGATGGCTTAAATTCTTCTCCTGGTCCGTTTCCTTCTTCCCTTCCCCCCACTTTAAAAATTCTCCTGTAACTTGACTAACAAAAAACCAAGTCTGATTCAAAACCTCCCAGAGTGTTTCTCTTAACCGCATCATCTGGTGCCAAATGAAGATTCTTAGGAGTGATTATTAATTCTGAAGGGCACAGTTGTGGTACTGTCTCTGATGATAATAATAATGGATTTTTGGCCTAGAGTGTTGACCTATTTCACCAGTGTTTCACCGTTGACTGCCCCTCTATGCTGCTTCCAAAAGTCATAGTGTGTGATAAGATTTTTACTTTCATTTCTAAAGTTTTTTTTTTTTTTAGTGAGTCCTGTTCTTCCTTTTTCTTTCAGCAGAAATAAAATCCCAGATAAGTATAAGTATTCAAATATTTGATCAGTAAGTCACAGTTATCTCCAGTACATTAAATAACTTTCATCAAAGAAACATGTTATAGGTAAAAAGCTCTGAAGGACCAGCTATGTATATGATAATTATGTTTCAGACCTTCTAGGGTATTATATATAATAACTTGTCTTCTGGACGTGGTCTTGAAGTCTTTATGGATTCAGCCTCGGTAGTAGCGAACTGCACTGCTACTTGGTTTGGAGTACAAATTAGACTTTAGCCCTCCTGGAGGTTGAGTTTTTGGTATTGAAAACCATAGAAATGAAATTATTGTATTTCAGCAAAGGATCGAGGGCTTGAGGCTTAAACAAGGCAATATATGTGTGGGAAGCATTCAGCCTTGAGAGCAGGCTACGGACATGCCAGGCATGCGGCCACTGCTCGAAGGGACTGTCCCTACTTGTTCCCCTCCTTATTCCATTCCATGGGAGATAAATCACCAGGGCCCAGATATCAGAAAGAATGTAAAATTTGACAAGCAAAGCTGTCTCCCCTCTGCACGTGCAGGTTATTTTTGATGATTCTGGGTTTATGGGTTTTCTCCCAGGGAAGTTAACCTTGAGCCGAGACAGTCTGTAGATAATGTAAACCACCATCTGGCAAGCTTCCTTTTTCTAGTCTATTTAATCTGCAACTGTAGCATAATGACTTTGGAATTATTGTTGCTGTATTACCAAAATCTTAAACTAGGATATTTTTGACAAATGCGGTCCTTAGTTAATTTTTAGAGCTACAAACTCTCAGATGGCTCTGAAATGACAATTGTATGGCTATTCTTCAGGGTGATCACAATATGGTAATGACCTTGAGGCATCACTAAAAAGCAGGAAGGTGTGAGTCTTCCTTTGGTGCCAGAGTGAAATGCGAGTTGGAGTTGGAGTTGGAAAAGAGGCCCACAACCAAGTGATAGAGAAGGAAATGTGAGGTCATTGGTGAAAAACCAGGTTGAAGTTAAGGTGAAGAGGCATGAGGAAATGGTCAACTGTTACAGTATTACAAAGATCATCAAGAAGCATATCCATGAATGTAGTTTGTATTGCAATCTGCTGAAAAAGAGACAAATATCCCAGCCTGGCCTTCATGGAGATTATATTTTATTGATTCTGATAATAGATTATTGTTGAAAAGGGCCTCCTATAAATTATAACCATGCAAAGGCAGCAAGATAATTTTTTTTCCTTTATGTATGTGTTTCTCATTCCTACTCACTTCTCTCTTAGGGGAAGAGAAAATCACAAAAAACAAAATTGTCAAGTCTCAGCTATTCCTTTTCAAAATAATTTTTTTTTGCAAAATCCAGTGGAGGCAATAGGTTAACTGTTAAGATTTGTAAGGCTCAAAAAGCTAGATTTTTACAAAGTGTAGCCAAATTATATTCCATACATAATAGCTTTGGAAAGAATATGTGATGATGCAAAGTTGGAAAAAGGTGGTTTTTCTTCCGTGAATGGCTTCACTGTGTTGAGAGAAGAGGCACAGAGGAAATCAAAGTAATTAAACATGGGGTGAGTTTTCCTGATAGGGGACTCTAGTGCTTTAAAATAGACTAGATAATCCTAGGGATAATCTGAGGGTAGAACAGACCAATGCCTCATTTCCAATCTGGTACCCTGGAAGAAAACAGTGTATTTCCTTTGAGGTCTTGAGAGGTTTTTCTTCTATTTTGTTTTGGTTTTGGTTCATTTTGTAATCAACCTTATTAAGGTATCATTTACATACAATAAAATTCAGACATTTTTAGTCAACGGTTCAGTGACTTTTAATTAATGTATACATTTGTATAACTAGCACTCCCATAAAGATAGATAACAATCCTAAAACCCTAGAAAGTTTCCTCCTAGGCTTTTGCAAAAGTATCCCCATCTCCCACCCCAAGGCAACCACGGATCTGCTTTTTATCTTTAGAGATGACTTTTGCCCAGTTTAGAATTTCATGTAAGTTGAATAATACAGTGGGTGCCCTTCTGATCTGGCTTCACTTGCTCAGCATATGGTTTTTGAGATTCATTCATGTTGGGATGTTTTAAACCAGGACTTTAGCCTGGGTGGCTGATGTTGTCTGAAGGCACCTATAGGTACATCTGAGTCTCTGGCATTGTCACTGTCTGTTCTTGGCTCCGTATTTTCAACTTTACTAAGAAGCACAAGGTTGAAGTAAGGAAGATCATTGTCAGTATAATGGAGGTGAAGTGGGTTCTGTTATATAATATTCTCAGCATAAATTGACCTGCTTGGAATCATTGTGTTGATAATGAACAAGGATACGCTTCCTCCAAAAGCCTTGATACTATAAAACTTCTAAAGGACGCTGTCGTAGGACTCTTTTAGTTTTCATTTTTTGGGAAACATTTCTGGAAAATTCAAATGCTCGCAACCTGAGAGAAGCAATTATTCACCTGAAGGCTAACTCTGCTAAAGTTGAGTTGTCCGACCTTTACATGCTGATAGAACCCAAATAACCTTGCAAAACAATGCTCTCTTATTGGATATAAGCATATAGATTGTTTAAGGTGGACGTGTGTATGCAGTAAAGTGAAAAAACAGAGAATCTTTGAGTTTCCCTTGCTGGGTTTTTTTATTTTTTCATTTAAGTTTCTATAGCATATGCTAATAATTCACAGTAACCTCAGGTTAGTTTTAGGTCCACTCTTTACATAAATGTTGAAGTACTCCATACCCACCTTTTTTCTACCTTCCTTCTTTTCTTCCATCTTTCCTTTCTAACTTCTTATAATCCATTATACTTAATCCTGCATTTGCTGAGGTGGCAATTAGTGTAGGAAAATATTGTGAAATTATGCTGTTCAGAATGCATGTTGACCAAATTCTATATTGAGAAAAGGTCTGAATTTACCCAGAGTAACCCTTTCTCAGCGTCTTTGAATAAAGGCCATATAAAGTGGGCTATATATAGTATCCTGACAGGTATGTAGAATTCATAGCAATTGCCCTCAAAGAGCTTACCTAGCGTAGCTGCATATGAATGCATTTAATAATTGCTTTATTGGCAGCAGTGCCAACATACACAGTCTATTTTGTTTTATATCATTCTCATTACCTGCTCTTTACCACTGTATAATGGTAATGGTGTGGTTTCTATGGCTTGTGAATTTCACGGCCAAATAATATGTAATTTATTGCACACTTCAGTGTAGAAGATGGAGACTTCATAAATTTTCTTGTGCTCGTTGCCCCTTTGGAATGTATTACACTGAGATCAGTCAAAGTAATAAATTTATTTCAAATGTGCATGATAGGTAGACATCAATTAGGACTGATGGGCAATATTTCTTCTTCCAGCAACATAACAGTTTTTAAAGACTAAGCCATTGAACGTGGAGTTACTGAACATGGGACTCAGTTCACTGGGATCCTTCTTAGAAAAATAAAGGACAACTTGAATTGGATTTGTGTGGCTTATTCAAGTAGTAACTAATCAGCTACATCTTGGTGAACTTAATTTGTCACAATCGTTTGGTATTTTATTAACTCTCTCCCACGACTCTCACGAGAACGGATTATGAGTATCTTAAAACATACTAAGTCATCTTCCATCCCTGTTAATCTAACTACAAAAGCACATTTTCCTTATCCAATGCAACTTACTGTCTTTTAGAGTGGCTGGGGTTTTAATTCTCTACAAAATTTAAACCAGCAAAGAGAAACATTTTCAAGGAGGCACCACATTGTAGAGCCTTAGAAAGAAGACTTTAGAATTAAGGACAAATATATCATTTTATAGCTAAAGCACCTGAGGCCTAAAGTAGGCAGGTAACCATCGAGGTCAGGGAAAGGGATTGAAGATCAGGTTTCAAGCTAAGGAAGAGTCTAGAGGGACTCAATCTGAGCAGGTCGGAAACTGAAAGAGACCACAAATGTTCTAGGATGGCTGGCATCTGGCCTCAAGTGTGGCATTCAGACAGGGAGTGGGCCCGGGGGGAACTGCGCTTCTGCAGTAGGCAGAGAAGTCCACCTCCTCTCCGGAAAGTGCCACTGACATCAGGGAGTTGAGGGGAAAGAGCAATGAGTTCCAGTCCACCTGAGAAAGCAGGCCAGACTGATTAACTCTGAATTTAGGCTTATTTCAGATACTTCTTGAGAAAGAACTTGGACAAGAGCAAGTCCCCCGCAGCCTCTTTTAAATCCATGCCCAGTATTTTCTGGTGGAGCTGCTTAAACCCTCCAAGTGACTCCAGTATTTTAATTTCACTCTGTATTTAATTCCGACAGTTCTATGATTGATTATTTAATGGGCAAATGAGTAGGGTCACAAAAGAGTGTGAATGTATTTTACAGGATGAGGATGGGCGGAGTGGAGCAGTCTGGAACGGGACACCAATAAAAAGGGATCTTGGTAAAGAAGAACGTCTATTAGAAATGGAGAGGAATTCGCAAGGAAATTAGTGCCCGACACCACGCCCTTCTCTCTGCATGTTTAGAAGCTAGTTTCTAATTTTATTTTCATAGGAGATGTGCCTGTGATGAATTCTCTTTTACCTCCACACCATTTACCACATGGACATATTGTGAAGTTTGTGTGAGAGAAAGCAAGTATTAGAATGTGTCTTGCAAGCAGCTATAAGCACTGCCTGGAACAATCTAGGATAGAAGGAAAAGGAAAGGAAGGTGGAAACAAAGGAGAAAGACAGCTAATGATGCTGGAGTCTCTCGCTGGGATTTGTGGTATCTCGTTTTGAAACTAAGTACAGAAAGTCAGAACTTGACTGATTGTTTCTTGGTCACGGTTTGTTTTCATTTTTGCTTTTTTCTTGCTCTCTCATCAGTTATTCCAGCCAGTGCCATGTCATTTTCAGTTTCAGTAAGCATGCTTGTCTTGTTTCCATTTGCATTATTCATGCAAACGTTGATTGAACTGATGACCCCGAGTTATCACGGAAACATTAGATACACCAGTGGATACATTTCTTAATTTTAGAAAAAAATTACCGAGTGAAGGTTAAAATAACTCCTCTTCAATTTGTCATTTAAAAGAACTTCTCCTAACATACAATACCTCATTGCCTAACAATGCCAGATAAATGAAGAATTCTTATGTATTCATGAATGCAGGCTAGTCTGTATATCTTTTGGCAGGTATGACCGTTACCGAGGGTAATGGCCTTGTTTGCTGGCCATGTCCTGTCTCCTAGAAAGTTGTAGTTTCTGTTGTCTTTCAGTTGGTCCATTGGATATCAGAGATGAATTTATAAAACTATACTTCCCTTTACACTTACTTTGTTTTGTTTTGTTTTGTTTTGTTTTACTTGAAGTGTAGTTGATTGACAATGTTGTGTTTCAGGTGTACATCCAAGTGATTCAGATATATATATTTGTTTTTCAGATCCGTTTCCTTTATAGGTTATTACAAGGTATTGAATATAGTTGCCTGTGCTATACAGCAGGACCTCGTAGTTTATCTACTTTATACATAGTATACACTTACTTTGTGTGATCCACGCTGGTCAGACCACATAATTATTTTCACTTCTGATATAATTTTTTCAGGTCCAACCTCAAATCTTTGATGAGAAGATATTTTAAAATAAGGTTAGCATGTGTGTGCTCTAAATCCAACAGTAGTTATTAGAGATATGATTTTGCACTAGGTATTCCTCTCTTTTTTGTTCTTGGCCAACCCATTGAAAATTAGTTTTTATTTTCTGGTTGGTTTGCTAGATGTTTATGACTATAATAAAAGTCTTAAATTTTGTCTCATATCTTAAAACACAATCTGAAATGGATATTGTGCTATACATAGGGGCTGTGATATATAGTTTCTAACTTCAAAAACATATAGCCTAGAAGGGAACACAGACACATATGCAGCAATTATGGCAACTGCATTTGTTTACTAAGTGAAATAGCACTGAGATGGATAAAGTGCTAGCAAGCCTTGAACAGCCAAATCAGCTTCAAAAACAGATGCGCAGTTCTTTAAAAATCTTTTTAACATTTTTCCAGATACATGTAGAATATAACTTAGCATAAAAACGGTATGGGTTTGAGGATATGGGGAGGGGGAAGGTTAAGCTGTGACAAAGTGAGAGAGTGGCATGGACATATATACACTACCAAACATGAAATAGATAGCTAGTGGGAAGCAGCCGCTTAGCACAGGGAGATCAGCTCGGTGCTTTGTGACCACCTGGATGGGTGGGATTAGGGAGGGTGGGAGGGAGACAAAAGAGGGAGGGGTTATGGGGATGTATGTATATGTATAGCTGATTCACTTTGTTATATAGCAGAAACTAACACACCATTGTACAGCAATTATACTCCAATAAGGACATTAAAAATAAATAAATAAGGAAAAGAAGACTGACTCATCCAATTAAAAAAAAAAAAGAAATTCTCTTGTCCTGGATTCAAGAGAAGGGATGAAGTAAAAGGATGAGGAAGAACAAGAAGAGGAAATGTGAGCCTGGAGAGGGTAGGAGGAAGAGCAGAAGGCAAATAAGTGTATGTGCTTCCTTTGCCATCCCTGACTTTTTTTTTTTTTTTTTTTTTTTTGCGCTTCAGGAAAACCCAAAAGCCAGAGAAGAGCACGGAGGTGGTCACCACTGCATGTGAACAAAAAGGTGGAGAGAAGAGAATGGTGGTAATCTGCGCAGGCAACTGGAGGATGACCTGAGTGCATCTCGCCAGGGAACGGTCCCCGTTCCATAGAAGCCCTGAATATGCCAGGCTCTTATGTTTAGATGGGGGGCGGAAGGCGTCTGTGGGGTCACCACATACATCACTCCTGGAGGTGTTGTTCACATTGTGTTCTTTGTAAAGAGTGTCCCTGGTGAGGTTCCACATCTCCCTCTGCAGGACCCAGCCTTGCCCTCCCAACCCGCCGAGGTCAGCAGGCAACATCCCCAGTAAATCACCAGGTGTGGTGAGATATCTGGAGTGGCCCTGGTGCCCCCCAGTTCAGGCGTCCTGGGGAAAGGGTGAGGAGGACAGAGGCACCGGGGCTTCTTCTCACGCAAGCAGACAGCTCACCTGGCCCAGTGCTGCTGCATCCCTGTGGGCACGCGGTAGCCCTGGCATCCGGTAGGGGACACTGCAGGTTCCACACCTGGCTGGGATTTTCCCACCCCCTGGGGACCCCTCAGCCTCTGTGGAGCCCCACTGAAGGGCCTGGGTCACCTCATGGCACCATTTCTCAACCTGAGGTTCTATAGATTTTCCATAGATGTGTAAAAATTGAATACAACACACACACAAAATGAAGGCAATTCAAAGCAATGCTAATTTAGGATGAGTTAAAGGGCCAGGATTCCAAGTTAATTATGACCTTAAAATTAGATAACAAATACATCTGGTTTTATTACACGCTGAAAAGCAGTGTCTTCTACAAACTTTTCATGTTGGGATATAGCAAAGCTATAGAATTTATGATTCTATGACCACAGCATCAGGGTATTTTTAAATTAAAAAGCACAGGCAAGTTTGGCTGGGGTGTTAAAGAAAGAAAAATGATTATTAGGGGAAAAGGGAACATTGCGGTTCTCTGCCCACTTCCACTGTGCTGGTCTCATGATGGGCCGTGTTGCGTGTGGGCTGGAGGGACAGGGTCACTACTCCCACCTGTGTCATCAGACCTCCCACTCCTCACAGCGCCCACGTGGGAGGGACCCACACTTTTCACCCTGGAGCCCCAGAGCCTCCCCTTTCCTCTGCATCACTTTCACTGTTCAGGGGACCAGTCACTTGAACGCCGCCCGGCCAAATGCCCAGGTTAAATCGCCCCTGTAGGACAGGTCTCTCTGCTACCAGAACACACTTGGCAAAGAGCAGCAAAGAAGCCCCAGTGCCCTGGGGATGTGAGCCCTGGGGGATGTCAGGGCCCAAAGTCACTTGCAGGGTCTGAGTAGCCCCCTGGGTCCCACACACCGACCCCAGGAAGCCCACCTCCCCACTGACTCCAGTCCCTGCCTTTGTGTGGCAGGTTCTGGTCTGACACCTGTGACGACTGTGACCTGGAGGCCTCAGCCTGAGACTCAGAGGGGATGGAGCTTGTGCAGCGTCTGGCAGCTTAAATGAGACACGAAGCCAAGGAAGGAGGGCCGCCTCTCTGCTCCCCCTCCGCTCCTGAGTCAGCTAGTGAGTGCCGGTTACTTCCTGTCGGAGCTGTACAGATTTAGCATAAATTTTAGATATAGGTCTTACTTTTAACAGTGAAAGGCTGTTACATCAAGCAAAATTGATCTCTTTTCTTTTTAAACATTTCTATGTAAGATAACACACAAGTATAGAAAAGCACCCTCCGCAAAGGGAGGGCTCAGTGAATTACAGTGGGCGCTCCACTCTGGGGAGCAGTAGTTTTTCCCTCTGTGAAAGCCCAGATGCTTCTGAGAAGCTCCTCAGCTTCCTTACTCTGGCCCGACCTCCACAGCGGAAATCCCAAAGGGACTGGATTCTCCCAGCCCTCCAGCACCCTCCACTACTTTCTGATTGTGCTGCCACACTCATTTTGAGTTATTTGTGTGTAAATCACTGCACTTGGAATATACATGGAGTAACTGATTTCATTCTTATAACCGAATAAGTTAGCACTTATTCTCCCCTTCTACAGGGGGCGGCCGGGTGCTGGGGATGTCCTGTATATTGAACTGGGTATTGGTAACAGACGTGTTTATATTTACAAGAAACCATAAAGCTCTACGCTTAAGATCTGTGCCCTGTACAATACACCAAGTAAACTTCAATTAGAAAGAGATGCCAAAAAAATTTCCCCACAAAACAACCTTCAGGGCCCGGTGGCTTCCTCTGATTTCTACCAAACATTTAAGACAGAAACGATGCCCGTCTCCTACACACTCTTCCAGAGAACAGATACAGAGGGAACACACCCACACTGCTTTCATCGGACCAGGAGAATACTGATGTCGTACCCGCAGCAGATATTACAGGACAGGAGAAATTACAGACTAAACACTTCTGAATGTCGATGTCAAAATCCGAAAGCAAATACTAGCAGTCTAAATCGAGAGGTTTTCAGAAAGGAAGGAAACTGGGATTTCGTGGCGGTATTTCCAGTGGTTGATGTGGACAGGATCACTGGGTGTTTGGGCGCTGCCTGGGAACGTGGAGAGAAGGGACAATGCCATCGGGTTAGTGGAATGAACATTTGGTGACAGAGATTAGGAGGGCCTGGGTCATCCTCAGAGACAGTCCTGGGATGGGGTCTCTAGGCTGTGGCTATGGAGGGGTCCCTCTAGAAGGGCATGGGCCTCTCTCCTGTGCCACTGCAGGGTCTAGGGATGGATGAGGAGTTTGTAGGGGCTGGATTTTGATGAGGAAGGATGAGCAGGGAAGGTGCGCCCTCAGAGCCAGTGCAGCCACGGCCCCTCCCCAGCCAGGCCGTAGCCCAGGCTACTCAGACAATTGCTCACATCAATAGTCAGGCGAGAGTGGGGCACGCCAGCTTCACCCACTAAACCACCAAGCACAGCCCAGCAGGCCAGTGTCCTCATTAATCAGCACTACCTGTGCATCCAGGGCTGGTTGTTGAAGACCAAGCTAATTTGTTAGAGACGTGCCATGTGGGCAACTGGCTTGGAGAGACCAGGGCTCTGAGCCACGTGGAGACAAGCGACCACTGGTCAGACCACCAGGAGGCTCACCCAGTGTGTGAAGACGCTGAGGGAGGAGGGACGTAGATGGGACCCCCTGATCCTTCAAGGGACCTTCTTTCAGGGATATTTAAGAGCTGTGGGGTCAGGGATCAACATGTAAGGGAGGCAGCGGGTCAGGCATGGGCCCTCCTGTTGGCTCAGACCCCTCCTGTCCTTGGAGCAACCATGGGGCAGGCAGGAGGATTGGGGGGATGGAGGGAGGGGAGCCCTGGGCTCAGGGGTCCAGAGCACCATCTAGAAGATTCAGGGGTTCAGGGATTTCTGTCCCAGGGAACCAACTACATTCCTGTCCCACATCCATCTGTCATCAGCTTTGCGACTCCGGGAAAGTCACTTACAATCGCAACATTTTCGTGCCATGTACCATAAAATATGGTTCACAGCACCTGCCATGAGTTCCCCACGGGGCTGATGTGGGGATCACAGGAGATGATGACAGATATTCTTCACAAGCTCTAAAGCATCACACCCATAACCTTCCCCACTCCCCTGCCCTGTGGCATCCAGGTCCCCTCTCTGGAGGCAGCACTACCACATTTCTTGCTTATTCTTCCAGACATTTAATATTTGAACACTTAGGTAGCACTTATGAAGTAACCATCATTTTTCATCAGGGTCTACCTGATTTGCTGTATTAAGCTTCATCATGTAATACTAATAAGTGGGCCCTATTGACATTTCCATTATCACAGAACAAGGAACTGAGGACAGAGGGTCTGCATAACTTTCCCAGGTTCATGTGGCTTCTGGTATGATTTGAATCCAGACCATCAGGCACCAGCCCCCACTCTGTCGGTCACTGTGCTGTGCTCCCTTTCTGTATTATCTCACTAAATAAAGTCATGTCCCCGTGCAGTCAGCCTGCTGGCTATTTTAAGTGCACACCACATTGCAACACCCTCTTCTCAGCCCAGCTTCGATTCACTTGACTCCCCTAGACTCCCCTAGGAGGCTGGTGAACAAAGAGAAGAGATGTGTGCCCTGGGAATGAATTGACACCTCTGCATGGTCTTCTCCCAGCAACATATCAATAGTTCTCTCAGTTTTTGTTGTGTTTTCCTGGATCATGACTCGGGTACCAAGCAGAAAAGGAAGATTATAAAGGAGTCAAACACAGGATGCACAAGAATATCATCTGCGATCAAGATAATCTGCTGGCCATCCGCAGCGGTGGTTCAGGCTCATCAGAATCAGCATCTGGCCAAACAACAGGGTAGGGACACAAATAGCACCCCCACTAACCACTCCATTGAAGGTACTGTGGAAATAATACCAGCAAGTAGATTCAGGAGCAATGGCTGTAGTTTGTACAGCAGAGCCTGGATCTGGCTGAGGGAGGATTGGGCAGGGAAGGTGCCCACTCAGAGCCCATGCAGCCACTGCCCGCTCTTAGCCAGGCCTTAGTCCAAGCTGCTCAGATGATTGGTCAGTTTCTAGTCAGTGAGACCCTGGGGGCCTGTAAACCTCATCTGTTAAGCCACCAAAACACCAGCCCAGTAGACCCTGTTCCCAGCTAATGAATATTAACTGCTCATCATCCAGGTTTGATCAGTTGAAGATGATGCTAATTCTCTGTGCAACTGTCATGTGGGCAGTTGGTTTGGAATGTCCTGGGTTTTGAGTCAGTTAGGGAGTCAAATAGACTACTGGTCATTCAGGGTGGTCACCTGACCACCAGGAAGTCTCACTGCAAATCAGCTGCTAGAATCAAGTGCTGAGGGGGAAGGGAGGGAAGATGCACACACATTTGGATACCCCGGTCCATCAGGGGGTCTGCATTTGGGGGAAAGACATTGTATTTGGGGTCAGGGATTGAAACGTAGAGCCAGGAGGTGGGTCCAGATTTGAGCCATTCTCTTGGGCCAGGCACCTCCTCCGAGTACCAGCTGTCTCCCTGCAGCATCCTTGGGGCAGGAGGATGTGGGAAAGGGAGTGAGGAGAGCTCTTGGTTTGTGTATCCAGGGCATAATCTCATGTCCATGTGTTCAGGAATCTCTATCCCTCCCCTGCCTCAGACCCATCACTCATCAGTGTTGTGACTCTGGGCAAGTTACTCAATCTGTCTCAATTTCAGTGCCCTGAACCATAAAATATGGGTCACAGCCCCTACTCTGCCCACCCCACAGTGCATCACAAGAAATAATATTCTTTCCATGAGCTCTAAAACTTCTTACTCATGTCATCAATGTGAAAAAGTAGGCTCTATCCTCCTGTTTGTAGCCTCCTAGGTGCCCTTTCTGGAGACGACCTACTTATTCTTCCAGGCATTTAATACTTGAACATTTATGTAGGTAACACTTATGAAGTACCCATCATTTTTCTTCAGGCTTTGTATTTACTAATTTTTAGCCTCAGAACATAATACGAATAAGCAGGTCCTGCTAATATTTCCATATCCCTGGCCAGGGAACTGAGAAACAGAAGGGCTAAGTAACTAACCTTCCCAGGTACACGTGGCGTTCAAATAGGATTTGATTTCAGGCCATCAGGCACCAGCACCCATACTCTCCCTCATTGTGTTGTGCTGACTTTGTACTTGTCTCATGTAAATAAAGTTATTTTCCCCATGTGATCAGCCTGTTGGGTATTTTAAGTGCACGCTAAAATGCAAGATCCATCTTCATAAGCCCTACTTTGATTCAGGGGACTCCCTGGGCAGCTAGTAATAAGGAGCTCTGAAGTTTGACCTGTGAATAAGTTAAGACTTTTGCCAGGAAGATGTCAACACCTCTCACTATTGTGAATGTATTTCCTAGGAACTTGTTTCAGGAATATGAAAAGAAAAAGACAAGGATTCAAACCAAGGATACATATGGGGATTGATCCTCCGTGAAGAAAATATACTGGCTGGCCCTCACCGTCATTCAACAGCTCAAAATGAACATCTAGTCCCAAAGGGTTGAGCCTCAACTATCATCCCATACAAGCCACTCCATTGAAGTCACTGTGGGAATTCCATCCTGAAACTGATCAAGAGTAATGACTATAAAAATGTTGTCATATTATCCTTTGATTGAGATATAATTCACATTCCATCAATGCACATTTTTTTTAACTGTGTGATTCAGCTGCTTTTAGTGTACTCAGGTTTTGCAATCAACATCTCTAATTCCAGTACATTTTCATCATCCCCAAGAGAAACCTCATACCTAGTATCAGTCATTCTCATTCTGTCCTCCCCTTTCACCCCAGCCCTGGGTCTTTCTGTCTCTATTGATTTTCCTATGCTGGACCTTTCATATGAATAGAACCACACAATGTGCGGACTTCTGTGTCTGACTTTTGCAGTAAGCAAAATGTATTCAAGATGCATCCAGGTTGTAGCATGTATCTGTCCTTCACCCTTTTAATGGCTGAATAATATTCATTGTATGGATATAACACATTTTATTTTTCCATTCCTCAGTTGGCGAATAGTTGGGTTGTTTCCACTTTTTGGCTATTATGAATAATGATATGACAATATAACACTCATGTACAAGTTTTCGTATGAACATATGTTTTTTATTTCTCCTGGACATACACCTGGGAGTGGAGTTCCTGGGCCATACTGTATCTCTGTGTTGAACTTTTTGAGGAACGGCCAAACTATTTTCTTTTTCATATTTGCACCAGCGATGCTTGAAAGTGCCAATTTCCCCACATCATTGCCAACCCTTGTTTTTAAAAAAATTATATGGCACAATAGTGGGTATGAAGTGGTATCTCACTGTGGTTTCAGTTTGCATAATTTTGACTAATAATTTTGGACATGTTTTCATGTGCTTATTGGCAATTTGTGTCTTCTTTGGAGCAGTATCTATGCAGATTCTTTTTCTCATTTTTAAAATTTGGTTATTTGACATTTTATTGTTGAGTTGCCAGTGTTCTTTACATATTCTGAATACTAGGCTTTATCAGATATATGACTTGCAAACATTTTCCTTCATTCTGAAGGTTGTATTATGTCTTTCTTGATGGTGTTCTTTGAAACACAAAGGATTTTAATTTTGATAAAGTCCAATTTCTTTTTCCTTTTGTTGCCTGTGCTTTTGCTATCATATTTAAGAGTTCATTGCCAAATCCAAGACTATGAAGATTTATCCCTTTTTTTCTTCAGAAATTTGTATAGTTTAGCTCTTATATTTAACTCTTTGATCCATTTTAAATTCAAAGTCTATTTTGTCTGATATTGGTATAGACACTCCTTCTCTCTTGGTTACTATTTGAGTTTTCTCACTGAGTTTGGAATTCCCTTTTCTATCCTTTAACTTTCAACCTGCTTGATTCTTTTGATCTCAAGTAAATCTCTTGTAGACAGCATATAGTTGGGTCATGTGTTTTTACCTATTCCGCCAATCTCTGTATTTTGATTGGAGAGTTTAATGCATTTACATTTAAAGTAATTGCTGACAAAAAAAAGACTTATTTCTGCTATTGTGCTGTTTCTTTTCCATCTGCCCAAAGCTTTTTTGCCCCTCATTTCCTGCATTCCTATCTTTCGTTGTGTGTGTTTAGCTGATTTCTTACAATAAAATATTTAAATTACTTTCTCACTTCCTTTTGGGACTATTCTATAGCTATTTTCTTTGTGTTTACCATGGGGATTACCTTTAACATCCTAAAATTAAAACACTCTAATTTGAACTTATACCAGGTTAAACTCAACAACATCCAAGTTCTTGAAGCTAAAAGAGCATCCTACTATCTCAATGCAAAAGACCTTCTCCAAGACACACTGCAGTTTCTGCCTGGCTGGGACATTGCCCCAGAGTGGGGTTAAGTTTAAGGAGTCGAAGGAGGCATACATTTCCATCCTCTGGATCACTGCTCACCAAAAAATACATAATGCCAGGCACATATGTAATTTTGAATTTTCTACTGAACACACCAGGAAAATGAAAATGGTGAAGTCAATGTAAATAATAGACTTTTAATTCAGTATCTGCAAAGTGTTAGAATGTTTACATGTGGCACGAGAAATGTGGTCATATTACGAAGGCTTGAGAGCCGCGTGGGGCAAGATAGAGGACAAACAGCATGCACTTGAAACTCTAAGAAGTGAACGCTAACAGGCAGATGGGGCCTGGAAGTCCAAAGTTGAATAACAGCCCATAACAGGGTGATTATGGTGGGTTTTTTTTCCTGCCTCTGTCTCCCAACTTAGGCAAGGCACGCAAAGTCCAGCAACAGCTGAAAGTTAAAACCATGGGATCAACCTTTTATTTCTAGCCAGACAAGTGAGAAAGTGGGGGGCTTGGATGTTGAGGAGTGAGGGGGTCATCCCCATTGGTCTTTTTCTCCCCAGTTACCACATCACTCCTGCAACCTCAGTGATGGCAGAGGCCTTCACTGAGAACTGGCCTGTGTCTCTGGACAAAGGAACAGGTTAAGAGGCTCCTATTGTCTGAAGAGTGTGGGGGCATGCCCGTTATTTTCCTTTCTTTTCTCTTGCTATTTAAATTGACAAGAACAGGTACTACACTTGATCTTAGCCGAAAGGCTGAGATGAAATAGACAAAATAAACTTTAAGCTAAAATTACTGTCAAGTATAAATTTTACTAATCTAGTAATTCCAAAGGACCAAAGAGCAGGGCAGTGGCTTTATTGAGAACCCAGGATTTCCGAGTGTCCACCATGCTCAGTCACTTTTAAATCATCAGCACAGCCCTATAATTCAGAGATTTAGGTGAAGTGACTTGCCCAGGGTCACACAGCTAAGTGAGAGTCTTCTGGGACCGACAGTAACTTTTGCAAAGGCGTCTCTTGCTATACTTAATCACTGCCACCATCTGACACTCACATTCTTTCTTTTTATACTATTCTGTTTCCTTGGGTCAAAGAATCCGACCCCTGAATTAAGGTTAAATAGCAATTAGTGGCAGATCAAAAGCCAAAATCGCTTCAAGATATTCTTTTAATTCCCCCAAGTAATGCCTTTAGTCACAAAAATATAGAACAATATAGAAAATTACAAGTGACCTTAGTGTTCACAGGCAAGCACTAATACATTTTAATGTACCATGATCATATTAAAATAGAAATAACTATGAAACATTTTCTGCGGAGAAGCAGCCCCTGTGGCAGGCAGCAGAAAGGGACAGGAAGGCTGCATGGTGCCCAGGCCCCCAATGGCCTAGGTCTCACCCTGCAGCTCACTGCTGATGCGCCGGAACACTGCTTCCTTCTCGGAGTCTAAGTCTTCAGTGGCGACAGGGAAACCCAGCTCAGGGCCTGGGGGCAGCCTCAGAGGCTCCCCTTGCCGGTGCGGCAGCAGAGGAATCCTGCGTTTTCGGGGCCTGGGACTGCCAGATGTGCGGGAGCCGTTCCTTCAGGGCCCTTTCTGCCCTCTTGTTGCCTCTACATCTTTGTCAGGCTGGCTTTTCCTCTGGGAAACCACCGGAGCTGCAGAGGGCGACGGAGGGCCCTCCTTGCTCCCTTTCTTTGCAGACTTTTCGAGCAGCCCTTCCGGTATGGCGGGACTCCTCCTTCTCTTCACTGGTAGGAAACCTCGGGTGGAGCTATATGAGTTCGTGATGGCGTTTCTTTGGGAGCAGGAGCTCATACAAGTGGTCTGCGGTCTCCTGGTGGATCTGTCTTCTGCCCTCTTGGCGTGGAGGTCTCTCTGCAGAGGTCCAGGCCTGGGCACGAAGAAAGAGCCCCCCAGGGGCCTAAATGCAGATCGTGCGCCCCCGGTGTCATCGGGGCCGCTTCTCTGGTCTTCGTTCCTCCCTGTGACTGTGGGGACTTCCTCCTGCTTGGCCATCCCTTGCCCGCTCTCTCCCAGGGCCCTCAACACCGTCTTCTCTGTGCTGTAGTTCAGGACACAGCTGGGTGTCGTGGCCGGCACTGGATGCCCCCGTGCCACACTGACAGTGACTGTGTCCACTGCGGACACTGAGCTGCGGGACGTCGTGGAGGTGCGAGCACCCATCACTGTCTTCTTCCAATGGCCTCGCCTGCAGATGGAGATAAGGACCCCCAGAAAGGAGTGCAGGGTCTGCGGAACGGTAGAATGGGGTCTCAGAGACTCTGTGGCAAAGCGCAGATGCAGAGTCACTGGACACTTGTGGGCCGGCCTGCGAGTGGATAGCCGGCCATAGACAGCTGGGTGACCCGGGCCGGCCACGGGAAGTCGGTGGGTGCGGGGAGCGGGCTGGGGGCAGCCGAAACCTCCTGGCAGGTGCTGGTCCCCCAGTGCCCGGGGCGGGGGTGAGGGGCAGGGCCTACCTAAGTAACTGACCCTAGAGAACTTGGGTGAGGTCGGTCCTTGGATAGAGAGCTGGGCTCCGAGCACTCTCCTTTAGCTGCCAACTCGGCCAAAAGCGGAGTGCGCTCTCTTTGGCCTGTTGCTGGGATGCAGCTCTGGAACCTGTGAGCGAACAATGGGCGTGCGTTGGCGGGGCGCAAAAGTTTAGGGAGGGGTGGCGCATGCGCAGAGTACACGTCAGGCCCTGGGGCGCACAGGTGAGGATGCGCGCCCCTGGACCGTCTAGCGCTTCTGAATCTCCCCGGGGGTCTGAGGGCTGAAGGTGTTTGCCTTGAGGGTGATGAGCTTCTTGGCAGGGCAGCTGCCCCTTCTCCCCCGGCCGGCTCTAACTGTACAGGATGGGTCCCCGGCCACCAGAGCAGGAAAGCTGGAGAGCAGGGTACCTGGCTCAGCAGCCGCCGCCCGAGGTGGCAGATTTGGCATCAGCGCCTGTGCGTCCGCCTGCCCTCCCACCTGGTAACATTGGAGGAGAGAGCCGCTAAGAACAGAAGTGCAAAAAAAAACCCCAAAAACAAACAAACAAAAAACCCCAGAAGTGCCCAAGCCAACCAGATCCTGCTGGGGTGACAACTGAAGGGGCAGGCAGGGCGGGCTGGGAGGGACATATATACCAGGTCCAAACCCAGAAAGATCTGAAATGCACGAGTCAGAATGAAAGTCCAGAATCATCCTTGGGCTTTGGGCTGAGCTGGAAGTATAGCCAAACTCTTCAAGGTCTCCAGCTCCACCTGCAGTTTCTGCCTGGCTGGGACATTGCCCCAGAGTGGGGTTAAGTTTAAGGAGTCTTAGTTCCCCTACCAGGGACTGAACCCGGGGCCCCAGCAGTGAAAGTGCTGAGTCCTAACCACTGGACTGCCAGGGAATTCCCTGTATATGTATGAAAAAAGGATACCACAGTCTCAGAGGGTGGCGTTGACGTCATATAAATGTGACACATATGACAGCTATAACAAAGAGTGGAAGGTAAAAGAATCTATATGGATGTAAGCCTTCTGAATTTTAATTGGTAAAATATTAACTCTAGACTGTGAAACAATACGTATACACAGTGTTATTCCAAGAACAATTAAAAAATGACAAACTCAAGAAAATTGGATAACCTCAATAGTCCTATATTTAGGAATTGTGGACAAGATAGCTAAAACATTCACATATGTGTTTTGTGAAAAGTTTTTCTCTTGGTTAATTGCCTAGGAGTGGGTTTTTGGGTCATATGGTAAGTATGGCCCTCTCAGCCAGCCCTGGCCACCACTTCAGGTGTCACCCCAGCAGGATCTGGGTGGTGTGGGCACTTTCGTTCTTAGCGACTCCCCTCCAGTGCCGCCAGGGGAAAGGGCAGGAGGACGCAGAGGCGCTGCTGCCAAAGCTGCCGCCTCTTGTGGGAGCTGCACAGCCAGCAACCTTGCTCCACTTTGCTGGGCGGGGATCCCGTCCAGTACAGTTAGTTACCCCGACAGCACTGGGGCGCGGCCAGGGGAGAAGGGCCAGCTGTCCTGCCAAGAAGCTCATCACCCTCAAGGCAAACACCTCCAGCCCTCAGACCCCCGGGAGATTCAGAAGCGCTAGACGGTCCAGGGGCGCGCATCCTCACCTGTGCGCCCCAGGGCCTGACGTGTACTCTGCGCATGCGCCACCCCTCCCTAAACTTTTGCGCCCCGCCAACGCACGCCCATTGTTCGCTCACAGGTTTCAGAGTATAAAAAGGCAACAGGCCAAAGAGAGCGCACTCCGCTTTTGGCCGAGTTGGCAGCTAAAGGAGAGTGCCCGGAGCCCAGCTCTGTATTCACGGACCGACCTCACCCAAGTTCTCTAGGAGCAGTTACTTAGGTAGGCCCTGCCCCTCACCCTCGTCCCGGGCACTGGGGGACCAGCACCTGCCAGGAGGGCTCGGCTGCCCCCAGCCCGCTCCCCGCGCCCACCGACTTCCCGTGGCCGGCCCGGGTCACCCAGCTGTCTATGGCCGGCTATCCACTCGCAGGCCGGCCCACAAGTGTCCAGTGACTCTGCATCTGCGCTTTGCCACAGAGTCTCCGAGACCCCATTCTACCATCCCGCAGACGCTGCACTCCTTATGGGGATCCTTATCTCCATCTTCAGGCGAGGCCATCGGAAGAAGGCAGTGATGGGTGCTCGCACCTCCACGACGTCCCGCAGCTCAGTGTCCGCAGTGGACACAGTCACTGTCAGTGTGGCACGGGGGCATCCAGTGCCGGCCACGACACCCAGCTGTGTCCCGAACTACAGCACAGAGAAGACGGTGTTGAGGGCCCTGGGAGAGAGCGGGCAAGGGATGGCCAAGCAGGAGGAAGTCCCCACAGTCACAGGGAAGAACGATGACCAGAGAAGCCCCAATGACACCGGGGGCGCACGATCTGCATTTAGGCCCCTGGGGGGCTCTTTCTTCGTGCCCAGGCCTGGACCTCTACAGAGAGACCTCCACGCCAAGTGGGCAGAGGACAGATCTGCCAGGAAACAACAGACCTCTTGTATGAGCTCCTGCCCCCAAAGAAACGCCATCACGAGCTCATATAGCTCCACCCGAGGTTTCCTGCCAGTGGAAAGAAGGAGGGGTCCCGCCATACCGCAAGGGCTGCCCCAGAAGTCTGCAAAGACAGGGGGCGAGGAGGGCCCTCCATCGCCCTCTGCAGCCCTGGTGGTTTACCAGCGGAAAAGCCAGCCTGACAAAAATGCAGAGGCAGCAAGAGGGCAGAAAGGGCCCTGGAGGAAGGGCTCCTGCACATCTGACAGTCCCAGGCCCCGAAAACGCAGGATTCCTCTGCTGCCGCACAGGCGAGGGGAGCCTCTGAGGCTGCCTCCAGCCCCTGAGCCGGGTTTCCCGGTCACCGCCGAAGACTTAGACTCAGAGAAGGAAGCAGTGTTCCGGCGCATCAACAGAGCGCTGCGGGGTGAGACCTATGCCATCGGGGACCTCGGCAGCTCTCCCCAGCATAGGCAACGGAAAGCCCCAGCCTTTGCCTCTGCTCCAGGCCCCCCAGCTTCGAGCGACCCCGCACAAGCATCTTCTGGGGGTGGTTCATCCAGAAATTCCACCGTGGGCACCCATGCCAGCACACAGCTGGGTTTTGGGAGCAGAGCGGCTGCCCTAGATCTGAGCTGCATGTTTGCAGCTCTCAGCGTGACATCAAGAAAGAGGGGGCCCCCGAGCACCACACACAGCAATGGGGGCAGCGTGGGCCTGAACTCCTGGGACCCTCCTCACCAGAGCCACCCCATGGTGACCACGGGACCCAGACCTAAGAAGAAGCCTGGGTTTGGAGGCACTACTGCCCCCATCTTAATGCACATCCCTGGGGGCCCTGATTGGCAGCAGCGAGGAACCACCGCCTGTGGCAGCTCTCCCCAGCAGAGGAAACGGAAAGCCCCAGGCTTTGCCTCTGCTCCAGGCCCCCCAGCTTCGGGCGGCCCCGCACAAGAATCTTCTGGGTGTTCATCATCCAGAAATTCCACCGTGGGCACCCATGCCAGCACACAGCTGGGTTTTGGGAGCAGAGCGGCTGCCCTAGATGATCTGAGCTGCATGTTTGCAGCTCTCAGCGTGACATCAAGAAAGAGGGGGCCCCCGAGCACCACACACAGCAATGGGGGCAGCATGGGCCTGAACTCCTGGGGCCTGCCTCACCAGAGCCACCCCATGGTGACCATGGGACCCAGCCCTAAGAAGAAGCCTAGGTTTGGAGGCACTACTGCCCCCATCTTACATCACATCCCTGGGGGTGCACCCA
This sequence comes from Leucopleurus acutus, assembly GCF_964270905.1. Taxonomy (NCBI): domain Eukaryota; kingdom Metazoa; phylum Chordata; class Mammalia; order Artiodactyla; family Delphinidae; genus Leucopleurus; species Leucopleurus acutus. The sequence goes on along the minus strand of NC_139145.1, from coordinate 25,605,488 downwards.
GGCAGGGCCCCCCTACTTCCAGCAGAGGGCGCAGCCCATGCCCAGCCAAGGCTGACTTTAGGGGTGTGTCGGTTCCGGCCTCTACTCCTATCAGCCTCAGCTCCGCAGTGGGCACAGCAACGTGCAGCCTTGCTCTTAGGGCCCCCTCATCACCTGCCCAGGGCTTGGCTGGACAAAAAACCACTGGGCCATTGACCAAGTCATTCTCCTCCAGGTCTCGATTCATTACCTTGGGGTTTAAGAGGAGGAAGTTGGCCTGAGCCAATAACTTTGGGGCGAGGCCATCAGTGTCCACCTCCTCCCAGGCTGGGCCTCGTGTGGACCCTGTTTCGATGTGAAACTTATAATAAAGCTTTGTTCTTGTTCTTTTGCATAATCCTCACGTGTCTGTGATCTGTAGATCAAGTGTGGAAAAGCACTGGCTTGTATGAGTGGTAACATGGAAAGCCAGACCTGTTTACAGTTTCCTGTGACCCTGCTCATGGGTTGTGAAGAGTAGCACAACAAGATGGCTACAAGGGCCCTATATTAAAAGTGTGTTTTGAGTTTAAACGATGCAGCCTGGAATAAAATGGGCCCAGAGGGAGGGGTAAACAGGGAGGGTCATCCTTGTCTGTTGTAATTGCTACTTCCCACCCACCTCTCTGGCCTGGAGGGGGCTGGGTCATCCCGAGCACACACCAGCCGCCCATATTCAACACGTTTAGTATTTTCTAATGTAGCAGTTTCTTTGACTTTTTTTGTTTTGCTTTAATAGGTCTTAGGCAAATCATTTACATGCACATCTCACTCGGAGAGTATATGTCCATACAACCTAAAGCAATCTACCCATCCAGTGCAATCCCTATCAAAATTCCCATGACATTTTTTACATAAATAGGAAAAACAATCCTAAAATTCGTATGGAACTGCAATAGACTTCAAAAGCCACAGCAATCCTGAGAAAGAAGAACAAAGCTGGAGGCAACACTTTTCCTGATTTCAAATTATACTACAAAGCTAGAGTAATCAAAATAGTATGGTACTGGCATGAAAACAGACACATACACCAATGCAACAGAATCAAGAGCTGAGAAATAAATCCACACACATACAGGCAACTAATTGACAGGGATCCAAGAATACTCAACAGGGAAAAGATAGTCTCTTCAGTAAATGGTGTTGGCAAAACTGGATACCCACATGCAAAACAAAGAAAGTGGACCCCTATCTTACACCATTTGTAAAAATTAACTTGAAATGGATTAAAGACTTAAATGTAAGACCTGAAACTGTAAAACTCCTAGAAGAGAACATAAAGAGAAAGCTCCTTAACATTGGTCTTGGTGATGATTTTTTGGGTTTGATAACAAAACCACAAGCAACAAAAACAAAAAGCAACCAATGGGACTACATCAAACTAAAAAGCTCCTGGAGAGCAAAAGAAACAATCAACAAAATGAAAAGGCAACCTAGGAATGGGAAAAAATATTTGCAAACCACATGTATGATAAGAGGTTAATATCCAAAATCTATAAGGAATTCAAACAACTCCATAGCAAAAAACAAACAAACAAAAACAAATAATCTGATTCTAAAATAGGCAAAGCAGGGGACTTCCCTGGTGGTTCAGTGGTTAAGACTCCACACTTCCACTGCAGGGGGCATGGGTTTGATCCCTGGTCAGGGAATTAAGGCCTGCATGTCATGCAGTGTGTGTAAAAAAATAAAATAAAATAGGCAAAGCAAGACTAGGAAACAACTAAGTGTCCAACAGGTGAATGGATAAAGAAAATGTGACATATAGATATAGATAGATAGATAGATAGATAGATAGATAGATAGATAGATAGATATAGATAGATAGATAGATAGATATAGATAGATAGATAGATAGATAGATAGATAGATAATGGAATTTTATTCAGCCACATGAAAAGAAGGAAATCTGCCATTTGTGACAACACAGATAGACCTTGAGGGCATTATGCTAAGTGCATTAAGTCAGAGGGCGAAACATAAATACTGTATGAGATCACTTATATGTGGAATCTTTAAAAACAAAGAAGAAACAACTCACAGATACATAGAATAGACTGGTTGCCAGAGGTGGGAGGTGGGTGAAATAGCTGAAAGTGGTCCAAAGGTACAAACTTCAAGTTATAAGATAAATAAGTCCTGGGGATGTCATGTATAGTGTAGTGACTATAGCTAACAATATTGTTGTGTATTTGAAAGTTGCTAAGAGAGTAGATCTTAAAAGCTCTCATCACAAGAAAAAAATAATTTGTTACTGTGAGTGGTGATGTATGAAAAGCCATGGAAGAAGCTTAAATGCATATTGCTAGTTGAAAGAAACTGGTCTGAAAAGACTACACACTGGATGATTCCAACCATATGACATTCTGGGAATGGCAAAACTATGAAAACAAGAGGACATGTGGCCCCAGTGGACACCACTGTCTCTCCTTTCAGGAGCCTCCAGGTGCTGGAGACCTTCCCTCCTGAGATCCAGGTCTTCATGAAGGACTCCAGTGGCCAGGGCAAGCCTTACACCATTGACCCTGATGACTCCATCCACGACTTGAAAGAGAAGGTTGAAGAGGCTGGAGGACCTTACATGGAGGGTCCCGGGGCCAGTAACTGTGGAATCAATAGCTTCTCAGATTGCACATCAAGGATTGTGACACCATCATGCTCGTTAAGAGAGGCCCCACATCCCCACGAGTGCCAAGATCAGGCTGTTCATTTTGTAGACTTCTATGGTCATGTCCCCCTAGCTCACCCCTTTCTACCCAGACCACTGTGCTCTTTCTGAAGCATAAATAGAAACAGAATCCTCCCCTGCTTAAAATTCTCCAATGGCTCCTATTACCTACAGAATCAAGTTCAAGTTCCTTTGCTTGGCATTCAGGGTTCTTGACCATTTAGCTCTTGCTGACCTCTCAGTCTCTCCTCGTCACTCTCAAAACATACCAGACGTGGCCAAACACTTGCAATTCCAGAACACTGAATGCTGGCTCACAACTCCATGACTTTGAGTCAACTTTCCTTCTCCCCCATGTTGTCACCATTCAAAGTTCAAACCTCTAAGTTATTGATTCTCAAAAGTAAAGACCCCAGACCAGCAGAATCAACATCATCTGGGAACCTCTTTGAAATAAAAATTCTCAGCAGCTAGCCCAGAATTACCTGAGTTAAGTTCTCTGGAAGTGGGACTCAGCAATCTGTGTCTTAACAAGCCTTCCAAGTAATTCTGAGCAAATATGGAAGTTCCAGGGAGTTAACACCCCCGGGGGTAAGCCTTGGCCCATTGAAAGACAGGAACCAGCGAGTGCAGTGAGTGCATACTCCCCTCCTCCACCTCTCAGGTGGATAATTTTGAGGCACGTTCTGCATTGCTCCTTAGAGGGTCCCCAGTGGGATCAAAGCTCAGCTGCCCACAGTAGTGATCAATTTCATGATATTTCTTGGACTGTTTTTTCCTCCTTCTCAATCCCCCACACCTGTCCTTTGGGATCATTTCCCAAAACAAGTCTCATGCAAATCCTTGTCTCAGGCTCTGCATTTGGAGGAACACAAGCTAAGAGAAAACCCATCTTTATGCATCATCCTCCTTCCTAAAACCCAGCCCACACCCTTCCTAACTACTAGCTCTTCCCCCACCGCCATAGAAATGTGCCCAACTGCGTGGCATTTCTACAAACCATAAAACCAATACACAATCGACTGCATGTTCCCCCCCTTTTTTTTTGTGGTACGCGGGCCTCTCACTGTTGTGGTCTCTCCTGTTGCAGAGCACAGGCTCCGGACGCGCAGTCTCAGCAGCCATGGCTCATGGGCCTAGCCGCTCCGCGGTGTGTGGGATCTTCCTGGACTGGGGCATGAACCCATGTCCCCTGCATCGGCAGGCGGACTCCCAACCACTGCGCCACCAGGGAAGCCCCATGTTCCCTTTTTAAATCGTTTTTTTTTTTTCTTTTTTGGCCACACTGCGAGGCCTGCAGGTTCCTAAATACCAGACCAGGGGTTGAACCCTGGTCCCTGGCAGTGAAAGCCCAGAGTCCCAACCGCTGGACTGCCAGGGAATTCCCCCTTTTGAAATCTTGAAAGCTGCTGAACTCCCAGATATCTCATGAAAATGAATAATGAAATGAATCAAAACTAATATGTAAGGTCTATTGAGCAAAGTGGTGGCTACCAGTGGGGAGAAGGAAGTGGGGAGAGGTAAAATAGGAGGACGGGATTAAGAGGTACAAACTACTGTGTATAAAATAGATAAGCTACAAGGACATATGGTACAGCACAGGGAATAGAGCCAATATATTATAATAACTTTAGTTTTTCAAAGGTTTATTATTTATTTAATTTATTTTTGGCTGCATTGGGTCTTAGTTGCGAGACGCAGGATCTTCATTGAGGCGTGCGGGATCTTTCATTGCAGCACGTGGGCTCTTCGTTGTGGTGTGGAGGTTTCTCTCTAGTTGTGGCCTGCATGCTCCAGGGCACATGGGCTCAGTAGTTGTGGCGTGCGGGCTTAGTTGCCCTGCCTCCTGTAGGATCTTAGTTCCCCGACCAGGGATCAGACCTGTGTCCCCTTAATTGGAAGGCAGATTCTTTACCATTGGATCACCAGGGAAGTGCCTATAATAACTTTAAATGGAGTATAACCTGTAAAAATATTGAATAACAATGTTGTACACCTGAAACTGATATAGTGTTGTAAATCAATTATACTTCAAAAAAATGTTTTAAACTAAGATGTAAGATGTGAATGTTTGAATAACTTTTGTTTGAATAACTTTTATATTGCCTTGAAGCTCATTATCTGTCATTATAAACATAGGACAAATGTTTGGAATCTCACTTTATTGTTGACTTTGGTTTGCGAAATTGCCACTGCTCTTTAAATAGTTATAATATAGGACTGTTTAAGGACCAGGCACTACCAAACTTTGAAAATATGGAGACTTTTAGAATTTATGTAATTAAAAATATGATTCTTTCCGTTTGGGGTTAGCCAGTTGGAGAGTTTAAATTGAAACGTGTCATGATTGAGGGTTTTTTTTTCCCCCAAATGGTATTTAAGACAACAAACACCCTCCACCCCACCACTTCCTCCAGCTAACACCTGGTCTTTCTCCTCCTTTTCACGACAAAGTTCTTGAAAGTGTTATCTACACTCTTGGTCTCCATCCTCCTCACCCAACTTACTCTTCAACCCCGCACCTAAGATCTGGCTTCTGCTCTCAGCTCTCCCTTACATTTCACCCACAATGATCACCAGTAGCCTCTGGGGTGCTTCTCAGACCTATATTCCTGAACTTATCGGAAGCATTAGGCAATGTGGACAACTATTTTAAGCTCTCTGGCTTAAACAGCTACCCTTGTAGACCTCCCCACTTCCCACTCCTCCTTGTATCTTCCTCCCTTTGTTAATAGTACCCTCCATCCATTACCCAGGTACCCAAGCCAGAGAGCTGATAGCCATCCTGTCTTTTCCCTCACCTCCTACCTGTAGTCACCAAGTCCTGTTCACCCTTCCCCCAAGGTAGACCTAGAATCCCATCCCTTCTCCAGCCAAGTCCGGGTCACCTTCCCTCTCACCTGGATCACTGTACAGTGTCCTGACACCTCTCCCTACATATCTACCCCTGCCCCCTGCAATCCATCCTCCCCACAGAAGCAGCCAGACCAATCTTTCCAGAATGGTCATTTCACCTCTGAAGCTCCTCTGATTTGCCACTGCCCTCAGGACAAAGTCAGCGCAGATTCACCTGATATGTGACCCAGTGGATCACTTTCTCTTTCCTAGAACAATGTTTCCACTTGGCTATCAAAACACACTCCGGATTTTTCTTCCACCTCCCTGGCTACTCCTTCGCATTCTTGTTTGCCGGATGCTTGCCTCTCCCCAATCACTTAATACTATTAAGTGTTTCAGGGCCCAGTCACTGGTCCTTTTCTTGCCTTGCTCTATACTCACTCCCTTGGTGAACCCACCCAGCCTCATGGCTTTAAATATATCTATGCTGGTCATTTGTATCCCAACCCCAGACTTCGTCCCTGAAATCCAGACTCAAATATGCAACTCCCTAGCCAACTCGGATCTCACTAGACACTCAAGTTTGCTTCCAAAGCCGAGCTCCCGACCTTCATGCCTACACTGTGCCCTGGCCCAGTCTTTCCCTTCTCAGTTAAGCACAATTCTATCCTTCCAGTGCTAAGGCCAAAAGCCTTAGAGTGGTCCTTGACTCTAATTTTTCTCTCACATCACACTCTATCCTTTAGCAAGACCTGTTTATACTCAAAATATAGCCAGTGAAATGATATGAGGTCTGGGATTCACTTCCGAATAATACAGGAGGGGAGATGTGGATGGAGATATCATTGAAACAAGATTGTCTGTAGGTTGGGACTTCCCTGGTGGTCCAGTGGTTAGGACTCTGTGCTTCTACTGCAGGGGGCATGGGTTCAATCCCTGGTTGGGGAACTAAGATCCCGCATGCCGGGTGGCCAATAAAAATTAAAATGGGCAGAAGACCTGAATAAACACTTTAAAAACTGTCTACAGGTTGATAATGGTTGAAGATGGGGGATGGTACATGGAGGTTCATTGTATTATTCTACTTTTGTTCATGTTTGAAATTTTCCATAATAAGAAAATTGAATCATACCACTTCTCCCTACCTTCACTGCTACCATTCTGATCCAAGGCGCCATATCTCTTGCCTGGACTGTTGTAGTAGCTTCTTAACTGAATTCCTGCTTCTGCTCTCACCTCCACTCCCCACCCTCTGCTTTTAATCCAATCTTCCCACGAACAGCCAGTGTGATACCGTTAAAATGAAAGTCCATCCATGTCCCTCTTCTGCTTGGAACTCCCCAGTGGCTCCCCATTTCAATCAGAGTAAAAGCCAAAGTCTTAGTAGTCTTCAAGATCCTACACAATTTGCCCCCTACCCTTGTACTCAAACCTCATCCCCTCCCATTCTCCCCCTTTGATCATTCCATTCCAGTCACACTGCTATTCCTCAATCCCACCAGGCATACTGCCGCCACAGGGCCTTTGCACTTGCTGTTCCTTCTCCCATTCTTCTTTAATTGTTTTTATTTATTTTATTTTTTTTAAATTTTTGGCTGAGCCGGGTCTCAGTCGCGGCACACGGGATCTTTCGTTGGGGCGTGTGGACTTCTTAGTTGCCACATACAGACTCTTAGCTGCGGCATGCATGTGGAATTTAGTTCCCCGATCGGGGATCGAACCTGGGCCCCCTGCATTGGGAGAGTGGAGTCTTACCCACTGGACCACCAGGGAAGTCCCACTTTCTCTCATTCTTCCCTCTGACATACATACCGCTCACTCTTCGCCTCCTTCATGTCTTTGCTCAAATGTCTCCTTTTCAGACCTTCCCTAGCCACCTTTCTTGAGACTGAACCCCTGAACATTACCAAGTCTCACCCCACCCACACACACGTAGTCAGTACCTTTTAACCTCTTTCCCTGCTTTATTTTCCTGATTAGCGCTTATCACCGTCTTAATTATTATAATGTTACTTATTTATCCTGTTTATTATCTGTCTCCACCATTAGAGTGTTAGCTCTCTGCAGTCCGAGAATTTTGCCTATTCACTGCTGTATCCCCAGGACACCTGCCTGGCACATAGCGGGCACTCAACAAATGTTTGTTGAATGAATGAATGAATGGCATTCCGAGTTTCAATCCCTGCCCACCTGTCCAGGCACAGCTCTCCCCTCTCCCCTCCCTGCCCTCCATGCCAACGTGGATCTGACAGCCGAGTCCTGGCACATGGCAGGATGATTCACACTTCTCAGCCTTATCCTGTCTTGTGCCCTCTGTCTCGTGGCCGCATTCCCAGTCTTTTAAGACTCATCTCAAGCAGGTGTTCACTGACACCACAGGTGACCCCAAAGAAACTCTTCTGCCTGAATTTCCACCAAGTTTCTGTGCCCTCTTTTCTCCTAGTACACAGGACACTGGACTCTCTGTGTCTCCTCTGTCTCCCCCACTGCTCTGGGAGCCCCTGGGGCAGGAACCACGTCTTACATTGTCTTCTTCGCACAATGTCTGGCACCCAGCCAGCACTCAATAGATGTACAGTGAACGAATAACAATACTTGCATTTACTTAATGTTTTCTCTGCTAAATGTTCTCTTGCTTAATCCACACAACCTATGGGGTAGGTATTATTCTTAAACCCATTTTAAGGATTATTTCTGTGAGAGTCAGAGAGGTTAAGAGTCTGGCAAAGGGCAGACTGGAATTCCAGAGTTTGTTCTGCGGAACCCTAGAATTCCCACTGTTCAGTCCAACCTCCAGCGAGTGCCTGCTCTTACTGAGCCTGTTTTGGGTGACAAGGTTGTGGGGATGGGATTGGTGGATACCATCCAACTCCCATCTCCTGGGGGAGTTGCTTTTCCCAGGGCCATCCTCAAGCCAGTTTCAGTTTCCAAGTTGTAAAAGGGAAACTAAGAGGTGAGAAATGAAACCTACAGCAGAAAGGGTGACTAAAAGCCCCGCCTGTTAAGGTGGTTTCACCCAGTGTTCCTCGGTACCCCAGCTGCAGTGAATGGCCTCCAGGAAGAGGATCCCCTGGTCAGCCAGACACCTCTTGTTTCCTCTCCACTCTGGTCCTTTGTTCCACAGGGTGCTGGAAGTCAGCTGAGGAGGAGTCCCCTTAAAGAAGAGTGTGTGTGCCAGGAGCTGGGTAGGTGTGTGGGTATAGATCTAGCCACCAGTGGTACTCTCAAGACAGAGATGGCAGTGCCCCCGGAGCTCTTTGTCACCCCAGCTTCCAGGCTGAACTCCTTCGTGGCTCACTGCCTGCATCCCAGCCAGAAGTGGAAAAAAGAGGTGTTGGAGACTGTGCAGACCGTGGAGCAGTTCCTGAGGGAGCAGAGCTTCCAGGGGGAGCATGGGCTGGACCAGGAATCGGGGGTGCTGAAGGTGGTCAAGGTGAGACTGGTTCCCTCCATCCCCAGGCCAGGGCTGGGCAAAATGCAGCTTGTGGGTCTACATCCCTGAGGATGCTGGGACCTGTTGCCTCATTATCTCTAGCCCATGCTACTGACATCTCAAGACACTCCATCCCAATGCACTGCTGCCTTGAGCAGAGCAAGTCCAGTAAGGAAGCTAATAATAATAGTGTACTTTTTAGGATGCACTAGCCTAACCCCTTAACATGTATTATGTCTAATTTGTGTACCCTGTGAGGTATGTACTATTCTTTTCCCATTTTACAGATGAGCAGAATGGAAACTCAGTGATTTAAGATCCATAATGACCAAATGCAATGCAAGGTCTCTGATTGGATCTTGGTGTGAATGGACCATCTGTAAAATATAATTTGGGAACAATTGGAGAAATTTCAATATGGCCAGAATATTAAATAATATATATATATAAGGGAATTGTTTTTTTAATATTTATTTATTTTATTTATTTATTTTCTTGGCTGCGTCAGGTCTTAGTTGTGGCAATGTGGGATCTTTTGTTGCAGCGTGCGGGCTCGGGCTTCTCTCTAGCTGTGGCGTGCGGGTTTTCTCTCCCTAGTTGTGGCGCGTGGGTTCCAGGGTGTGTGGGCTTTGTAGTTTGCGGCACACGGGCTCTCTAGTTGAGGCGTGGGAGCTCAGTAGTTGTGGCACGTGGGCTTAGTTGCCCTGCAGCATGTGGGATCTTCGTTCCCTGACCAGGGATCGAACCCGAGTCCCCTGCATTGGAAGGTGGATTCTTTACCACCGGACCACCAGGGAAGTCCCAGGGAACTGTCTTTTTGAGGCGTAATAGTTTTGTGGTTATGGGGGAAAATGTTCTCTTTTGTTGGACACAAATGCTAAAGTATTTAGGGACGATGGTTCTTAGCGTTTGTAATTTACTTTAAAGTGGCTTAGTTGAAGCAAATATGGCAGAGTTTAGACTTGTTGAATCTGGGCGGATGTATAAGTGTTCATTGTATTCTCTTTCTGTTTTTCTGTTTAAAATTTTTGATAATGGAAATTTTTTTTTAATGGAAGCTCAGAGAGGTGAGGTCACTTGCCCAAGGTCACACAGCTAGTGGTGAAGCTGGGATTTCACCCAGGATCTATCTTACTCCACTCCAGGCTGCCCTCACTGAGCTTTTTTCCCCCAAGCCCTTCCTGCAGCTGCATCATGTCACCTCCTGTCCTAGCTAGGATAATAATGCAAGAGGGTCAAAACTAGAAAGGTGTGATGAGAAAAACAACTTTGAGGAAAAAATTTTGTTTTTCTGAGTGGCTGCCTAGGCATTTTACAGTATGGTGACCCTACTAACACCAAAAGTTCAGAGTCTGGACTTTTAGATAGGTTTAGGGTATCCCCACAGGTTCCTGCTTTGCCTTCCCCGGTGGAACCTTTTAATATAACCACTGAGTGGGCTTCCCTGGTGGTCCAGTGGTTAAGACTCTGAGCTTCCACTGCAGCGGGCATGGGTTCGACCCCTGGTCAGGGAAGTTCTGCATGCCACACTGTGTGGCCAAAAAACATAAATAAATAAAATTTTTTAAAAATTTAGAGCTAAGCGGGTTTTAAATAAAATTTTTTAATGTAAATCGATACAGCCACTATGGAGAACAGTATGGAGGTTCCTTAAAAAACTACAGATAGAACTACCATACGACCCAGCAATCCCACTACTGGGCATATACCCTGAGAAAACCATAATTCAAAAAGAGTCATGTACCAAAATGTTCATTGCAGCTCTATTTACAATAGCCAAGACATGGAAGCAACCTAAGTGTCCATCAACAGACGAATGGATAAAGAAGATGTGGCACATATATACAATGGAATATTACTCAGCCATAAAAAGAAACGAAGTTGAGCTATTTGTAGTGAGGTGGATGGACCTAGAGTCTGTCATACAGAGTGAAGTAAGTCAGAAAGAGAAAAACAAATACCGTATGCTAACACATATATATGGAATCTAAGGGGAAAAAAAAGAAGGTCATGAAGAACGTAGGGGTAAGACAGGAATAAAGACACAAACCTACTAGAGAATGGACTTGAGGATATGGGGAGGGGGAAGGGTAAGCTGTGACAAAGTGAGAGAGTGGCATGGACGTATATACACTACCAAACGTAAAATAGCTAGTGGGAAGCAGCCGCATAGCACAGGAAGATCAGCTCGGGGCTTTGTGACCATCTAGAGGGGTGGGATAGGGAGGGTGGGAGGGAGACGCAAAAGAGAAGAGATATGGGAACATATGTATATGTGTAACTGATTCACTTTGTTATTAAGCAGAAACTAACACACCATTGTAAAGCAATTATACTCCAATAAAGATGTTTAAAAAAAAATAACCACTTAGAGTTAAGCCTGTGAAAAGTTAGTAGCCTCTGCCCCAATCACCTTGTAAGGACTAGGTGCTTGCTACCCCGCTCTAGCGCCTGCTGGTTTGTGACCTGGGGTGGAAGACTGCCCTTCCCCCGGCTCACTGTGTCCCCTTGCTTCTGGGATCTGTAAGTAATAAATCATTTTTTTTATTTTTTAAATTAATTTTTGTTGGAGCATAGCTGCTTTACAATGTTGTGTTAGTCTCTGCTGTACAGCAAAGTGAATCAGTTACACGTATCCATATACCCCTCCTTTTTAGATTTCTTTCTCACTTAGGTCACCACAGAGCATTGAGTAGAGTTCCCTGTGCTATACAGCAGGTTCTCATTAGTTATCTATTTTTGAAAGTAATAAATCTTATGACTCTACTCCCTTTGTATGGGTGTATTGAAACTGCACCTTTCCTCCAAATGACCCCGGGGGTTTCATTTCCCCACAGAGGGAGTTTGGATGCTGAGGGAGCTACCTGCCCACACTGTGTGGGCGGCTTGTGCCCCCGGCCAACGAGAAATTAACACTTTATTTGGGCTTTAAACTCTCCCCCAACCCCTGAAAATCTGGTAAGCTGTGCTGGTCCACAAGAGTGAATGCTTGTCCTTGGGTTTGAATAGGTTTGAACTGAAGCAAGTCATGAAGCCTGTTCTAGAACGCTCTTCCCTCTCTGCCTATATCTTACCACTGGAAAAGGTGGGAAGGGCAGCACAGGCACAGCCTTCAGCGGGATGGGCTCTGTGCCATTCCCAGCCCTCTCACATAGGGCAGAAACACCCCGCCCCTGCCAATTCCTGAGTTAAAGCACTCACCTCTAATGTGACTGTATGAGGAAATAGGGTCTTTAAATTAAGGTTAAATAAAGTCATAATGGTGAAGCCCTAATCAGACTGGACTCGTGTCCTTATAAGAAGATAGAGACATCAGCGGCCTCTCTCTGTCCATGCACACACACAGGTAAGACCATGTGAGGACTCAGTGAGAAGGCAGCTGTCTGCAAGCCAGGAAGAGAGGCCTCAGAAGAAAGCAACTCTGCTGGCATCTTGATTTTAGACTGCAGAATTCCAGAACTGCGAGAAAGGAAATTTCTGTTGTTTAAGCCTCCAGTCTCTAGTATTCTATTATGGCAGCCCAAACAGACTAATGCACCATTTTATGTTGGCTTTTTTCCCCTATAACAGTAGACTAGCATCCTGGTCCCCAGGCCATTTTGGTTCAGTTAAATTCTTAAAGTAGCACTTACATCTTACCTCACACTGAAATAAATCCTTTTGTAGCATGTGAGTGGCACAGAGTGGAGCTTAAAAGATTTGGTGGGCCATCAGGCTCTCTCTAACCCACCCCTCGAACCTGTCTTATACCATCTTCTTTGCTTCCCAGTCCAAACCCTGTGTTCCAGTCTTTTCCCTGTCCCCCATTTATAGTGCCCACTCCTTCCTTGCCCAGTTGGAATTTTCTCTAGCTTCCATGCCGACTGCCCAAACCCCATCTCTTCTTCAGGGTCATCCTAAGCCTTACATCTTTGGGGCCTCTTCTCAACCTTCCAGCCAACCTCTGCATCACTCTGGTACTTCCTGCCTTTGCAGAAATTTAATAGAAAGAGAGGAGGGGATTGGAGGCACTGTGCCTAAGATCTCAGGTGGATGAGATTCTTCCCTGCAAGCCAAGTGTCTGGCTGTAAACAATACCTTCAGGGCCTAAACAGTGAATAGAGGGATAGAAAGTGACTTGACTTTGGTGTATGTATGTGTTTATACCCATATATGTGAAGTCTGTGCTCTTGGAGTAGAGTCCCATTCATTTAGAGAAAAAAGAGCCTGCTCCAAATTCCCCATCTGGAACTAGCAATTTGTCCTTAATGAGGCACATGTATAACACAGGTTATAGATTAAGACTGACCTGAAGAGAGCACACTGACTTTCGTCTAAGCACCTCAGCTAGACAGCTAGACGTGGAAGAAACCAAGAAATCAAGTGTAGGATTTCCCAAACTGCAGTCAGTTACTAGCCACATTAATAACTGTTTTAAACCTTATTCACATTGCATCAAAGGGATGCTTTGATGCACTGCTGAGGTCTTCTCAGCAAAGCTCACGGGAATTTGGTATATGAGGATCCACAATAGCGATCCATTTCATCGGTGTCAATCTTTCTGGACAGTTTGGGTGGAAAGGACAATTCCTGAAGGTGCGATACCTTCACCGCATGTACTAGCATTGGGTCTTGCTTGTGTGTGTGTCACCGACTTCAGCCTTGCTGTAGCAATAATAGCTAAGATACTGTAGAGCTGAGAGGCTATTTAAGTATTTATAGATATATACATAAGGTAAAAGCACCTAACTTTTTTCTACCTATTGCTTACCCTCCACAGCGGTGTACACACCACACTTTAGGAAACAGTGATGTTGTCCAATTTGTCTTCTCATTTGAAGATGAGAAATGAAGGTCTGGAGACCTTTCATTTCTCAAGGTCATTCGAGTGTTTAAGGGCAGGATGCTGGGGTTCCTGACTTCCAGGGAACCTAACTTTTCTCTGAAATTATACTGCCCCTTAATCTCTTAGCAGTACATAAAACAAATATTGGTGACCTCGTGACATGCCAGCCCTTGGGTTAAATGGAGATCTGTGACTGGCTCTCAAACTTTTAAGAAATGGGAGTCTAGAAAAAAAAACCCAAAACAGTCATGCAAAGACTCACTGGGCTGGAAGGGGAGCCCGTGGTCGTCTAGCTCAGTGCTGGGCTGAACCCTGGATCGTCCAAGGAGGGTCTTGGAGGCCTCTCTGGAGGCCAAGAAGTCAAGGCATAAGGGGGAATAAGGCAGGTTTGCTTCTGTGTCTTCATGTTATTTTCATGTAAGATAGCACTGAAAATTTCAAAAGTAACACTGGAAATGTTCTGTGCTTGTCCATTTTCATCGTATAGATAATGACATGAAGGCTCAAAGGGGGATCGTGTTTTGCTAGTTAATAACAGACAACATTCCTCATCCAGCATTCCTATAGCTTAAAAAAGCAATAGAGGCAAGTGGGTCCATGAACGTGGGTTTTGTGGTCATGCAGATTTGAACTTGCATCCCAGCAGGGCTTGAATGGAGTTTTTCTCTCCAAATTAGGCAAATTGTTTCTCCAAGGCTCATGGGGTGGTCAGTGTTGTTATAGGGGAGTGAGGTAAAAGCATTTTCCTCACCATATCCTGCCCCAGACATGTTATCTGAAGGGAAGGAAAGAAGGGAAAATGGGAGGGATATATGGAGAAAGAGGGAGGAAACTAAGGTGGCAGAGAACATTCCTAAAAGTCCTCCATGTTACTTCTGCTGTGCTTCCACACGCTCCTTGGGACCTCGCTTGCCAACAGAAATGTTGATTAAGCACTCTGGTTCTTATGTACGTTCTGCATTGGGAACACTTATAGTTAGGTTTCAGGGCTCTGAACTCCCCAAACTGGGGAACTTGTCATTAAAAGGCCCTTTTAAAAAGCACAAGTGCCCCAAAGTTTAATGGCATTAGATTTTGGCAATGATTTCTTGAATATGACACCGAAGGCACAGGCAACAAAAGGAAAATAGAGAAATTGACTTCATGAAAATGTTTAAAACTCTGTGCATCCAGACCCTATCAATAGAGGAAAAGGGCAATCGCAGAATGAGAAGAGATGTTTGGAAATCACATATCTGATAAGGGATTAATATCTAGAGTGTACAGAGAACTCCTAAAACTCAACCACAAAGCAAACAACCTGGCTAAAAAATGGGCAAAGGACTTGATTAGACATTTCTGCTAAGAAGATACATAAATGGCCCATAAACACCTCAAAAGACACTCAGCATCAGCGATCATTAGGAAAATGCAAGTCAAGACTACAGTGAGACACCAGCTTACACACATTAGGGTGGCTACTGTGAAAAGAAAAAATAACAAGGGTTAATGAGGATGTAGGAAATTGGAGCCCTGTGCACTACTGGTGAGAATGTAAAATGGTACAGCCATTGTGCAAAATATCATGGTGGTTCCTCAAAATTAAAAGTAGGATTACCATATGGTCCAGTTCCACGTCTGGGTGTATACCCAACATAACTGAAAGCAGGTTTTGCAAGATACTTTGTATACCTATGTTCATAGCAGCATTGTTCACAATAACTAAAATGTGGAAGGAACCCAACTGCCCACTGACAGATGAATAGATAAGCAAAACGGGATGTATACACAACAGAATATTATTCAGCCTTAAAGAGGAAGTTCTGACACAGGCTACAACATGGATGAATCTTGAGGACATGATGCTAACCTACCAGTCACAGAAAGACAAATGCTCTCGATTCCACTTGTATGAGGCACCTAGAGTGGTCAAGTTCATACGGACAGAAAGTCGAATGATGGGCGCCAGGGGCTGGGGGTAACAGTTGCTGGAGGGCAGAGAGTTCCAGTTTTTCCAGAAGAAAAGAGTTCTGGAGATTGGCTGCCGCACAACGTGAATCTCCTGAACGTTTCTAAACTCTACACTCATAAGTGATACGATGATACAATTTTATGTGCATTTCACTACAATTAAAAACCAAACATGGACTTCCCTGGTGGCACAGTGGTTAAGAATCCGCCTGCCAATGCAGGGGACACGGGTTCGAGCCCTGGTCCGGGAAGATCCCACATGCCGTGGAACAACTAAGCCCGTATGCCACAACTACTGAGCCTGCACTCTAGAGCCTGCGAGCCACAGCTACTGAAGCCCGTGTGCCACAACTACTGAAGTGCATGCACCTAGAGCCCGTGCTCCGCAACAAGAGAAGCCACCACAGTGAGAAGCCCACACACTGCAACGAGGAGTAGCCCCCGCTCGCCGCAACTAGAGAAAGCCCGCGCACAGCAACAAAGACCCAAAGCAGCCAAAAATAAATTAATTAATTAATTTAAAAATTAATTTAAAAATTATTAAAAAAATAAAACACCAAACACAAGTGGCCCTCGGAGACACAGTAAATATTTTTGCCATTCACAGTTCAGAGCTGCCTCATTGTCAGGGTGCTAGTCTTCAGTCAACTAGCTGAGAACTGGTACGGAGGGGGTGGGAACTTCCATGAAAGAGCTTCTGAAGCTAAGTAGCCTGGTCCATTTCCTAATTTCTTCAACGAATATCTGAGTGCTTGCTGGAGCCAGTCACTGTACTTGGTCCTCGAGATAGACAGCTGTGAAAAAATTATACAGAGAGCCTTGCAATCTGGGAGTGAGAGGTGGGGTAGGGAAGGACCCGCAAATGAAAGCATGGAAGTTTATAGCATGTTACCAGATGATGCAGGTTACGGGAACAATAAAGCATCAAAGGGAAAGAGGGCTACCCTAATTAGAAGGGCACATGTGGACAGACCGGAGAGAGCAGCCCCTGTAGATACGGAGAGAAAGAACATTCTAGGCAGAGAGAATAGTAAGTGCAGGAGGCTATGGGGAGGGAGCTGCTAGGAACAGCCAGGGACAGCGTGCCAGTGTGTCTGGAAGGGCTTGAGGGAAGGGGAGGGACGGTGTGTGTGTGTGTGTGTGTGTGTGAGAGAGAGAGAGAGAGACAGACAGACAGACAGACAGAGACAGAGACAGAGGGCGGGGATGGGGAGGGGGAGAGAGGGAGAAGACTGCTTTTATTCGAATCCAGATGGGAGCTTCTGAAGGGTTTTGAGCTCTGAGCAACACGATCTGACTTGGGACTTACCAGGATCACCGTGACCACTGTACCTAGAACGGATTGAATGGGAGGGGGCAAAGCAGAAAAACGCATTTGAAAGGGGTGCACAGAAGAGGAGAGCAGGGCTGGTGGGACCTGAGGGGAGAGGTTTTCTGTCTCTTGCAGGGTGCCGGGTAGGGTTTAGTCTGGGTGTGGCCGCCCCGCTCCCCGTCTGCAGCACTCTGCCCTCCTCACCTCCTGTAAACGGAGGCTAAGTACATCCTTGAGGCTCTCCCAGAGAGTTGATGGCCTGCCTGGGACAGTCCTGAGTCACAGCCCCTTGGCTGTCGCCAGCTCCAGGGATGCTCCTGTCCTGAGCATTAACCTCCCTCAGGGGGAGTCCTCATTCTCCAGGGAGGAAATGGATATCTCACTGCTGCGGGCTCTTAACTCCTATAAAGCTGCAGGACAAATGACTCACTGAACATGCTTCATGCAGGAAGGAGTGGGTAATCTCAGAGAAGGGAATAAAACTTCTCAAAACTCCGAACCGGGGGATTGCGGAGAAGCTCGCTGTCTTCTCTCTTGGGTGCGTGTGTGTGTGAATCGGGGAAGGAGAGGGCGGGCACCGACTTGGGTCTCGGTTCGCCCCCGCGGACCATTCTTCCAGGGCAAGTTTTTCTTAGTGTCACTCGATTTCCTGAAGTGGGAGAATGAATACCCAGTGTAGAAAAGTGGGAAGAAAAGCGTGTTAGTTAACATGAAATATGGTCATCTGATGACTTGTCCATTATGTATTTGAGGAAGCGGAGATTCTGAAGACCTTCACCTACCCAAGGAGAGGAAATTGCCTCTGTCTAGACCAGGACCTCTTACTTTTGCCACTGGTGACATTTTGTGTCCGATAATTCTTTGCTGTGGGCTGTCCTGGGCATTGTGGGATACTCCTACAGTATCCCTGGCCTCCGCCCAGCGGACGCCAGCAGTCCTTCCTCAGCTGTGACAGCAGAAATGCCTCCTGAACTTGTCAATTGTCCCGGGGGCGGGGAGCTGGGGGGAGGGCGGCAGAGTTGCTCTGGGTTGAGAGCCCCTGACCCAGGCTCAGCAGGCACATGGGTGAAGTCAGGACTGTGTATGTCATGTCCTCTCTGGCTAACAATAATTGATGGAGTTAAAACTAATAGTGGCTTCTGCTTGGTCACTGGGACAGCAGAGCATTCACTGCTCTGCCTTGAGAGAACAATTTTCCTGTGTTTTAACTAATAAGGCCGTTGTGACGGCTGGATTCTGGGCACCCCAACTAATAAGCGTGCCGATAAGGCAAAGACACCAAAACCAACGTCCTCCCTGATTGCCAGGGAGGGGGCATGTTTTCTTTCCCCTCCCTCTCCTGGATCCATGCAGTAATTAGCCAAAGTAAAATGAATTTTAGCTCATGCTTAATTGCCTTTACAGCGTACTCGCCAGCACGGATGCAGTAGTGCTAAACTAATTTTTAAAATAAATTTTAAAAAATTTATTTATTTTTATTTTTGCCTGCCTTAGGTCTTTGTTGCTGCGCGCGGGCTTTCTCTAGTTGCGGTGAGCAGGGGCTACTCTTCGTTGCGGTTCGCGGGCTTCTCATTGGGTGGCTCCTCTTGTTGCAGAGCACGGGCTTTAGGCGCGTGGGTTTCAGTAGTTGTGGCACTTGGGCTCAGTAGTTGTAGCTCGCGGGCTCTAGAGTGCAGGCTCCGTAGTTGTGGCGCACGGGCTTAGTTGCTCCGTGGCATGTGGGATCTTCCCGGACCAGGGTTCGAATCCGTGTTCCCTGCACTGGCAGGAGGATTCTTAACCACTGCACCACCAGGGGAGTCCCTAAACCAATTATTTTTTTAACTTTATGGCTTTAAATAATCCTTGGCTCTGAAATTCCCTGTACCCCTCAGCTACGTAACCACAGGCCCCTCTGCCCTAAATCCTTTTCTTATACTTTTGTAGCTTTGTAAGCAAGGCCCCTCTTTAGGAAGACATAATCCCTTCTCTGTAGAAAACATGAAAGACCTGAACAAATCAAGATTTCTCCATGGAGAATTCAGCTAGCCCTGTGCTTAGCTCCAAACAAGGAAATCCATCTCTCTAGCAAGCATGCCATTACCCGGACTAATGCCTGACTTGAATAACAAGCAAATTGTTGTGCTTTTAATTGTACCCTGCTGGGTCACAAAGCTTGTGAGAGAGGAATGTGCCCAGCTTCTGCAGGAGAAACAGGTCAGGCCTCTAATCCTCCTTTTCTGTCACCTTCCCCTCCCCCTTTCCAATCCTTTCTCTTCCCAGCAGAGCAGAGGGACAAGAAAGAGACAGCTAAATTATGTTTAAAATGGAAGAGTCTAAAAGAAGAAAAACGGTGGTCAGTACTGACTTGGGAGAGGATGCATTATCTATCCACAGCCTCTGCAGTGTGGCCCATTTGAGGACAATCAGTGTTCTCACCGGCTTGCTGGAGGGCGATATCTGAGAGCGTAAACCAGGCTTTCTCAGCCTCAGCACGACTGCTGGGTGGGGTTGGATGCTTCTTTGCTGTGGGCCTGTCCTGTGATGGAAGGACATTTAGCCTCGCGTAAGCTGTGACCATCCAAAGTGTCCCAAGACACTTTCAAATGTCTCCTGGGTGCAAAATTGCCCCTGGTTGAGAACCACGGCCCCAAGCCCTTCCATATTGGGATGGACTTGCTCTCTCTCTCAATCTCCCCCCCCACCAGTACACAAAACCCAAGAAAATCATGGTTCCTGTGTTAAAACTGGGGAGATCAACGTGCTCTTCATGTGGGTAGAATGAGTGGAAAGGAAAAAGACGCTGACTTGTGTGTAGGCAGGGGACAGAGTGGGAACCCCCTCAACACCGAGACTGAAAAGAGTCTTAGGATGTGGGTGTGTTTGTGGCTCCCGCTGGGAAGTGGCAATTCCCCTGGTTGAACAAGCCAACTTTCGAACGCCTCTACCCTGTGCACTTTGGAATAGGGCTTGCTGTGGGCGAGATGAGGAGTGATGGCGAGGCTGCAGAGATGAAGGCGCCTCTGAAGGTGCTGACTGTCTCCTCCCACACTACTTGGGACAGGGGAGAACTACCCAGCTTCACAGAGATACCCATTGCTCAGACAATGACAATCCTGTCTTGGACCTAAACATCGGGATGAAAGAGGGCTACTGACAAGACAGACGTTGTGCAAACATGGGGTTGCACTTTCATTACAGACATCGAGGCAAACATTTCACTCCTGGTGATATAATGAGACCTCCCTATTTTTAGGAATTTACAAGAAGCATTATTGCTTGTCCGTACCGGCCAGAAGGAAAGGCGGGAGAGCGAGCACACTGCAGTGAGCCCCCATATCCACTAGATGGCGGTGTACATCTTCCTCAGAAGCCAGGCGGACCGCGCTCCGGGCAGCTCGTTGGCCTAAGCAAGACAAGGGCTACTCTTCTTTTGGGAGACAGGCGTCTCCTGTCATTGTCGGCACAAACAGCCCCAAACAATTGCACTGACCACTCAGCTCTAAGCCATGTTCCAGGGCACTGCCGTCTGTTCAGGAGTGAATGCTGGGGAAATGAACCACGCTGCTAATTTGCTTGATTGGGGGCCAAAATAAGATCTCAAGTGACAGTGGGTGTGATTTATTTTTCCAACAAGAATAGGGGCAAAGCCATTTCATCCCACCCACCCCCACCCCCGCCCCAACTGCTACCATAAATGAAAGCAATCACCTAATTAGCCCTGAATTACTAACTGGCAGGGTAAAGATCTGCTGGAATTCAAGCTGAAGTGGGGAGTCTGGAGAAAGGGATGTGATTTCTGCAGGGGAGGAGGGGAGGGGTAGGGCAGGGTGGGAGGGGCGGGAGGGGAGGGGAAGACCTGAAGCCCATTGTGAGGTCCTGCGCCCCTGTGGTCTGGGGGCCGTGCTGGCCCTGACCCTGGGAGAAAAAGAGGCTCAGTGATGTCTTCAGGCCGTTCATTTTGTGCAGGAGAATGACTTTATAAACTGAAGGAAAAAGAACCTGTTGGAGAAAACCTAGCCGAGAGTTTCTCTGAAAATGCTACAGATGGAGATGAACTGGCTTGGGAAGGAGAGCACAGCCCTGTGGCGCCTGGCCACCCCGCTGCTGGTGGACCCCCCACGAAGGTTCTGTCATGGAAACGACAGGCATATCTAAAACCAAGTTGGGCTTTACGTCATTAAGAAATCCCCCAAAGGAATGGAATAAAGGCCTCCTTTCACACTTTGGGTTTTGCATGTGTCCTGAGGAAGCGCCTCTTCCCCAGCTGAGACAGCGCGCTGTCCCCGCGACCCAGTGAGCGGCCCTCGTCCTGCGGGGAAAGCAAAACAGCAGCGGGGTGGGTGCGCGCCCAGAGCTGCCCCTCTCGCAATTGATTTGTTCAGGGGTGACTTCTTGCGTTCTATTTAGATGTGACTTTAATCGAAGTGCTTTCCTAAGGCGATTTATCACAACTGTGAACGGTCAGTTTGCACAGCTGCTGCTCTTTTAGGGAAACGCACAGGCTCGGGAGGCGGAGGGGCCGGCGCGGGCTCCCCTCTTTCCCACGGACCGACCCGCGTGCCCCTCGCCCACCAGAAATATGTGCACCGCGTCTTCAGAGGCCGCCGCTTCTGTGCTCGGGCTCCTCTGCTGTCTCTGGCTGCTGAACAGCCATCTCCTCTCTCCTGGGAGGAGCAGCTGGTTTCCTTTTGGGGCGCTCCCCTTCTCCCCGTCTCAGCTCCTGCAGCGGAGACGAGGCTGCCCCTCTCTCCCTGCACGCTGTGGGCTGGGTGTGCAACCCGGCTCGGGCCACAGTCCCCGTCCCCGCCGACCCCGCTCGGCGCCCACCGCAGCCGGCAAAGCCCACACGGGGCGCTCAGTTAAAGCTGAACCTTAGGTGAAAACCACGACTTTTTAGGGTGTCTTCAACATTGCATGCAACATACTTCTACTAAAAAAATTACTGTTTATCTGAAGTTCAGCTTTAACGAGGCGGGCATCCTGTATTTTGTCTGGCAGCCTTCTAGGTTCTAGAGAAAATGTTTGTCCAGAGCAGATCAAATTGGAATCAGCCTAGGACTTTTAACTGGAGCTTTGGGGAAAAAATACTTAAAAGGTATCTGTTGGGACTGCTAGGCTGGTAGGATTCATGCTTGCAACCGCTGGGAGCCAGCTTTGCTATCATATGGGGAGAGCTGCTTGAACTAGAAGCCAACACCACAGAGAGCAGACCTGTTTCACTTGAACAGGTGGATCCAGCTGTTCTTGAAGCTGGCCCGGTGGGTGGTAGAGGTCAGGGTGCTGATGGCCAGGAGGGATAATAATTTCCTACCCCTCAAATCTGGGAAGTGAAAACAGCAGGGCTGAATGTGCCCACGGGGCATGGCTTCTGTTCAACTGGAAGAGTGGTGAATGGCTATTGGGTGACCAAAACAGTCGGTCTACTATATTCTTACTTTGTTTGCTAATTGTTTTGCTGCATGTAAACTCTTTGTTGCATTAGCTCTTGTTCGTGACATCATGTCTGGAGGCAGGGTCTGGTAGACTTACATGTGGAATTGGAGACTTAAATTTCAAATCTGCCTCTGTCTGGTTGAGTGGCTTTAGGGTTCTCGTAACCTCTACAAAGTTGAGTTTCTGGGTCTGAAACCTAAGGACAGAGGTTATCGTAATCCATTTGGACTGCTATAACAAAATACCAGAGCCTGGGTAGCTTATGAACAACAGAAATTTATTTCTTATAGTTCTGGAGGTTGGAAGTCTAAGATCAGGGTGCGAGCAGATTCACAGTCCGGTGAGTCTCCTCTTCCTGGGTCACAGTTGGCGTGTTTTCTCTGTAACCTCCCATGGCAGAAAGGTCGAGGGACCTCTGCGGGGTCTCTTTTATGAGGGCACTAATTTTGTTCATGAGGGCTCTACCCTCATGACCTTATCACCTCCCAAATGCCACACCTCCTGATACCATCACTTTGGGGGTTAGGATTTCAACATATGAATTTTGGGGGAGGCAAATGTTAAATCTATAGCAGAGGTACTTTCCCCATAGGATGGGGGAGAGGGAAAGTATGTAAGCACCTGTCATAGGGCCTGGTGTGGAGCAGGTGCCCCATACAGATGTTACTACAAAATATTGAGTATAGTTCCCTGTGCCATAGAGGAGATCCTTCTATCTATTCTATGCCTTCTTTGAATGACCGTAGCACTTGTTGTATCATTTTTATGTCTGTTATTGCTTTGTGACTGAAAACGAAAAATTTCTTTTTGTCCATGTCCTGGCCCTTACATAAAAATGTGTTCATTTATCTATTTCATATTTATTGACTACATCTTAGACACCGTGTTAACTGCTGGTTCTAGATGTTAGTAAAATATAGACCTTCCTGCTCAAAGGGTCACAGTATTTGTGGGAAAACAAAAAAATGAACAACTATGTCTCAAAGAGCTTTGTACTTCCCAAAGAGAACACACCTCGTAGTTACAATAAATACATGTATCATATGTAAATGTATAAATAGTTAATGGGATTATACACCTGAGATAACTGCTTTTCGATTCTGACGAAATGATGATTATATTTCACCAGGAGGTCAATACCACTCTGAGAATGAGGGCTTAACCCCCGACTTGACTCACTGCATCGCTTTCCTATATAAAAATACACAAGTCTGTACATACGCTCTAGAAAAGGGCTTATCTGGCATGAATTTCAGATAGCAAGAAGAAAACTTCAAGGGGTTCAGAGAAGCATCCAGAAGCTCAGATGATTGTCTGGCACTAATACAACTTGCTTGACAGGGAAATAGAGCTGTAAATCTCACAAAATCAGATGATCTTTCAAGAATTTCAAAACCTCCTGCTATTAATTGGAAATCCTAGAAGAATAGCTTCTTTTAAAATGTACTGATAATATGCTTTACAGCTTAATATTCAGAAGCCTATGTTTTGGCTAAGTGAGCTTCAGGAAGGAAGGAAATTTGCGGTTTACCTCCACTTACTTTGGAACCGCTGGTTCCAAACATCTACTTCTATGCACAGTCATCTTATCGCTGTAAAATGGAGGCAACTCTAAGACAACAGAGTTACAGAGATGTTGCACAGCTCCATGTGTCATTGTCGTCATTTGTTTCAGAATACCAATAACATCTAAGCGACTAATGAAAGAGTGCTATATTATTTGGGGTCATCTAGTGCAGCTCTGTCAAAGTGAAGAAAAGGGACCTAGAATGACTATAATTTTCCCAAGAGGACACAATTATTTTATGGTAAATCTGGGACAAGAACCCTGATCTCTTGGATCCCATTCCATTGTTCTTTCATTGGGTTCTGAACAACCCAGAGAAATAAAGAGAAATAAAACTCCTGTGTGCTGTGTCACTGGTACAGGACATGGCAAGATTGGAATTGGAGCACTACATATTAAGAGGTATCTGAGAAATTCTTCAAACTAATTGAGATATATACCAGGTACATAGAAAACAGTATATTTTATGATGATTCTGTGCAATGAACAGAACTGGTAACACACACTGGAAGGTGAATTCTCATTTTCTGGCACCTTGAAAACGCCCCCTCAACATACACGTTTAAAATAAACATTTGAACTGGGTCATATTTAATTCTGCATGCTCTTGTAAGTCAGCAAAATATTCCATATATCATTTAAGTTGTCATTCACTTTTTAACTTGACTTTCAATTTCTAAAAGTCTTTCCAAACATAAAACAGAGGTGGGAAAATGGTATATGGGAAGCTGCAGAGATGAAATAAGCTTATTTCATTAGGCATAAGGATGAATATCCAAACAACTTCTTCATGGCTGAAAGTGTGCAAATCTACTGTCTTCATTTTGTAGTCAAGGCTTCCGGAAAAATATGCTAATGGATTCCTTATTACCCAAATGCCCCATATCAGTTTCAGTAGGTATCATTATATATTATGGAAATTTTTCTCAGTGACAGTGAAAGACACCCTGACTGAACATCCCCCTGCCCATGACACAGAGATGATGGTCTCAAGCTATCTTGAAGGCACTGGAGCCCACACTATCCGTTACTAATATTAATGGAGGATAAAACTTCATATTCTGTTTGCTCTATATTTGTTCAATCACTTCTTCCCTTCATTAAACTGGATGGCCCATAATTGAGTCTGTAGTGTGTCTATCATTGGAAACTGAACAAAGTTTTGTTGGTTTTATTAATGTCATATGTTCCTAGGGAGGGTCTATTCAATAACTAAGTCTAGTTTCACAGTTACAAATAAATTATGATGTAACTTTGAATAAATTAAGTTCATCATAAAGGAAGGATACTGAGAGTTGCTACTACTCTTTCCTTGCGGGGCTCTCGTAAGGCGCTAATTAAAGTAACAGAGGTGTATATGTATGCATATATTTTCAATGATATTTGTACAGACTTAAAAAGAACTCTACAGAATGCATTATAAAAACCTTAATGCTGTGTGTCCCTGGTTCCCAGCTCTCTCATTAGAACTACTTAAATGAACACAATCTTATCTGTTAGGATAGCTATCAGAGTACTCCAAATACTACTTCTTGCAGTACCCTGTCCCAACCATTTGCCATCCTCTTCCCATTAGTCCTCAAGTCAGAAGCCCCGAAGATCTGTTCATTAATTTATGAACACATTTCTTCATCCAGCCAAGAAAATTGATTGATCCCTTACCAAATTTCAGGCACCATTCTTCAGTATGATTTATAGGCATGTTCAGGAAACACAGCAGTGATTAACACAGATGAATATAGTCTCTCTTGAGCTGAGTGGGGAGACAAAAGTAAATAAGCAAATATAAAATCATAAGTATAGGGCTTCCCCGGTGGCGCAGTGGTTGAAAGTCCCCCTGCCGATGCAGGGGACACGGGTTCGTGCCCCAGTCCGGGAAGATGCCACATGCCGCGGAGCGGCTGGGCCCGTGAGCCATGGCCGCTGAGCCTGCGCGTCCGGAGCCTGTGCTCCGCATTGGGAGAGGCCACAACAGTGAGAGGCCCGCGTACCGCCAAAAAAAAAAAGCTATGAAAACAAAACCTATGGATGGAGACCTACATGAAAGATGGAAGAGTGTAATAATGGCCAGAGTACATTACTGTGGCAGAAGCAGCAGCCCTTAAGGAGGACAACTTTATAAATTACAAATTGGATTTAAATAGACAGGGAATTGAAAGTGGAGACATTATTTTCTGCAGAAGATGATGGACAGGGGAGAACAAAGAAAATAAAACTGAGATTGTTAGCAAAATACAATGCTAAGCATGTAAGTTAGGACTGAGTCCTTAACTTTCATTTTTATTAATGAGTGGGTGAGTATAGATTACTGACTACACACAACCAAGCCTGGGAACACATTTTATATTTATGATCTTTGTGCCTAAAACTAGATTCACCTGCAATTTAATATGACACTAGGACAATGACTGGCCAAGTTTTAGATTAATCACTCTTACACAAAGATTTTTCATTCATATAATCTCAAACAAATACTGCGTCACCAATTAAGTTCCAGATCCTATGCACTCTGGCTGAAGATAGAAATATCTTGCAAGCCCAGCGTCACTTTCCTCTTTCTCTGGTAACAAATCACACTTTCTATTATGACAATGGCCCCAGTTATCGGCCCAGGAATAAACACTTGACTCAGGAAGAGCCAATTAAAGCCCTCCTTTACAGTTGATCGAGAGCTTGAAGGTTAGAGTATTTCAATCTTATGAAATTTTTGTAAAACAAAATTATTTCAAAATCTACTAATTATTCTTTAAGTTCTAGAAACTGCATTCTGTGACTAAGAGGACAAT
This sequence comes from Leucopleurus acutus, assembly GCF_964270905.1. NCBI lineage: Eukaryota > Metazoa > Chordata > Mammalia > Artiodactyla > Delphinidae > Leucopleurus > Leucopleurus acutus. The sequence continues at coordinate 25,578,676 of NC_139145.1, read as the reverse complement.
TTATTTGCCGTCGGTTCTGCTCTGCCCACTTTATGTTTCTGTTATTGTGAGATAAAGGCAGTGGGGAATGGCAAACCAATTCTGATTCATTCAACACATGAGTGCTTCTTAGGTACAAAACACCATTCTGAACATTGTCCGAGGTAAAAAGATAAATAATACCTAGCCCCTTACCCTCAAGGATCTTCCAGCTTAGCAAGGGAAATAAAACATGCACACAGATGACTGCAACAAAAAGAAGATAATGATTGCTGCCAGACGTTTGGGGAGAATGAGTAGAGCAAAGAGAGAACACAGAATAAGGCAACATTCAACAGTCAGCCAAGAACTATTTGTTGAGCAATTGCAAGCTGTGACCTGGAAATGGAAGAGGAGAACATAGATCTTCACATGGGCAGGTGAAAAATCAAGTGTTATTACTTGTAACACAGCTCTTCAAATATATTTTTTGGCACCAAGTGCCTACTAAATAGCCTTAAATTAAAAACTAAATAAGGATACAGTCTCTATCAAATATAGCCTCAGGTACTGATGCCTAAATACTAGGATCACAGTATTTGTGTTCCCAAGGATGCCTTTCTATTGCTTTGCTTCTTTCCCCTTTCCAAATTAGCTAATGCTGCCTTACCAGGATATCTATTTCACTTGTTCCAGCCTTTTTGATCCAATGTATTGAATAGCAGAATAGGTGAGTTACAAGAGGATATTTTGACTTCAAACAACAGAAATAAAATACTATATAATTGAAAAAAAAGAGGCACATGTGGATCCAGGAGTTCAGGCACATGTGGATCCAGGCACATGTGGATCAGGCACATGTGGATCCAGGAGTTTCAGGCACATGTGGATCCAGGAGTTCACATGTTCTAACCAGGTCCCTTTCTCTCTTCCCCACCCCTTCTTCTCTCTGCCTTTTCTCCTCTCTGGTAGTTCTCATTATGGGATTCAAATATTTCCCTGTTTATGTGGGAGCTTCTGGCACAGCTGCAGGCTTATACCCTCACAGCTCCAGGGCTGGCTGGAAGGGGCGGGCGCATCACAGCATAAGGTTGCACAAGGTGTGCACTTATATAGCAGGGCATCACATCTATGAGTGATTGATGATCACATTGTATACAGGGGTAGCTTCGCATAGTTTTTACATCACTTTTCTTGAAGATGGCAGTAAAATGGTATGTTTTTACAAAATCAAATAGTGTAACGTTGTCCAAAAGATATACATAAAGCATTTAGAGGAAGGAGGCTCCTTTTTCTTTTAACTCCGGCACGGATTGTCTATTGGACAGTGGTAACCCTATGTCATCAACCTCGTTACTCCAGCAGAAGTCCAGGGATTAGCCCTGCATAACTCTTGTTAGCCTCTATTCCCTTCCTTGAACACTGTAGCCAGAAGGTTTTTTTCCTCCTCAAACCTTAAGTATTGAAACCTGGAGGAGGGGCATGTCTGAAAAGAAAATGATGGACTGGACTCTCCCTAGAAGGAAGATAAATGGGTGGTCAAGAAGAAAAAAAATAAAATCCTCTGTACCAGGAAATGTTTGGAGTGTTTTTTGGGTATCAAAAAACGGGTGCCCTACACATAAAGCAACAAAGGATATTGGTCTAAAAAGAACACCATGGCCAAAGGTGCATGACCTATTTCAACAGAGGATTTGAAAGTTAAAAGTTAACCTGTAAAACATTCAATTCAATTTCATCATTTTACAGATGGGCAAAGTAAAACTCAGGCACAGGAACAGAAGTGCCAAGGTCATACAGGTGGTTGGTGGAAGAGACAACCAACTTCCCAACTTCTGACTTTTTAGGTGTGTGTGTGTGTGTTGTTTTGTTTATGTGCAAGGACATTTTTCTTTAGTACACTAATATTACAACAGAAAGTATAGTCTTGTTTTGGTTTTCTCTGCGCCCTCAATTCTGTATAAGACAGTTTCGCTGCCCTCCAACAGAAAGGCTCAGCAAGAGTAGAGACCACCATAAGCAGTACACGTGGGCACCAAGGGCAGATACATTGCCCTTCCTTGTGTAGGAACTAGGGCCACTTGTTGCTTTAATGGGCCAAGTTTGGGCTGGACCTGCAGGAGGGGACACCTTTGAAAAACAGCTTCCTAACTGCACTACAACCTGCTCTGGCATCCTGGTTCCACTCCCCAAACCCCCCAAATCTTCAGCCAGAAAAAAAAAAAAGAAGAAGAATGGATCACTGGATCGATGGGGAGATTTCTGTCTGCTCCTCCTACTGCCACCTCTTTCTTGCTATTTCCTGCCCGAGGAAACCTGACATCAGCCCAAAAGCATCTCTGGAAATGGGTAGGAGGGAGCCTTACACCTGTCAGCGCCAGAGAAGAAAGGGCGCTCTGCAGAGTTCTCAGTTGTTCCATCTCTTGCGATGAAAGGAAGAAAAGGAGCGAATCCGCCACAGATTTACTGGAGACCAGGGTTACTTCATCCGGCTCCGGCCACAGTAACCCCTGAAGACCAAAGATGCATTTCTATTCCCAGCATTTCTTGTTGGCGTCTTTCCCTACAGGCTAGCCCAGTGCCTGGCCCCGGAGAAGTCTCTGCGTAAAGGTTCTTTAGGTCATAAATCAGGCTCCTGTGTGTATGTGTGTTTTTCTTAGGAAAAACTGGCACAGACGAATTAGCAGTACAGACTGGGGTCTCCCTACTACCCTTCATGCTTGGCGGCATCACCTTCGACTACCTCGCATTCTCCCGGCGCTGACAGTCCCGGCTCCGGACCTCAGGGTTGGAAGCAGTCAGCCCCAGCTAGAACCGCCCTGTCCGGGGCTGATGCCACCCTGTGCCTAGAATGTGCGTGTGGGTGCAGGCGGGCGAGCGAGCGGCTTCTACAGTGAGACCGAAGCAGGAGCTCAGCCTTCGCCTGCGACCTGCAATCCCCAGATTCCCTGGGGACCTCGAAACTCCCAATCGGAAGTACTCCCCCCCCCACACAGCCGCCCACCTATTCCCTCCCCTCTTACCTCAGCACGCAGCCCCTCCCTGCGTGATGATGCAAAACCGTGGGGAGGGTGGGCGCTGGGAAGGGTGGGGAGAGCCTGAGAGCGAGCGAGGGTGGGAGGGAGTGGGCGGAGGAGGAGAGGGAGCCGAACGCGCATTTAAAGCGATAGCCATGCTCGCTCTCTCCCCAGTGCTGGGCTGTTGGAGAGCTCGAGCTGCAAGCCACCGAGCGCGAGCTCGAGCGCGGCGCGCTGGCCGGGGAACCCAAGAGCGCACGGCGCCCCAAGATGGCAGGCGCCGCGGGACCCCCCACCCTCGCCGGCTGCCCTTTCCCGGGCGCCCCTACCCTCCTCGCCCGCAGGAGACCCTGGGCTTCCCCGGAGGAGCTCACCCCAAGGGGCCAGGACTCCGGCGAGCCCGCCACCGTCCCCTCGAGTGCCGCCGCCACCACCGCAGCCGCGGGAGCAGCATGGTCCAGCTGGGGAAGCTGCTCCGCGCCCTGACTTTGATGAAGCTTCCCTGCTGCGTGCTGGAGGTGCTTCTGTGCGCGCTGGCGGCGGCGGCGCGCGGCCAGGAGATGTACGCCCCGCACTCCATTCGGATCGAAGGGGACGTCACCCTCGGGGGGCTGTTCCCGGTGCACGCGAAGGGTCCCAGCGGAGTGCCCTGCGGCGACATCAAGAGGGAGAACGGGATCCACAGGCTGGAAGCGATGCTCTACGCCCTGGACCAGATCAACAGCGATCCCAACCTGCTGCCCAACGTGACGCTGGGAGCGCGGATCCTGGACACTTGTTCCAGGGACACTTATGCGCTCGAACAGTCGCTCACTTTCGTCCAGGCGCTCATCCAGAAGGACACCTCCGAAGTGCGCTGCACCAACGGCGAGCCTCCGGTTTTCGTCAAGCCCGAGAAAGTAGTTGGAGTGATTGGGGCTTCGGGGAGTTCGGTCTCCATCATGGTAGTCAACATCCTGAGGCTTTTCCAGGTAGGGGGGCGCTCCCTCCGGGGCAGAGCGCGCCGTAGCTCCCCGCGCTCTTTATCCTGAAGGCTGGCTTGGACTCCAGGGGTGCGGGGTCTGGTCAGCCTTCGCTCATTTCCACCCTGGAGATCCTGCCGAATCCCTCCCACCTCACCCGAGGAGGTACTTTCCCTGCTTGATTCATTTCCCTTCCATCTCTCCCCTGTCCGCGCTCCACTCCATCCGGCTTGACATTCTGGATTTATGGCCCCATTGACAAGAAACAGTCTCCGAAAAACAAGGCGATGATTTAAATGGGTTTGCATTCGAGTGAAATATGGTTCCAAAACAGGCTTGTAAAAGTGCCGGGCTCCTGTGAGAGCCACTTAGGCGCAAGGAATATGAAAGATGAGAAGACGCCTAGAAACTAGGCATTTCTCAACTCCCCAGCTTCCCTGCCCCAAGCCGCCCGACAAGCTGCAGCTCCCTTGGAAAATTTCCAGAAGAGCTTAGGGAGGCAGTTCTTAAACCGAAGGCTAGGTCTTCACCTACATTTGGACGTGAATTGCCCATTTCGCTCGGGTTGGATTTCCTGACCTGTAACCTGTCTCTGCGAGGGCATGGGGCGGAAGGCGTGGGGACTGTCCTCAAGCGGGGAGAAGCCACCCGCAGACGTGCCCCCAGGTGATTTGCTCTGGGCAGTTGTTTGCACCGTCTAAACTGCCTTTGCGATCCGGCCACTGGCAGGAGCCGGGCGATCAGCTTTCTACTCCTGCCAGCTCAGAGCCCGGAGGTGAGCTCATGCTAACTGCGAAACACAGTCGCTTTGTCTGCACCCACCCTGTGCCCATCCTTTCCCACGACCTCTCTAACGCAGCCCCCAACCGCAGTCCTGGGTTTTGAGGACGATTCTCAGAGCCAGACAAGAAGGCGCCTGGAGGGAGGCAGTAGGGTGCGCTGAGCAAGGCCGGGCGGTCCTCTAGCTCCGGGTGCAGGCGGGCAACGGCGGAAGAATGCGAGGACGGCGGAAGATGCGAGGACGGCGGATCGGGCCCGCTGAGCGGTGGGCGGTGCTGCAGTGCTCTCTCACCGCCTGCTCCCGCAGCCTCGGCCCCAAGGCTCCTGTGCCGCCCTGGGTATAGATGGATGGCTTCTGGATGAAGAAATTGAGTTTCAGGGTCTGCGTGACTATGGGTTCTCTTGTTTCTCTGTCTTTCTTCCTGTGTGTCTCTCTCCTTGTGTCTCTTTCTCCCTGCTTTTTTTTTTTTTGTCTGTCTGTTTTTATGTTCTCCCTTTCAATTTCTGCCTCTCTTTTCCTTCTCTACCCCTATCTCCAAGTTTTTTGTTCATCTCTGTCTTGAAGTGATCCTTTCCTAATGCACAGCTCTCTCCCTGCCTGGTAGGACCCAAGCTCCGTTAGTCCCTTCTCCAGATGTTCTGGCTGACCCTTATGCTCCCCGTAGCTAAAAAGTCGGCTCCCTCTCAAGTGCCTTTCCTGAAGCATGTTGGGTTTCTGGAGGGGACTCCTTGTGAGATTCAAGCTGTCACTACATCAGCACCCAGGGGTATGAAGTTTGTGTTTGTGCCAGAAGGAGGGGTGCCTGTCTAAAGCTGCAGCCTGGTATGGCCCCTCTGAGCCTCTGAGCATCCCTAGCACCTGTTGAGTATGCCACCTCTAGATGTTTGCAAGGCCAAAAGTGCTTCTGGGCAGCCTTCACTTTGAGGTAATGCTTTCAGGAAGAGCCTGGGTTGTTGGAAGCAAAACCCAGAAGCACTTCCTTTACCTCTGAGCTTAAACTAGAGAACCTGAGGAGGCAGCGCTGCAGGGAGGATGAGGCCAGAGGTCACCTGAGAACCACAGGGGCAACTCACAGTATTTTTACTGGAGCTCTGGGGGTTGAAGGCACATTTGCTGTTTGACATTTTAAAAATTATTTTGGTGCCTTCACTTGGAGCTTGGGAGCTTGCAGATGGGCCTGCCTGTCGAAAAAAGAGTGAAATCTTAAAGTCAAGAGAGAGCTTGCAGACTAGGTGAAGGATTGTGTTTGCTGAAAAAGATTCCAGGGGGAGCTGATTCCTTCTCTGGTGTGTGGATCTGAGGCACTTGCAAGAAAAGAGAACGCTTGCCTTATGCTTAGTTCCCCCGTTCCCTGGGCTGGGAAGGAAAGGAACTGAATGCCAGCATTAGCAGTGTGCGTTGGGACCAAAACCATTCAGAGAAAACACTGTCATTTTCCTCCAATTTGCAAATTGCAGCTATTCATGTTGGATTGAACAGCTGAGGGAAAAGAGCCCCCAGTTTTCACCTGCATTTATTGAGAAGAGGCTGGTAGTAGGAGGGATGCACCAACTTGTGGCTTGTGCTGCAAGCTGGATATAAGCTTGGTGTGAGCATCCTGGTTAACCACTGCCCATGTTCAAATATACAGAGATAGATTCCAACAGTCTCTTCCAGTAACCTTATTTTTGCGTGTGATCTTAGAAGCTCCTGGCATGTAAGTCCAGTCCCCAGTTTCCCAGCCTCTGTAAACCTGCAAAATGAATAGAGAGAATAGTGGAACACAGACCCCTTGTTCAAAGACACAGTCACTTTAGGGAAAGAGGAAAAGAACGGGTAGGTGAATCTTCTCTGGGATTGCAGGGTTCAGCTCAATGAAGACTGTCCTGTATAAAAGAAACTCCTCTAAATGGTTGAATTCTTAGCTCTCCAGAGATTTGAGTTTTCTTTTCCCCAGTCCCTGTGGGTTGCTGTGGGGAATGTGTCAAACCATTCATTTGAGGTAAAAATTTATGGTGAGGTAAGCTTCTAGGCTGGGGGAAGGAAGACTTAGTGACTGAAATGGGGGATGCTAAGCACTGGGGGGCAGGAAGGAACAAGGAGCTAGTAATGGATGTAACAAATGCTGCAGCTGCCAGCAAAGCCTGGATTGAACTTCCTTCCTGAAAATGAGGACCCGGGCAAGAATGACCGCTCAGATGTAAACAGTGTCTCTGACGGGGAATTCTCATCTGCCTGCCGGTGGGCCAGAGCTGAGCAAGTCCTTTCTGTCTCCTCTGTATGCACACTGAATTGGTTAGTAAGTGACATGTCAGAGGACAGGAATCCTATTCAGTGGATCTTTCAAATCCAGGAGTTTGAGGCTAATGAAATTAGTGTGAGGCCAGGGCTCTGCCAACTAGAAGTCACTGCAGCCACCCTGCAATGCATTTTCAGCCTGAAGGGAGCATCAGGGAGGAATTTCGGGAGATTTGTTTCGGAGCCTGTACAAAATAATACTCTCCTAATGCTAAGAAAGATTAAATGTAAATTAATATTGACTACGAGTAACATATTTAAAAAATAATCGCCGAGTGGGGGATGGCTTAAAGTGGAGAGATTATATAATATGGTATCCAAAGAATAAATCTCCTCTGACCACTGTTTCATGGGCTATAAGTAAGATCTATTACAATGGAAAGTAATGGGAACGTTTTTATTCAAGGCTTCTCTGCTATTGACTTGAGAGCAAACACTCTGAGAGTATAAATTACTCTTGCTGTGTGCTGACTCTGAATGAACAATATTTCATGTGCAGTGACATGGTCTAAGCTATAGACTTGGAATTGAATGGCATCTGTTTCAATTGTTTTGTTGTCTCAAGAGCAACTAGATAGAAAAAAGTGGTCAATTTGACCCTTGTGGGAGCGTGTTGCAAATCTAAACCTGTGTCCCTCACACCATAAATGAAATACATTTGTAAATTTGTAAGCGTTTTCCTTCTGTTCATTGATGCTTGAGTATAATCTCAAACTTTGGCAGCAACATTTTATACATAAGTACTTGGTTTTCTTCCTTTCTTCTTTCTCTTCCTCCTCTCTCTCTCTCTCTCCATCTTATGTAATTGGATAGAACTGGGCACCTAGGATGATGTGGTGTTACTATAGTGGGATTTTTTTTTTTTTAAAAAAAACAACTCTAACTTACCCTTTTAAACATTTCATAAATACAGGTGTCAGTGCCATTTGGAATAGTCTCTATAACAATTTCTGTCTCCACATTTACTGTGTTTCAGCAAATTTACCTAACAGATGGTGAGTGGGCAATTTTTAAAGGGGCATGTTTTAAAGAGCGGAGGGGGAAGGAATACAGACAGGCACATACTATATTTGAAGTTACCTCCACGTGTATTTTATGTATGTATACCCATACAATTAAGAAGTCTTTGGATGTTTTATCTTCAAGAATAATTCAGATAATGGATTACTTGAATATCATAAACATTTAGGGTTTAACAGATTCGTCACATATAGACGTTGTATCATGGATTTAAAAGACCATAGCCAGCGGGCAGCGGCGGGCGGAGCGACCGAAGGGCGGCGCGGGCTGAGCGGCGGGTGCGGGGGTCCGTGCTTCCTCGCGGTAGAGGGCTGGAGTTCGCCGGAGACGCCAGGTTGCTCCGCGTTGCCAGGTTACCGAGCGCGTGCCCCCGCCCGCTCTTCCGCCCGGGCCGCCCTCGGCGCCGCCTGAGCCGCGGTGCGGGCTGCGCGGGGCGCCGGGTCCGCGGAAGCCTGGGTCGGGGGCTGCGTGAGGGACTCTCGTCGCGCGTGGACGCTGCGCGAGCGCGCGGGGCACGTAGGGCGCCGACCTGGGGCTCCCCGGCGCTCCGGCTCCGCTCAGGGCGCCCTCTCAGGGGCCTCCGGCGCGAGGCCCCCTTCGTGGTAAAGATGGCGGCGCCCAGGCGGGCCGCGCCGAGGTGAGCTGGAGCTGGGCCCGGAGAGGGGTGAGTCAGCCACGCCCAGGACTTGGACCCCGAGCTCGTCTCCCGTCTCCCGGGGAGCGGCGGGTGAGTGGGCGCGGCCGCGCGTAGGTCCCTCTCGTGGGGTGGTTAGCTCTTCGTGCGTCCGCAGACTTCTGTCGTCTGATAGTCAGATCTGGGGTGGCCCAGGTTGGAGGCGAGGGTGCTTGATTGGGGAAACCTGAGGGGTTTAAGGACTCTGTTGGGATCGTTTCAGACCCCAGCAAGAAGCTGAGCAAGTTTTCTCCTCTCTTCCCGGCTAAGTGTTCTCCCTTCTCTGAAAACGCCAGCTTTTCTGAATCACCGTGTTCCTCGGGGGGATACAGTTGGTGGTTCTGACCGTGGAACGTAGGACCCGGCGCGGGGAAGCCTGAGCTGGTTCTAGTTACTTTGTTTGCAAAGCACTTGTCTTGTCTTTGGAATCTTTGTGTATGTAATCAACGTTGGGAAGAGCCAGCGTTTTCTCCTGCAAAACACTGCGAGGGGTAACTTTATACGTAAGAAACAAGTGGGCGTTCACATCCATCTCTTTTCCAACCACTGAGTTTTGGTTGTGTTTCCTTTCTTTAAGTTTGTCTCGTTTTGAACTGATAACCAAACAAACAAACAAACCATAGCCAATTACACAAAGTATATACTCTAGTCTCAGTCCTGCCATTAATTAGCTATGTTACCTTAAGTCATTTATTTTTTCTACGTCTCATTTTTCTCATGTGATGTTTTTTCTTTGGAAAAGTATAGTTTCTCGAAGTCGCTAATCTCTGTGTCATAGTTCAGCTTGGAGAAAACCTGTTCTTATCCAAACTCCATGACATTGTATTTCCAGCTCCAACTTTGGACTTTGAGTGAGTTGGGGGCAACTTTTTAAGGATATTTTCACACAGCTTTTTTAGTTAATATCAGTCTAGCTGACTTGTCATACTCAGACTTTCTCCCATATTCTTTTACCAGTGTGTTCCTTAGTCATATATATAAAGGCTGTTGTGGAAAAATGACCTCCTGGGTCAGCTTACTGCATGGTCATCGACACAGGGCAGGGAGTAAGATTCTGTGGATTTTACAGAAGCAGATACAGGTTTCATTATCCATGTCCTCTCCCCTTTCATCTTACAAAAACAGCAGGCTTTTCTTGGAGAACTGCCAGATAATGCCATCCTGCCTCCTCACGGGCCCCGGGGATGAGTCGCCCAGGGACTGAACTCCAGTAAAGCAGGTGATTGGCTCATGGGTAGGCATCTGACCTCGGCTAAGTCTATCAGACTGCTCCCCAGGACTTTTCTCTCAGAGCAAAATGGAAGAATTGTCTTTTCTCTCTGGAATTTCTAAGCTGGGGAGATATGACTCTGGGACTCCCAGTGACCATCCAGCACAAGGAGAGACTTTCTGTAAAATAAAGTCTTGCAGAGGTAAGCAGGGCTGAGCGATGGAGAGAGAGCTGGAACCCTGCTAATACTCTGGAACTTCCATATCCAACTGTATCTGAATATGGCTGCATCCCTGAATTTCTAGTACTTGTTTGTTGAGGTGGTTGTTGTTTGGTTTTTGTTTTTAAATTTCCTTTGACTATTTTGAATTTGTTTTCAGCCATGTGCATTTGAAAGCATCATAGCTAAAAGAGCTAATTTCCTACATTAATGTCAGGTTTGCTTCCTTAAGTGAAAAATAATATCCGCTATTTTCTTTAAATAAAATCCTTCTAGCTCAGGTTTGAGATATTCAAAACTCTGCCTCCTACCCCCGTCTTTTCCAACATTTACTATATCACCTTGAAGCACTTGTGACCACATCTTTCCCATCTAGACGCAGTTGAGAGAGAGAGCAAAGACTTCTGATATAAACTGCAACCTATACGCCTCCTACCTGGAAGCTTTAGAACATACTTGATTCTTGTCATTAAAGCAAATCTTTTGTTGTTGTCTCCAGGGCACAGAAGCATTTTCATGGCATAATGGAGTACGAAGTACATTAAGCCTAACTCTACTTCTCATCCTCTTTAACTTTAAATAGGCAGAAAAGAACAATCACAAACACATTTTCCCAACAAATAAAATACATATATGATTATGTTTAGAAGACTTTTATGCAACATATAGTTAGACTGATTAATTAATGGACCTTTCGCCAATTGGCACAGTAAATATATATGTTCAGTGTGCTCAATTAAAAAGAAGACAGTAACATATTTTTACAGGTTAATTATCTGAGAAGAGTATTGTGCCAGCACACTTGATACTACAGTATTTCATGTTTGACAGGTAATCTTCTTTCAATTATATTTACTGCTAAATGTTTCTTGGATCAAGCTATTATAAGGTCAGAAGTAAAATGATATGAAATTACAATGATACAGGGACACATATCCCACTTTATGAGAATAGAAGTTCTAATTTCTTTTCAGTACTACTAGTAGTGACCACAATACTAATTTGAGCCCTAACTATGAGCCACTGTGCCCATATACATTTAGTTCTTACAGTAGTTCTGCAAAGGGCATATAATAATCCACACTGTAAAGCTGAAGAAAGTGATTCTCATAGCTGAAAGTCACATAGCTGGTGAGTGGCAAAGTCTAGATTCAAACTTAGAGTCGTCTGACAATGCCGAGGTTGTTGACCACTATGTACACTGCTCAGTTGTTGCACCAATAAAGAAGTGCTTGAAATAATTATAGATTTGCCTACCCTGAAACTGCAGTGATTTAAAGACATCAAAGTTGCCAGTTGCTTAACCACATCTACTTACAGTAAGAAATTACATTTTATTTCATTTCTAAAACAAGATTAATTCTGCAGGCCCATCGAAACTTGAGCACACAAATCCTACCTCCAAATGAAAGATGCTTGTTTTCCATTATTCAACACATGGCCCTGTACAGAGGCAATAAATATATAGTAGAATTTTCTTTTTTTTTTTTAACATCTTTATTTGGGTATAATTGCTTTACAATGGTGTGTTAGTTTCTGCTTTATAACAAAGTGAATCAGTTAGAATTCTCATTCAAATAAGTGAGAAGAGAGGTTTCTTCTTGTCCTGATTCAGTGCCCATCATTATGGATTATGATGGCTCTTCCCAAACTTTACTTCATTCACTCCACTCTTTCTACAAAACTCCAGTAATGGAATCCATCATTCAGATATATGTGCAAAGCGAAAGGACTGTATTAATACAGTTGCTGAAAGTCAAGTTGATAGAGCACAGGAAATACATCCTAATAAATGCAACATTAATGTTTGTGTGGGCCTTGGAGTGAGGGGTAGAAGAATTTTCAGTTTAATGGAATATTTTGCCTCTTGCTGTGAAAGTGCGGCTTAATAGTCTTGTAATTGGTCATTTACAGAATCCTCCATCTCTGGGTTTCATGCTTTCTTTACTCTGCAGCTGTTGATTCCTTCTCTTGTTCTGGATGGAAGAGAGCCACTTCAAAGGGCTCAGCCTGCCTTTTTGTGTTATTGTTGAGATGAAGATATTTCCATTTATTAAAGCACACTATTTAAACATTTTTATCATGTTTTAAACTTGACTGTGTTCTGAAGGTATGAGCACAGGCAGACATAATGGGGGATGTTTTCCAGGAGAAAACATACTCTTATCAAAGGAATTATCAGAATTTTCATGTATGGATTGAGAATCAAATTCTGGAGTTAGACCTGAATTTAAATTTATACTCACAACTTATTACCAGTCTCATCTTGATCAAACGGTTACCACACTTCTCATCAATTTCCTTATCTTTGAAAGCGGAATAAGAGAAGTATGCCTGGTGGAGTTACACATCAAGCTCATCTGATAGAATATTCATAAGGATTTTGCAGAAAATATACATGGAAATATTTTAGCACCGAGTTATCATGCGATTCGTCTTCAATACATTTAAGAGCTATTATTTTATTATTATTATGCTATCACTAAATATCACTATTACTTAAATGTCATTATTGCTAACATTGCTGTAAAACTACCGGAATAACCCATGATGAATTCCCCTCTTCTGTTTCCTTTGTTTAAATGGAAAATATATATATAAATCTAGACAGAGAACACTTTAGTGATCCTATTCAGTGGAGTGAGAATTTCCATGGCACTGATTAAAACAAATCCTGAATTGCATGGACTTAAGATAGCAGAGAGGGGCTTCCCTGGTGGCGCAGTGGTTGAGAGTTCGTGACCCGATCCGGGAAGATCCCACATGCTGCGGAGCGGCTGGGCCTGTGAGCCATGGCTGCTGAGCCTGCGCGTCCGGAGCCTGTGCTCCGCAACGGGAGAGGCTGCAACAGTGAGAAGCCCGCGTACCGCAAAGAAGAAAAAAAAAAAAAAAAAGATAGCAGAGAGGCTAAGAGATTTGAAGTTAGACATCCCCAAGTGTGAATTCTACTGTGACCCTCTTCTAGCTCTAGAACCTTGAGGAAGTTACTTAAACTTTCTGAGCTTTACTACTAGTTTCCTCTTCTGTATCTTTTTCAGGACTATTTATCAAGCATCTTCCTGTTCTCTATGGTTGGACGTATCAATGAATAAATCAGACAAGAGCCTTTGCCTGCGTGCTCCTTCTTGCATGCTTTCTCCCTCCTTACACTCTCGTGTGGAAACGGATGTTATAAATAAACTCTATGCTTTGTCACAGGTTGATGGACGCTACGGGAGAAGGAAAAGGATGTGAAGCTCACTGAAGAGGCTTGGGTTGGGAGTGCTGGAGGAGTGTACAGGTAGGTTCTGATTTTAAATAGGGTAGTCAGGGTGGATTTTATAAGTTGACATTTGAGCAAAGACTTGAAGTGAGGGAGTTGTCAGAATGTATGATGGGGAGACCACTCCCTGGGAGCAAGAATAACCAGTCCCAACACTCTAAGGCAGAAATATGCCCGGCAGCTTGGAGGAATATCAAGGAGGCCACCCTGACTGACTTAGTCAGTGGGGAGGAAGAGACAGCAGGAGGGCTGGAGGTCGGATATGTGATGGGATGGATTGGGTAAGTCCTGGGAGGCCATCACATGCATTGTGTCTTTTACTCTAAATGTAGGCAGCCAGGGGCAGGATTTTAGCCGAGGTGTGGCATGAACTGTCTCTTTTTTGAAAAGCATAGCTGTATCTGTGGTCTTGAGGATGTGGGGAGAGAGTGGAGTCAGGGAGAATCTCGGGAGGCGACTACAGGATCCTCGAGGTCTATGTTGTTGGCCTGCACCAGGCTGCTAGCGGCTGGTAATTCTCAGAAGTGGCACATTGGAAAGGTTGTGACAGCATTTCGTGGTAGATTGAATGCAAGAATGGAAAGGAAGAGGGGGTCAAGGGTGAATTCGAGATTTAGGGCCTGGGGAACTGGAAAGGTGTGGTTACTGTCACCTAAGATGGAAAAAGTTTGGGGTAGAGCATGTTTGGGGGATTAAAGACCAGTTTTGGAGGTATAAGATTTGAGATGTTTTCGTGACATCCAAGTAGAGATGCTGAGTACACAGTTGGATACACAAGTCTGCAGTTCTGAAGAAAGGTCTAAACTAGAGATACACTTTAATACAATGGAGATATTAAGAATAATTACATGGAAGCGCTATTTTAAAGATAAAATGAAGTAATGCAATTAGCACTCTGTCTTCTCAAAACATTTAATAACTGTTAGCTAAAATAATTACCTGAAATGAAAAAATACCTATAGTTTCTTTTGTTGTTTGCAGTAAAAGTGAATAAAATGTCACAATTATTTTAATAGTATTTGTGACATAGTAGTTTTAGTTAAGACACCATGACTACAAACATTTACAATAAACCTTTCAGTCTCCGGCTTTTCACTCTGATAGGGTACTTGGAACCATATTTTGTAAGGTTTAAGTTAGTTGTCATAGGGTACCTCTTTAATTAGAAGTAATTCTGAACTGCCTAGTTCCATGCAGTTTTATATACATATATGTATAATTATTATTTTATGATTTATCAAACTCAGTTGAAAATTTGCATCACTGATATACATTAGAATTTAAGCATTTACCCAGGTACTCAAGGAAAAAAATGTACTTGTCTTGTAATTTCCATAGGGGTACTTGCTTTCACATCTTCCCTTCACTTTGCAATTGCAAACATGGCAGGGGAAATATTATCTTACTGGTCTTTGAGTTCCCCTTAGCTATCTGCAAGTCCTTAAACAGCCTTTGTGGCTTAACCAAAATTCTCTTCCATCTTCATTACGCTAACAGATATTGGTCTAAGCATATACTTATACTAAAAACTGCATGACCACGTTGTCTCTACACATCTATAATTTTATGTTAACACTATCATTATGTAAGCTATACTTTAATTGTAATTAAAACAGATTTTATGTCAACACACATCCATTTCTAGTGTTCATCTGGTGTTCAAGGGGAGAGCAGCATGTCGTAAATTTTATCAAAATATAACATCTGAAGAATAGAACAGAGGGTAATTGTGTAATTCTGTATTCACTCTAATTAAGTTCAGTGGAGTTGGCATAATAGAATCAAGATGAAAGAAAAAGACATCGAGGTACCATGGCTCCCTCTCCTAACACACCCTTTTCATATCCGAGAGCAGAGACTCAGCACCTTTCTGTACAGAAATGGAGACAGGAAGAGGCCAGAGGATGAATGACAGGCATGAATGAGGTGGAACTTTGAAGAGCAACATGGAAATGAAATACTTCTTTTGTATTTGGTAGGTGGGGAAAATGTACCAGCGTGTATGCCTACTGGGACCACGTTTTCCAGACCAGTTAAGCCCAGTGTCCACTGTGCTGTCCCACCTTCCTCGTAAGTAGGAACATCCTGTTACTTGAATCTTTGCTTCCTGTTTCTTGATAGCTGGTTGAGAAGATTATCACAGGAACTGCATCTTGTTAGCAAACACACTGTTTTGAAATGATTGACACTCACTGAAGAGTGGCAACTCCAAGCTTGCTCTCTCTTGATCTTGGACTATTTAAGTCTGGAGTGCAGGAGTGGGTTACGGGGAAAGACCATTGGAATTCTTATGTCTTCAGCATAATGGTTATAGCATAATGGTTAGGAGTGTAGGTGCTGGTTCAAATCTCTGCTTTCCACTTGCTAACCATATGAGCTTGGGCAATTTACCTGATTACCTGAACCTTAATACTCCTGCCTATAAAATGATGTTAATAATATTTCATCCCCATAGACTTGTTTTCAATGTTAAAATGAAGTCACTTACACCAAGCACTTAATACAATGCCTAGAGCATAGTAAAGTCTATTATTACTACTACTACTGCTACTAATACTATTATTATTATTACTGTCACGACGCCAGGTGCTAATTTTCCTATGCCTTATTCCATTATCTTCTGCCCTGTCCCCCCATTCTGTCTTGTTTCTGTACAAGGGTAGGTTTGTCACAGAGCATTTTCTTTCCCTAGTGTCTGACTCTTAGTCATCAAGGTGACTGATCCATGACCTGGCATTCATTGCTGCTCGTTGAAGCAACCCATTTTGAGAAGGGGAGTTGGATATTGATGCCAAGTTGGGTCAAGGAGAGAGAATTTTCTCTCTTCTGCACTCAGAGAGCTAAGTGAAATATTCAGGCCTCAGAAGGAGAATCAGGCAAAGGGCAACATGCTTAATTTCATACCTTAGTGATTAAGAACAAGTCAGACAGGCTGGATTTGAACTCATTTCCGTCATGTACTGACAACGGGATCTTAGGTGCTTTTGTAACCCGTCTGAGGCTCAGTCAACATCTGAAAGAGACAAATAACATTATCAGGACCTAGCGTATAGCCTCGTTGTAATAAGTGAGTAAATCCTTTTAAAACGTTCAGCACATTGTTTGGCATATAAACACGTAATAAAATTTAGCTTCTTTGACTACTACCGCTGCTAATATTATTAAGTAGCTGAGCAGATCCGAGGCCCATTTTTTTCTTAGATTGCACATAATCATTTGGACAACCAGCTCACATTGATCAACCGTTGCTTATATATAAACCCCCATGAACCCAAAGGTGCTTTAACTCTCTCCCAGTCAGAGCCTGTTCTGGGGGCAGAAGCAACACCGGCACTACCCCCGTCATCTTTGCCTTTATTGTCACTACACTCGCCTGCCGTACTGAGCACTTTCTGTTTGCCAGGCACCAAATTTAGCCCTGCGTATGCACTGTATCATATAGTTCTCACACTCAGGTGGGAGACGTTATCATCATCCCCAATTTTCCGATAAAGACGCCGAGGTGTTGGAAAGGTAAGAAACTTGACCCACAGCAAGAGATGGAGCCGGAGTATTCAAACCCTTCTCTCTGACCTCAAGAACCCTTAAATATTAGCATACTAGTACATCCTGGTAAGAAAATCTGCTTCCAGCCACTCTGGTGAGAGTAGAAATGATTCTCAGTCCCCACATTCCTCTATTGCCCATGCCACCCTAGCCTCAGGACTAGGTGGGAAAGGAAGTGATCTCTTCAAAGAGCAGCCAAAGGGAACCTACTCCCTTCTGCCTTGTCGTAATCAACTAACCAATATTTTATTTCCTTCTTAAGAGTCCCCACGTGTTCCTTTTGGTACTTAGCTTGGCCTTTTAGAATTCTGACATTCTGTACATGACTCATCCACTGTATTTCATGTTACTTTATTGAGGTCAAGTATAGGGTCTTACTCATCCTGAAGTCCAGTTATCCCTGTCGCATCTAACTCTGTTCTTTTCTTCTTGTAGGACATCTGCAGGTATTTACTTGAATTTTGTTGAATTGTTCTCATCAACAGTACATTAAAAGTTATACAGAAAGTGCTTTCTTATAAGGAAAACCATCTAAATAGATTTCTAGCTCTTTACTTTTTATAGCACTATTGTAGAGATTATAGATCTCCAGGTAATATTTTTTAGATTGAGTTCTTCATATCATCTTATTTTTACATATAATGATAAATCTGAATTTTCTCTATCAAAGCTCTGAGACTTCACTGGCTTGTAACTTAGCTTGTTGATATGTGTAGTTGACTTTTCCATTTACAATGATGTTTGATCGTGGTAAGGATGGGGCTGGGTGGGAAGGTACATCTTAGGGCCATCAATTGGTTTTGTAGAGAACTGACAGAAAGATCTAAAGTCTCATCATATTTCTGCAGAACTCATGAATCATTTTATTATAATTCTATTCATTCAGGGAGTATAAAACCATTTTCAAATTGTTATTCCTAATTTGTTCATCTTCTCTTCCTTAGTCTTAGTGAGAAGAGAGCAGGCTGAATGGAAGACAGTCATTATGACCACTGAGGCCACTAGGGTAGGCATCAGTCCCAGAGTTTTGTTTTCATCTCTCCGCTATTAATATTGGCTAATGTCTTGAGTGCTTACTTGGTGCAAATTACTTAGCCGACCATGGCAAATGGGTTGTGTCATTTCATCCCCTGATAGTCATACAATTAATGTATGTATTATTATGATATCCCATAATGCATACATGGAACAGAGCCTCAGAAGTAGTTATTTGCTCACCAAAATATGGTAGATGTGGAATTTGGACTGAGGTCTGATAGACTCCTAAATCACTCCTAGTGATTTTTACCACTGAATTAAAGTTGTATACCTCTGGAGAGTAGACAGTTTCTAAAATTTCCTCAGCTCTAATGTTTTATAATTAAATTTTTGTCTGATGGCAAGCTTAACAGTTAAGATGGGTAGGAAGGAATGCCAGCCTGTTGAATGGAATTTCCCTGAAATGAGCCAGTTCACTGATTCATTCACTCAGCATGTATTGAATGTTTGCTCTGTGCAAAGGCATTTTAGGCATCACAGTGGAGTGAGCGCCCCTTCCATAGACTCTCCTGCAGCACTCAGAGAAGTCTTGGACTGGTTTGCCTGTTATGGAATGGGGCTTGGTGATAGAAGCCTGGTTTGTCCTCCACTGATAAAACTAAGACTTACTCATATGAGTTTAGAGGCATCTTGAAGCCGTGGGATAGTAACACATATGAATCTTACCATTTTTGCCTGGGATTAATGATATAAAGGCTTTGGATTTGGGTATGGAAAATGGGTGCAATTATGGGCGTGTTGGTTCTACATATATATGGACATCACGTGTCATCAGCCTGCAGCTACCTGCCATTCCTCACTACTTCTTTTCACAAATCAAAGAAGTACCTTCTTATCTCTCCTGTGGATAAGCTCTTGACAGTGGCACTAGGGCCTCCCTCAATAAGTACATCATTGGCTAAACCAGTGGTTTCTCAGATATGCTCATTGGACAACGCTTAAGGTGGATTGACATTCCACTGCCGAGAATAGAATATGGTGTTCTTTAGAAATCGGGGGGAAAAAATAGGCCACCAGATGTACTTTCTTTAATTTAAATTGTTTATATATATGAACAATTGTTATATATGTGTATGTATACTTGTTCATGTATATGAATGTTTTAAAATTGAAGAGATAGATATATACACACACACATATGTATATTTAAATTTTGGCTTCTGTTAGCAAGTAGTAAATTAAATTATTAGCAGATCCATACTGCAGGGAAATAACCAATCAGATTTCATTCAATAGCTTGCTTTTTTGTAGATTTATGGTTGTGATTTTATATCTGCAGGTATGTTTGCTGAAGAAAATATTTCTGCCACTTTACACAAAATTAAATTCATTTAATACCAATGCGGCATGTCTCAACTGTCTTAATATAGTTTTAATCTTGAATCGCATCAGAAGTATGAAATTAGAATCATACCCCAAAATCATTTGAAGATATAATTACTTTCATTTCCCTTATACTTTTGAGACTTTTGAAAAATAAGTTTTTAGTTGTACTTATCTGTTTCTGTCTCTCTAAGGATAGCAAACACTGAAACACAATTCTTTTTAAAAGTCAATATTAAAAATATATTGTCGGGCTTCCCTGGTGGCGCAGTGGTTGAGAGTCCACCTGCCGATGCAGGGGACACGGGTTCGTGCCCCGGTCCGGGAAGATCCCACATGCCGCGGAGCGGCTGGGCCCGTGAGCCATGGCCGCTGAGCCTGCGCGGCTCCGCAACGGGAGAGGCCACGACGGTGAGAGGCCTGCGTACCGCAAAAAAAAAAAAAAAAAATATATATTGTCCAAGATGATCAAAACTAAGGAAGTGGCAAAGAAATTCAAAAATTTAAACTTTCAAAGGGTGCTTTTTCTGTGAATGTGTAGTACTTGTTCTTCTGAAGGAATTAATCTTTTTAAAAATTTAATTAACTTATTTTTTATTGAAGTATACTTGGTTTACAGTGTTGTGTTAATTACTGCTGTACAGCAAAGTGACTCTGTTATACATATGTATATACATTCTTTTTCATATTCTTTTCCATTATGGTTTATCACAGGATATTGAATATAGTTCCCTGTGCTATATAGTAGGACCTTGTTGTTTAGCCAATCTATATATACCAGTTTGCATCTGCTAATCCCAAACTCCCAGTTCATCCCTTTCCCACCTGCTTCCCCCTTGGCAGCCACCAGTCTATTCTCTATGTCTCTGATTCTGTTTCTGTTTCATAGATAGGTTCATTTGTGTCATATTTTAGATCCCACATATAAGAGGTATCATGGTATCTGTCTTTCTCTTTCTGACTTACTTTGCTTAGTATGATAATCTCTAGTTGCATCCATGTTGCTGCTGCAAATGGCATTATTTCATTCTTTTTTTTAATGGCTGAGTAGTATTTCATTGTATATATGTACCACATCGTCTTTATCCATTCATCTGTTGATGGACATTTAGGCTGTTTCCATGTCTTGGCTATTGTGAATATTGCTGCTGTGAAGATCAGGGTGAATGTGTCTTTTTGAATTATAGTTTGGTCTGGATATACGCCCAGGAGTGGGATTGCTGGATCATATAGTAGGTCTATTTTTAGTTTTCTGAGGAACCTCCATACTGTTTTCCACAGTGGCTGCACCAACTTACATTCCCACCAACAGTGTTGTAGGAGGGTTCCCTTTTCTCCACACCCTCTCCAGCATATGTTATTTGTAGACTTTTTAATGATGGCCATTCTGACTTGTGTGAGGTGGTACCTCATGGTAGTTTTGATTTGCATTTCTTTAATAATTGGCAGTGTTGAGCATCTTTTCATGTGCCTATTGGCCATCTGTATTTCTTCTTTGGAGAAATGTCTCTTTAAGTCTTCTGCCTATTTTTTTGATTGGGTTGTTTGCTTTTATTGTCATCAAGTTGTATGAGCTGTTTGTATATTTTGGAAATTAAGCCCTTGCTGGTCGCATCATTTGCAAATATTTTCTCCCATTCTGTAGGTTGTCTTTTCATTTTGTTTATGGTTTCCTTTGCTGTGCAAAAGCGTGTAAGTTTGATTCGGTCCCCTTTGTTTATTTTCATTTTTATTTCTATTGTCTTGGGAGACTGACCTAAGAAAACATTGGTATGATTTATGTCAGAGAATATTTTGCCTGTGTTCTCTTCTAGAAGTTTTATGGTGTCATGTCTTATGTTTAAGTCTTTAAGACATTTTGAGTTTATTTTCGTGTATGGTGAAAGGATGTGTTCTAACTTCACTGGTTTATATAAGGCTGTCCAACTTTACCAACACCACTCGCGGAAGAGACTATCTCTTTCCCATTATATATTCTTGCCTCCTTTGTCAAAGATTAATTGTCAAAGATTAACTGAGGTGTGTGGGTTTATTTCTGGGCTCTGTATTCTGTTCCATTGATCCATATGTCTGTTTTTGTGCCAATACCACGCTGTTTTGATTACTGTGACTTTGGAGTACTGTCTGAGTCTGGGGTGGCTATGCTGCCAACGTTGTTCTTTTTCTTCAGGATTGCTTTGGCAATTCTGGGTCTTTTATGGTTCTGTATGAATTTTAGGATTTTGTTCTAATTGCGTGAAAAATGTCATGGATAATTTGATAGGGATCGCATTAAATCTGTAGATTGCTTTGGGTAGTATGAGCATTTTAACAATGTTAATTCCTCCAATCCAAGAACATGAGATGTCTTTCCATTTCTTTGAATCATCTTCACTTTCCTTTATTAATGTCTTACAGTTCTCCGCGTATAAGTCTTTTGCCTTCTTGGTGAGGTTTATTCCTAAGTATTTTATTTTGAGGGTTGTGATTTTAAAAGGCATTGTTTTTTTACATTCCCTTTCCGATATTTCATTGTTGGTATAAAGAAATGCAACCAATTTCTGTATGTTAATCTTGTATTCTGCTACCTTGCTGAATTCGTTTATCAGTTGTAGTAGTTTTCATGTAGAGTCTTTAGGGTTTTCTCTGTATAGTATCATATCATCTGCATCTAATGACAATTTTACCTCTTCCTGAAGGAATTAATCTTGAAGTTCTACTAAGACTTCTGGAATACCTGTTTTAATGAGCCACTACTTCCTGCCTGAGATTGCACTATGCACCAGAGATTCTAGAATTAGCATAATAAAACTAATAATGCAAACAACAGCAACAAATCTTCACAAACCTTCCTTGCAAGGAAGTAAAGTCCACTGGAAAAACAGACAAGTGAAACACACATTCAAAATGGCAGTGATTCTCAAACATTTATGTGCTGAAAAATCATGACAAGCATGATAACCAGGGCAATTACTAGACCCCTTCTCCAGCTGGACAGGTGTAAGGTCCTGTAACTCTATTTTTGGTGAATGCCTCCAGGAGAGTGTGAGCCAGATGTTCTCAGTTGTCGTCAACCTTTAGTGTGCATCAGATTTGCCTGAGAATATTGTTAAAACACAGATTGCTGGGCTCCAGTGCCAGAGTTCTAACCAGTTCCCAGGTGTGGCTGATATTGCTGGCCCAGGGACCACATTTTGAGAACCACCTTTCAAAACTCTGCAGTATGCGGTTGTGTGTGTTGTGAATGAGACGGGCCCAGAGAACCAAAGGAGGGCAAAGGGACTCTGCCCTAAATTAGCCAAAGGTAACAATAGCAGCTAGAATTGATTGACCCAAGAAAAAATTATAAGAACTTTACCTACATTTGCTCATTTAATCCTTTCAGTAAGGTACGTAGGTGCTACTTAGTGTTCCTCTTTTACAGGGGTGTCCAGAGAAGGCAACTACTTTGCCCACGTCCTAAACTGGTAAGTAACATTAAGAATTCAAGTCTAGGAAGTCTGATTCCAGAGCCCACACCTCTACCCTTTCTGCATGTAGAGAGGAGTAAAGGGTTGTCAGTGAAGCCTTCCTGGGGGCCCTGGCCTCTGAGTGTAGATAGAAGGATGAGTGGACATAAAGATCATTATTTGTGTGTGGTGGGGGTAGGGGAGGAAGTATGAGGGCTTCCAGAAGAGCCCGCCCTCCCCATACATCTGCTGTAAGCAAGTCTGATGATCAGGAGTCCGGAACATGAGTATGACTATGGGATACTGAGAAGGGTTCTAGAACCCTGAGGTTAGAGTTCTGGATCAGTTAGTAGGTAACAGAAAGTGAATGAGTGATTTACCTTACTTTCCACGGGTAGCAGGAAGTTTGGAGATAGTCCCTCTAGCGTTAGTCCAGCTGCTAAAGGGCATCACCAGGGGACTGGGTTGCTTCGCTCTTCCAGCTTCCACATCTCTAGCACGTCCACATAGCTTCAAAATGACCCCAGAATCTCCAATAGTGTTCCAACAATTTGGGCAGGAAGAAAGAAAAGGAAAAAAAAAAAGAAATTAAGTAAGAAAAAAAAGGCAGTGTCTAACTCAGAGAGCAAATTTTTTACCACAGATGGTCAGCAGACTTGCACTTAGATCTCATCAGCTCGGATTTTAAACTGGCCGCCTTAGCCTTAAGGATAATGGGGTCTTCTAAACCAGGGCTCTGATAGTAAGGAATAAGGAGAGAGTGGTACTGATTAGCAGTGCCTGCTGTCCCAAACAAATATTATCCCCAAACTATTTTTTTTTATCCTATATTTTACTTTAAAGAATGGAGGGGAAACATTATGTATCTGTAAATAGCCTTTTAGAAAGGGTACAATTATATAGTTATACAACCCCCTGGAGGGCTCCTTTCTTCTAAAATCTCTTTAAAAACTGCTCAAGGTTAAGGACATTTTTATCTTAATTTAGTCACTTGCAGTCGATTATCTTGGAATGACATCCTCTCTCTGCAGATGTTCTGTCAGGCTTTAGAAAATTCTAGAAGTGGACAGAGAAGTGTTATGGTACATGTATTTGCAATATGCACGTCTTTGAAATGAAATCCATTTAGGGACCAAAAGGCATTTCATGTCTTTGCTATACATTTTCACATGTTTGCCTTTCCAGAATTCCTTTGAGCAAATCTGTTAGATGTAACCCATCCGTTTCTCCCATCTGAATTCTTTATTACTAAACATTCTTCAGTATGCTCTCACTCCCCTCTGTCAAAGGCGTTTCTCTGGGTCCTCACCCTTCTTATCTCATATGTGAATGCGTATCTTAAACTGAAGCAACAGTCTGCTATGACTTCTCCATAACTTGAAGAACCCGTCTTTGTGGGAAAAAAAGTAGACTTACTAACTTAAAAGGTAAAATGCGCGCAATGTTTCTGAGAATTAAAAACTAAGGTAAAAACATAAGCAAGGGAAAAAACTTACAGTGGATCCTTTTCAAAGACTTTATTTTACAGAGAAGGCAACTGAGGTTTAAAGAAAAAATGCATTAGTTAAACACTAAATAATAAACCTTAAACCTCAGTGGAGCAACACATGGACAGTTCATTTCTCACTCACTCAGGAGTGTAGTATGGACTTTGGTGGTCTGTGGGTCAGTTTTCTGCTCAGTTATTCAGGGACCCACCACCTTCATCAAGTGGCTCTACGTTTGTCCTAAAAAGGAAAGGAGAGAGGAAGCTGCAAGCTACAATTATCAACTCGTTATGCTTCAGACATAAACTCTTCAGGTCACCTCTGGTCACATTCTTTGGGATAGAACCATACCCAGATGCAAGCGGAGATGGAGAATGTTGTTCCTATCTTGGTCCTAGTGATGCCTCTACAGGCTGGAGGAGCTAATTAAAGTGTAGTCAACAGCTCGTTTCTGCCACAGTGAGTGATTAGCCTAAGACTGGATGTGTGTGTGTCACATATACATATAATACACACAAACATATATATGTGTGTGTATATATACATTCTTTAGCATGAGTTGACACATGGGGCTTCTGCCGTATCAAAAGAGTACAAACTGCCTCTTGTTGCTTTTTCTTAATTGAAGTTGACTACTACTATCTATTTCCCTTCATTTTGCTACCTCCCCCCCTGCCGCCTGTCAGTATTATATGAAAATTCTGAAAGAAATAATTTCAAAGTTTCCAGTGCTTTTAAAGGTAATAGAATACTCAGACCTTAACAATTTTCCTGTGTGAAACTTTTGCCAGACTAAAATAGTTAACTTACGAAAAGTAAATTTAGATTGATACAAAAGAGAAAATAAGCTGATTTTTTTTTTCTTACACAAATACCCTGAGCCAGGATGGAAAATAAATGGAAAACTGGAGGAATTTAGATCCTTTTGTTGTAAATTTAAATATTTTTAATTGTAAAAATAATACAGGCTCATTGCAGAAACTCCAAAATTGAAAGGATTTAAAGAAAAAAAGAAAAATAACTCAAAATCCCATTTCTGATAAATCATCTCTGTAACATTTTTGAGGGTATCTTTTGAAACTTTTTTGTGACGGGGTGCATATAAATACAATGCAAGTATAAAATACCTTTAATTATTATATCAAACTACAAAACAGTTCTATAACATTTTTATTTAGTAATATAAGTATGACTACTCATCACCTAATAAAAATCTGCAGCAGCATTTTTAATGGTTGAACAGCATTCTATTATTTATTTAACCAGTCCCTACTGTTCAACATTTAGATTATTCCTGTTTTGCTTTGCTAAACAATGAGACAAGCATCCTTGTTCATATGTCTTTGAGCATTTGTTTATTTCCTTAGAATGGACTTCTAGAACTTGAATGGCTGGTTGTCAGTTCTGGTACATACTGACATATTGTCTTCCAGAAAGGTTACCGTGCTTTTTATTTCTACCAAGAGTTTAACATCCAATGTGATTTCTTACACACACTCATCAGTACCAGTATTATCAATATCAATACCAGTATTATCAATATCAATACCAGTATTATCAAGTTTTTTAAAACTTTGTCATTCTAGTCAGTAAAATATGACACCTGAATTATTTTATTTGTATTTCTTTGATTAATAATAGCAAGGTTGAACATATTTTCATATCTTTATTGGCTGTTAATACTTTTTAGTTTGTGACTTTATGGCATCCATTTTTCATTGATGTATAACAACCTTTTATATATCAATGTGTTTATTTTGTTGTTTGTTGTAAATGCAATTTTTTTCTCTTCATTTATTAATTTTTATTTTGTGTGTGTTGAACTTCTTTAATACTGTCAAGTCTATTCAAAAACCCTTTAATGAACACAACAAATGTGGAAAATCAGTCATTCTCCTGCATTTTGTAATCAATGTATTTCCTTTTGGGCAGTATGGAAATGTAGGTTCTTATTTCATCTTATGGTTGGAAAGAATCTGTTCCCTCGGAAAGGGATTATAGTCTCCATGATGCAGTAATGGGAGATTTTATAGGGTAGGCAGGGTCTACAGAAGAAAAAACCCTAAATCACACTCCATTGGTGGTTGCCTTATTTATAAAAATGGCATTTGAGGTTGTGTGACTGCCATCAGGTAAGCAAAATTAATTTTTAGCATGAAGTACTCCTATCAGCAAGAACAGCCTAGGATAGGCTAGCAGTAAGAAGTGAGGGGTTATGGGATTGGGGCATAGCCTCTGTTTCCTCCAATGCAGCTGGAAATTTAAACTCTGGGGCTCCTGCTTGATCCAATCAGCCCAGCTAGTATGTGTTGCCAGGTAGGGTGAATAGACTCAGAAGTACAAGAGCTCATCCTTGGTCCCCTCTGGAAATGAGCAGAGAATACTGTGTCAAGCAGAGGTGATCAGTCCATGGTCTGGAGACTTGGATCTCCCCACATAGTCCTTAAAGTCAGGGTGAGACAAAATGCCAATACAAATTATATTGATGACAGTATCAATGAGGTGACATTGAGTCCTTTGACCCAATGTGTGTCTGCAGTGTGCCATCCATTAGTAAATGGGCAAAGCCATTTGACAGATCTATCTGATACAATGAATGAATCTGACACTCATAGTTTGAAAAACTGAAACTGTATCCATTTGTCAAGAACAGTGGCTACTTGTTCTGCTTTATTCCCCCTGGTAGAACTAGGTAAAATTGCAGGCAGTAAGACGTTCCGGCATTTCACCCTGGAGTAGCCCCAAAACTGAAGAAGCTGTCTTATCAGTAGTTAGCTCCTTGTCACCAAGAATATTAAAGTAGATTTGTATGATTAGCAAATTAAAGAGACTATAGTGCCTACCACTGCTGTATTCACTAAGGTACCCAAGTTATTCTAAAGAAATCCTAATAATACATTAGGACCGTTTTGAATATTTTTATTTGATTAGCCATAATCTTCTAGTTATAACATCCATCACCATTTTGGCCTTCTTTTCTTACAGCCTAACCCTGTGGTCTTGGGCTAATCACTAACTAATTGCTTAGATACAATTTTCTTCTCTATGAAATAGAAACATTATTATATGCTTTGAAGGACTGCAGGAAGATGAGCTGTAATGTTTATCAAGTGCCTAGTAAGTAGCCTGGCCCATAATAAATACTTGGCTAATTGTAGATGTTAGTTTCATTTTTAGTTTTATTTCCAAACATTGCTCTTTACTTTTGGAACTCTAAAATTTGTTTTGAGAGTGGAGGACTTGTTGTTTGGATTCCTCCAACACTCTCTGTATATTCTGTACTTCTATCCCTACATCATTTATATAAATGGAATAAATGATCTTTGGTCTGGTGATTCCAAGGTGACGAGGAGCTAAGTGGAGGTTCAGTATACACCTGGAAGTATGGATTTTCATGCCCAGTGCAAATGTGGGAAAGGCATTATTCCCACATTATAAAGGGGGTAAAGACCTCCAACTTGAGGAGACTCTGGGTTGAGAGATGAGAGATCCTACAGGGTACCACAGGGGCTTTTATGTTCTGTAGCAAGAATTTGCACCTTATACCCTTGTAGTTAGAAGTAAAGCATACCACATAACTAATATGTAGTAAGCATTAGAGTTAGAATAAATACCATTTATTTAATGTTTCCTTTGTGTTAAGCATTTTACAGTTACAACATATGGATGGATACTATATTGTAATGGTTAAGAGTGTAGTTTTTTGAGCTGGATAATCCTGGATTGGAGTCTCTTGTTTATTACCTCTTTTTTTTCTGTTTTATTGAGGTATAATTGACAAAATTGTAAGATAGTCAAAGAGTATATCATGATGATTTAATATACATATGCGTTGTAAAAGGATCCTTCCCATCACGTTAATTAATACATCTAACAGCTCATGACACCTTTTTCCTTTTTTTCTTTTTTTGGTGAGAACACTTAAGTTCTATTCTCTCAGAAAATGTTAGTTATACAATACAGTATTATTGACTGTAGTAACTGTGTTATACAGTAGATCCTCAGACCTTATTCATCCTGCAGCTGAAAGTTTGTACCCTTTTACCAGTCTTCCCCTCTTTTCCCCACCCACACCCCAACTCCTGGCAACCAGTTTTCTACTCTGTTTCTATGAGTGTGGCTTTTTTTCTTTTTAGATTCCATATATAAACGATAGAATTTGTATTTATCCTGTCTGGCTTATTTCATCAGCATAATGCACTCCTGTTTCATCTATAATGTCACAAATGAAAGGATCTCCTTCATTTTTTTAAGGCTGAATAATATTCCATTACCTCTTAAATGAGTGACTTTTGGTACATTGTTTACACTTTCTAAGCCTCAGGGTTTCTTTTCTTCTGTAAAAAAAATATATATATATATACACACAAACAGGTTATTTTCTGATATGTGGAATGTTTGTTGAATCAACAAATAATTAGTTGAGATCATAAATGTGACACTTAGCACTGTATTAACATTTATTAATACTCTCCCTGTTAATTTCTACAATAAACTGTATAATAAGTAACAATAATAATAGTACTACTAGTAGTTTTAGCAAATGCATAGGATGTGCCAGGCATCATATACTGTACTACCCTCCTTCATGTGTACCACAAGTTACATGTGGATATCATCTTCCACGTTGTTTCCTTTAAAGAAAATTGAAGCTCAGCAAGATTGAGTAGCTTGGTTCAGATGTGAACTCAGGTCTGAATCA
Source organism: Leucopleurus acutus (assembly GCF_964270905.1). Lineage (NCBI taxonomy): Eukaryota > Metazoa > Chordata > Mammalia > Artiodactyla > Delphinidae > Leucopleurus > Leucopleurus acutus. The sequence goes on along the minus strand of NC_139145.1, from coordinate 25,549,772 downwards.
CTCCACATATAGGTTCTTAATGACTCCATGTCTTTAATTCCACATCTGCATTTGTTTGTTGTTGTTGTTTTTAACTTTCCAAGCATCTGATCTGAAATTCCTTTCTCTGGGGAATTTTCCACTTTGTGGGTCTTGGTGAGAAACAGAGCCTTCCTCTCGTTATACAAGCTGAACACGTCAGATACACTGTTTACTCACATGCTCAGTCTCCCTTACAGATGGAAAACAGTCGGGCGACCTCGGGTTGGCCAACTGCACCCCTCTCTTGGATTTTGAATGACAAATAAATGATGTAAAGAAGCAAAGCCAGCAGTGCTGGGTCAACCTCCTGTTTCCTGTTCCTGCTTGGTAGCAAGGCCAGCTAGGACTTATAACATCACTTTGGCCTGATCCTGTAATTGCAATAGCATAGGCTTGGCTTTCGGTTGTTTAGTCTAGTTACTGAGACCTAACCATAAACTTCCAAAAGTTTCCTTTTCTGCTCAAATTAGCCGTATCTGGTTCCTGATGATTACAAATAAGACCTTTCCTGATATACAATGGTGACCTACTTATCCAGGCAGATGTAACATCGTCCTGGCAGGGACAGAGGGCAGGCAAGTTCCTTGAACAGCTGAACAAGAAGAAAAAGACCTAAGAAGGAAGAATTGAAGCCAGTTCTGCTTGTGTTATAATTCTACCCGCAGCTGCCTCTGTTTCACAGAGCACATGCTAAGGACCATGTCCCTTCCCCTGTAACAGACGAGCAAAGTAGACCCAGGCCTTCCAACCCAGAGACCAGCTGAGCTGTACCATGGGCAATCTAGGATGTGAAAGACTTCACTCAATGTCTTTGTCACTTGACACATTGTTCCTCTCTTTGGGAAGTAGCTTCTTTGTGTGACAAGAATATGCTAAACCAACACTTAAGTGGACAGAGGTGAAAGATGCCAAAATTAGCTACAGAAAAAAAGGCGTAAAGACTTGTATTTTCTGTTATTTGAAGGTGTTAAGACCCCACATAGAATATGAGTCCTTTAAAGGAGAGTTGTGAATGGCCCAGGGAATGTTGAATTTCCATGTGGCAATATGTTCTTGATCAGTCATGATGATGATGATGGTAGCATCAGTAGCATTTATCAGTGTTTCCTGGGTGAGAGGCACTTTATCCTAATGACCTTTTATCCCCATGACGACCCTGTGAAGTAGGAAATACTGTTTCAGCATCTTCAGGGTTTTTCTTTCTTTTTTTTTTTTTTAATCAGGAATTTACCCTAGATCACAGTTGGGTGGTAGAACGACCAGAACTGGACACTAGCCTTTCCTGAATTCCCAGAGTGTGATCTTAGCAGTTGTATTGCCTGATGCAGAGCCATGTAAATGTTGCCAAAGCAATGAAACGTGTACCTATTTCTAACAGATTCTAACTCAGAAGCTCTGGGGTTAAGTGCAGAGCAGTTGAGTGTGATTGTCTTTACAGACAGTAGATAACTTAAGAGAAGTTGTTAAAAAGTATATTTGCATATTGCACTACACTGTCATATCTGTGATTGGCTAGCTATTGAGTAACTAACACAAATCCCAATCCCATCTCTAATCTCATTCATCTCTTGTATGATATTTGACCTAATTGAGGCAGGTTTTTTTTTGTTCTTTCCCACAAACACACATCGAACATCCAAAACATGCTTACCATTTGTGAGCATATTCTCTTAGTTATTTAGGAGTTGAGTAAGAGTGAGAGAGAAGGGCTTCCCTGGTGGCGCAGTGGTTGAGTGTTCTGCCTGCCGATGCAGGGGACGCGGGTTCGTGCCTCGGTCCGGGAAGATCCCACATGCCGCGGAGCGGCTGGCCCGTGAGCCATGGTCACTGAGCTTGCGCGTCCGGAGCCTGTGCTCCGCAACGGGAGAGGCCACAACAGTGAGAGGCCCGCGTACCGCAATAAAAAAAAAAAGTGAGAGAGAAAAAGACACATAAGTATGAAATATGGTGATCATTTTTTTTAATATCCTTTATGTTGTTAATCCCTCTTAGCATTTACTGCCATTCACTCATTTGTATTATTTGGGGTATAGCAGTTTATTCACACAGCATTTTTACATATGGCTTATCATTTGTATTCTATTTTAATAACACTAATAATTATAGACTATTGACAAACTCATCAGACCCTACATATTCATTTCAAAATCATGAAAATAAGGTGGAAAATGAGGTGTAAAGTGGAAAATCTATGTGTACGTTTTCATTGGTGGAATGAGGAGCTACCTGAATATCACTCCTTTAGCTTTTCCTTCAAATGGTGCACTTTTTCCTCCATGCATAGGAGTCCCTTCCATTAGGTAAACAGTAGTCTTGAGGGCAAACCTCAGAAGTAGAAACAGGAGAACTTTTCAGTTATGGTAAAATCAAACATATTTTTCTTCAGTAGTGAAAAAAAATTCTTCATGAGAAGTTCAACCACCGTGAGTTCCATGGTGAAAAACTTTCCGCTTATAGATGCAACTTCCCCCAGAATTCTGAGAAATGTCGGTAGTAGAGAGGGGTGTTGCATACACCTGTTTCATTTCCCTCTGACTTTTCCTTCTCCTTTCTCTATTGACATTAAAATCGATAGTGAAAGCACATAGTAAGCAGTCTAGGACAATTGATATGACATTTGATCTAAATCTCCAAAGTCTGTTTTAGATGCGGATGCTATGAGAGTCACAGGAGGGGAAAAAATCTAGAATTATTCTTATGGGATCAAATGTACTAAAATAACAAAAGCAAATCTTATTTCTAGCTAATAACATAGCATTCCTTATATGATGTCGTATTATGGCAGAAAAGAAATATATGCGTCTATTTTCTTCTATATTAAAACTGCTAAGGAGTGGGGACCAATGAACTAAATCAATTGTTTTGGGTTCAAGTTGTAGTTTTTAGTAGCCATCCTTCTTAGCAAGTTTTCAGAAGCAAATGTAGTTTGTTTACTATCACCACTAAATGTGCAATTGTGTAGATTTGTGGAAAAAAGTATTGTCAAATATATATACTTCAAAATGATTTGTGTACATTTATCTATTCTTTTTATTATTATTCTCCCCAAGTAAATCAAAATCTACTATATAGTGTGTTTTTCTTCTATAGCTTAAAAGGGAAATGTATGTTGAAACTTATTGAAATATTTATTAGGTGTCTACTAAGTGCCAGGCACTCTACTAGGCAGTAGAGATGTTGTATTAGAGGTGGAAAATGTCCTTGACCTCCAGAACTGATACTCTTGTAAGAGAAATACTGGGTCAAACTAAGTCAACAGTTTCTTTGCTACAGAGCTTTTTACGAGTCTTGTGAATTATGAGTCTCTGATAAGGAGATGTAGTGGACAACAGATCCCAAATTTATTTGAAATCTTTTCCTTCATGGACTGTCTCATAGGATTTATGATCCACTGAACACACCTTGAGAGACACTAGTATTCTGCAGTGGTTAGTTAATTGTTTTCTATTAAACAACTATATACTGAATCCATGATATTATTATCTGGATTTTTTGGAGGATACAATGATGTACATGGCCTCTGTGATGATAAGGGCGTCCAGTTTAGTTAAGAAGAGAAACCACAGAAGCTGTAACTTAATGTAACAAAGAAATACAGACACATATACATATATTTATATGTAAATTACTATTTATATAGTATACAGTGTCTTCTGAAGATGATAGAGTTGTTTGTAACTTGGGATCTCACAGGAGGTTTCACAGAGAAGGTAGACCCTGAGCTGGGCAGAATTTCAGTAAGTTAATTTGGTTCTGACCGTACGATAAAATCAGGTATTTGCACTGGTCAATCTGACCTTGATGGAACAGCATTCCATTTGCAGGGAATGGTGTGATCAAACATGCAGTGGTGGAGATTGCCAGCTTGTAATATTCCAGTACCTGGAAAGTGTTGGAACATCTGCTTTCTCCACGGTCTAGAAAAGTGAATCTCAAGTGAAATGCACGTATAATGGAGGCCAGTGCTCTTTGCTTTGTACACTGCTTTGATTCTACAACATGAACAATGTAGCGATCTGTTTCAGATTGTCATTATTCGAGAGGGTTCTTAGTAACAGGAGTGGAAAAGGAAGACCTCTCTTCCTGTGTTTCTGCCCTATGCTCTTTTTTTTTGTTGTTGCTGTACGCAGGCCTCTCACTGCTGTGGCCTCCCCCGCTGCCGAGCACAGGCTCCGGACGCGCAGGCCCAGCGGCCATGACTCAGAGGCCCAGCCGCTCCGCAGCATGTGGGATCTTCCCGGGCCAGGGCACGAACCCGTGTCCCCTGCATCGGCAGGCGGACTCTCAACCACTGCGCCACCAGGGAAGCCCTGCCTTATGCTCTTAAGCCAGAAAAGGTACCAACATCACTGACCTGACCTTGTCTCAGGTATCTATCAGGATCTACTAGAATCATTCTAGTGAAAGGTAACTAGACGTCCAAAGGACTTAAAAGATACACTATAACCTTTGTATACTTTATATACCTGGTGAAACAAAAATGTCACCTGAGTGGTCCCCTTCCCTAGAAATACCAGTGTGTTTTTCCAGTGCATGGCAGAACTTTGCAGGTAAAACTGGGATAAAGGTGAAGAACGGTCTTAAAATTCTAGTCCTTGAACAGCACCTAACACACAACAGGTTTTCAATAATCTTAGCAACAGTATTCACAAATAATGACCATCAGCGTAACTGCTCTTTTGTGCCAAAATACATTACCATATTACTTTTTTTCCTTCAGCTTTACAACTTGGGTTCTATTATTGTTTCCATTTTGCAGATTAGGAAAGTGAGGCTCAGAGATGCTAAGTCACTTGGGCAAGGTCACAGAGCTTGTAGGAGATAAACCTGCAGGCTTACTGTTGGATCCTACAAACCAGACCATAATTTAAGTCCTTCAAAATATACCTCAGAACATTTGAGTAAATTAATGAATAAATCCTCCTAGTCAGACTGACCAGATCATTATATTAGGTTCAGCTATAAGTGGAGGAAAGTCATAATCATAGTTGGACAGTTAATACAGTAATTTACTTGCTTTGAATTTTCTAAATGATATTTAGCTGGTAGTTTCATGATGATAACCATCGAATAAAAACAGGCATATTTTGGTGTTTGGAATAAGATCTCATATTGAGTAAAATACATATTGATTTCTAGACCTATATGATGTGAGTAACAGATGACATTGAGATGTCATCTAGAAGTACTCCTGTGCAGTTCATCATGTCAACCCAGCTAATAATTTTAGAATGTTCAGAGTGAATAATATATGCAGCCATAAAGCATATTTCTAATCAATGCAAATAATATTTCTCCTATGCTGAACCCAGAGTGAAGTTATAACACGCATCATAAGATTAATGGGCCATTTTTTCTTCATCACTTTGCTAAATTACTTAGTCTGGAAACCATTCAGAAGGTTGCGAATTGGAGCTGAGCAGTAGTAGTGAGACTGTGCCTCTGATGATGAAACTATTTCCACCCCGACCCCTACTGCTCCCTTCTTGGAAAAGAAGGCAACATTTCTCCTAGAAAAAGTCACAGGTTTATAAGCTGGCTTGAATAATACGTTTGGAGGAATAATGTCTTTTAAGCAGAGCCTATCTCGGCATATAAAATAATTTTTACCTACCATTTAATGAAATTAACACTCACTTTGAGGCTAGGTCTTTTGCCATTTGACTCCTGGATCACGTCTATGGATATATGTTTTTCTTGAGACAAAGTGTGAACCCAATATAGTATCCATCATTCAGTCTATCTAGCTGAGGTACATCATCTGAAGCACAAGCTCCCTGAGGCCAGGCACTTTATCTGCTCTATCAGTGTAGCCCTGATGCCTAGTGTCTAGCTTTTGGAGATTCTTAATAAACATTTGTACTGAATACGGTATGTATATGGTGAGCAAAAGTTGGCTTCCCATTTTCCAGTCAAGGGTATCCCACTCATGTTCTGTGAACACTGGATAGCAGAATCTTACTATGTTATTTTTCTGTTCCCTTTGCAAGTTTCCTGAAAGGGCATTCCTGTCCTTAGAATGTCCATCTCCTCCCATCTTCCTGGAGAATAACTCTTCTTTCTTAAATACTTAGCCCCATTATTGACTCTTTAAGATTGAATGTATTACCTCCTTACAAACAGGAAAATGCAGTGCTTTTTTTTTCGACATTTATCACCAGAAAATTATTCTAACACCTGAAATTCTGGACCTAAAATGCTTGGACTAGTGGTTCTCAAAGTCTGGTACCCAGACCAGCACATCAGCTGCACGTAGGAATTTTTAGAAGTGAAAGTCTTGGGCCCTGCTCCAGACCTACAGACTCAGACACTCTGGGGGTGGGGCCCACTGCCTGTTTCAGCAAGCTCTCTTGGTGATGCTGATGCATACTCAAGTTTGAGAGCCACTGCTTACACCTAGAACTTAAGGTTTAGGCTTTGGACAGATCTGAGTCCTAAACACTACTGAGACACTGGGGTGACCATGAGCAAGTTACTTCTGGGAACCTCTTAGCATCTGTGTGCCTTGCTTAGCTAATAGTGATTTTAATTAATTAGAAGAATGCACACGGTGTACTCAAGAGAGTAACCAAAGCATACTTTATGTTCCATAAATTCTAGCTGTTTACCATTATCATCAATCAGAGCTTACTGACACATCCTGAAGACATTCTTCTAATAAGTGTAATAATGTGGTTTGTAAAATTAACAGCTTAGAAGAGCATATTACGAAGTTCATCAGACAGGGTCTCAGCAGGAAATCAGGGGTACATCAATAAAGATAAATTGAGCCCAATGTAGAGAATCAAGAGATAGTGTAGTGCCCTGGGTTCAGTAAAAGTGTGGCTACTTTATAGGAGATGAAAGAGAAAGGAAGCCTTGCTGGAGAGAGAGTCCTCCCCAAAGATGCTGTGATGCCCCACAGAGAAGCACTATACGTTAGTTGGGGGATGCAGCCAAACTCCCAGCAATTTGGCAAGAATTAATAAATACCTAACTTCACTCCCCTCCTTCATTCCCTACAATCTTCTATTGGTACTCTTCATTGGTGAGCCAAACAGAAGCCAGAGCAAGGACACTTACTAAGATAGGCCATGCAAGCCATCCATATAGAGTTGGGTGGAGAAAGGATGTGGAAGGGCAAATAGGACATATTTCCCGCAGGTGGTGAGCGAGCTGTAAAATCACTCGCCGTTCTAACATCATTGCCATTGCAGGAGCACGGAGGAGCAAGTGGTTAGTTCTGACTTGGCAGATCCAGGCGACTGCAGGACAGAACTGGTATATGAGTTGGGCTTTAAAGGTAGATTTGAATTTTAATGGAGAGTATGGAGTAAGAAATGGTGAAGAACCAAGGGAAAGGGAGATTCATTGCAAATGGAGAAAAGAAAAGTGGCATAAAGACAAGAAAAGTCAAGACTTACGGAAGAGATAGCAAATACTCTGCGTGTGACTGGAGCAGAGAATGGGCAGACGAAGGCTGGAAGTTAAGATGAAGTCATCCTTGAATAACATTAAAGTTTCCTCCTTTAACCTCAATTTCCACCTTCTACTCCCTTCATTAACATTGGAAAATTAAAAGTGAATTTGACTGGGCTGGTGACAATGGCAGTATGAAGCAAAGAGAGGAGAATAAGAGTAAAAAATTTAGTAGTACCTTGGTGAAGCTGGGTAAATGATGGTTGGTGGTGTCACGTCAAAGCATGGGCAAGTGATTGTGACAAATATAGGCTTATTTCTTGACTATATGACTTCAGTTAAGGTACTTAAGCCCTCTAGGCTGCAGTCTCCCAACCTGTAAAATGGGGATAAAACCTCGCTTCCTCCAAGGTTTCTGTGAGGATCTAATGAGCAATGGAAGTAAGAGTTGAGTCCAGTAATCAGTTTTTAATACATATAAACTAATGTGAGGATAAGGGTAAGAATACTTGCTATGATTTATTGAATACTTATTATGTGTCCAATATTGTGCTAGTCTATTTACATATCTTTTCTCACTTAGCTTTCTTTTCTCTTATCTGCCTTTCTATAGGCAAGAGATAACTGATGGCTCAGTTATGAGGAAACGCAGTTGTGAGGAAAATGTCAGAGGGAAAATGTACCAGAAAGTTAATTCCTAATGGATCTGTCAGCCTTAAACAGAGCATGTCTGTGCTAAACTGTGTAAAATATCTGTGCTAAAACTACTCAATTGGACAAGTTTTGATAAAGTATTAACTTAATGAATAGGCATAAACAGCTTGGAGCTTTTTGGAGGGTATGTGGTAATATTAGTATTGGTGTGATGACTTTTCAAAGTTCTATGGCGTATAGAAGTCAAAAAGAAGACCCGGAAAGGGGCAAAACTCTCTCTGAAAGTTATTGGGGAAGTCTGGCTAGTAAGACTCCAAAAGGGAGAATCAGTAAGAGGCCAGGTTATTCATAGGCCTTCTAAGAATGTGTCCATGAGAAATATTTACAATGATTGGATGCCGGAATAAAGGAGAACACTGGCTCCATAAATGGTAACTTATTTTACACAAACAGGCTAATGATAAAAATAATGAAAATCTGATGGATTTTTGAGAGTTTCATTGACCAAACTGAGACAAAAGTGCATAACAGCTAGATGCTCATAGTTTTAATCAGTTCAGTTTGGAGTCAAGCAAAGATAGCACCTGAAATGGTAAGGGACGTTTATGCAAGGTCACAAAGATTTTTGGTGGTGCATTTGGGATATAAACCCATTTCCATAAGAATTCTTTCAGAGGTCAGATGTTTGCTTGTCAAAAATAGCATGAACTTACTTCCAGGAAAAGTTCCTAAGAAAAAATAATTTGAGTAATGAAGAACACTGATGTAACAGTTAATTTAAGAACCCAGAAATAGAGGTAAAGAGTAAAGCAATTATGGGTTAAGAGTCTGCATAAATTCCCCTGGAAGGGGGATATGGTCAGAGATGGCAGTTTGAAAACAGTGAGTCACCAAAAGTAAAAGTTTAAATTACAGGCTGCTTTGGGGGTCTTCAAGAGAGATTTTATAGATTGAACAACAACAGCAGCAAGGATAAGGTATAACGCTGTCATGTAGACTGCAGCCTGAAAAGAAAGCATTGCAGAAAAGCCACATCATCTTGAATTTATATTTCCGTGCATTTGAACAGATTGGAGAGCAGTAAAGTTGCTTTAAGAGCGAGTGATTTAAGTCAGCCAGCTTGTGAATAATATGAGATATTTTTGCATTTACATTAACTTATGTCCGTAAATAATGAACTTTAACAATGAACAAAATCCATAATCCTGATAATGCTAAGAAAACTGGAAAGATACCTTTACCTTGAAAAGACAGGATAAAGAAGACAGCATAGAAATTTAGGGAGATTGCAGTTTTGGAAAAATCATATTAACATTTATTAGCTGCTACAGCTTTGAAATGTGATGATTTAAAGAAAGAAGTAGACTGTTGATTTCTAAAAGGTAATGTGTTGGCTGAAAGAGAAGAGAATCTTGTTGAGACCTAAAGTGTTCTTTTAAGGATATATTTCAATGTCATTTCAAAAAATAAACACATTTCCCATAACAAAACAGTGAGGTTAATGGAATAATGCAGGTGAAAGCTTTTTGGCCCAAAGGAGTTCCATCCTTTGGAACAAAGTTTTATTGTTGAACACACCATGACCCAGGCCTGTGAGTGCCAGCACAGTGACTGTTTTTACAAGATCTGGTACAATATGCACAGTAGTTCTGGCCTTAGCACTAGGCAAGGATCATTCTTTTTGTATCTTCCTGATTGCTTCCTCTACAAAAATGGGATAATCCCTCCTCTTCTAAACTGGAAAGTAGTTTCTTCCCTCAATAAAACTAGTTTCTTCTCCAGGTTGAGCTTTTCCAACTCTTAGAGGTCTAAAATGAATGATATGAAACATACTATATTTGCATCTATTTTTATTTAAGAGTTATCTAAGGAGATTTATCTAATTAAATAGGAATTTCCTAAGAGATGCCAAAATAAACAATCAACAAGTTTTCTTTAAAGATCATATATATTATATAACAAGATCCACCTAAGAGTTAAAATATAAGTAGGTATACAATTTAACTATTTGAAGATAATTTTTCTTCTTACCACTGAAGCAGTAAGCAGGTAGTAGTACAATTTGGGGAAAACAATATTTCTGGCTTTTGTTTGTTTTATTTTAATTTGTGATATTCATGAGATCTTTTGTGAAGCCTTTGGGTATATAGTAAAATTCATGGGTTTTTAACTTTGTATTGACTCGTATTTTTGTAGGTTTTAAATTTTCTTCTGGCTTTAATTTATACTATCTCCTTTTACTTCTTCATTTAGAAATAATGTATTTCTCTCAGGATTACAATCTCAGTGCAGTCCTCTACTTTTCTATTTGTTGGACGTTCTCTTAGACATCTACATTTTTGTTTAGTTCGTCCATTTCTAGTTTTTTATACAATTGATAAGAAGTCTTTAATCTTATGAATTCTTTATATTTTCTCTTTGGAGACAAGATTTATAGGGATTTCCTTGGGCTTAAACTAGAAAGAAAAACAAATTTGCATATGAAATTTTGAAGGCTTTGTTACAAAGTGGATTAACATTATATGTGTGTTTGAAATAAACTACTTCAACCAGAGCACCTAGCTCTTAACCTCCAGATTAATATCTATCATAAAATATGTGCATGCTTCCAACACATGGCATTGCCTCCTATTACTGCATGTCCAGGAGAAGTTGTTTTGTCTTGTAGCAAAAGGCATTAGCTCTTTGCACATATTTTTTTTTTAATGACAGCTATCCAGAAATCAAGCTGAACCCTTGTATGTGAGGACAGAAAAGGACAATTTTTAGACAGGTCTAATATGCAGTTGTACCTTTCAGTCACTTAGAAGACTTAGACCCCTGAAGCCCAGAGTCACAGGTTTTTTAGGATTATGGTGGTATATACCTCCAGTTTATAGTAAAAAAATGCATTGCAGAAAATCCAAGTTAAATTAGGATTAAAATCCAAGTTAAATCTAGAACTAAAGTTTTACTGCCCCAAATACTTGTAAACTCTAGGTTACTGCTCTGTTGTCCATTTCATCAGTTGCAGAATATTCAAGTTAGTCTTTCAATGCTAACAAGAACATAAAAATGCATTATGTCTAAAAGCAGAACATGATTGCCAAGCCAGATCTGCACATTACCTGAGAGTTTGGGGGGCCACCCAAGCGGCATCTACTTTTTTGCTACTGACCTTCAAATAGACTTGCTCAAGAATTACAATGTAATAACATATACCCTTATGTACTCTTGAGTTTATTGAAAACACACAGCAAATGTGCACACACACACACATACACACCAGCACACCAGCACGCACCTACTCTAGAGCCTAGAATTTTAAGAGTCAGAACTTTTTATTTGCTTCTGGATTAAGATGGACCCTGTATTTCCTCAGCATGCTAATTAGAAACTCGTTTTAAACAATTCGAAACCAGCTTCTTAAAATTCTGTTTTACAAAAATTGATGTTAAATATTGTCCTCAGAGAGTTCTACTCTGACTTTTCAAATTGTTTTTTTCTCCCTTCATGGGATAAACAGGGTTTCTTTTTGTTTGTTTTTTATCTCTCATTGTAAAAAATTCTATCTTAAAAGCTGATTTATTATTTCTTCCTTAGCATGGACGACGTGGGAACAAAGATGATATTTCATCAGTCTTGTTTTTATTTAAGTTGAAAGGTTATATATTTCTACTATCTACTGCAATACTGCTAAATATTTTTATAGTGCTTGTAAATCTTATGACATTTTTTTTTAGTTTGTATTTAAGGCATTTACTCAAAAGGGACCATATGCCTCAGTTCATGTCACTCTATCATCAGTGTGTATGGTCACTCTATTTTCTAATACTTTTAAGATTGGTTTTGGCCCCGACGTTCCTCTGCCAGATTTATTTCCTTTATTTTCCCCTATATAGCACCATTTGGGCCATTTAATATGTAATTTCCCAACTCACCTTTCATAGTTATTTTAAACATACGTATATATTTGAAATACCGAATTGTTTTGTATTTTCTAATTTTTGCAAAAGTAGTATCGACTAAAAATCACATCCTATTCTTTTATTTTTTCTACACAAAATTATTGTTTTAAAATTTGTCTGTGTTGCTCCATAGAAATTATTGCTTCTGGCCACTGTCTAATATTCCACCATATGTTGATACCATGTTTTGCTTATCCATTACCCTGGTGATACATACTTAGGCTATTTTCAACACTTTATGTCCACCATAAAGCATTAATACACTCTTTCCACATGTCCCCTTGAGTAACAGTGCAGAGTAACAGTGCAGCCGTGGAATGGCTGAGGTAGAAGTCATATATATGCCTTATTTCACAGATTCCTCCCCGGAATAGCTGTACCATTTTCCCCTCACCAGCAATACTTGGAATTTCTCTCTTACCATATCCTTTGTCACCACATGCTGTTAATCTGCATTTTTTAAAATTAATCAATTTATTTATTTGTGGCTGCATTGGGTCTTCGTTGCTACACTCAGGCTCTCTCTAGTTGCAGTGAGCTGGGTCTACTCTTCATTGCGGTGCGCAGGCTTCTCATTGCAGTGGCTTTTCTTGTTGCGGAGCACAGGCTCTAGGCGCGTGGGCTCAGTAGTTGTGGCTCCCAGGCTCTAGAGCGCAGGCTCAGTAGTTGTGGCGCGCAGGCGGAGTTGCTCCACAGCATAATTTGCACTTTAACTTCTGGAAATTTGGCATGTGTGGATTCATATGAAGTAAGGTGTTTTAATTCTGCATTGCTCTGATTCTAGAAAAGTTAGGTCTTCATATGCTTTCTTGCTATTCATGTTTTCCATTCTATGAATTGCCTATCATGACCTTTGCTCATCTTTCTATTGAGTATTCTGTGTCTTTAGAGATGTAGAAGTTTTTGTATTCAGATGTTGAGTCCTTTGTTGGGTTTTAGATAATGTATATGTCTTCTACCCATCAACTGTTTTTCAGTCTGACTTTGGTATCCTTTATTGTACATAAAATTCTAATTTTTTATTAAAGTATAATTGATTTACAATATTATGTTAATTTCAGGTGTACAACATGGTGATTCAATATTTTTATAGATTATGCTCCATTGAAAGTTACTATAAAATATTGGCTATATTCCTCATGCCCTACAATATATCCTTGTATCTCATTTATTTTATACATAGTTGTCTGCACTTCCTAATTCCCAGCCTGTATCTTGCCCCTTTCGCTTCCCTCTCCCCACTGGTAACCACTAGATTGTTTTCTATATCTGTGAATCTCTTTCTGTTTTGTTGTATCCATTCATTTGTCTTATTTTTTGATTCTGCTTATAAGTGATATCATTACAGTATTTGTCTTTGTCTGACTTATTTCACTAAGCATAATACCCTCCAGGTCCATCTATGTTGTTGCAAATGACACAATTTAATCATTTTTTATGGCTGAGCAGTGTTCCATTGTGTATATATGGCACGTATTCTTTATTCATTTATCTGTTGATGGACACTTAGGTTGCTTCCATATCTTGGCTATTGTAAACAATGCTGTTATAAACACTGGATGTGGGTGCATGCATCTTTTCAAATCAGTGTTTCTGTTTTCTTCAGATATATACCCAGGAGTGGAATTACTGGATTATATGGTAGTTCTGTTTTGTTTTTGTTTTTATTAACATCTTTATTGGAGTATAGTTGCTTTACAATGGTGTGTTAGTTTCTGCTTTATAACAAAATGAGTCAGCTATACATATACATATGTCCCCATATCTTCTTCCTCTTGTGTCTCCCTCCCACTCTCCCTATGCCACCCCTCTAGTGGCTACATCAGTTAACATTCCCACCAACAGTGTACCAGGGTTCCCTTTTCTCCACATCCTCGCCAAGGCTTGTTATTTTTGTTCTTTTTTATGATAGCCATTCTGACATGTGTGAGGTGATCTCTCATTGTGGTTTTGATTTTCATTTCCCTGATGGCTGGTGATGTTGAGCATCTTTTCATGTGCCTGTTGGCCATCTGTATGTTTTCTTTGGAAAAATGTCTATTCAGCTCTTCTGCCCATTTTTTTAAATCAGATTTTTTGTATTAATAAATTTATAATTTTAATATATAGTTAAATTCATCACTTTTGCTTCATACAATGTATGCTTCTTTATTTTTCAAAGATCTATTTCATCTCTTACCCTGAAATCACAAATATATTACCTTGCAATTTCTTTTATTCTCTCTAGATTTTATATTTCACATTTAGATATTAAAACTATTGTATTTTAGTTTTGTACATTAGGTGGAATTATATAACATAATGGTTAATAGAATGATTTCTGTGGGGTTTAAGTTCCAGCTCCACCATGTACTTTTTAGGCTAGTCATTTTATCTCTCATACTTCAGTTTTTCCACCTGTAAAATGAGGATAATAGTTTATGCCTTGTGGATTTTTTTATGAAGATTAGGTGAGCTATATAGGACTGGGTACAACATAAGTGATATCACTAGGTTAAGATCCAGTCTCATATCTCTTTTGAAAATGAGACTGTTTCCCCAAAAGCTGTAATTCAACTTCCTCCATTGGACTATGATTCCATCTCTTTCATGTGCCAACTTCCTATCTGTATGTAGCTCTATTTCTAGGCCACCTGTTTGATTTGTTTTCTTGTTTGCCATTTCTTCCAAGGGCATCACACAGTTCTTATCTATCATGACTTCCCAATATATCTTAACGTATAGGGCACATTCTCCATTTTGAGCTTATTTTTCAAAACTACCTTAGCTGTATGGAGAACTTTATTCTTCCAGATACATTTTATTTTATTTTATTTTAATTTTTTTATAGAAGATAGAGCAATCTGCTCTTTTTTTTTTCTTTTTTTTTGGCTGCATTGGGTCTTCATTGCTGCATGTGAGCTTTGTCTAGTTGCAGCGAGGGGTGGGGCAGGAGGCTACTCTTTGTTGTGGTGCACAGGCTTGTCATTGCAGTGTCTTCCCTTGTTGAGGAGCACAGGTTCCAGGCTCGTGGGCTTCAGCAGTTGTGGCTCGTGGGCTCTAGAGTGCAGGCTCAGCAGTTGTGGTGCACCAGCTTAGTTGCTCCGTGGCATGTGGGATCTTCCTGGACCAGGGATTGAACCCATGTTCCCTCCATTGGCAGGCGGATTCTCAACCACTGCGCCACCAGGGAAGTCCCCCAGATACATTTTAGAATCACTTTTTTATGCTGTCCCTCAAAAAAAAAAAAACAGACGAGCTTGGCCTTTTATTACAGTTGCATTTAATTTTATAGATTAATATAAGGACATTTATATTATTATAGTAAGTCAACTCATCCATACCTGTGATATATATTTCTTTTACTCATGTGTCCTCTAATAAAGTTTTCATTATGAAGATTTTCTGCATAATTTATTAGGTGAAACCCCATACTCTCTATAGGTTTTGTTACTATGGTAAATTCATCTTGTATTGTATCTAGATATTGATGCTATGGAGGAACACAATTGATTTTGGTGTATTAATTTTTTTCCAGCCCCTATGTTGAGCTCTTTTCTTAGATTTAATAGCTTATTGATTTTCCTGTGTTTCCAATGACATACATAATCAAAACAATCTATAAATATGACATTTTTATCTATATTCTTCTAAACCTTCTCTCTTTCTATTTCTCTCAATACACAGCTCCAAAAAGGTCAGTTCCAATAGACCAGTAATGTTAGAAATCTTTATCTCAATTCTCTCCTTAAAGGAAATGCTAATTTTTTAAAAAAATTAGTAGTATAATTATTTTTGTTAATGTATACATGTGCCATGTATTTTTGGTCTATAGCCTTTATCAAGGAAAGATAGTTATTATTTGGATCTAGTTTTATAAAATTTACCCTACCCAATAGATTTTGAACCTCATGGGATGCTTTTTATCTCCTCTATCTAAAAAGAATGATGATATGATTTTCTGCTTTTGTTTAACTAATACAGTGAATCACATGAATTGATTGGCTGATACTGAACCAACCTTGCATTCTCAAGGATAAACCCACTTGACCAAATTGTATTATAGTATAGATTAGCTTTTGCTGTATTACAAACCACCTCAAAACTGAGTGGCTTAGGGAGATCAGCTTGGTGCTTTGTGACCACCTAGAGGAGTGGGATAGGGAGGGTGGGAGGGAGGGAGACACAAGAGGGAAGAGATATGGGAACATATGTATATGTATAACTGATTCACTTTGTTATAAAGCAGAAACTAACACACCACTGTAAAGAAATTATACTCCAATAAAGATATAAAAAACAAAACAACAACAACAAAAAACTTACTGGCTTAAAATAGCAATTACTTGGCCATTTGGGACTGGATTCATCTGGGTAGTGTTTTACTTTTGTTTTTATCTGGGCTCCTTCATGCAGTTTTAGTCAACTGATGGATCAGCTGAGTGAGAGCTGGTCTGAGACAGCCTCACTCACAGGTTCGGTGGTTGGCTTGGACAGTGGGAGCACCTGGTCCACTTGTCTTCAGAACCTAGTGGGCTAGTCCTCGGCAACTGAGCCATCAAGCTCTTTTGCTATTGTCTCATCATGTGGGTTGAGTATGCCAAAGCCCAGTCCTGCTGAAGTGGTGACTCAGGAATGAGGGTGTCAGAAGGGGATTGCACCATAATTTTTGAAACATCCTATCACAATGATTTTAATATACCCTAAAACTCTGTGGAATAATAGTGTATTTAGGTTTTTGACTTATATTTTTAATAAGGAAAATTTGATTGTAATGTTTTTTTTTATATTGCCCCTGTTTGGTATAATATTCTTCTTGCACCTCTAGCCCCATTATTCTAGCTTGGGGTACTTAAAATGTATTGAAGGGAATAGAAATGAGTATTGCATCTTAAATAAAATAGTCTTGGACAAGTGGTTCCCACTTATCACTGAGGTTGTTCAAAAGGCTGCACTCTCACAGTGGACTATTGAAGCCTTATGCACACCAAGCATTACATCTCACTCATACCTTACTAGCATTCTTGTGCTGGTTCCTTGATTTTAATTTAAAAAGTAATAAGTACTTGAAAAAATACAAAGTAAGAAGCAAAAACCCTCCATCACCCTAGTCTCTTTCCCTCACAGGGGAAGCAACTATAAAGTTAAGATGTCAATTTAAAAATATTTACAAGATGAAAATGATTCCTAAAAATCCCCGGGGGCATTTAATCATTGAAGGGTATGCTGAAGAAGGTAAGTGACAGTTTGACCTCCAATCCAGAGACTATTGGCAATAAGTGTAAACAGCGCTCTAACAACATGGCCTAATAGAACTATAGAACTAAAGAAAAAGCTAGGATTAGGATTATTGGGCCCAAATTCACATTTTTCATAATGAAGAACCTTAAAATCATGAAATATTGACTGATCTCTAATTCTTAGTCATTCCAGAATGCTATTTTCTATGTCGAAGAGTGGAGTTTGAGAGAGACATAAGAAGGAATAAAGTCCAATTTGGTTTTAAAGAATCATGGAGAAATGAAGATTATTTCTTTCATAATTTCCCCGTAGATAGAGCTCTTCTATGACTGACTGTTTCACTAAAGCAGGGAGATACAGGGTGTTATCCAGAAAATCATATCAGTTTACTTCAAGTCAGTGCTCTTCTGGGCAAACACATCTTTAACTTCATTTGTATTATATAGTATTTTAAATTATGAATTGTTTTGTCTTCTCAGGTCAGTTTCTTCTAGCCACGTGGGTTTGTTCTCTGTTTATTCCTTCCTCCTTCCCTCTCTTCCTTCTTCTCTCCTGTACTCCCTTTTTTATTAGTGAATTGGAAAGACGATTTCCTTATATATGCTAAACTATGCAATAGCAAAACCCCAAAATATAACTAACGTTTTATGAAGAAGACAATAATGAAAAAAAATTATAGTGGAAAAATCTTAGGAAACTGGAAGGAATTTGGGGGTCTTTCTGTCTCGAAGTAGATTTGGAATGTGCATTTCAGGTTCTCTTTTTTAATGCAGGGTTGCTAGTTGAGCCTTTATTTTGTTTCCAGAAAAACAATCAGCTTACATATTTTTTTTAACAAGGTTTTCTTCACCTTTGGAAATTAGTAATGATTAAAAAGAATATTATATAGTTAAGTGATGTCTAACATTTTTCCTCATGGGGTCACCGTAGTTCAGGTTATAGCCCTGATCTGTTTAATCCTCCAAGAATCCTGAGAGGGAGCAAAGGGGCAGATGTTCTTTCCTCATTTCACAGATGAGAAAACTGAGGTTCAAAGATTCAAAGTGAGGTTAAGTGCTTCTGCCAAGGTCATTATCTGAGGTGAAGCTGGAGCCAGGAATAGCACCTCATCCTCTTGTTTTCTCTCATGTGATTCTCCATGCGCTGACCCACTCTGACTATAAAAATGCACTGTACCAGGCCTCACACAGTCCCTGAAACGTCCTTTTAGTAGGACGCTATGGTAGTGACAAGATTGAACAGATATAAAGAATGCTGTAAAAAAGGACCTGTCTTTTTTGTTGACTCCATCCCATAAAATTCCACAGCCACACTGCATGAGAAACATGAGACATCCATTAAGATCATGTTCCCATTAGTTCCCAAAATTCAGCTAGAACTAGATTTTGCAGAAATTGAAGACACATCTTGTGGCCTGACTGCTGAAAATGAGTGTCTCAGGAGTCAGAGAGGCATTGCTGCTCAACGCAGTCAAGAATGCCCTTTGCTAATTATTTCTCCTCCATTTCTGAGGGAATTTAAATTCATGATCGGCACCATATATTATACTTCAATACTATTCATCATCCATCTTGTACGTATTTGCAGGAAAGAATGTTGCCCAAGTCATTATATCCCGCCATGATTCACAGTCGTATGACCTTAGGTGGCAGCTCAGCAGGAGCTTACCGGTGCCTTAAATCATCCCTGTTGTGGACATACAAGAGCGTGACCTCTGACTTCCCAAGCTGTCTCTTCATGAAATGAAAATGGAACTGAGAGTTTAGGGGAAAGTGTCTGGCTCTTGTAGTCATCTAATGAGGTCCTCATTTCTAGCTGCTAAGCATGCCCTTTAATTGGCGATCACTCGAAAATCAATGATAATATAACTGTCCAACTCTTTGGAGCTATTTTTCTCTCTGCTTTCTATCCTGCAAGTACACGATAAAAGAAACCACCCATTCAGCCATTATCTTGTGTCACTTACTATCCAGAGATCAGTCTTCCTTTATGTGCTCCTTCAGGAAAGACCTGGGTTGTATTTTTCACTTGCCTTTCAGGCAGAGAGTAGAGTCCTTGGCACAGATTAAGTCCTCAAAAATGTTAGATGGGTGGATGGGTGGGCAGTGGATTGCAGCACATGAGCAACTACAGTAGCATTGTGATACATGACAAGGAAATGACCTCAGTTGGGGAAATAAATGCCTAGCACATATGCCACCACTTTCCCCTTCCATCTTCATTACAGTCCTTACTAATCTATTATGACATTTTTTCCCATTGGGTCTAGACGTGACCTCAGGATCCTTGTAGAATATAAACAGTCCTGTGCAATGTAAACCTTGTATAATGTAAACAATGCTTTACTGTTTGATTTGAGTTGGGACACGAGAAGAATCCTATCTTCCGTCCATAACATAGACGTTGGGAATAATAGCTAATGCTTATGTAAACATATAGATTCATAGGATAGAAAAAATAAGTTTTAAGAAATGACCTAGTACAGACTCAGGGGGAAAATATATGTTAACTTGATTATAGAAATTTGGTTCAACCACTCAGCTTCAACCTTCAAAAATCATGTCACTTTTAATTTTAAACCAACATATGAATCCAAGGTATAGCAAAATAAACCATAAACCTTGCAGAACAGGGCCCTTCTAGATACGATCTCGTTAGGACCTGATCCTCCATGGTTGTATCTACACAGAGGGGTAATGCCAGGTCCCCTACTGGGAAGTTGAATTGGAGGAAGAGATAGACATAGAGGTACTATGGATAATTCTAGACTGACATGGTCATCAAGAAGTCCTATGAAAAATAATTTCTGGTGAGTATAGAGTAAATCAGCAATGAGAAATGGAGAGGATTGGAATTAAGTAGACTCATCACTAGTCCGTGGTTATTACCAGTGTACCAGTTTAGCAATGAATTACTCAAGGTAATTGATGCTAGGTAGTCTAACAAACACTCCTGAAAGCCAAGTGTCTTAACTTAATAAATGTTTATTTCTCTTGTCAGAGACCAGTGTGAATTAGGTGGTTCATTCTTAGCAGATTGCTTTCAAGTAGTGAATCAGGAACCCATGCCCCCTCCACCTTGAGGTGTTGTCTTAAATGCATGACTACCTAAACTACAGCAGAAGGGAACATGGGCAATCATGCATAATATCTCCTGGCCAGGCCTGAAAGTGGTAGACCCATACCCTTTCAACAAGAATGCAAAAACTTGACCTCTGCCTGGCTCCAAGGGAGGTTAGAAAAGGTCATTGTTCTGTGTGTCCAGGAAGAGGAGAATGGAATGCATCTCACTGTCTCATCCATAGCTGAAGGCAGGTAATCTGTGAGAGAGAGCAATGTTTGCAGATGGTGATACGTGAAGATTGAGGAAGATTGATTTCTCAATCATTGAGGAGTACTGTTCCATCTAACTGAGTTCTGAATGGTAATAAAGTCATCCACTGAAAACTTACCAATCTAGTTTGTGTGCAAGATATTATGAATTATAGTCTTACCGTTAATTTAGCAGACCCACAAATATTTACATCTACCAAGCACCGTGCTGGCAACTGCAGCTTACCAGTACTTCTTTCCTGGGCCCTGGATAATTTCCAGTAGTTGGTATCGGGATCTAAGCTATCCACTTGATGTGGACACTAGTCACCTTGTAGCCCTCTCACAGGAGCCTTTAACCATTCGTGGCCAAAAACAAAGGAAATGGGCAAGAGTTACTGCTCTACTTATCAGAAAGTGTCTCCTAAAGTCTTGTCTCCTAAATCATTTTTCTGGCCCCTTTATAGTAATTCTTTCTTTATTCACATTTCTTGGCCTACTGAACACTATAATCAAATCCTCCTTCAATTTTCTTTTTTCTGAAGTATATAAAACTACATTTTCTTCAGCCTTTTTTTAAAAAAATGATAATTATCTTGTTTATTTGTAGTTGGACAATCTAATGAGATCACGTATTTAAAAATCACATACTATCAAAAGGTAAATAGTAGTAGTAATACCTTCTGGAATATTTTTGCCCCTCATCCAACCAACGTTAGGTCCCTTACCCCCTTTCCTAGCAACTTTTATTAATTTCTTATGTGTCTATCAGAAGTTTTTTGTGGCAGACGTACATGTGTATGTTTCAGAGGTTACTGTTGTCATGAATTCACAGAAGCCAGAGCCTGGAAAGCATTAAGTGGTCCTGAGCACCCCATTTCCAATGAGAGAGCGTAGCAGTGCTCAAACGGCTGGGTGTCCTATAATTCAACTCAATTCTGGCACTATCTACCTGTAGATAGCATCAGATCTCACATGTGAAGGAAGGGCTCAGTCCAGCAGGAATGCACACACACACTTCAGGTGCCAGCCACCAAGTATATGTTGTCACCTGTGCTTCTGACCCTTGTACCACAGATCAGAGGTTCCAACGACCCCCTTCTTATTAGCTTTAATTAATTTGCCCAAGTGACTCATAGAACTCACAGAAATATTCTATTAACTAGATTAACGGGTGTATTATAACATGATAAAACTCAGCAACAGCCAGATAGAAAACATGTATAGGACGAGGTATGGGGAGAAAGCATGAAGCCCACTCTCCCCAAATCTCCATGTGCTCACCAACTGGGAAGCTCCCTGAACCCTGTCCTTGGGGGTTTATGGAGGCTTCAGTACACAGGCATGTCTGAATAACTCATTGGCCATGGGCGATGAGCTCAGTCTTGAGTGGCTCTTCCCTGCCCTGAGGGCAAGGGGGTGGGACCGAAAGTTCCAACCTCTAATCACAAGGTTGGCTCCACAGGCTGCCTGCTCCCATCCTTAGGTGCTTTCTAAAGATCACCTTGTTAACATAACAAAAGACACCATTATCATCTCATCACTTACGAAATCCCAAGGGTTTTAGAAACTGTGGCAGAAACTGGGACAGAGACCAAAAATATAAATCTTATTACTCCTAAAGCACAGTTATCTAGGTAAATGTTTGTATCACCCCAAATAGGCAGTAGTCACCAGGGAAAATAAGTTAATTGCCAGTCTTTTCTATTAATTTTTAAAAATCAGATTTAAGAAGAGAATTTTTTGAATGGCCAGTGAAAATGTCTCTTACTTTAGCTCTTGCCCTTTTCTACTTATTATTTATTTTTTCAATTTTTAGTTTAGTTTTGAAAACTGTCTTTAAGTTATTTTAAAGTTAGAACCGAACCTTCCAGGGTTAAAAAAATATTGCGTCTCTTGAAAGAGATTATTTTAGACTTAGTGAAATGGATTTGATGCTAGAGAACATGTGACATCATACATTTGACCTTTTTGAAATGATTTACATTATATCAGCTACATTTTAAGTCCAGCAACTGTAACCAAAAAAAAAAACACCCTACTAATTAAGGCAACTTTGCAGATTGATGGCATTAGATTATCAATTAAGATCTCAGTTTTAAACCAGATTTTTCCTCTAAATAGTGATCCAAAGAACACTAGTTTTACGGTCATTCTAATTAGTCAGACAGCCTTCTGATTGTTTAGTGCCTTCACTTGAAGTTTGTTAAATATTTTTGAATAGCACCTATGCTCCCATGGGACATTAGTGAATGTGAAGTCAACAAAAAAGAAAAAAAAAGTAAGAAAAAGGATTTTGTAGTAAAATAAACTTGAGAAATCCTGGGTTCAGGAAATTTAAACATGTTTCGTGACTGGAGGACTTTTGAGATGTGGAATGAGCTATAATGTGCTCTGTGAATTTCACTGTTAAGTAGAGTTTGGTCTGAAGTGTTTTTAAACTTTATTTGGCTCTACAACCCTTTGTCAGTGGAACATTTTAAAGGACTCTTTGTTTCTAGCAACTTTGGAAAATGCTGTTCTGGTCTCAGTTAAGCCCTTGAAATCTTAGCATTTGGAAGGAGATCCACACACAAGCTCATCCAATTTCTGGTACAGAAATCTACCATGTATCCATGCTATAGGCTCACTCAGCTGTGGATGAGTATTTTGATAACAAAATGCTCACTACCCATAAATCAGCTGATTCTATAGTCGGAATGCTGGTCTGTTAGGAGGTTTTAACCTTTTAAGTGCCTTTTACTCTTAGAAAATTTTAAGTTTTAAAATTTTGTCTGTTGGACCTAGATCTGATCTCTGGATTAAGATAAGTCCTACTCAAGTAAAAGAATCCTCATTTTTCAAGGATGATTTGTACATGAAAAAAAAAAAATCCATATACTTCAAATCATCTGTAAATAGTGACTGAAGAGTAATTGAAAATACATTTGAAAATAATTTTCATTTGAAATTTATGTCAAAATATGTTATTATATAAATGAATCCAGTATATTTTCTCTTATAGCCAGTAAAATTTAGGTTAAATTTTAATTAAGCACAAGTGCTACAATTAAAAAAAAGAATTACATTTTGTTTTGAGTGATTATTTCAGCAAAACTGGTTTATGGGACAGTAAACTCTCCTTCCCTGCATGTTCAATGTTAGCAGCTCAAACAGGCTAATTCTGGTAAAAATTCAACAGTTTTCCAAGGCCTTCTCTTAATTATTTGATACTCAATTGTTTTTTCTTTTACTTCTATTGTATCTCTTCTTTAAATTGTTAACTGCACATCCTCATTTATCAATGGCTTTGTATGTTTAACCCAGCAGATCTCTGGTATTATTTACAATGGCTTCATGATATTATATCTTTAAAATTCAGAATCTCACTTTAAAGTTGATTTGAATTTTATTTCTATTATACGGTATTATGTTTATGTTATGAATCCATCAGTGAGTAATTTTCTGAAACAGGATGAGCAGTTTGCTGACTTAGAAGGGCTGGAATCTATAGACACCTTAACATTAGGATGTAGATAACAAATAGTTGGATGACAAGAAACCCTGTTATATGAAAACAGGAATAATAATGAGTGTTCCAAATCTTATCTTTTCTGTTCTTACTTTTCTCCAAAGGTTAGTTCTAGAGTCCTTAATTCTCCATTCAGTATTAAATGATTGACTATTTGCAGCCTTCCCACCATTCTCCCCACTTCTAGGTCTGAGTTGGATAAACCTTTTGGTTTCATCCTTTCTTTGTGAAGTAGTGTTCCTAGTCAAGCCAGAAGGCTGTTCCATTAAAGGTTTAGCATTTTAGTGATTTTAGTAGTAAGGGTAAGGATAAGTGGTCTTCAGCCCGTCACAGTCTTCCACCCAACCTTTCTTCAGATGAATTTCCTGCAGTAGAAAAATTAGACAACCAGGCTGAATGATTGAGTCCCTGACTATGACTAGCAATGAACTACTCAGCCCTGGCTTCCTGAGCATGCCATCCTTCAAAAACAGCCTGCCAGATGGAATCTCAATCCCCTAGCTTGGCATTCAAGATACTCATACTCT